>NC_137096.1:11637076-12237076 GCF_951640355.1 Cnephaeus nilssonii | reverse complement strand
GGAAAGATGAAACTAGAATGTAGTATAATAATCCCAATGTAAAATGAAGAGAAAATAAAATGACACTTAAAAAAAAAGGAAAAATAGTAGTAGTTATAATACTGATGGAAAATAAAAATGTAATAATTAAAAAGGTAAAATCAAGTGAAGACAAAAGAAAAAAAATAGTTTCTTAAGTAAAAGATGAAAAAAATAAAAATGTGCAGTAGGGAAGGTCATTCACGTCCTCTACTGTCCTGTTTGGCATGCATGTTTCCTAGTTAGGACAGTGTTGAAGTTCCCTGAGTTCTACTGCTCCTCTGTGTTGTAGGACAGTCCTGAGTTTTAAGCAGGCAGTACATCTCTATTTCTTGTATTCCTTTATTTGTGTTTACACAAGTGTCAATTTGTGATTCAACCCCTGGGTGGCAGTTTTTCTGGATTGACCTCCAGGACTATAGGTTCTCTCTAGCTGGTGTTTAGATTTTGTTTTCCCTGTGGCACTTAATACTTGTTTGTGGGAGTGGGTTGCCCCAGAGCTGTTTCGCTGATGGTTTTTCCCCGCTCTGATCCCCAGGTTCCAGAAAAACAACTTTCCCCTGCAGTCTCTTTGGGTGTCCCCAATTGAGTGAACCTTTGTATTGGGCTTAGTAATCAGAAGCAAGGACTTAAAGAGGAAAAAAAAAAAGAAAAAAAACACAAAACAGAGCCAGAGTAAGTGTGCAAACTCCAGGGCTGCGTGCAAGTCTGTGCAGTCTTTTTTCCTCTTGGGTCTAAGCAGCTGGCACACTTTTGAAATTTTTAGGCTGTCCTTTTGTGTCCAGATCAAAATAGTTGCTTTTTAGAGTTGACTTCTGTTAGCAGCACTGAGAACCCCCTTCCACATTCAGAGATCATGCCAGCCCCAAGGGCCACGGAATTTTCTAGGCACAGACTTCCCCAGGTTCTCCAGCTTCCACTGTGTAGGAGTTTCTCTCTCCTGCCGGGACAATGAACCTCACCTTATCCCAGGCAAAATCTAACCATTCTGTGAGGGAGTGTAGAGCTCCTCTGAATCCATGTGCTTGCACCAATTGGGGACAAGTATTCTCAGGTTTGCAGCTGTAAGGTGGGTGCCATAGTTGTAGATTCCCCGGGCTTTCACGCTTCCAATAACATCCACTTTTCCCTTCAAGATGGCATGGTCTCCGCATCTGAGCTGGTCACTCTGGGAGGGAACCCAGCAGCAGAGGGGGCTGCCCATTCAGGGAAGCCCTGTCCAGCAGTGCCCCACAGTCTCCTGAAGTATAGCTGTCCCTCAACTCACCAACAAACACTCCCTGTGAGACCACACACTCTTCCTTTGTTTTCTCACTCACATACTATCTTGCAGTCTGCCTTCCTGTCAGCAGCCATCTTCTGTCTCTCCTTCAGCATCTTGTAGTTTTCTGAGTAGTGGTCTTTTACCTTCTTAGTTAAGTTCATTCCTAGGTGTCTTAATTTTTTGATGCAATGGTAAATGGGATTTTTTTAAAAAATTCTCTCTTCTGTAAGTTTACTATTGGTGTATAAAAATGCCATAGATTTTATGGTGTTAATTTTGTATCCTGCTACATTGCCAAATTCATTTATTAAGTCTAATAACTATTGATGGATTCTTCAGGGTTTTCTATGTACAGTATCATGTCATCTGCAAATAACGACAATTTTACTTACTTTTTTTCCAGTTTTGGTGCTATTTATTTCTTCTTCTTGTCTGATCACTGTGGCTAGCACTTCTAGTACTGTGTGGAACAGGAGTGGTGAAAGCAGCATCCTTGTTTTGTTCCTGTTCTTAAGGGAAATGGTTTTAGTTATTAGAATTGAGTAAGATGTTGGCCATAGATTTGTCATATAAGGCAGTTATTATGATCCTTCTAGTCCCACTTTGCTGAGCGTGTTTATCAGGAAAGGGTTTTGGGCTTTGTCAAATGCCTTTTCTTCATCAATTGATATGATTATGTGATTTTTGTCTCTCAGTTTGTTTATGTGACGTATCACATTTATTGACTTGTGGATACTGTACACGCCATGCATCCCTGGAATAAATCCCACTTGTTCATGGTGTATGATCTTTCTGATGTAATGTTGGATACGGTTTGCTGGAATTGTGTTGTGGATTTTAGCATCTATGTTCATCCGGGATATAGGCCTGTAATTCTTTTTCTTTGTGGTGTCTTTAGGTGGCTTTGGTATTATGGTAATGCTGGCTTTATAGAAAGACCTTAGACGTATGCATCTCTCTTGAAATTTTGGAATAGTCTTAGAAGCATTGATTTTAGTTCTTCTTGGATGTTTGGTAAAACTCCACTGTGAAGCCATCTGGTCCAGGGCTTTTGTTTGATGGAAGCTTTTTGATTACTGTTTCAATTTCATCAGTAGTTATTGGACTATTTATGTTTTTTTTATTATTATTATTCCTGACTGAGTTTTGGAAGCTTGTATTTTTCTAGGAATGTGTCAATTACGTTGAGATGTCCAGTGTGGTGGATGCATGTCTGCTCAAAGGCTGGGTTAAGAGAGCTGAATGTGGGAAAGCCCATGCATGAGGGCTGATCCCCAGGGCCTATGAAGGTCCACAGAGGCAGGACTTGCTCTGGAACCCAAGAAGGGCATCCTCCAGCTTCCTCGGTGCCTCTCTGGATCCAGGAAAGCAGCTGGGATGTTTTTTTTTTCCTTCTGCACATTGTAGCATGCCATGTTCTCCAAAACAGCTCAGATGAATTGGAGAGAATTCCTGATTTCTGTCAACAGTGGGTGTCCCCAGCATCAGGATCATGAGAGGTTGGCTGACATTCCAGGAATGCACAAAGAGGGCTCCCAGCCTTGGGAGCACATTCTAAGGACCACCCTCCCACAAAAAAAAAAAAAAAGGTCAGAAGGGCATATATTTTAGGATCCCAGTAGGAAACATGTGCTCAAAGGCTGCTGTGGGCTGTACATAAGTGAGGGCCATGATGAGAGCAGGTGGCAGGTGACCAGGATGTGGTAAAAACATCCCCCAGATTCATGTATGGGTCCTGGGAGTCGGCGGGGCCTGTCCAATACTGGGCAGGAAGGACAGCCCTTGATGTAGATGTGCTCCTGCCTCCAGTGCCACAGCTCATGCCTTGGGAAAGCAGGCTCTGCTTGGGGGTGGGAAGAGGAGTGGTTCTTGCTCAGGAAGAAGGCATGTTTTTGCTGAGACTTTTTTTCTAGGTCATTCTAAGAGGTCCCTCCTACCTCCTTGTATCTCCTGGTCACTGGGATCTCATAAAAGCTGCCTGAACTTGAACTCCTACAATTTTCCAGATTCTACCTGGTGCATGCAATGTCAGTGTTAAAGAGAAATACAGCCCCTAGGTGGCACCACTCATGCTGAAAGCCCAGGATACAAGTCCAGATTAACTTCCTAAACTCATTACAGTTTGAACTTCTTCCAGAAATCTAATCAACCAGTCTGAAATTTTCTGGTGCACACCACTGTGGTAATCTTTCACATGGTCCCTCTCCCTAGAATATGAGAGTTGTTTGGGCATCATATTGCAGGGGGTAGAAAAGAGCCTGCAGAAAAGCTCTCTCTCTCTCTCTCTCTCTCTCTCTCTCTCTAAATTTCTCTGTGTCTGCCTCTCTCAATTTCAAAAGATCCAATGTGTGACTCAGTGCAGCATGGGATATCCCAAAAATTTGGCAGATCCTTACATGTCAAATACAAGTACAGCTTAAAAATATTTGAATGCGAAGGTGTATCTGTGCACTGTGCTTAATCCTGAGAGAGAACACTCTTCCCTCACAATCTGACTGAGGGTTTTAGGCCCAGAAGGAGCTTTTGAAGCCAATTTGCAAGGGTTGTTTTATAGGGTTTAGCAAACATTAGTTATCCATATAGACTTTGGCAGTCATGTTTAGGGCCAGGCCCCTGGAACTTGCCTGGGCCTAATATGCTGCCTGTGGAAGGTCGGGATGTGAAAAAGGAGGTGTGAGCAAAAGAAAATGCCCTCTGGGAGCAGCTCCTTGATAAGGATACATAGGTGTTTTGGCCCACGTGTATTTTTCCCTGTGCCACCAAGATTCCAAAGAGCCCAGGACTCTCACCCCTCAATGGCTTTCAGAATTGGATAAGTCACTTCCCAGGTTCCGCTGCTACACCTCTCCTCTGGCCTCTGCACAGCCCACATTTTTACATTTAATTTTCTCAAGCTAGTTTGCGGAGCTCATCTGGCTCTTCTGGAGGAAATGCCCTTTACCTCCACAGAGGGAGGGTGATTGAACCTCCTGCCTATACTCCCCACTAGCTTGGGTTTAAGGGTTGTACCATATTTTCTTCTTAACCATCAACCTTTTAAGTTCTCAAGTTTATCCAGTCAGAGCCTTTGATTTTCCCAAGTGTGCACCTTGTCTTGGGAGATTCCCTTGGTCCCATTACAAAGTTACAGCCCCTTCCTTCTCCTGATTAATCCCTAGATGTGATTTTGGCCCTACCTCTTTTTGGGAAGACTTGATCCTCAAAATCTGGGAGACCAAGTGTCCCTCTGTTCCTCTTTGAATGGGTACGGATTTGCACTTGAGGTAACATCAAGTGTCAGGGACTATTTGGTACTCAATACTGTTGCATTGTATTCCTTTTTCTCTTGAGAGGATACCCTGTCTGCCTAATGGTGTGTTAACATGAACATTAGGGAATTTAGATGTGGTACCAACAACCCATCAAGTCTATTTCCATGTTGGTTTCATTTTCTTTTCCTTTCATGAATGGACCTAGGATTCAGTTGGAGGTGTAAAGAGTGCAAAACCCAATCAGGTTAACCACCTGGAGATATAGTACTAAGGTTCAGATTTCAGTTGGAAGTTGCCATTTCAGCTAGGACCTCAAAAGAAGGCGTGGCCAGATGGGGTATAATGGTTTCTAAGGAGGCTGAGAAGGGATCAGAAGCTAGAGCATGAGAGTCACTGCCCAGGTCTGAGCAGAGGGCTCCCTGCAGCATGTCCACTCTGGTGAGTCAGGAGCCTAAGGTTGTCCTCAAGAACGTGGAGGCCAAGGTCCCACAGAGAATTGGCATTTCTTTCCTTACAAATGAGCAGACTTTGCCTTTTCTTCTAGATGCAGATTAGCCGTAATCCAAAACGTTTTGATTTCTGTTTTGATATGTGCCATTAATAGAGGTTTACAGGGCAAGTTTCCCTGCTATCTGAAAGTTGAATATTCCTAAGGAATGTATTGTAGGCCAAATTGGCAAAATTCTTTTTGTAATTTCATCGGCCAGGCTGTGTGTCTGATAGTAGGTCTTAAGGGAGTTCTTTAATAAAAGCCAAGTGATGTTTAGAAAGAGAAGAAGGGGGAAAGAAAGAGAGAAACATTGATGTGAGAAACATCCATCAGCGGGCTCCTCCCACCCCCTACTGGGGGTTGGGAATGGAGCCTGAAAGCAACCTTTGGGTGCAAGGGGGGATGCTCAACCAACTGAGCAACACTGACCAGGGCTTGCAGTCTCTTTTGAGGGGAGGCTTAGTTGTGACATGTGAGCCCTCTGTGGTCATGGATTAAGTGGTCATTCTAATATTTATAGAAGGGACACTGAATAAACTGAACATATCGAAATTGATGGTTATTTTTCTCATCTCTAGCTACCGCATGCTTTAGAAATCTTTTGTGCTGCTTTTACTCTTTCTAATTTAAAATGTCTCCAAGGCCAGAAGGTACGCATTGTGTGGGTGTTCCTTAATCTTCCCCATCTATTTTATTTGTTGGAGCTTAGCAAGAGGTGTTGCTTGGCCAGGCACTGCTGCCTACTCCAGGTGCTTTCAATTTTTCAGTGATAATCAGAAAGGTTTTCCCTGAAAAGGGTGGGACCATTTCTCTGGTTTCTCAGTACTCATTGCACAGCAGAATTACAGGTAGGCAGTGGGTAGATATGGGAGGGGTCCAGTGGTCATCTCACCATTCCTTGGTGCCTGGCAAGGTGCTTGTCTTGCCACCAGTCAAGGAGAGGCAGGGCTGAGTGCCTTTGTAGCCCCTAAGCAGAAAACGGGATTGGGGTTCATTGGGATGCTCCAATTGTTGTCAGAGCAGTGCCTTTTGCCCTCAGCTGGTTCCTCTGAAGGGAGAAGGATCAGGTTGCTCATGCTCAGCCTGAGAAGATGCCTTGCTCCGGCCATTTCCCAGGATTTCTTTAAGAGCCACTTCATCAGGATGAACTTCCAGGCTCCACGCAGACATCTGGAACTGACATGCCAGAGCCTGCTGAGGGATGAAGCCTCGGCCATCGCTGCTGTGGAGTGGCTGCCTATGAAACTCTTCCCACCTTGGTTCACAGCAGCCTTGGCAGGGAAGGACAGCAAAGTCCTGAAGGCCATGGTGCAGGATTGGCCTTTCCCCCGCCTCCCTCTGGGGGCTCTGATGAACCATCAGCTGCCTTACCATGATATCTTTCAGGCTGTGCTCGATGGGCTTCATGCCCTGCTTGCCCAGGAGACTCGACCCAGGTGAGGGGGATTCAGTAGCCTGGTTGGGCCCTGGGGATTTGCGCAATTACATGTTGGATATGGGAGCACACAGGACCAACGGGAGAGCTCAAGGAGGCCTTATAGTCACGGCTGGGTTCATTCTGGAGCAGGCTTCGCATATAGAGGGCTGATGAAGATGCAGAGGATGACCAAAGGGACATGAGCCCACCCTTTCTGATGACACCTAAAGGTCCCAAAAATGGGGACCATGAAGGATCCCAGTAGTGCAATGAGCAGCTGATTCCTGGGGTGTGGAGTAAAAGGCTCATCGGGTGTCTGGCCCAGGTGCCCAGATTCCCAGACTCATGGTCAGGGTCTCATTCCCTGTTATCTTAATGCACCCCAGTCTATTTCCTATTTTCCCCACAGGAGGAGGAAAATGCAGATGCTGAATTTACAGAAGGGAGCTCATCAGGATTTCTGGATCATGTGGGCCGGAACCAGAGCTGATGTTTGCTCACTACAGGAGCCTGAGGTCCCACATCCATAAGGAAGAGGGGGAAAGTGAACAGCTTTAGGGCAGGGCCAAATCCACCCTTGGTACACATAGATGTGTTAGTAGACCTTTGCCTTAAGAAAGGTGTCCTTGATGAGTCTCTCAGCTACCTTATTAAGAAAGTCAGCGAGAGGAGAGGTTTGCTGCACCTTTGTGTAAGAAGCTGAAGGTTTTTGCCGTTTAGAAGGTAAACATTACTATCCTGAATATGTTGCAGCTTGACTCTGTTCAGGATTTGCAGGTAAATTGTACCTGGAAGCTGTCCACTCTGAGAAAGTTCGTTCCTTACCTGGGCCTGAAGGTCAATCTGCGTAGGTTCCTCCTCTCCCACGTCTTTATGTCTTCTCAAACCACCTTGAAGCAGGAGGAGCAGTATGTTAGCCTGGTCACCTCTCAGTTCCTCAACCAGTTCTACCTCCAGGAGCTCTATTTGGATGTTGTCTCCTTCCTCAAAGGCCGCCTAGACCAGAATCTCAGGTGAGGTGTGGTGAGGTTTCTCTGCAGACCAGCACGAGCCACTTCTCATTTCAGTCCACAGTGAAGGGACCTCCTATGTGCTGTCCATCATCAGTGATAGAGAGCCTGAATCACTAGAGGGTCCATACAGTCAATGTCTTGTTCACTCCTCTGTCCCCTTGCATGTTGTCAAGTAACACCCCCACAGACTAAGGTAGGATGTATGAACTCAGAAAGATGCTATTAAAGAGACTCCTTGCTGGGAATGGAAGTAATGGGGGTTTCGGGCCAGTGATGGTAGATTGGGAATCCTTCTAAGAAGTGTCTAAAGGAATATTATGCAATAGAACCAAGTGAGGATGGCAGTGAAGAGAGGAAAGCCCATCAGAGTTGAGGTTTCAGGGGTTAAGGTCCACACTTAGCGATTTGGTGATGGCAGCCTTTCAATCCAAACCTGCCTCGAATCACCTGTCTGCCAAGGCTTGCCAAAGGCTCCTGCTAAGGGAATGCCTGGTAAATGCAGGATTCTGGAGGGAGGAATCATGAAAAGGGATAGGTAGTTTGTAGACTATGCAGTAATCTAAGTTCCTGCAGGATGGCAACCACCGCTGGATGTTGCTTGACCTTGTCCAGATTTGCTCTTTTGGCAACTATGCCAGTAGCCTCATGGGCTAAGAGATGAGGATGACAGGAGTCCAAGCTGTGGCTGGAAGGGAGCCCAAATTGAAGGCATTTTGGGTCATGTCTCCAATACTAAAATTCATTGGTTGACCCCTGCTTGAGACATTGGGTCAGGCTCCTTTCTGAGCTCCTCCCACCTTTACCTCCCATCATTCATGCTCACAACACCTGTGTGTATGAGGGTGGGGTGTATGATGTGCTCCACATAACAGATGAACAAATGGAGTGTGTGAGGTTTCATCCAGTTAAATATATCTCAGAGCAGATAAGGGATGGAGAAAGGATTCCACTCAAATTTGCACTGACTTGAATGACTCTTTTCACTGGGCAAAATCCTGGGTTTGATCATTATCTGTAAAATTTTAAGCTTTGGTAAAATGGGCCTCTTTACCTTAAGGCCTGGCTCGTCTCACCACGCTCTGCCCCCCAGGTCCATCCCCCTCACCTAACTGCTCTATGTCTCCCAGCTGCCTGAAGAACTTTTTGGAGACTCTGTCCATCACTAAATGCCTGCTTTTAGAATGTGACTTGAGACATCTCTCCCATCACCTGAACATCAGCCAGCTTAAAGTCCTGAATTTCAGGAGGCTCAACCTGACCAACCTCAGTTCTGGGCTCCTCCTATTTCTGTTAGAGAGAGCCTCCCCCCCCCTGCAGGACCTGGACATGGATGAGTGTGCGATCATGGACCCCAAGTTCATGGACCTCCTGCCTGCCCTGAGCCACTGCTCTCAGCTCATGTCCCTAAGCTTCTGTGAAAATGCCATCTCCATGACGATCCTGGAGGACCTGCTTCACCACACCATCGTGCTGAGCAAGCTGAATTGTGTGTTGTACTCAGCCCCCCACTCAGAGAGTTACGAGGAAATGAGCAGCACCGTCCACCTGGGCCGACTTGCTCAGGTGCATGCCTAGTTGAAGCATATGCTCTAGGAGTTGGGGCAGCCCAGCATGGTCTTCTTCTGTGCTTACCCCTGTCCTCCCTGTGGCTGTAGAACTTTCTATAACACAAATCCCATTCTGTGACCCTGATACATGTCTGTCTAGCTGGGTACACGTCTCATAGGCTTTACTCTGGGCACTTGGACACTTAAAGGATCCCAGCAGCCAGTTTCAGACAACTACTCAGTGATGTGGGGAAATGCTGACAGGGGGACAGATGGTTTCTTTGGGGAGATGGGTCCTAATGAGTTAGAGATAATGCACCTGAATCTCTAGGGGGGAGGGATTCTGGCTTGGGAGGTAGATGCGGGGATTACCTTTGCTTGAAAGGTTGTGAATAAATGACAGTAATAAAGGGAACTGAATGTTAACTATCTGGTGACCTCTATGATATGTTAACCTGATTCTCCCATCTGCAGTTACTGGTTAAATAAGAGGGCATGAGCATCTGTGATGCACAGACACTAGGCTGGGTGAGGTTGGCTCCAGTAGATCACATCACCATTTATCTATTCGGTTTGGTGGTTCTTTCTGGGGCACAAGTACCTCCTCCCTTACCTCTGTTCCTGTTCAGTGGTTAAGCCCACAGAAGGTGCATCCACAGGGACTGGAACAAGTGGCTTCCCGTGATCACCACTGAACTACAACTTCCTAGCAGCCATGACTCAAACACTTCTCCCCACTGGGAGCCTACATCACTGGCCTTTGGCCGCTCCATGGTAGAGCTTCCCTGTGCACAAGTCAGACCCCAGTACTGAAAGGGACATCATCCTGCCAGCTAGTCAGAGGCCTGAACTCACAAAGCTATACCTGCCATCCCCTTGGATCCAGTCCCTGCTTGCAGTCCAATACTTGTGGCCAGTAAAAACAGTTACATTCCTTTCAGCACAACATTAAGCTGGCATAAACCTTTGCTTAGTATCCGTGTCCCATACTAAGAATATGAAACCCTTTGTGGAGGCTAGGTCATAATGTGAGAAGACTCTCCCCCCATGACCCTCCTTCCCATCCCTCAAGGAGGTGGTAAACCAACTCTGAGCCAGTGACAGTCCCTGGGTTTTGGGTCTGAAGAGTGACCAACCCCAAGCCAGTTCTGGAAGAGCAGTTAGGTGGACACAGGTGAAGGTCACTTTGGGGAGCTGGGTGTAGTGTATGGAGGGCCACCCCGAGGGGCAATACAACAAAGTGAAATGGAGATGTCATACTATGCGGTTTGGATCCCATAATCAACGGACAGTCAGCTGTCCAGTAAGAAACAGGCTCTCTGCCCACAAGCCACTGCATTCTGGCCCAGGGCTGTCTTTTTGGCTCACAATGAGTGGCCTGCCAGAGGAACACCTGGGGAGAAGACCACACACCCAGGCCCAGCAGCAGGGCTCCATTTGTGCGTCTAGTCTCACTGAAGGAAGTCAGTCCTGTTTTTACGCCTTCTACTGCCTCTCAGTCAGTGCCAGCCACTCACGTGCTTGCTGCTCTCTGCTGGGTTTAAGCAGCTTCCTAGCTTGCCACATGTAGCACCTGGCCCTTCATTCTTTTTATTGCCGTTACTTTATGTTCTTCTTCCTTCCCCTCTTCTAGTTTGGGCCCATCAGCTTTGGAGCATATATTACCATTTCTTAAGTATATTTATTATTAACTAGAAACCCGGTGCACAAAATTCGTGCACGGCGGGGGGTTGTCCCTCAGCCCAGCCTGTATCCTCTCCAATCTGGGATTCCTGGAGGGATGTCCGACTGCCCGTTTAGGCCCGATCCCACCAGGATCAGGCCTAAATGGGCAGTCGGACATTCCTCTCACAATCCAGGACTGCTGGCTCCCAACTTCTTGCCTGCCTGCCTTCCTGATTGCCCCTAACCACTCTGTACCTTGGTTGTGGGCACATCCCCAGTGGGGCATGTGAAGGAGGCAGCTGATCGATGTTTCTCTCTCATCGATGTTTCTAACTCTCTATCCTTCTCCCTTCCTCTCTGTAAAAAAAATTTAAAAAAATCAATAAAATATATTTAAAAAAATAAATGTAAATGCATTAAATGCTCCAATCAAAAAACATAAGGTAACTGAATGGTTAAAACAAAACAAAACAAAACAAAAAAACATGAACCATATAGTTGCTGTCTGCAAGAGACCCACCTCAGAACAAAGGATTCACACAGAATGATAGTGAAGGGATGGAAAAAAAATTCCTGCAACAGAAATAGAGAAAAACCGGGGTTGTAATACTTATATCTGACAAAATGCACCTCAAAGTAAAGGCCATAACAAGAAATAAGGAATGAAAGTTTATAATACTAAAGGGAGCATTTCAACAAGAAGATATAACTCTGGTAAACATATATGAAGCCAATACAGGAGCACCCAAATACATAAAACAATTTCTGGAAGACATCAAGGGAAAAATCGCTAGCAATACATTCATAGTAGGGGCCTTTAATACCCCATGACACCACTGGATAAACCCTCTAAAGAAAAAAATCATCAAAGAAATAGCAATCCTAAGTGGTAATAAGTTATCTAACCTTGCAACATAAAAATTAGAAAGAGAGTAACTAGAAAAGCTCACAGTACCCAGAAGGAAGAATATAATAAAGATCATAGCAGAAATAAACTACAGAGAGCCAAACAAACAAACACAAACAATACAAAAGATCAATGAAACCAAGAGCTGGTTCTTTGAGAGGATTGAACAAGATTGATGAACCTTTGGCCAGGCTCACCAAGAAGCAGAGAGAGAAGACCCAAATAAACAAAATCAGAAATGAAAGAGGTGAAGTAAAAACTGACCCCACAGATATACAAAGGATTGTAAAAAAAAAAAAAAAATTCCTATGAACAACTCTATTCCAACAAACTGGACAACCTCGATGGAATTCAAACGTTCCTAGAGAAATACAAGTTTACAAAACTCAATTAGAAAAAAAACAAAAAAAACATGAATAGGCCAATAAATACTGATGAAATTGAAACAGTAATCAAAAAGCTTTCAGCAAACAAAAGCCCTGGTCAGATGGCTTCACAGTGGAGTTTTACCTAACATCAAAGAAGAACTAAATCCAATCCCCCTCAGACTATTCCAAAAAATGCAAGAGGAAGGCACACGTCGAAGCTCTTTCTATGAAGCCAGCATTACCCTAATAGCAAAACCAGATAAAGACACCACAAAGAAACAGAATTACAGGCCTATATCCTGGATAAACATAGATGCTAAAATCCACAACAAAATTCTGGCAAACCGGATCCAGCATGACATCAGAAAGATCATATACCATGAACAAGTGATATTTACTTCAGGCATGCATGGCTGATACAATATCCACAGGTCAACATCACATAAACAAACTGAGAGATAAAAATCAAATAATCATATCAATTGATGCAGAAACAGACATCTGACAAAGCCCAACAACCTTTCCTGATAAAAACACTCAGCAAAGTGGGAATAGCAGGATCATAATAAAAGCCTTATATGACAAACCTACGGTAACATCATACTCAATGGCAAAAAATTAAACCATTTCCCTTAAGAACAGAAATAAGACTGAGATGCCCGCTTTCACCACTCCTATTCAACATGGTACTAGAAGTACTAGCCACAGAGATCAGACAAGACGAAGAAATAAATGGCACCCAAATTGGAAAAAAAATAAATAAATAAAATTGTCATTATTTACAGATGACAGGATACTGTACATAGAAAACCCTAAAAACTCCATAAAGATTAGACTTAATAAATGAATTCGGCAATTTATCAGGATACAAAATCAATGCCAGTAAATCTATGGCATTTTTATACACCAATAGTAAACTTACAGAAAAGAGATTTAGAAAACAATCCCACTTATCATCGCACCAAAAAAATTAGGATGCCTAGGGATAAACGTAACTAAGGAGGTAAAAGACCTCTACTCAGAAAATAAAAAAGACTCTGAGAAAAGTGATAGAGGAAGACATAAACAGATAGAAGAACATACTGTGTTCATGGATTGGTAGAAGCAGCATCATTAAAATGTCTATACTACCCAAAGCAATCTATAGATTCAATGCACTCCCCATTAAAATACCAACAGCATATTTCACAGACCTAGAACGAACTCTCCAAAAACTCATCCGGAATAAAGAAAAGATCGCGAATAGCTGCAGCAATCCTGAGAAAGAAGAACAAAGTAGGAGGAATCTCAATACCATCTATCAAGCTGTATTACAAAGCCACTATTCTCAAAACTGCCTGGTACTGGCACAGGAACAGACATATAGTCCCATGGAATAGAATAGAGAACCCAGAAATAGACCTAAACCACTATGCTCAGTTAATATTTGACAAAGGAGCCAAGAGCATACAATGGAGTCAACACAGTCACTTCAATAAGTGGTGCTGGGAAATTTGGTCAGATACATGCAAAAAAATGAAACTAGGCCACCAATTTACACCATATACAGAAATAAACTCAAAAATGAATAAAGGACTTAATCATAAGATAGGAAACCATGAAAATATTAGAGGAATCCACAGGCAGCAAAATCTCAGACATATGCCAAAGCAATATCTTCATCGGTCCAGCTCCTAGGGCAATGGAACTAAAGGGGAAAAAAATGGATCTACATCAAAATAAAAAGCTTCTGCTCAGCAAAAGAATCCATTACCAAAACAACAAGAAAACCCACCACATGGGAGAAGATATTTGCGAATGTTATCTCTAATAAGGGTTTAATCTCCAATATCTAGAGGGAAAACATACAACTTAACAAAAGGAAGATAAACAACCCAATCAAAAAGTGGGCAACAGATCTAAATAGATACTTTTTGAAAGAAGCCATAAGAAGGCCAACAGACAAAAGTCATTAGTTATCTGAGAGATGCAAATAAAAATGACACTGTGGTACCATCTCACACCTGTCAGGATGGTAAATATCAACAAAGGTCAGGTGCTGGCAAGGATGGGGAGAAAAAAAACCCCTTCTTCACTGCTGGTGGGAATGCAGATGGGTGCAGCCACTGCGGAGAACAGTATAGAGATTCCTCAAAAAATTAAAAATGGAACTTCCATTTGACCCAGTAATAAGCACTTGTGGAAATATATGCCAAGAAACTAGAAACACCAATCAGAAAGGATACATGCACCCCTATGTTCATAGCAGCACACTTCACCATAGCTAAGATTTGGAAACAGCCTAAGTGCCCATTAGCAGATGAGTGGATTAAAAAACTGTGGTGCATCTGCACACTGGAAGACTATGCTGCCATACAAAGGAAGGAACGCTTACCATTTGCAACAGCATGGATGGGGCTGAGGAGCCTTATGCTGAGCGAAGTCAGGCAGTCAGAGAAAGATAAATATCACATGATGTCACTCAGTTGTGGATTATAATAAACAACACACACTGATGAACAAAAATGGATCCAGAGACAGAGAAGCATGATCAGCTGCTGAAACCTCAGAGGGAAGGTAGGGGAAGGTGGGGGTGAGGGGGAAAGATCAACCAAAGGACCTGTATGCCTGCACACAAGCCTAACCAATGGACACAGACACCCGGGGGTGAGGGGGAGGGCATGACTGAGGGGTGAGGGGATATGGGGCGATAAGAGCACATATGTAATACCTTAACCAGTAACAAAGATAAGAAACCCTCACACATATCATCAGGTGAGAACTCTCTCACACACACACACACACACACACACACACACACACACACACCCCGGGAGACAGGACCCTGTCCTCTCAGTGGGCATCACCTCTTATCCCCAAACCTGACCACCACTTTCTCACCGGCTGATCCAGAGGACGACGTTGGCCACAGGCCTTATGCTCTGTCAACAGCGACCTTTCCCAAGTGGACACTGCCCACCGTCCAGCAGCCACATTTCTGCCCCTTCTGTGTCCCCCACGCCCTGGAGCAGGGCTGGGCTGGCCTGAGAGCCCACAGACTTGAGGAGCCAGAGGAGCCGATCCCGGGGGTGGGGTGGGGTGGGGGGTGGGGGGCACCCTTTGTCAAGTGCAAAGTCGGCCAGCGGAGGTCCAACAATGAACGCCGGTGCCCGAGTTCCATGAATTGTTGCGTGTCAGTCTCCTCAGCGAGCGCCACGTGTGCGCAGCCCAGGGCCTGGCCTCACACGAAGAGCCAGGTTTTCCCTCAGGCCTTCCCTCCAACCCCCGGGGAGCTCATTTTCAGAGGGAAATGGCGGCGGGGAGGGGCTGCGGGGTACCATGACCAGCACAAGCTGCCCCAAGGAGGAAGAAGTTCACCCCGGAGAAAGCAAGAACCCAGAGTGTGAACTTCCCTTTCCACAGGCCGCGCTCCTCACCACCTGGTCTGCACAGCACAGCGGCTGGAGGGAAAGCAGCGGTGGCCGCCTGAGGAGCTTCCTGGAGCTGCGGCCCGGGTCCTCAGGGGCGAACCCTCGCGAGATCCCGAGATCACCAGCGGGGTCTCCCAGGGAGCCCAGGAGGGGGCGCTGGGGCCCGCCCACCAGCTGCAAGGGGTGGGAACCGGTGGGGGGCTGTGTGGGGGACCCGGTGCTTCCGGTATGAGGGTGGGGTGGGTGGGGTGGGCTCGGATGTGCAGGGAGAAACAGGAGGCCCCGACCCCCAGCTTACCTCCCACTGCCACCCCTGGTCTGTGTTTCCCTGCAGCCCTCTCCCTCAGGCCCCTTCCCTCTGAGGTTTGGGCTGCCACTCACCTCCAGGGGTCCCTGAGCGAGGCTTGGCCCCTCTCCCACCCCCACCGCAGCCCTCTGTCTAGAAAAGAGCTCCCTGCCCCGGCTAGGCCACTGTCCCTACTGTCTGGACGGGGACATTTTTGTAACCCCCTGGGCAGAGGAGAGCCGGCCACATGCAATTACAGTGTCTCTCTCCACAGCTGCTCTCCTCATCTTCCCCTGGGGTTTGGGTTACCAGAGCTCTGTCTGCAGCCCCAATTGCCCCGTTTGCTCTGCTCACCTCCCCCAAGCCGCCTTCTCCCCAACAAATCCCTTTGGGCAAAGTGGCAACTGGGCCTGAAAACAGAAAGAGGGGCAGGAGGCTCCTGAGGGGGAGCAGGCCAACAAAGCTGAGGAGAGGTGGGAGGCACCAGCTGCAGTCTGGTGCGCAGCCTCTGGTAGAGCTGCCCCTTAGATTAACCTTAACCTGGGCTCCCCTCTGGGATGGTGCCTCCAGGGGCCCCAGGGGGCTGGCACCTCCCTGTGACAGGTTTTGGTGCCTGCTTTTCCATAGTCTCTTTAGGAGACAAAAGTCAGGCTGTAGAGGAGAGGGAGAGGTGACATGCAAAGCAGAGGCCCAGGCCCTGTCTGTCATGCTGGCATTAAGCATCTCTGTGGGTTCTTTTGAAATCAGCTTCAGACAGGGGGGAAGGGCATGTAATAAGAATAGAGCCACAGTTGTTTCATCATTACTCACCTCCCAAACTATGAATAAGAGGCCCTGGGACACTGGAGGATGAACCAGGTGTACTAAAAACATAAGCTGCCTCCATGGGGCCATTACTCAGAAAATAATTGCATTTAGGGAACAGACCAAGGACAGGGCACGCTTTCACCCTTCTTTTCTCAGGAAGGCTGACCATTCTCCGTTCCCAGGAAGGGGCTGAGCTGTTGCTTGGGTCATAGAAGATTATCCACCGTGTTGTAGTAGTCTGTGCTCCTGAAGGCCGGACTGCAGGCCCTCCCCTCCCCTTTCCATGTTACACTAGCAGCTGGCAGCTACAGGTAGCTATCTTCCCCCCAGGGGGTCAGAGCACCCTTTCCAGGGTGAGCGACTACTGACCCCATTATTGACCGCATTGTTGGAATAAACGCTCACATGTGCTTCTACCCTGTCTCTGCTTATTTTGGCTCAAGTAGTGACAGGCAGCCTCAGACACATTGTGTCCCATTTCACTTCCTCACTCAGGCCTGGGAAATACTCAGACTCCTCCAACTGTGAGACTTTTCCTGAGAGGGATAGTGGCAGTGGGCACTGTGTCCCTGTCATGCAGGTGGCCCTGCATCTCTTTACCATAGGCTGAGGGAAGGTCGTGGGGCTGAGAGTAACAGGCAGGGTGGTAAGGCTGCTTTGTTCTGTGAGCCTACCCTGCCATTCCTCCAGATGTTCCCCATGCATATGACCTAGCAGAGTTTTAGGGTTCCAGCTACATGGATAAACAGATGAGTACAAATGAGGCCACTGCACTTATCCCCAGTGGATCAGGGATTGTCACCTAGAGCAGAGCAGATAGAAAACTACAACACCAAAAAACCTCAATTATTTCACCTTGGAACTAGAGGTTCAGCCTACCCTCCCTCCTCTCTTCTAGATGAATTTGGCATGTATTTGTCCTACGGTGTCTGCTAATGCCATGCTCAGAGCTACACACAGTCTCTCCTCACAAGGTTTAGGATGAAAATAGGACACACACACACACACACTCACACTTACACACACACACACACACTTACACACACACACACACACACACCCGAAGCAAATGATACCATTGTCTACAACTGGCTCTTTGTAACTAATTCTGTCTAGAAACACAGGGCCTGGTATGGAAACGTACAGAGGCAGGCAGACTCCTGCCTTGAGGTCTGAGCAAGGAGGGTCCATTGGGGGGCTTGGAAGGATCCTGTTCTGGGCGTGAGGACAGACTGCACAAATTCTGGGAGAGTAAAGTGCTTGGCCAATATGAGGACACAAGAGAGACTGGGGTACAATGGAGATGATAAGAGTGACAGACGGGCAAGGGATGCATCAGTGGAAGGTGATTTTCTACCCAGACTCATGCCAGGAAACTTTGAACATTAATGCTGTCAGTTGTTGTTTCTTTCAGGTGAAGACACTGAGATGAGAAAGGTTAAGCCAGAGGTAAATTCAGGGTGGGCTAATCAGGAAGGAATTGGGGGCTGACTTGCACTTCCATCACACGCCCTGTACATTAGCCTCCTGATTTAGTAACAGTTACCTGCAATGTCCTCTGTACGCCCAGTCCACTGCAGGATTAGCCTATGTGAAAGGTCTTGGAGAGCACTCAGGGTGGCAGGTGAGCATTCCCTAGGATGTGTGTACTGATTTGGGTGAACCACACCTTTTGAAAATCCTTCTGGGCTACCCATCCAGGAGCCCAAGGGGAAGGCAGGAATCTTCACCTGTGGGCGGCATCCCTTTCTCCCAGATTTAGGCCTCTGAGAGGCTGGACATGAAGAGGGTACGGCCCTCCCGGGTGTGTAAATGTTGGGGGAGAGGTCCGGTGTGTGGAGAGGAACACTCACCTGAAGGCCAGCTGCTCACTGACAGGAGGGGCTCCCACAGCTCCAGGGACTTGGACCAGCCTCAAAGCAACTTCTTGGGAAGAGGACTTCGCTGCCCCGCCAGTCCTGGTCCAGTCCTGCCTGGAACAGGGTGTCCACTGGTTGCTCCCCTGGTTGCTAAGACTCACAGCTTGGAATAAAAGAACTTAGAATCCTCAGAGCTCAGGAACAAATTTGCATGGAGATCCCTCCTCACCTGAGAAGCTGTAGGAGGAGAGGATGAGAGAGTCAGTCGTGGGTGTCCTTTCAAATGTCAGAGTCTCAGGAGGCAGAACCCTGAGGGGTCTCCCCCAAGTCCTAGGCTCTACTCCCCTCTCTGTCCTCAGGGCCCAGGAGACAGTTCCGAAGGACAGTTTATGTGGGTACCTGGACTGACTCCTCTCCCTCCCCTCCAAGTTTACCTGAGTCACCCCTCCCTGCCTTCTCCCCTCTTCTCCTGGTCCTGGGCCAAGCCTACCGGGATCCCGCCTCTTCCCTGTCCTGCTGTGGGCTCAGGAGGTGTTCTGGGTGAGCTGAACAGCCACCATCTTCAACACTGGTCCCAGCAGCCACTGTGGAATTTTAACCCTACTGCTTGGGACCAACAATGTCTGGGAACCACCCCCGCATGCCTGATTGATGCTGTCACGGGGAGTAGGGGGTTCTAGCTAATAGACACCTGTTGAAGTCCTCTTGTTTACCATGTTTCACTCAAATGAGGAAAAGGCAACAACCTTCCTGAAGCAGGTTTCCCTCTCTCTAATCTTTTGGGCAGGGGGTAGCTGGTGGTTTCCAAAGGTTCTCTCTGAGACTTTTGCCTCTTAACAGCTGAAAATCAATATCCCCCAAAGCATCTTCACATTGTCAGAGTCTTGTTCCCTTTAATTCTTAATGATAGGCTACATGAGGGTTCCGGCAGGTATCTGTCATCTAGATAACCCATGTTGCATGGTTTCTTAATTTTCCTGACACGTGTGTTCTGTTCTTTCTGGACTACTTGCAAATCTCCCATTCTCACTGCTGAAAAATAATATCCCATTTTTACCCTTTCTCCTTTATTCAAAATATATTATATACAGTCCATCCGGCCTGGCTCAGTGGTTGAGCATTGACTTATGAAGACAGGAGGTCACCATTTGATATTCCATCAGGGCACATGCCAGGTTTCATTCTGGATCCCCAGTATTGTGGCCATGGGGGTCAGCTAGTCAAAGATTTTCTCTCATTGTTGATGTTGCTACCTCTCTCTCTCTCTCTCTCCTTCCTCTCTGAAATCAAGAAAATGTGTTTTAAAAGGTTAAAAAATGTCTTCTACAGCTAATGTTTCCTCAGTGTGTTTGAAATTTTAATCATTTCTATGTGAAACCTCCTTGCATTTATCTTTTCTATGTGAAACCTCCTTGCACATGTACTAAACCCTGATGTTCTCCTATTAATATTTCTCTGTTAGTTTGGCTATTAGCCCAGCCTAGAAGAACTTAGCCACAACAAAAATATTAATGAGTTATTTTACCTTCATGTTTTGCAAAAAGTCTTCTTAGTTTGATATCTCTCAAAGTCCATCTCACTAAGGATTCAGTACAAATTTTAATCTTTTTTAATCAGAAATGGTGGGTCTTTATTTGCATTTCCTGACATTTGAAAAAATAGATTCACTCATACACCCAAGGCGCTCCAAACAATAACCAAAAATGTGTTCCATTGAAAGTTAGGTTAAAATAAAAACTCAGCTACTCAAGTGCACTAGATATATTTCAAGGGCTTAATCATCACACGTGGCTTATGGCCACCATACTAGACCGGGAGCCCCTGACCATCTGCTATGGTCTACTGAGCAACACTTGCCAGGCACACTCTACTACTTCTAGTGGTAAGGGAAAATGCTGAAATCTCTATAACATATGGTGAGTTCCTAAAACCCACGAAAGGGGATCAGATAACAAGGATCTGAAAAAGCTTCACTCTTACATCAAACTCTCTCTCTCTCTCTCTCTCTCTCTCTCTCTCTCTCTCTCTCTCTCTCTCTCCATCTCTGACATGCATCTTGTCATCCTATGCCTCCTTGACAGGGAACAGTGTTCATAATGGGAATCAGAACTTCGGGAATTTGAGGAAAATTATTAAAATGGGCAGGTTCTGGGGGAGGAAGGGCATGGGCTAAACATTGCATGATCTAGGTGTTGGTTCTCACCACACATAGAGACAGTGTCCCATTACATTGTGGTGAGATTCACCTGTGGGGCTAACTTATGTAAAACACTTGCCAGCATGTCCTGTTCTGGACTTACCCACTGTTATTACCATTAATAGTGAATATTAGCTACCAGATGCAAGATAACGAAGAAAAGTGAAAGTCTGTGCACCCTGGCCAGTGTGGCTAGGCATTGTCCTGTGCATCACAAAGGTCACATGTTTGATTCCTGGTCAGAGCACATGTCCAGGTGGCAGGTCCGTTCCCCAGGCAACCATCAATATTTCTGGACCACATGAATGCATGCTTCTCTGTCTGTCTCTCTCCATTCATCTCTCTCTAAAGAATCAATTATAAAACCCACCACATTTAAACAAGACAAAACAAAGAACACTCATTGCTGCATGTTGTCTCCCAACAGGGTGTTCTGCACTTGACACTTAACTCCTTCTGGAGACCACAACTGAGAAATCCAGCAAAATTCCTTATTGGAATCTGGACTTTTCCATGAAAATATTAAAAAAGGCTCAGTACCAAGGCAATGAGGCTTAGAAAGTGCATGTTTAGATAGAAACATCATCTGTGAAGATGGGCATACAGGGACCCTGGGTAGGTGGTGACTGCTGGTGCACAGGGATTCTGTACATGAAGGCCCCATGGATGAGGATCTCCAGACCATCAGAAAGCAAGCAGGGAGAGTAAGGCACACATAGTCGATTTCTTACTATTGAATTTATCCCCGAGTCCACCAATTTGCACAGCAGTCAGGCAGGTTGGATTTAGGACAGCTTGTGTACACTGATGTCTAAGGGAATACTCTCAATAAAAAGAGCCAAAGCCTGGTCCACTTTGCTCAGGTGTTCAGTTTCCACCTTTGAACCAGGAGGTCTGGGTTCAATTCCTAGTCCGGGACATGCCTGGGTCGTGGGCTCCAAACCCAGTAGATGTCTTGTAGCAAGCAGCCAATCAATGATTCTCTCTCACCATTGATGGTTCTACTTTTTTCTTCCTCTCCCTTCCTTTCTGAAAAACAAAAAAAAACAAAAAAAAATATATCTAAAATATGTAAATAGCTTAGAATTCTGATACCCAGAATATCCATTTAAGAAATTCAAGAAGGAGTCCTATGCCATGGTCAGAATTTTTATGCTGTTCCTTCTTCTCCTTTAATCTTCCTTTGTAGTCCACTTCCCCAAAGGATTCTATATAATGTGATCTATTCTATGCTGGGAAGTTTTGTATTGTTTGCCTTCTTGTATTTCTCTGCACCAAAATACATTATCAATTCAAACCTACATTGGTAAAATTCACCTGAGTAAATTTGATATGCAAATGGCTTTATTAAGTGTTTCACCAATCCAGCAGCATACCAGGTAGCAATGAAAAGGGGCTCCCTGAGCAAAACCCACCAGGGCTTGTTCCCCCACAGTCCCCCAATCTGACTTGCTAGACTTTAAACTCCTTAAACAACTGAGGTTCCAGCTTCCAAATTTTTCAATGAATTTCACATATAGTATTACATTAAAAATAATTTCCAGAAACCACGATGCGATTTTTTTGTTCGTTTCTTTGTTTGTTTGTTTGTGTGTTTGCAGCAAGAGTTCAGGAATCTGGAGAATGGGGTGCAACATAAATTGATACACCAGGCAATAAATATATATTTAGAAGATATTTGGGCAAGCCAGATGGATACCTACTTGCTAGTGGAGTGGTCCCCAAATTTCAGGACTCAAGGCTTTTTATTGATACATTTTGCCCTTCAGCAAAGCAAACACACATATCAAAGATAAGGTTTGGTAAACAATAAAGGATTTTCAGGTTAGGGATATTGCCTTCAGCTGTTCAGCCAATAGCAGGTAATAATATGCAGATTTTCAACCCTGCTGAATAGCAAAGTCCATCAGCCTTATCAGGGACTTCTTGCATTTATTATGCTAACTACTGTTGGTCTTTGCCTCCAGGATGCCCCTTTTCCTCTTTTAACAATAAATTTAGAAGGGTGTCTGCCATTCACAGAACTTGGGTCCTTTTCATTTAGATTCTATGAAAAGGCTTGTGTTGTTTTGTTGCAAAAGACTGGAGAAGAAAACCAAGCAGCATTTAGACTTTGACATTACACTTTTTAATACATACACCAGTGGGCTTAGAGAAAAGTGAATTAAAATTCTAAGCAGAGCTACAAGCAGAACTTTCCTTTTAATTAAAGAGCCAGCCCTATGTGTGCTTAGTGGTTACCCTGCTGGTGGCCTTGAAAACAACAGTTCCATCCAATTAAAAAATGCATCTGACATGGCATGAGGGTATGGCCATTCTAGTCTCTGGCCTACAAAGTCAGACAGCTAAGTTTATCTTCCTTATTACTCAAGCAGGCTAGAAAGCAAAGTTATTTTTTCAGAATAAGGGGCTGTTTAAAATTAGCAGAGTTTACTTTACAGAATATGGGACTATCTAAACAGCAGAGAATTTTAAAAAAGTAGTTTTACAAAATATGGGTTAGCCTTGTCATCCCCCCGGCCTGTCCCACAAACTTTTTAGCCTTGTGGTACCATAACCACAGGGTGTTATTGTGTTCAGGTATTATGACCGCTCTTTTACTGCTTCCTGCTGGAAAGGGGCGATGACCAAAGGGTTAACATCCCATTTCTTCCTCTCAGAGAGGTTTGTAGGGAATTCTTCTGGTTTGCAGGACCATTTGAAGTTTAAAGGCATTTAGATGAGATGAGATAAAGCGAATTAACAGATTTAGAAGACATGGTCCTAGGGTTATGAGTAGCATTAATACTGGTCCTGTCAATGGAAGGAAACATTTCCCTCCCCCCGCCCCCACCTCCCATGTAGCCCAGGTCTGAGATAACTCCTGTCTTATTTTTGAAGCTGGATCAGCTAGTTTCTTGGGCCCCATCTCTTACAATACCATATTGGTTAGCATAAAAACAGCACTCTTCCTCAAGGTACAGGCACAGCTTCCCTTTCCCTGCTGTGAGAAGGTCTAGTCCTCTTGGATTCTGGAGAGTAACAGCTGCCAGTGAGTCAATATGATCCTGTACTGCAACAATCCTTTGGGCTATTTCTTCCAAGCTGTCAGAAAGGTCTTTGGGTAGGCTCTGGTAGTAGGAGAGGGAAGTTGCCAGTCCCCCTATTCCAGTACTAGCCCCTGATGAAATGCTGAGTGTAATAAGGAGAGGGATTAGCTCGGGCGCTCTTTTGTATTGGATATGGTGTGTTCCAGGGATGGGCAAGGACTGAATATTGGGGGCTATATTTACATTGGGTGAGTGATAGATGAGAGTTCAAGTCCCTGTCCATTTTGTGGGGAGACAGACATATGTGTTTTGTCCACAGAGGACGAAGGCTCCCTGATTATGGATACAAGCGGAAAGGTGTAGAGAGAAAAGTTGAGTTGCAGCATATGGGGGTCTCTATCCTCATTCTGCACTCCAAACCGCGAGGGTGGCTGCCATGTTGCTTCCTATAAGGGGTGACAGGTGAGAGGTTGAGAGTCTTTTACAGAGAAAATGGGTAGGAATGCTAGTATGAGGTGATATCCAAGGAAAAAGTGAAAGGGACAGAAAAGAACAATTGAAGTCTCAGGCCTAGATTGTTGGATAAGAAGTAAAACTGGTCATAGAAAATGAGCATTGGCTTCCAGGGAGTCCTGATAGTTGATACCTTGGGACCAATAGGTATTTGATAGTTCCAATTTGACTGTAGTGTTGCAAGCAGAGGATGGGAGATTATCCACTGATTTATTGCCCCGTGATCTTGTAAAGCATAAAGGGGCTGGGGTGAGTAGTGGGGTGTGTAGAGTGATAGGGCCTGTGACTGGGAGAGAGGATGAAGCCACCTGAGCAAGAGACTGAGTTTAGGTCCGAAAGGGAAGGGATGCTTGGTTTGCCTGTGCAGTAGGATAATCACCTAGTAGGGTGTCAGCTCTTTCAGAAAATATATTCCCCTTTTCTTTTTTAGAAGCCAGAGTGATTTTGGACTGGTTCCAACACTTGATGGGTGTAGGGACAGTGCAATATGCTGAAGAAGAGAGAGAAAGGCAGAGCCAGCAGTCCTTGGCTAAGGCTGGATTGGTCTGATTTAAGAGGGAGAGGGTAAAGTTAAGCTTTCGGTAGAGATAGTGAGGACTTAGGAGTCTCTCGAAGGGCCACTCTGAGAGTGGTAGAGATTAAGAGAGTTCAGTAACAGTAAAATAATTAGCATTAGCCTCATCGTGATCCTTTGCTGTGTAGGGAGCAGTGATTTTATGGTTCTTCTGTGTCCCAGCAAGGGCAGAAGAGTTCTCATCCTGGAACTAGCCTTAGGTTCTGAAGGCACTCATAAAAGACAAAATGAGAATTAGTAGAAATATAAAAACAATCAGCATCCAGAAATACCAGAGTATTTTACCTTCAAGAAAAGATAAGAGAGATTAGTGTAAAGAAGAATCTACAGGCTGTTTCTGAATTTCTTGGAGCAGGTTGATCACCCAGGTCTGTTGTCTTCTTGAGGGTGATCTGCAGGGTATGTTTCTGGTCAGAAGTTACCTTCCACACAAGCTGGGCATCCCTCAGCTGGTGGGCTGCTTTCACCCTGGAGTGGTGAATCCAGATATTCAGTTCTGCAACTTTGAGAGCTGTGGCGGGCGGGGAGGGCGGGGGGGGGTGAGTATGACTGGATATGGTCCATTCCAAATTGGCTTAAGGGGCTCTTTTTTCCCAGTCTTTTACTCAAACCTGGTCTCCAGATTTATAAGGATGTACAGCTGTTCCTGGAGAGATGGGTAGTTGGTCAGTAAGCTGTCTGTGGATCTCAAAGACAGTTTGTCCAAGTCTTTGTAGTTGCTTCTGGATTTCTCAGTTTCCTATTTTCCCCAAATCTCCCTTTGGCCAAATTAAGCGGAGGGGGAGTGGTCTGTCATATAGAATTTCAAATGGAGAAAAACCTACCCTGGCCCTCAGGGCCCAGCATACCCCTAGGAGTACAGAGGCAAGATATTTGTCCAGGGTAGGGTTGTCTCTTGACATAGCTCAGCTATAGCCTGCTTGATAGTCCGGTTCATGTGCTCTACTTTCCCTGAACTCTGAGGCCTATAAGCTTTCTGTAGGTCCCATCTAATTCCTAAAGCCTTAGCTACCTGTTACACTATCTCTGCTACAAAGGCTGGGCCATTATCAGACCCAATGGTCAGAGACACTCCATACTGCTGAATTATGTCCTTGAGCAATGCCTTCGTGACTTCTCTCACCTTTTCCATGTGAGGGGGATATGCCTCAACCCAGTCTGAAAAGGTGCAAACAAAGACTACTAGGTATTTTTCCCTCTGCTAGGCATTAGTTCTGTAAAGTCTACATCTATGTCCTAAAAGGGAGTTTTCCCGCAGCGCTGAATTCCTATTGGTCCCACAGATCCCTGTTTGGAGTTGTTCTGCACACAGAGGAGACAATGCTGAGAAACTGAGGCACACAAGGAGGGAAGCTGGGCAATTAGGTAGTATCTGACTTACAAAGTTTCTAGAGCAGTCTCCCCTAAATGAGTAAGTTCATGCTGCTGGAGGACTACATTATGGGCTAACTGTTCTGGGACATAGTCCCTATGATCTCAGAGTATCTGCCAACCTTCTTTTGTTCTTTTGCCCCCTTTTTGCTGGGCTTGTTTCTTCTCCTGAGGAGGATACTTTGGAGGTTCAGGTAATTTGGGGGCCAACATGATCCGTGCCAGTGCTGCTTGTTCTTTGGCAGCCTGCTTTGCTGTGGCATCAGCAGTCTGGTTTCCTTCTGACACTGAGTCTTTCCCTTTCTGGTGACCTTTGCAATGGATGATGGCTATTTCTTTGGGCTCCCAAACTGCTTCCAGCAACTCTAAAATCTCATTTTGATTTTTGATTCATTTTCCTCCCGCCATCAGGAGCCCCCTTTCCCCCTTACCCATGAATATGCAGGGTAATGAAGGCATAGTGTGAATCAGTGTAAATGTTGGCACACTTATCCTTACTTCAATATGTGGATGACCTCCTACTAGCCAATTGAGGTCTAAGGCTATGGCGAGGGCCCAAAACTCTGCCCTCTGTGCTGACCATCCTACAGGCAGGGCCTGTGCCCCAGTTGTCTCAAAGTAGTATACTACTTCTTACCCACCTTGTCTTTTTCCTTCATCAAGAAGCTACTGCCATCTGTGAACAATAGTAAGTCTGAATTCTGTGGGGGCTTATTTTTAGGTCTAGCTAGCCAGAGTAAACCTCCTTTAGGACTTCCAGGCAATCATGCTCAGGGCCCCCCTTAGCAACGGTTAGAAATGTAGCAGGATTTAGAGTCCTTACTGCTTGTAGCTGTACCTTTGGAATTTCACATAATAACCCTTGGTATAGAGTAATCCCAGCATGAGTTAGCCAGTGCTGCCCCTTAGCTTCCATTAGGGCAGTGATGGTGAACCTATGACACGCGTGTCAGCACTGACACGTGTAGCCATTTCAGATGACACGTAGCCTCTGTGGCGGCTGCATGCCGAGGATGAAACATTTGCGAAATAATGTTTTTTCCTCAAAGTGACACACTACCGGAGTTACGCTCAGTTTTTTGGCGAAATTTGACACACCAAGCTCAAAAGTTGCCCATCACTGATTTAGGCAATTATAAAACATGCACTAGATTATTATGCTAAGTAAAATAAACTAATCAGAGAAAGACAAATATCACATGATATCACTTATATGTGGAATCTAATGAACACAATAAACTGACAAACAAAACAGAACCAGAGGCATGGATGCATGGAACAGACTGAGAGATTTCAGAGGGGAGAGGGCTGGGGAGGACTGGAAGACATTAACCAAGAACATGTATGCATAGCCCATGGACAACAAAGTATAAAAGCATGGGTGGTGGGGGTGGGGGAGCAGGGGCTGGGTGGAGGTAGGTAGAATGGGGCAGTGGGGATATGGGGAGGCATCTGTAATAAGGTCAACAACAATAAAAAGAGAAGTTAGCCCTGGCTGGTATGACTCAGTTGGGCATTCTCTAGTGCACTTGAAGGTTGAGGGCTGGATCCCCAGTAGGGGCAGTACAGGAGGCAGCTGATGGAAGTTTAGCTTTCATATACATCAGTGATGGTGAACCTATGACACGCGTAGCCATTTCTGATGACACACGGCCCCTGAGGTGGCCGCATGCCCAGGATGAAACATTTGCGAAATAATGTTTTTTTTTCCTCAAAGTGACACACTACCTGAGTTATGCTCAGTTTTTTGGCAAAGTTTGACACACCAAACTCAAAAGGTTGCCCATCACTGCATTAGGGTAATAACAGGAAGAGGTACTTTTATATTTAAGTATTGTCCTAGGGTGAGTTTATCTGCTTCTTTGACTAATAAAGCCATGGCTTCAAGGGCTCTGAGGCATGGGGGCCACCTGGAGGCAACTGGGACCATCTGCTTGGAGAGACAGGCTACTGGTCTTTGCCAAGGTCCAAACTCCTGTGTTAGAACTCCAAGGGCTACCCCGCTGTTCTCATGTACAAAGAGATTAAAGTCCCACATCACTTCTGGCAGCCCTAGTGGTGGGGCCTCAGAGAGTTTTGCCTTTATGGTGATGAAGGCTTTCTTCTGCTCTAGGCCCCATTCTATAGGTGCCTTCTCTTCCCCTTTTAAAGCTTCATAGAGAGGCTTGGCCAGGTCTGAAAACCCTGGGGTCCAGTTTTGACAGAACCCAGCTGCCCCAGGAATTCCCAAATCTGCTTTGGGTGTGAGGGACTGGGATGGCACATACTGCCTGCTTTCTTTCAGTCCCTAGCCTTTGTTTCCCTTGGGTGATTCGGAAGCCTAGATACTTGACTTCCTTCTGACAAATTGGTGCCTTATTCTTGGACACTTTATAACCTGTTTCAGTTAACAGTCTCATGAGGGCTCACGTCCCCTCCCAGCACTGAGCTTGTGTGGAGCTGACTAGTAGGAGGTCATCTACATATTGAAGTAGAACACACCCCAAGTCCTGTCCTGGGAACTTAGTCAGATCAGATGCAAGGGCTCCACTAAAGAGAGTAGGGGGTTTCTCGATTCCATGTGGAAGTCTTGTCCAGGTGAACAGTTCCTTGGCCCTCATAATTGAGTTTTCACACTCAAAAGCAAAAAGGGGCTGGCTGAAGGGGGCTAAACTGAGGCAGAAAAGGCATCTTTCAGATCTAGGCATGTAAACCATTCTACTTCTGATGGAATGAGTCCTAGAATTGTGTAGGGTTTTGAAAGTGCCAAATGCAAGATTATAATAGCTTCATTAACAGCCTGCAGGTCCTGGACCAGGTGGTATTCATTCGTCCCAGGCTTTTTGACAGGCAGGAGGGGAGTATTCCATGGTGACTGGCATCTTTTAAGGAATCCCCTCTGAAGTAGCCAGTGTAAGTGGACCTCAGTTCCTATGCCTGCCTCCCTTGGAATTGGATATTGGTGGATTTTGACAGGATGTGTCCCAGGCTTTAAGTCAATTAGTATCAGGGCATGTTTTTTGGCCAGGCCAGGGGGATTTGCTTCTCCCCAGACCAGCGGAAATTCTTCCTCTAATTCAGAGTCTAAAGGTGAGGCCTTTGAATGAGGGGTATAAAGTCTCCATTATTCCTCCCAAGGCACTGCTAAGGACAGGATCTTTGGAGAAGTCTGCTCACCTAGGCAAAGCTGTGCCGAGCCATCTGGGGCACAGGTGATCTCTGTCCCATTTTGGCTAAAAGGTCTCTACCCATCAGAGGTACTGGACAATCTGGCAAGTACAGGAATTCATGAAGCACTTGGTGACCGCAAAGTTGGCATCGACGAGGCCGGCATAATGGTCTACAGGCCTGGTCCCCAGTAGCTCCAATAATGGTGACTTCCTTTCCTGAGAGAGGCGCTACCTTCTTTATGATTACTGAGTGTTCAGCTCGTGTATCAACCATAAAGTCTACAGCCTAGCCCCCAATTATCATTCTGATCATGTGCTCGTGGGGGGCCACCTGAAAAGAGTCTGTCCTAGTCATAGTCAGCTGCCACCAGCCCAATAAGGTCTGCTTCAGATGGTTCTGGTTGATAGCAACTAGGTGGAAAAGGGGGCCCTGTTTTGTTGCTTTGCTGTTTGGGACATTCATTTTTCCAGTGCCCGTTTCCCTTACAATAGGCACACTGGTCCCATCTCAGGCTTGCTCTACCTTTCCCTCCTGATCTGTCTTCTTGCTTCACTTTCTGATCTGTCTGGGAGCCAGGTCCTCGAAAAGCCGCTGCTATTACATTGGCCGTTCTTTGATTCTCTTTTCTTCCTCCTTTCTTACTGCCCAGCCTCGGTTGATGAAAACCTTGTTGGCTATCTCTAGCAGTTCAGTAGCATTTTTTTCCTGCAAACCCTTTTTGCTTCTGTAATTTTCTCCATGTGTCGTGCTGGGCTTGGCCTACAAAAAGTGGCATTTGCCATGGTTAGAGTGTCTGGGGCCCCAGGGTTAAAGGGGAAATAGTTCCAGTATGCCTCACTCAGTGTCTCATAGAAAGCTGCTGGACTTTCATCAGGCTTCTGCAAAATCCCAGAAATTTTAGCTATATTGGTGGGCTTCTTGGCTCAGGCCTTGACCCCATGGAGGAAAGCCAACCGATATCTTTCTATCTTGACCTTTTTGACTTCTGAGTTCAGGGACCAATCGAGTTCCTCATCTGGGAGGGCCTCGCTTGCCCATCTGTCTGTATCTAATGTCCCTGCAGGGGCCTGGGTCTGGAGCCACTTCCGAACCTCTGACATTACTCTCATGCGATCCTCAGTGTTAAAGAACATGAAAAGGAGCTGCTTGCAGTCCACCCAGGTGGGCTTTTGGGTCTGGAAAATCATTTCTAGGAGGTCTACCATGGCCTGAGGTTTTTCAGAATAAGCTGGGGTGTGTGACTTCCAATTCAGAATGTCACTTTTGGTAAAGGGCTGACAGTAATAGACTGGCCTTCCTTCCTGTAAGGTCCCATCCTTGCCAAGCACTTGGGCACGTCGAATTTCCCTGATAGGCATCTGACATGCCGGTTGTGGTTTGTGCCTTTGATTAGCTGAACGCAAGTGCTGCCCAACTGGCTCTGTAGAACCCGGTTGAGAAGAGACGGAGGGGGGCATTGTTTCCAGACTTTCTGGACCTTCCAGACTAGCAGGGGGAGCACTTGGTGCTACCTGTGTCTCATATGGAGGTGGTCAAAGTGGTGGGACTTCCTCAAGGGGAGGGTCCTGTGGAATAGGGGGCTGAGCTTCCTTCTGAGGGACCTGCTTCTTTTGTCCTGCCTGCTTTTTCTTTTTTCTGTTCCTGTCCTCCCTGCCTCTCCTTTCACTGCTCCTGCCCTTCATGCCTCTTTACTTCTGCTACTAAAACCTTACTCGGTCCCTTCATACACATGCAGAACCAGACTCAAGGTGGCAAGGTTTGAACAAGTGCTAACCAGCTGTCTATGTAGAGAACCGATCTGGTTATCCAGGGTCTCCTGTGACTACATTCCAGACCGCCATGAAAAATCCTTCATCTAAAGAGCCTTCCGAGGGCCAGCCGACCTGGAAAGCTGGCCATTTTACTTCACAGAATTCCCTCAGTTTTTCAGGATTTTTTTAAAGACCATAATCCCCTTTGAATTCCATTTTAAATTTTTTTCCAACATGCAGTTGAGAATAGTGGGTTTACTCTGTCCCGACCCTATGATGATCGGTGGCATGAGACAGACAAGGGAGGGGGTGACCTGTTTTCACAGATTCACTCAGATGCCTACCTGGTCATGTCCCTTGGACACTTTGATTCATCTTAGCTAAGGTGCACCCATATAAACCCCAGGCCTGGTCACCTTTGAGTGGGGGTGAGTCACCTTTATGCCTTATGATGAATTGGAGAACTGCAATTTGGGGCCCAGTTGGACTCTGTAACCAAAGATGTGGAGCCACACAAAGAAGAGGAGAGGGCAGGCTCTTTCCTTCCACTCTCACACACTTTTACCCATCATTCACTCAGAGTTTAAACAATCCATCCAATTCCTGACTAATTTCCTGAGGAAGCTTTATGACTTCCAGGGAGGTGATCAAGCTCCCAATTCCACTCATTGGAATGGGTCTGATCTTCCTTGGCTTTGTTTAGGGCAACCTGGTCCAATGCACAGCCAATGCCTACTAGCATGGCAAGGCATCTTCACCATCCTCCAATTTTGGAGTGTTTTTTCTCTGCCTAGTAAGCATGTTACTTGGGGCCACTGCTATCCGTGGTTGAAGTAGTCTGGTTCCTCTCTCAGATCCATTGTTGGAGGAATCCACACAGGCTTGGAGTTTTCTGGAAATATATAAGTATATCCTCACCCAAAAGTTAATAAAGGAAACCTTCTATAAACTAGACTCAGGATATTTTCGTATTTGCCAAACCATGTTCCTCTGGCTTATTTTAACACCAGTGTAATTTCATGGGTGTCTTGCCATCAGCATTACAAGTGTAAATAAATTAAAGTAAAAAAAAAATTAGGGTATTTAAGTCTTGATGTCATTTACTTACAGGATAATACTTCACTATCCCCCCTTGTGGTTTAAATACTATTAAGCTGGTTTTAGAAATCCTGCAGTGCAGCTTTGATAGCTTTTAATTCAATTCTTTGCACAGAAGGATAACGGATCTTAATTCATTGCATGATAATCACCTTTACTATGACCTGAACCATCAGTAAAAAATTAGTTAATGCTTCAGAAATAGGTTCCTGCCTAGTACAACTAAGTCCCCCTGATAATTCACTTATTTTAATTGTGAATTTAAATCAGTCTGAATTAAGGCTTATTTTCTAACTTTATTTGTCCTTGGGTGTGGACAGTAAATGACATAAATTGAATTTCTGCTATCAGTCTTTGAGAATATTGGCATAACCTTTGTTAGGGAAGTAAAATGCAAGTTATTTACTTTACTTTTTGTGGCCTAATACATTGATTTTTTTTAAACTATAGTTTATTTTATATTTGAAGGAAATCTCTCTTTATTTCCCAGAGTAATTTCTAGGCCACATTTAGGGAGTTTCTTTCTTTCTTTCCTTATTTTTCTTTTTTTTTTAATCAGCACAACAAACATTGTTGCTTTTTGGATACATTTTAAGTGACTTTTTTTTTTTTTTTTTACATATGGTGACTCATTAATAATCAGATTTAATGCTTGAATAATAACATTCAGTGTACCCTGTAAATAGCAGTGGGAGAGATTTTAAATTTTCTCCTTTTTACTAAGCTTAAAATTTACTTTTAAACAGCAATCTTTTCTCTAGTGCTCATTTGCATACACAGAGGAGTTATGGGAGATCTCAGGAACTGTTTCAGAGAACTTTCCTAGAATTAATTGCTTAACATTTTGCCTTTTCAAATTTATATGAAATTACATGTGCCCTTGATTATATTATAGAAATCTAATTCATTAAGTAATTAAATTAAACATCTTTATTGAAAAAGAAATGTAAGCAAACTTATATATTTGACCTATAAAGAACAGATTCCGTCTCATCTGACAGCCTATTAAAGAGCAGGCTGTGGATTTTTGTCTTAAAATTCCTCTTCTGAATAATCCGGGTCTGCTTACGTAATATTCAGTAACTTTGTCTTGCCCTCCCTTAGAGGTTGACAACTTTTAAAATGTAGTTATGAATTTTTATTTGATAAATATTCCCATGTGATTTCAAGTATATGAGATCAGGCTAATTCAATTTTTAAAAAAATTCATTTAAGAAGAAAAATGAATTATTGAATCATTCCAGGGCCCCTAAAATGTCCCAAAGTCACCACTCCATTAAAGTCTTGAAATTTAACTTGTAAACACTATCAAATACACACACACACACACACACAAACACACACACACACACACACACACACACACACAAACACACGCGCACACACACGCACACACTAGAGGCTTGGAGCATGAAATGCATGCAAGGAGGGTGTGTCCCTCAGTCCAGCCTGCACCTTCTCCAATCTGGGACCCCTCGAGGTCCTACAGGCCTAAACAGGCAGCCAGACAACCCTCTCACAATCCAGGACTGCTGGCCCCCAACTGCTTTTTTGCCTTCCTTCCAGATTTCCCCTAACCACTTCAGCCTGCCAGCCTGATCACCGACTAACCACTCCCCTGCCAGCCTCATTGATGCCTAATTGGTCTCCTGCCAGCCCGATTGCCCCAAACTGCCCTCCTCCACCGGCCTGGTGCCCATAACTGACCTCCCTTGCCAGCCTGATTGCCCCCAACTGCTCTCCCCTACAGGCCTGGTTCCCCCGCAACTACCCTCCCTGCTGACCTGATCACCCCTAACTGCTATCCCCTGCCAGCCTCATTGCCCTTAACTGTTTTCCCCAGCTGATCTGGTTCCCCCGCAACTGCCCTCCCGTGTAGGCCTGATCCCCCAACTGTCTTCCTCTGCATTCCTGATATCCCCAACTGCCCTCCCCTGCCATCCTCATTGCCCCTAACTACTTTTCCCTGCTGCTCTGTTTCCCCCCCAATTGCCCTCTCCTGCAGGCCTGGGTCTTCCCTAACTTCCCTTCCCTACAGGCTTGATCAACTACAAATGCCCTCCCTTTCAGGCCTGGTTCCTCCCAACTTCCCTCCCCTGCTGTTCATCTTGTGGCAGCCACCTTGTGTCCACATCGGGGCAGCCATCTTTGACAACATGGGGGCAGCCATCTTGTGTGTTGGAGTGACAGTCAATTTGCATGTTATTCTTTCATTAGATATAATAGAGGCCTGGTGATTGGGTGGGGCTCACTAGTTTGCACTGAAGGGTGTCCCAGTTCAGGGTGGAGGTTTCCTTGGGGGATGGGGCGGCCTCGGTTAGGGGACTGTTGTGGTTTGATGGCCAGCCACGCACCTGGGAGTACAAAGCATAGGTTGGAAGCAGATATCAGGGATTTATTTATCTTCTATAATTGAAACTTTGTAGCCTTGAGTGGAGGCCAGGGCAGGCCAGGGCGGGGGATGCTTGGCTTCCTCCATCACCAGGGGCAACCCAAGCCCGCTGCTTGCTCCAGCTTCATGGCTGCCACCATCTTGGTTGGGTTAATTGGCATGCTCATTCCTGATTGGCTGATGGGCGTGGCTTGTAAGTGTAGTGGAGGTATGGTCAATTTGCATATTTATCTTTTATTAGATAGGATATATATATATATATATATATATATATATATATATATATATATATACATAATTATTCTAAAAGCTATCAATTAAATTTAAACTGCTTTTTATATTAAAAATTTGGTTCAGACAATAGAATTAAATCTCTTTTTTAATAAGACCATATAAAATATTTTATCTTAGGTTGAAATTTTACCAAACATAGTACACAGAAAGGCTACAATATATTTTGAAATACTAATTTCTCCAGAGAAAATACAAGAATTATTTTCTCAATAATAAATTTCTAATTTTATGCATTTTGTAATCACAACCATATAATTTCTCCATTTAATTTGAACATTAAGTTTTTAGAAGCTTAAAATTTTAGGTGGCATGTTAAATATGTATCATTTCTTAGATTGGTAATACCTTCCCATTTTAAGGATATATTTAAAAAATGAAAGACATATTGAATTAATAGATCCAGTTCTGTCCTCTAGATTTTTCATAAGAGGCAAAGTCAGATTAACACTTCAGTAATTTTTCATTTAAAAATACCTAGACATTTAATAAGTTTTATTATTTAATTCAGCAAACTCCAAAGTTTTAAGTTGCCAGAGACTTTGGAAAACTGTGTTTCTGACTGGCGAAAGGAGGGGGAAGCAGGGAAGCAATCCTCCAGGTCACTCCACTTGAACGTCAAACTGCCACATTTTTCCTCAGAGATAACATCTAAGTGTTGCTGCTGCGGGAACTGAGACCAGCCCCCTCCTCTATGAGAAAGAGCAGCTAGTCTTTCCCCAGGTTGACTGGACCCCCACTATCTAGAATTATCACTGAAAAGCTCCACCACTGTTAGTTTGAGACATTGCGGGGGGAGGGAGTCCAGAGCCGATGCAAGCATCTACAAGGTAGATGGTGAGTTTCGCCCGGGAGCGCAAGATTAAAACCGCCCCCACTTTTCATTGCTTGGACTGTGGGTCTTGTTTTCTGCATCACAAACCTCTCATCTGGAGCTGAAACCCGGGAGGGGATTGAGTGTGTATCCCATTTGGGGTACCCTCCCTCTTGAATCTCCGGAACCTTCAGGCTTCTCTCCAGTTCGGCAGCATCAGCGGGTGAGTCCCAGTCCCGATTGATTCCTAGTGGTCATCATGGAATCTCTGTCTTAAATCGTGGCCCAAGTCAGAGATTGCCTTCCGGGCATAGCCCTCCGGACTTTTCCAAGAAAGGTTCTGACCCTGGGGTGGTAGTCAAGACGTTCCTGCCCCCCTTGGTTTCCCCAGACTCTTGGTCTCACTCCGGACTCCAGGGGGTAGGGGAGACGTCCCCTGCCATCCCTCGGGTCCCCATCCATAGCCTTGGCTCAATGATTGGAACACCAATCCTTGGGCCTCTGCTACTGACCCTAGGTTTCAAAATGGGCAATCAGAAATCCAAATCTGATCCTCAAACACCCCTTGGGTGTCTCCTCACCAATCTGGTAAGCTGGGCCTGTCCCAGGATCTGCGTCCTAAACACCTCATTTACTTTGGTACCATGGCATGGCCTCAGTATGAATTGGACAACAGGTCAACATGGCCTGAACATGGGAAAATCGATTTTAACATTCTGACTGACCTCAACAATTTCTGCCAACGAGCTGGGAAATGGCTGTAAGTTCCATATGTCCAGGCCTTTTTCAATCTGCTCTCCCATCCCTCCCTCTGTTCCACCTGTTCCACCTCTCAGGTCCTCCTAGTTTGTGAGAATCTCTCTCTGCCTACCGAGACCCCTCCACTTTCCGCCTTATCTGAACCCCCTGAGAATCTTTCTTCCCCTCCAACCCGACTGCCTCCCTACTATAGGGCTCCTTCTGCCCTGCCTCCTTCTGCCCTGCCGTCTGTTCCCTCCCTTTCCCCATCCTCACTCCCCAACCTCCCTTTGCCGCCCCCTCCCCCAGAGCCTTCTCCCTTACCTGCTGACCTTCCCCTTCTCCCACCCCCGCCAGCTTCCCCAGGCAGCAGGCACACCCGCCCTCGGTCTCCTCCTCTCCTCTGCCCCCTCCAGGGGCTGAGGGGGTGGTCAGGGTCCATGTTCCCTTCTCTCTGTAGGATCTCTCCCAGATTGAGAAGCGGCTGGGGTTCTTTTCCACCAACCCCACCGTGTTTCTCAAGGAATTCCGATAGCTTTCTCAGGCCTATGACCTCAGCTGGCATGACATTCATGTCATTCTTTCTTCTACCCTAACATCAGATGAAAGCAAAAGAGTCTTAGGAGCAGCTACGGACCACGCAGACCAGATCCACCTTACAGATGCCTCTATGCCAGTGGGGGCCCAAGCCATAACTCGTCAGGAACCAGGCTGGGATTACCAACTGGATATCCCCGAAGGGTGAGACGGGCGCCGATGTCTCGACCAGATGCTCCAATGACGAATGGCCGGCCTACAAGCCTTCTCCCACAAGGTGGTTAATTTTGACAAGCTGAGGGAAGTTACTCAGGGACCAGATGAGAACCCTGAGGTCTTCCATAACAGGTTGACTGAGGCTCTGACCTTATATACTTGTCTGGCCCCTGGGTTCCCGGCCAGAGCAACATTTCTAGCCACTCACTTCATTTCACAGTCAGCCCCAGATATTTGAAAAAAGTTTAAAAGGGCAGAGGATGGCCCTCAGACCCCTGTCTGGGATCTGGTGAATATGGCATTTAAGGTTTTCAATGTCCATGAGTAGCAGGCAGAATCATAGTGGGAGGACCGACTTCTACAAAAGGTGAACCTGGAAACTCAAGCCTTGTAGCTGCCCTAAGGCCGGCAGCCATGCATGGTCCAAGGGGGACTGTGCGTGGTGGGGGTGCAACGAAAGGACGAGCGCAACCGGGAGAATGCTTCAAATGCAGAAACGAAGGCCGCTGGGCTAAACAATGCCCTCAACCCCGGGCTCCAACCAAGCCCTGCCCGGCGTGTGGTCAAAGCGGCCACTGGAAAAGTGACTGCCCTTGGAAAAGTGATGGGCCCTCTGCGTCTCAACATACAGGGACCATCCTTCCAGGTCATGACCCGCCACTGGCCATGCTGGGACTGGCTGAAGACTGAAGATGCCCAAACTTGTCAACCCCTATCACCCTCGCCGAGCCCTGGGTAAAGCTCTAGGTAGCAGGTAAGCAGATCTCCTTCTTGATCGATAAAGAGCCTACCTTTTCTGTTTTGCCCTCCTTTTCCAGGCCACTGTTCCCTTCCATGATCTCGTTCATGGGTATTGACGGCAAATCCACCTGTCCGCTGGCTATTGGGCCCCTTCCCTCTCTCCTCAACAATAGTCCTATAACCCACTCATTCCTAGTTATGCCTTCGGGCTCCAAGCCCCTTTTAGGATGAGATATCCTAACCAACTAGGGGCCACTCTGCAGCTCACTCAGAGTCCTTCAGCCTCCCTGCTTCTTCTGCTCCTGGCTCCCTCCCTTTATGGGAACACTGATCCCCCACTGCCTGTGTTCCTAGTCAACCCAAAATATGGGACACCTCTACCTCGGTGGTTACTAGACATCATACCCCGGTCAGGATCAGACTTAAGGACCCCACCTCGTTTCCCTCCCATCCCGTTTTCCATCTCCCTAACTCATCGCTGAGTCCTCAAACCTCTCATTACTTGGCTTCTGGGGCAGGGTCTCCTCATTACCTATTGATTCTCCCTGCAACACCCCCATCCTCCCTGTTAGGAAGGCAGACGGGACCTACCGGCTGGTGCAGGACCTCTGATTAATCAATGAAGCGGTGGTCCCCATCCACCTGGTGGTCCCCAATCCTTACACTCTCCTTGATCGCATCCCATCTGTACCACCCACTTTCCGTCCTTGACCTCAAGGATGCCTTCTTTACCATCCCTCTGGATCCAGACTCTTAGCTTCTGTTTGCATTTACTTGGGAGGACCCGGACGAGCAGGTATCCTGCCAACTCCCTTGGAAGGTTCTTCCCCAAGGATTCAGAGACAGCCCTCATCTGTTTGGCCAGGCCTTAGCCAGAGACCTCCAACAATGCTCATTAGAACCCAGCACTCTTCTCCAGTATGTAGATGATTTCCTTCTCTGCAGCCCCTCTTTAGACATTTCTCGGACGCAGACAGCTGGCCTCCTCAACTTTCTAGGGGACAAAGGATACCGTGTGTCTCCTGCCAGGCACAACTGTCGGCCCCCACCTTCACTTACTTGGGGGATCTGTCTGACTCCCAATTCCCGAGGACTGACAGTTGACCGAGCACAGGCAATACGAGACCTACAGCCTCCCACTTCTGCGGAACAGATCTTGTCCTTTCTAGGGTTAGTAGGATTCTTCTTCCACTGGGTCCCAAATTTTTCTCTCCTAGCTAAGCCTCTATACAGTCCGCTAAAGAAACACCAATAGGCCCCCTCTCCTCACCCTCCCTCATTCTCCAGGCTTTTTCTAAGCTCCGAGATGCCCTTCTGGCCTCTCCCCCTCTTTCTCTCCCGGACATCTCTAAGCCTTTCCAACTATTTACTGATGAGAAACAGGGAATAGCTATGGGGGTCCTCACCCAGCACTTAGGGCCAGCCTTCACCCCCATAGCCTATCTTTCCAGACAGCTTGATCCCACGGTTTGAGGATGGCAGCCCTGCCTCTGGGCTCTGGCTACAGCCAATGCCCACCCCAAGGAGGCCCAGAAGATCTGCCTCCAGCAACCCTTACAGGTCTTCTCCACCCATAGGCTACAGGATCTTCTGTCACACCGATCTTATCGCTCCTGGCTCCCTCTCACATGTAGGGACTCCATTTCCTGTTCCTCAAGAGTCCTGACATCTCCCTAACTCAGTCCCCAGCCCTGAACCCAGCCACTCCCCTTCCTGCTGCCTCCACCCATCCTGTGGCAATGCACTCCTGCCCCGAGGTCATCGAGGCCCTCACTCAACCTTGGGCAGGACTCTCAGATCTTCCTCTCTCTAATCCTGAGTTAACTCTGTTTGTGGATGGAAGCTCGTGCCTAGACCCCCAGGGACATCAGAAAGCCTCCTATGCGGTAGTAACACTCTAGCAGATCCTGGAGGCGACCCGGCTCCCAGAGGGTACCACCTCTCAAAAGTCTGAGCTCATTGTGCAGACCAGGACGCTGCATTTGGCCAAAGGGAGGAGGGTAAACATATACAGACTCCAAATATTCCTTTCTGATAGCACATTGCCACTCGGTTATTTGGAGGGAGAGGGGCTTTCTCTCTACTAAAGGCTCACCTATTATCAACGCTAGACTCATAACCCGCTTACTTGATGCCTTACAACTTCCCTCTCAGGTAGCCATTGTGCATTGCTGAGGCCATCAGACAGACTCCTCGATGGTTACACGGGGAAATGCCCATGCAGACGCGGTGGCCAGAGGCTTATCTCAGGATGAAGGGTCCCCAGCCCCGGTCCTGTTCCTTTCCCTTCCCTCCATTACCCCTCAGGATACAGAAGAAGAAAAAAATAAACTCCTACAACGGGGAGGCTCTTCTGGTCCTGAGGGATGGATCTTCATAAATAACAAGATTGCCCTTCCCAGGGATCAGGTAGGGGCCATTGACCAACAGGTCCACCAGTCATTGCACATTGGACCGCTGGCACTTTGGAGGTTCCTCGAACCCCTCTTCACCTCGCCCACACTGCGAGAGGCAGTCATGAGTGCCTGCTCTCCCTCCTCCATGTGTGCAGCTGTCTCACCCCAGGGATGAATGCGCCCCAACTTTCCTACCCATCAAATGAGGGGACACCTCCCAGGGCAGGACTGGCAGGTAGACTTCACCTATATGCCTCGCTACAAGAACACCAAATATCTGCTTACTATGGTAGACACCTTGACAGGGTGGGTAGAGGCCTTCGCTACCCTCAAGGAAACTGCTGAGGTTTTGGCTGAGACGCTAATAACACACATAATCCAAAGGTTTGGCCTCCCTACCTCCATAAAATCAGACAAAGGCCTGGCTTTTATATCAAGTGTCGTTCAGCAGGTTAGCGCCTCACTTGGCATCTCCTAAAAAGTGCACATACCCTACCAACCACAATCATCGGGTAAGGTAGAGAGGGCCAATGGCCTCCTTAAAGACCATCTAACAAAACCCTCTCTAGAAATCCGCAGCCCCTGGCTGGATCTCCTGTCCACGGCCCTGACCAGAATCTGGGCTACACCAAGGAGCCCCACCTTTTTAAGCCCTTTTGAACTCCTATATGGGAGACCCTTCTTACTCAACCATCATCTCTCTCCTGACCCTCCTCTCCTGGCTACTTATCTTGCATACCTGTCTCTACCCAGGCAGCTGCTCCGGGAACAGGCTGACAGGTTTCTACCCAGGCCAGAACCAGCTGACCAAGGCTCACGAGGACCACCCCTCCAGCCCCGGGACTCAGTTCTCCTTAAGAATCTACATCCCAAGGCCTTGGAACCCAGTTGGATGGGACCTCATACAGAAATCCTCACAACCCCCACTGCGGCGAAACTACTGGAAGATCCATCGTGGCACCACCTCTCCAGACAAAAGAGGACCCCGGAGCAGCATGACTTCTATGAATGTGAGGTGTTGGGCCCCACTAAGGTCCGCCTTAGCCTCCCTCCCACTCTTTCTTCTCCTCCCAGCCCTGGGCAATCTACACCCACACCCACCTGCTTATGTGTGGAGGTTGAAGGTCCGTGAAACCTACCACCAGGACAGCACTCAATTTACCCGGCAGGTAGGATCTCAGGACTGCCCTATGGTTGGATGCCAGACAGAGATCCTGATTGCTGTCGAACTCTGGTTAGTGTCTAATGGTGGCTGACCATATGCCTGCTTTGCTTATGACCAGTGGAACCCAGATAGGTGTAATCAAGACGTCAACACCTATGGGGGTTGCCGCTGGTCAGGCTGTGTCATCCATGATGCCTACAATGAGGTCAGGTCTGGTCCCTTTTTCTGGAAGGACAGGACCTTCAACATCAAGGTCTGAGATCCCTGGGACCAGCAATGGGTTGTGGGCATTATGGGAAAACTATAAGGGGGTGGTTGGAGCTCAACCCCTTCAGGGACCATCTACATCTCCCAGGAATATGTCATGGCCCAGGAGGCCCAAATCCAGGTCTCCAAAGCATCCTATAGGCCGAACATTCCCTTAAAGGGAAGCTGTCTGATTCCCCCTGGTAAAAGTCCTGTCTTCTTGGCTCCAGTTCATCCAACACACTCTACTATTCCTTAACGAGACCCGCACCCTGCCCAATGTCTCACACTGCTTTTTATGTGTCTCTCTCCAAAGACCTTTGCTAGCTGCTGTCCCACTCATGACTCCTCCAGGAACCCAAGGACACAGTGAATGTCAACCTCCCCTGGTTGGCATTCCCCTCTGGGAACCCGAAACTCTGGAACCCACCTTGCCCCCGCGGATATGCTACCAGACCAGCAACCCGGTACCTGTGGGATGGGTCACTTGGAACTGTACCCAAAACCACACTGCAGCATGTCCCACCAAGGCCAGCCCAGGTACCTTCTTTTGGTGTAATGGCACCTTAAGCAACTGCATAAAATCCTCTGACCCCAGGCCTTGCTTCGTGGTCACAGTAGTTCCCCAACTAACCTTATATGGAGAGTCGGAGCTTGCCTGGTTGCCCCCTTCATCACACCCTCGGGATCGCCAGGCCACCTTCCTCCCTGTCATGTTGGGGGTAAGTATTGCTGCCTCGATAGGCCTAGCTGGGGCGGCCCTCAGGAACAGCATAATCTCTGCTCAGGATATCAATGACAAAGTACAGATAGCCCTGGAGTCTACTACTACCTCCTTAGCCTCTCTTCAATGGCAAGTAACATTGGTAGCCCAAATAGCCCTGCAGAACTGAAGGGCCCTGGACCTTCTTACTTCAGAAAGAGGAGGAACCTGCATGTTCCTTCAAGAAGAATGCTGCTACTACATCAATGAGTCCAGAGTGGTGGAATAGAACGTGCAGACCCTGACTAAGCTGAGTGAAGAATTATGTGCAAGACACTCCCGGGACAACTCTCTTTTCGGCAGTATCCAAAGCCCTTTAGCTACCTGGATCCTATCCCTGAAATGGCCCCTAATTCTCATCTGTGTCTTTTTTTCCCTAGCTCCCTGCCTCCTCAAATTCATCAGCTCCCAGATGACAGAAATGTCTCAGGTGACTGTTAACCAGATCCTGTTGCATCACTACACTGGGCTGTCCCTCAACCCACCTCTGCCTTACCCTGGTCTTTAACATCCCCCACCCTCTTTGCCCCTGGTCAGCAGGAATTAGCCAGGATGATTTCAGTGCCCCCTATCACCAAAAGGCCTGGATGTTAGGTCTAGGCAGGGGGGAAGTCCAGAGCTTATGCAAGCATCTGCAAGGGAGATGGGGACAAAGATAACAGGTGCCTTCCCAGACCCTTGCCTGAGGCAGGAATTGCACACCTCTCAAGCCCTCCAAGCTCCCCTCACTAAACAGCTGAATAAAAGAAGTACCTATGCCCCCTTTTTGGCTTGAACTTCCCTGGCCCACTCTAGAACCAGCGAGTTTCGCCCAGGAGTGCAAGATTAAAACCTGCCCCCCTTTTCATCGCCTGGACTCCTTGTCTTCTTTCCTTGTCGCAAACCTCTCAACCACAAATCCTACAGTTTAGTTTCACCTATTTATCCATATTTCAACAATTTTGAGACTTTAAATCCAATTACTATTATTCAAGGCATTTTCTTTGGCAAATTCTGTAACAGAGAAAACTTACTGACTTTCAGTGCTTTAATGTTAACAATGGAATATGGTCCATTATTATTCAAAAACTACCCTTTATTATGGAAAGGCTAATTTTGTTTCCTAAACCCAGCCTGTATATTTTTTTAGGTCATTTTTGCTATCTTTTTTTTTCCTTATAAAAACTCTCCTGGGTTTATTCTATATCATCCATAAAGCAATTGAGCTCAGCCCAAGACCCATCTAAGATCAGAGGAAGCACACTTTTGTCTTAAGTCAGCCTTTTCTCTTCATGAGTACATAAATCCCAGACATATACCCAAATTCTGCTAAATGTTAAATGACGGACGAGGAAAGAAAAAACATGGCGAAAAAGAGACTTTTTAAATAGCACTCTCGAGAGTGGGCATCCATTTTACAGGTTCACTAAAAAAAAAGAACTATTGGTAAATGGGCCACGTGTGTCCCCACCCCCACATCCTGTTTGCTCTGGGGAAATTCATTAAATGGCCTGGTAACCTAGGTTTCTTTTCTTATTAAATTAAATAAAGGCATGCCTAATAAACTAACAATAAACGCATTAAACCAAACATAAAGGACAAATCAACAAACATATAGACAAGACTTAATTAATCAAAGTTCTTTTCCCTGATCTATTCTCTCCATAGCATTGACTACCCTTTAAAGATATTTTAGCTAAACTCTGCCTGTCCCAAGGTGTGCTATGGTAATTTTTAAACAAAGCATTGAAGAGTCCCCCTCTGAGAAGAGTAATTGCTCTATCCTCACTAGCTGCTGAGCCTTTCCACACCAGAGGTGGAGGATCTGGTGGCAGTGTTTTTTTAATTATTACAGACTTTTGATCCCAATACAAAATAGGCACAATGCAATTTGAACAAGACCCACATAGTTAAATATGACAAAAACACTTCTTTTTCTTGAGCCAAATTAATAGAGTACATTTTGACATTTGAATTTCTTTATCCTTGAGCATGGAAGCTAAAGATTTACAATGGTATTTTTGCCTTTTGGACAATTCCATACCCATTATGGCCTGGCTTGAAAGAAAAGACACCCTCGCCCATTTTGGATCACGGATTCCAATGCTTGGCGCTAGCTTAATGCTCAGTGAATCTCCCACCTTTTTTCCCGGTGATCCCACCTGTTTTCCCTTGGACTTCCTTTCTTTGCTCTGGCAAAACTTCTTCTCCATTCCTTGTCTTGGGCAACATAAATGCCTCAGTCTTTTTTGCAGCAAGGGTTCAGGAATCAGTAGAAGGGGCTGCAACATAAATGGATAGACTAGACAAGAAATATAAATTTAGAAGGCATTGAGGGAGCCAGATGGGTACTTACTTTCTAGTCAGTGGTTCCCCGAATGTCCAGACCCACTGCTTTTTATTTACACATTTTGCTCGCTAGAAAAGCAAGCACAAAGATAAGGTTTGGTTAAAAATAAAGGGTGATCAACTTAGAGGAATTGCTTTCCGCTGTTCGGCTAGCATTAGGTAATAATAGACAGATTTTAAACCCTGTTGAATATCTAAGTCCATCAGCCTCCTGACATTTATTATGCTAACTACTTTGGTCTTTGCCCCAAGTAAAGCCACACAATTTTGTGGTAATTTTTAAAAATTCAAGTTGGAAGGCTTGTTGATAACTTTACACTCAACAGTCCAATAGGTGTGCTTTTAAAAACCTCTCCCATTTGTGATGTTTGTTTACATTCACTAATAAAAAATACTTAGGATTCAAGATAGCTCAATGTTTGAGAAAGCATACCTTTGTGGTGAATTAAATGTCAAACTGTTGAAGAGAAAGTGCATGAGTAGTACTACAATAAAATACATATCACTATCTAATGAAACTTTTGTTCATTTCATTCAGAAGTATAGTCAGGGATGCTAACTGGTTCAGTTTAACTGGCAATCTCTGTTTCAATCTTATTATTCCCACTTCAGAAAAGTGCTGATGTCATTTCAATAAGCAAAAGGATGCTTACATTTAGACTTCTTCAAACTTTTATATCATTCCTTCTGTAATTTCTTTTCCTACTTACTCTATTCCTTTAAAGGTTGAGGACATATAAAATGCCACAGGGAGGAGGTCAACAGTTGTTTTGCAGCCTGTTGGAGGTTCCTCAACTCTTTGCTTGCTCTAATTGGAAAACAAGGCAGCATTCCATGAAGACGAAGCACACTGCTTCCTTTTGCATTCAATTCAGTTCAAAGACTGTAGTGGTATGCACTTATGGTCAAAGGAAACATGGGGAAATTTAGAGCCAAGAATGCAACTCACCATCCAACACTTTGTACTTACATGTTTGGGGTAAAATTGGACAAGAGATTGCATTTTGAGGAAAAATTTATTCTGAAAATTTTAACAATGCAGATGTTCAATTTAAACATTTAAGTATATTGTAATTTAAATCAACACTTATGAAAAAACCCTGAATAATTCACACTTTGTATTCTCTGCAGAAACTTCATAAAGGGATCTGCAATTCTTGATTCTTCCCCAAACCCACCATTTGCTTTTACTCATTCTTAAATAAGAGAAGACAATTTCTTTATAAATTAAATGTCATCCGTACCTTAGTATCATTTTATTTTCAGTGTCTACTTTGTCTGTCACAGGGACTTCCCCACTGACTCTCCCAGAGGAGCCCGATAAGTTGATCTACTGTACTGCATGATTCACTCTCTCCTCTGTAGATGGTGAATCCTATGATCCTAGCCAGCACCATACAGGGATCTCATACAGAGGTGTCCCACCAGCTGTTGCAATCATTGCCATCCACTCTCCCCATCAAAACCATCTGTTCTGTGGCTATGGTAATCATCTCAGTGACTGTTTACAACATAACTCAGAAGAGGCCTGCATATTGGTGGTGCTCCACCTGAGTCTCCTGTAAAGTCAGTGACCAAATAACAACACTTGAACCTCTTTTTAAATTTCTTTGTTGATTAATGTATTGCATATGTGTCCTCATTCCTCCATTAACTCCCCAACATCCCCCTAACTCATGTCCTAACTTTGCTGGTGTTTGTGTCCATTGGTTAGGCTTATATTCATACACACAAGTCCTTTGGTTGATCTCTCTTCCTTTCCCCACCCTCCCCTATCTTCCCTCTGAGGTTTGGCAGTCTGATTGATGCTTCTCTGTCTCTGGATCTGTCCCTGTTCATCAGTTTATGTTGTTTATTATATTCCACAAATGAGTGAGATCATGTGGTATTTATCTTTCTCTGACTGGCTTATTTAACTTAGAAAAATGATCTCCAGTTCTATCCATGCTGTTGCAAATGGTAAGAACTCCTTTTTTATTGCAGTGTAGTATTCCATTGTGTAGATGTACCACAGTTTTTTAATCCACTTATCTGCTGATGGGTATTTAGGCTGTTTCCAAATCTTAGCTATAGTGAATTGTGATGCTATGAACATAGGGGTGCATATATCCTTTCTATTGCTGTTTCTAATTTCTTGGGATATATTCCAGGAAGTGGGATCACTGGGTCAAATGGGAGTTCCATTTTTAGTTTTCTGAGGAAACTCCATACTGTTCACTACAGTGGCTGCACCAGTCTGCATTCCTGCTAGCAGTGCAAAAGAGTACATTTTTCTCAGCATCCTCACCAACACTTGTGGTGTGTTGATTTGTTGATGATAGCCATTCTGATAGGTGTGATATGGTTCCGCATTGTTGCTTTTGAAAGGGCAGAGCAGGACAGCACAAAATGTACTGTAACCTCCATCCTGTGTAACTATGTATATGACTCCTTTTTCTTAGAAAATCGTGAGAATGTAACAGTTGCATAAACCTGCCAATAGGAATGTAGAGAAGTAGACTCAGTCCAAATTAAGCAATCTCTGTAACCCACGTACTTCCCTAAGCCCACCCAAATATCCAACCCTTTATAACCCATCGCTCCCCCGGGGATCGCTCTCTGGCCCCACTGCTGCGTCAGGAGGAGGCTGGGAGCCAAACCAGGGTTTGAATAAAGACTCTTTGCTTTTGCATAGGAGACAAGGCTCCCTGGTGGTTGATTATTGGGGACCCTGAACTCTGGGCATAACACTTTGATTTGCATCTCTCAGATAATTAGTGACTTTGAGGATGTTTTCATATGTCTCTTGGTCTTCCTTCTGTCCTCCTTTGAAAAGTATCTATTTAGGTCCTTTACCCATGTTTTGTTTGGATTGTTTATCTTCATTTGTTAAGTTGTATGAGTTCCCTGTAAATGTTGGAGATTAAACCCTTATCGGTGATGACATTGGCAAATATGTTCTCCCATGCAGTGGGCTTTCTTGTTGTTTTGTTGATGGTTTCTTTTGCTGTGCAAAAGCTTTTTATTTTGATATAGTCTCATTTGTTTATTTTCTCTTTAGTTTCCATTGCCCGAGGAGCAGTAACAGTGAAGAAGTTCCTTCAGCATGTCTGAGATTTCGCTGCCTGTGGATTCCTCTAGTATTTTTATGGTTTCCCATCTAATGTTTAAGTCTTTATCCATTTTGAGTCTATTTTTGTGTATGGTGTAAGTTGGTGGTCTAGTTCCATTTTTTGCATGTGTGTGTCCAATTTTCCCAACACCATTTATTGAAGAGACTGTCTTGACTTCATTGTATGTTCATGCCTTCTTTGCGAATATTAATTGGGCATAGTGGTTTGGGTCATTTTCTGGTGCTGTAAACTGATCATTGTCTCACTAATAGAAAGATGTGGACAGGAAACCCAGAAGGCTGGTAAACAACCTGAATTGCTCTAATCACTCACTGTTTAGTTGAAACATTGTTAGCTGAAGCAGCCTCCACCTCTGTTTGTCTATGTAAATTTCTTTTATTGGAGTTTCCTGCCTAAGGGCTATAGGTGTATCCCAAAGTCTCAATAAAATGGATAGCATGGCCAGAGCAGTGTGTAGTCCTCCCACTAGAGGTGGGCACCTGTCTGGCCCCCAATATTCCCAAATTAATACTTTTCTTAATTCGCTTTCATTTGCTTGCGGCCTTCTCCAGAACCCGAACCCTGAACCAAAACCCTGAATCCCGTGGGATGTAAAAGGGGTTCCCACATTCTGGGTTCTCTATTCTATTCCATTGATCTATATGTCTGTTCTTGTGCCAGTACCAGGCTGTTTTAAGAACAGTGGCTTTGTAATACAGCTTGATATCTGGTATTGGGATCCCACCTACTTTGTTCTTCTTTCTCAGAATTGCTGCAGCTATTTTTTTTTATTTTATTCCAGATGAATTTTTGGAAAGATCGTTGTAAGTCTGTGAAATATGCTGCTGGTATTTTAATGGGGATGATATTGAATATGTAGATTGCTTTGGGTAGTATGGACATTTTGATGATATTGATTCTACCAATCCATGAACACAGTATGTTCTTCCATCTGTTGATGTCTCCCTCTATCTCTTTTTTTGTGTGTGTCCTGTAGTTTTTTGCATATAGATCTTTTACCTCCTTAGTTAAGTTTATTCCTAGGTATCTTTTTTTTTTTTTTTTTGGTGTGATGGTAAATGGAATTACTTTTTATTCTCTCTTTCTATAAGTTCACTATTTGTGTAAAAAAATGCCATAGATTTCTTGGCATTAATTTTGTATCCTGCTACATTGCCAAATTCATCCAGTAAGCCTAAGAGTTTTTGATAGGGTCTTTAGGGTTTTCTATGTACAATATCATGTCATCTGTGAATAAGGACAATTTTACTTCTTCTTTTCCATTTTGGATGCCTTTTATTTCTTCTTCTTGTATACTTGCAATGGGTAGTACTTCCAGTACTATGTTGAACAGGAGTGGTGAGAGTAGGCATCCCTGTCTTGTTCCTGTTCTTAGGGAAAATGGTTTTAGTTTTTTTTTTTTTTTTTTTTCCATTTAGTATGATGTTGGCTGTGGGCTTCTCATATATGGCTTTTATTATGTTGATTATGTGATTTTTACGTCTCAATTTGTTTATGTGATGTATCATGTTTATTGATTTGCAGATATTGTACCATCCTTGCATCCCAGGATAAATCCTCCTTGGTCATGGTGTATGATCTTTCTGATGAATTGCTGAATCTGATTTGCTAGAATTTTGTTGAGGATTTTGGCATCCATGTTCATGAGGGATATTGGCCTATATTTCTCTTTCATTATGTGGTATTTACCTGGTTTTGGGTGATGCTGTCTTCATAGAAGTATTTTGGAAGTGCTCCTTCCCCTTGAATTTTTTGGAATAGTCTGAGGAGCATAGGTTTTAGTTCTTCCTTCAAGGTTTGGTATAACTCCCTTAGTAGCCATCTGGTCCAGGGCGTTTTTTTTTTTTTTTTTTTTTTTTTTTGTTTGTTTGTTTTTGCTGGGAGCTTTTTAATGACTGCTTCAATTTCTTCCATGGTTATCGGCCTATTGAGTTGTTTAGAATCTTCCTGATTGAGTTTTGGAAGGTTGTAATTTTCTATGAATATGTCCATTTCTTCCAGGTTGTCCAGTTTGTTGAAATAGAGTTGTGAGTATTATTTTTTAACAATCCTTTGTATTTCGGTGGGGTTTGTTGTTATTTCTCCCCTTTCATTTCTGATTTTGTTTATTTGGGTCCTTTCTCTTTGCTTCTTGGTGAGCTGGCTAGAGGTTCGTCAACCTCATTTAGCTTTCAAAGAACCAGCTCTTGGTTTCATTGATCTTTTGTATTTTTTTTTTTTTTTGTCTCTATGTCATTTATTTCTGCTTGGAACTTTATTATCTCCTTCCTTCTGCTCACTCTGGGCTTTTCTTGTTGCTCTCTTTCTAATTCTTTGAGTTGTAGAGTTAGATGGTTTACTACCATTTTGTTTTTGTTTTTGAGGTAGGCCTGTTAAGCTATAAACTTCCCTCTCAGGACTGCTTTCATTGTGTCCTAGAAATTTTGGATTGTTGTGCTTTTGTTGTCATTAGTTTCCAGGATGTTTTTAATTTCTTCTTTGATCTCATTGGTAACCCAGTCATTATTTAATTACATCCTATTCATCTTCCAAGTGTTTGAGATTTTTGAATTGTTTTTATTGTAATTTATTTCTAATTTTATGGCATTGTGGTCTGAGAAGATCCTTGGTATGATTTCAGTCTTCTTGAATTTGGGGAAACTTTGCTTGTGACCCAATATGTGGTCTATTTTTGAAAATGTCCCATGGGCACTTGGAAGAATGTATATTCTGTGGCTTTGGGGTGAAATGATCTGAAGATGTCAGTTAAGTCCATCTGATCTATTGAGTCATTTAGGATTGATGTTTCTCATTGCTTGGTATATATCTCTAGTAGGTCGAATACTGGATCAGATGGGAATTCCCTTCATAATTTTTCTGAGGAAACTCCATACGGTTTTCCACAGTGTTTGCACCAGTCTGCATTCCAACCAACAGTGCAAAAGGATTCCTTTGTCTCCACATGTTCACCAGCACTTGTTGTTTGTTGATTTGTTGATGGTAGCCATTCTGACAGCTGTGAGATGGTATCTCATTGGCATTTGATTTGCATGTCTTCAGAGATTAGTGACTTTGAGCATTATTTAATATGTCTCTTGGCCTTCTATATGTCCACTTTAGAAAAGAGTCTACTCAAGTTCTATGCCCATTTTTTATTGGATTGTTTTTCATCCTTTTATTAGATGGGTGAGTTCCCTATAAATTTTGGAGATTAGGCGTTATCGGATATAATATTGGCAAATACTTTCTCCCATGCAGTGAGCTTTCCTGTTTTTTTGTTTGTTTGTTTTTTTGTTGGTGTTGTTGATTGTTTCTATTCTCGGCAGAAAATTTTTGTTTGTTTGTTTGTTTTATTTTGATGTAGTCCCATGTGTTTATTTTCTCCTTAGTTTTCATTGACATAGGAGTTGCATCAGTAAAGAACTTCTATGAAATATGTCTGATATTTTGCTGCTTTTAGATGCTTCTACGATTTTTCTGGTTTCCATCTTACGTTTAAGGCCTTTTTTCTTTTTGAATTTATTTTCCTGTATGGTTTAAGTTGGTGGTCTAGTTTCATTATTTTGCATGTATCTGTCCAATTTCTCCAACACCATGTATTGAAGAGACAGTCTTGACTCAACTTTATGCTCTTGCCACCTTTGTCAAATATTAATTGAGCATAATGACTTGGGTGTATTTTGGGTTCTCAGTTCTGTTCAATTAATATATTTGTCTGTTCTTGCACCAGTACCAGCCACCTTGAGAACAATGGCTTTGTAATATAGCTTGAGAGCTGGTATTGTGATCCGCCTACTTTGTTCTTCGTTCTCATAATGTGGTTATTCTGGGTCTTTTTAAATTTCATACTAGAGACGTGGTGCATGAAATTCATGCACAGGGGGCAGGGAGTACCTCCTCAGCCCAGGCTGCATCCTCTCTAATTCGGGCACCCTCGGGGGGATAGGACCTAAACTGGCAGTCAGACATCTCTAACATAATCTGGGACCTCTGGTTCCTAACTGATCACCTGCCTGCCTGCCTGATTGCCCCTAACTGACCCTCTTCCAGCCTGATCAACCCTAACCTCCTCTGCCTGCCAGGCTGATCGCCCCTAACTGTCTACCCTGCTGGCCTGGTTGCCCCTAACTGCCCCCACCGCCGCTTTCCTGGTCGCCACCAATTGCCCACCACCACAGGCCTGGCCACCCCATACTTCTCCCCCAGCCATCCTGGTCATCCCCAAAAGCCCCCCTCTACTTATCTAGACACCCCTCACTGCCCCACCTGCAGGCCTAGTCGCTCCCAACTGCCCCCCTCCCCATAACTGGTCTGGTTGCCCCACACAGCCTGCTGTTCAATTGTTGGTCATCCCTCATTATCCTCCCTGCCAGCCTGATCACTCCTTGCAGCCTGCTGTTCAGTCATTTGGTCGTCCCTCACTAACACTCCTGCTGGCCTGGTCGCCCCATGCAATCTGCTGTTCAGTAGTCTGTCTGTTTGATTTGATTGTGGCGGCCCTTGACTTTTTATATACTAGGATGAAGTTTTGCAGACTTTGTTCTATGTCTGTGAAATATGCCTTTAGTATTTTAATGGACATTGCTGTACATCTGTTGATTACTTTGGATAATATGGCAATTTTAGTGATGTTGATTTACCAATACATGAACATGGTATATTCTTCCATTTGTTTGTCTTCCTCTCTCTTTTTTCAATGTCCTGTAGTTATACAAGTATAGATCTTTTACCTCTTTAGTTACATTTATTCCTAGGTATCTTAATTTCTTTATTGCAATGGTAAATGGGATTATTGTATGTTTGTTCTTTGTTTGTTTAGTTTCTCTTTTTGTGAGTTGATTATTGGTGTATCAAAATTCATAGAATTCTGGGTGTTAATTTTGCATCCTGCTATTTTGCCAAATTCATTTATTAAGTCCAGTAGTTTTTTGATGGAGTCTTTAGGGATTTCTATGTACAATATCATGTCATCCTTGAATAATGACAGTTTTACTTCTTTTCCATTTGGAATGCCACTTATTACTTCTTTTTGTCTTATTGCTGTGGTTAGCACTTCCAGTACTGTTTCAAGAAGTAGTGAGAGTGGACATTCGTGCTTTGTTCCTGTTTTAAGGGGAGATGGTTTCTGTTTTTGCCCATTGAGTATGGTGTTGGCTGTAGATTTGTCATATAAGGCTTTTATTATGTAGAGGTGTGATACCTTTATTCCCAGTTTGCTCAGAATTTTTACCAAAAAAAAAAGCGTGTTGGGTTTTGTCAAATGCTTTTTCTGAATCAATTAATGTGACTGTGCGATTTTTTATATCTCAAAGTGTTTATGTGATGCATCACTTTAATTGACTTTGGGATCTTGTACCATCCTTGTATCCCTGGAATAAATCCAATTGGTCATGGTGTATTATCTTTCTAATGTAAGGCTGGTTCAGATTTGCTAGAATTTTGTTGAGGATTTTAGGATATATGTTCATCAGAGATATATTGGCTTGTAATTCTCTTTCTTTTAGTGTCTTTATCTGTTTTTGAGATTATGGTAATGCTGGTTTCATAGAAAGAGCTTTGAAGTTTTCCTTCCTCTTGAATTTCTTTGAAATAGTCTGAGGAGGATAGGTTTCACTTTTTCTTTGAATGTTTGGTAAAACTCTTCTATGAAGCTGTCTAGCCCAGGGCTTGCTTTTCTTTTTTTTTCTTTTTTTTTTTTCTGGAAGGTTTTCAATAACTGTTTCAATATCTTCCATATTTAGTGGCCTATTCAGATTCCTTTTATTCTTCCTGATTGAGTGTTGGAAGGTTGTATTTTTCTAGGAATATATTTATTTGTTCTAGGTTGACCAGTTTGTTGGAATAGAGTTGTTCATACTATGTTTTTATAACCCTTCTTTATTTCTGTGGAGTCTTTTGTTATTTTGCCTCTTTCATTTCTGATTTTGTTTATTTGGGTCCTCTCTCTTTGCTTCTTGGTGAACCTCAATAACAGTTCATCAATCTTGTTTATCCTTTCAAAGAGCCAGCTCTTGGTTGTACTTATAAGTAGTAGTGATGCTTTTTCTCTTATTTACTGTTTTGTTTGTTTGGTTGGTTGTTTCTTTTTTGTCTCCATGTGATTTATTCATGCTGTGATCTTTTCTATTTCCTTCCTTCTGTTCATTCTGAGATTTCTTGTTGTTCTCTTTCTAATCCTTTAAGTTGTAGAGTTAGATAATTTATTACCAGTTATTCTTGTTTTTTTGAGGTAGGTTATGAACTTCCCTCTCAGGATTGCTTTCAGTGCATCACATTGTTTTTGGATTGTTGTTTTGATTGTTATTTGATTCTAGGGTGTTTTCAATCACTTCTTTGATCTCTTTGATAACACAAACATTGTTTAATAACATACTGTTTAGCCTGCAAATATTTGAAGTTTTGTTATTTTATTGTAGTTTATATCTAATATGCCATTGTGTTCTGAGAAAGTGCTTGCTATGAATTCCATCTTGTTGAATTTGAAGAGACTTTATTTCTGTCTCAAGTGGTCTATCTTTGAAAATGTCCCATGTGCACTTAAGTGGAATGTGCATTCTGTAGCTTTGTTATGAAGGTGTTGATTAAGTCTATTTGACCTAGTGAGTTGTTTAGTATTGCTGTTTTTTTCTAGAGGATTTATCCAGTGATATCAATGGGGTATTAAAGTCCCCTACTATGGATTTATTGCTTTTGATCTCTCCCTTGATATTTTCCAGAAGTGTTTTTTTTTTTAATGTATTTGGTGCTCCTCCATTGGGTGCATATATGTTTACCAGAGTTATATTATCTTGTAGTCTTGATCCCTTTAGTGATATGAAGTGGCCTTCCTTATCCCTTTTTATGGCCTTCACTTTAAGGTTTATTTTGTATGATACAAGTATTGCTACCCTAGGTTTTTTTTTTGTTTTTTTTTCATTTCCCTTTTCTTGAAAAATATGTTTCCATCTTTTCACTTTCAGTCTGTCTGAGTCTCTGGTACCATCGTGGGTTTCTTCTAGACAACATCTATGTAGGCCATAATTTATTATCATTTCAGCCACTTTACGACTTCTTAATGGAGCATTTAGTCCATTTGTGGTTAATATTATTATTGGTAGGGACGTGTTTGTAGCCATTTTTGTTCTCTATGCCTTCTTTGCCATCTATTTCTGCTTTTATGACAAGCCCTTTAGCATTCCTTGCATTATTGTCTTCTTAGTGATAAACTCCCTTAGCCCTTTTTGTTTATTTGTTAGTTTTGTCTGTGAAGTTCCTTGGGCTCCCTCTGTCATTCCTGAAATCCCCTTCTATTTTAAATGATAACCTTGCTGGAAAGAGTGATCTTGGATTCAGTCCCTTCTTTTGTAACACATTGCATATTTCCTCCCATTCCCTTCTAGCCTGATGTGTTTCTGTTGAGAAATAATTTGATAATTTCCTGAGTGTTACTTTGTAGGTAACTCTCTTCAGTGTTAAGATTCTCTCTATGTAGTTAACATTTGCCATTATAATGACAGCATGACTTGGTATAGGTGTTTTTGGATTATCTTGTTTGGGACTCTCTGTGCTTGTGTGTATGCTTTCTTTCCCAGATTATGGAAGTTTTCTGTCATTATTTCTTCTTTTTTTTAAAATATAACTTATTGATTTTTTAAAGAGAGGAAGGGAGAGGTATAGAGAGTTTGAAATATTGATGAGAGAGAAACATCAATCAGCTGCCTGCTGCATACTTCCTACTGGGGATGTGCCTGCAAGCAAGGGAGATACCCTTGACCATATTCAAACCTGGGACCCTTCAGTCCGCAGGCTGTCCCTCCAACCACTGAGCCAAACAAGTGTTAGTGTTCATCATTACTTCTTCTAATAGGTTTCCTAGTCCGTGTTCCTCTTCTTGTCCTTCTGACACCTCTATTATATGTAAGTTACTTCCTTTCATGTTCCCTCAAAGCTTCCTTAGGATCACCTCCTGATTACTAATTTTTTCTCAAGTTGTTATTCAGATTGTGTTTTTCAGTATGTGTTTGTCTGCCCTGTTTTCTAACTCACCAATTTGGTACTCTGTTCTTCTAGACTACTGTTGAAACCTTCCATCATGTTTTTTTTTTTTAATTGTAGCTGTTATAATTTTTGACTTCCCCTTTGTTCTTACATAAGTTGTGGATTTCTAAATCATCCCGTATGACCCTTATTCTGAATTTCTCTTGTGACACACTGCATGTCTCGGTTTTGTTTATTTCCTCTTTTGTCAATTCCTTTTTTCTTTACTTTTTGTGTTGTTTCTTTTTTTTTCTTTCAATTTTTTTATTATTATATGTGTACATATCTTACCATTGCCCTCCCCACACCCCACTCCCATATATGCCCCCACCCCCCAGAGTTTTGCATCCATTGGTTATGCTTATATGCATGCATACAAGTCCTTTGATTGATCTCTTATCTCCCCCACCTCTCCCTAACCTTCCCCTTGTAATTTGACAGTCTGTTTGATGCTTTACTGTCTCTGTATCTATCTTTTTGTTCAAGTTTATAATGTTCTTTATTATCCATAAATGAGTGAGATCATGTGGTATTTTTCTTTCATTGACTGACTTATTTCACTTAACATAATGTTCTCCAATTCCTCCCAGGTTGCTGCAAATGATGAGAATTCCTTCTTTTTTATGGCAGCATAGTATTCCATTCTGTAGATGTACCACAGTTTTCTGATCCAGTCATCTGCTGACGGGCACCTAGGCTGTTTCCAAATCTTAGCTATGGTGAATTGTGCTGCTATGAACATAGGGGTGCATATATCCTTTCTAATTGGTGTTTCTAGTTTCTTCGGATATATTCCCAGGAGTGGGATTACTGGGTCAAATGGGAGTTCCATTTTCAGTTTATTGAGGAAACTCCATACTGTTCTCCACAGTGGCTGCACCAGTCTGCAATCCCACCAGCAGTGCACGAGGGTTCCTTTTTCTCCGCATCCTCGCCAACACTTGTCGTTTGTTGATTTGTTGATGATAGCCATTCTGACAGGTGTGAGATGGTACCGCATTGTTGTTTTGATTTGCATCTCTCGGATAATTAGTGACGTTGAGCATGTTTTCATGTGTCTCTTGGCCTTCCTTCTGTCTTCTTTTGAAAAGATTCTATTTAGGTCTGTTGCCCATTTTTTTATTGGATCATTTATCTTCCTTTTATTAAGTTGTATAAGCTGCCTGTAGATGTTGGAGATTAAACCTTTATCAGTGATGCCATTTGCAAATATGTTCTCCCATGCAGTGGGCCTTCTTGTTGTTTTGTTGATGGTTTCTTTTGCTGTGAAAAAGCTTTTTATTTTGATGTAGTCCCATTTGTTAATTTTCTCTTTAGCTTCCATTGCCCTAGGGGCAGTGTCAGTGAAGAATTTCTTTTGGCATATGTCTGACATTTTGCTGCCTGTGGATTGCTCTAGTATTTTTATGGTTTCCCATCTTATGTTTAAGTCCTGTATCCATTTTGAGTTTATTTTTGTGTATGGCGTAAGTTGGTGATCAAGCTTCATTTTTTTGCATGTATCTGTCCAATTTTCCCAACACCATTTATTGAAGAGACTGTCTTTATTCCATTGTATGTTCATGCCTCCTTTGTCAAATATTAATTGAGCATAGTGGTTTGGGTCAATATCTGGATTCTCTATTCTGTTCCATTGATCTATATGTCTGTTCTTGTGCCAGTACCAGGCTGTTTTGAGAACAGTGGCTTTGTAATACAGCTTGAAATCTGGTATTGAGATCCCTCCTATTTTATTCTTCTTTCTCAGGATTGCTGTGGCTATTTGGGGTCTTTTTTTATTCCAGATGAATTTTTGGAGAGTTCTTTCAAAGTCTGTGAAATATGCCGTTGGTATTTTAATGGGGAGTGCATTGAATCTATAGATTGCTTTGGGTAGTATGGACATTTTAATGATGTTGATTCTACCAATCCATGAATATGGTATGTTCTTCCATCTGTTTACGTCTTCCTCTATCTGTTTTTTCAGTGATCTGTAGTTTTCCGCGTATAGGTCTTTTACCTCCTTAGTTAAGTTTATTCGTAGGTATCTTAATTTTTTTGGTGCGATGGTAAATGGGATTGCCTTTTTAGTCTCTCTGTCTGTAAGTTCACTATTGGTGTATAGAAAGGCCATAGATTTCTTGGCGTTAATTTTGTATCCTCCTACATTGCCGAATTCATTTATTAAGTCTATTAGTTTTTTGACGGAGTCTTTCGGATTTTTTATGTACAATATCATGTTGTCTGCAAATAAAGACAGCTTTACTTGTTCTTTTCCAATTTGGATGCCTTGTATTTCTTCTTCTTGTCTAATTGCAATGGCTAATACTTCCAGTACTATGTCAAACAGGAGTGGTGAGAGTGGGCATCCCTGTCTTGTTCCTGTTCTTAGGGGAAATGTTTTTAGTTTTTGTCCATTGAGTATGATGTTTGCTGTGGGTTTATCATATATAGCTTTTATTATGTTGAGGTATGAGCCATCTATTCCCACCTTGTTGAGAGTTTTTATCAAGAAAGGGTGTTGGATTTTGTCAAATGCTTTTTCTGCATCAATTGATATGACTATGTGATTTTTATCTTTCAATTTGTTTATGTGATGTATCACGTTTATTGATTTGCGGATATTGTACCATCCTTGCATTCCTGGGATAAATCCTACTTGGTCATGGTGTATGATATTTCTGATGTACTGCTGGAGTCGATTTGCTAGAATTTTGTTGAGGATTTTGGCATCTATGTTCATGAGGGATATTGGTCTGTAATTCTCTTTCATTGTGTTGTCTTTATCTGGTTTTGGTATTAGGGTGATGCTGGCTTCATAGAAGGAGCTTGGAAGTGTTCCTTCCACTTGAATTTTTTTGAATAGTCTGAGGAGGATAGATTTTATTTCTTCCTTGAATGTTTGGTAAAACTCTCCTGTGAAGCCATCAGGCCCCGGGCTTTTGTTTGCCGGAAGCTTTTTGATGACTGCTTCAATTTCGTCCATAGTTATTGGCCTATTGAGCTGTTTAGATTCTTCTTGATTGATTTTTGGAAGGTTATATTTTTCTAGGAATATGTCCATTTCCTCCAGATTGTCCAGTTTGTTGGAATAGAGTTGTTCGTAGTATTTTGTAACAATCCTTTGTATCTCAGCGGGGTCTGTTGTTATTTCACCTCTTTCATTTCTGATTTTATTTATTTGGGTCCTCTCTCTTTGCTTCTTGGTGAGCCTGGCTAGAGGTCCATCAATCTTGTTTATCCTTTCAAAGAACCAGCTCTTGGTTTTGTTGATCTTATGTATTGTTTCTTTGGTCTCTATGTCATTTATCTCCACTCTGATCTTTGTTATTTCCTTCCTTCTGGTTACACTGGGCTTTTCTTGCTGCTCTTTTTCTAGAGTCTTTGAGTTGTAGGGTTAAGTAATTTATTACCATTGTTTCTTGTTTTTTGCAATAGGCCTGTAGAGCTATGAACTTCCCTCTCAAGACTGCTTTCGCTGTGTCCCATAGATTTTGGATTGTTGTGTTTTCATTGTCATTTGTTGCCATGATGTTTTTTATTTCTTCCTTGATCTCTCTGGTGACCCAGTCCTTGTTTAATAGCATGCTGTTTAGTCTCCATGTGTTTGATTCCTTTGGATTGTATTTATTGTAGTTGATTTCCAGTTTTATGCCACTGTGATCTGAGAAGATGCTTGATATAATTTCTATCTTCTTGAATTTGAAGAGACTTTGCCTGTGACCCAGCATATGGTCTATCTTTGAAAATGACCCATGTGCACTTGAGAAAAATGTATATTCTGTGGCTTTGGGGTGAAATGTTCTGAAGATGTCAATTAATTCCATCTGTTCTAGTGAGTCATTTAGGATTGCTGTTTCTTTGCTGATTTTTTGTTTAGAGGATTTGTCCAGTGGTGATAGTGGGGTATTAAAGTCTCCTACTATGATTGTGTTGCTATTAATCTCTCCCTTGATATCCTCCAGGAGTTTTTTTATGTATTTGGGTGCTCCTATATTGGGAGCGTATATGTTTACCAGAATTATTTCTTCTTGTTGGATTTCTCCCTTTAGTATTATGAAGTGGCCTTCCTTATCTCTTGTTATGGCATTTACTTTGAGGTCTATTTTGTCAGATATAAGTATTGCTACCCCAGCTTTTTTTTCATTTCCATTTGCCTGAAAGATATTTTTCCATCCCTTCACTTTCAATCTGTGTGAGTCTCTTGTTCTGAGGTGGGTCTCTTGTAGACAGCATATATATGGGTCGTGTTTTTTAATCCATTCAGCTACTCGATGTCTTTTGATTGGAGCATTTAGTCCATTTACATTTAAAGTTATTACTGAAAGGTATTTGTTTGCAGTCATATCTATTTTTGTGTCTGCATTCCTTCTTACCTGTTTATTTCTTCTTTTTACAGTATTTCCTTTAGCAATTCTTGCATTGCTGGTTTGGTGGTGATAAACTCCCTGAGGCTTTTTTTGTCTGCAAAGCTCCTGATTTCCCCTTCAATTTTGATTGATAGTCTTGCTGGATATAGTATTCTTGGATTCAGTCCTTTGCTTTGCAACACTTTGTATACCTCCTTCCATTCACTTCTAGCTTGTTGTGTTTCTGATGAGTAATCATTTGACAATCTGATGGGTGTTCCTTTGTAGGTAACTCTCTGTCTCTCTCTTGCCGCCTTTAGGATTCTCTCTTTATCATTTATATTTGCCATTGAAATTATGACATGTCTTGGTGTGGGTCTTTTGGGGTTGATCCTGCTTGGGACTCTCTTTACTTGCGTAACTTTTATCTTTCCCATATCCGGGAAGTTTTCTGTCATTATTTCTTCAAATAGATTTTCTAATCCCTGCTGCTCTTCTTGTCCTTCTGGCAGCCCTATTATACGCATGTTACTTCGTTTCATGTTGTCCCGAAGCTCCCTTAGGCTTTCCTCCTGCTTTTTAATTTTTTTCTCCAATTGCTGTTCAGCTTGAGCTTGTTTCTGTACCTGATCTTCTAACTCACTAATTCGGTCCTCTGCTTCTTGTAGTCTACTGTTGAAACTTTCCATGGTGTTTTTGATTGTAGCTATATCACTTTTCATTTCTTCCTGATTCTTGCATAAGTTGTTGATTTTCTCATCCATCCGATGTATAAATTCCATGACCATTACTCTGAACTCCTTTTCGGTCATGTTGCAAGCTTCATTTTCACTAATTTCCTTTCTTGGCGACTCCACATTTTCTTTCCTCTGTGAGTTATTTCGTTTCCCCATTCTGGCTATTACCAGAAAGCTCAAGCTTCCGTTTGCGTGGACCTGGGCAGTGTGTTGTGGGGACTTCGCTCCACCCTAGTTTCACTGAAGTGCTCTGACACTAGGACGTGTGGCTGTCTTTGGTTGGTGGGAACCAGACTTGCCCAGGATCAGTGTCCCCAGTGTTCCGTGTGGTCTCGTGTGCACATTTAGAATCAGGGGCCCTGTCTGCACCACACTGTTGGTATGTGCCGAGAATGAGATCCTTAGCATGTGCCAGGAGTCAGAGTTTCCCTGTGTCTGAACCAAGACTCGAGTGTCAAAGTCTCTGTTGCCTTGTGCGGTTTCTCGTTGAGAATCAGGGTCCCTGTGTGTGCACGCACCAACAATTGGGGTCGCTGGCTCTTAGTGTGAATGCGCTGTGAGTCAGGGATCCCAGGCAGCTGTGTCCGGCGTGCCAAATTCCCTGAAGTGGAGCTGCGTCCTGTGTGTGCTCTCTCTACTGAGCCAAACCGGCTAGAGCGCACATTCTTAAAAACCTGAAGGTGAGCCGGCTCAGTGCACTCTCCCAAAGTCCCAGGAGGGGGGCGGAGTCCGTCCTGCGCGCCAAATTCCCCAAAGGGAAGCCCCTCTGTGCACGCTCTTAAGAATCTCCGAAGGGGGAGCTGTGACCCGCGAGCCAAATTCCCCCAAATTCCCCGAAGGGGAGCCCTCTGTGCGCACTGACAGATTTCCCCGACGGGGAGCTGCTTCTGTCCCGTGGGCGAGCGCACACCAAATTCCCTAAGAGGGATCGCGTCCCTGCGCAAAGCTCGGCAGCTTGGGCCAGGGGCGGGTCTATCAGTTACTATGGCGCTGTCTGTGCGCGCGCCTGTGAGCAGCTTGGGCGAGGGGCGCGTCTATCAGTTACTATGGCGCTTTTCGCACGCCTGTGGGCACTCAGCAGCTTGGGGGAGGGGCGGGTCTATCAGTTACTATGGCGCTATCAGCGCCTGCGAGGAGGGGGATAGGCTCTTTGACTCACGGAAATCTGCAGGGAAGTCTGGATTCTTGTTGTTTGTTTGTCTGAAGCTGTGATAGCAGTTCTCTGTCCCCAGTGGCTGCAGGGTCCTGGTTTGTGTCAGAAGCCAGGATCCGAGTCTCAGGCAGCTCTGTTTCTCAAGATGGCGTGGTCTCCGCGTCCGCACCAGCCGCCGAGAAGTGTCCGCTTTGTGCACGGGGCTCCGCCGTCTAGGGCTGCCCAGTTAGGGAGCCCCTTGGAAGACGTGCAGAATCTAACTGACCCTAACTCATACACACACACACACCACACACATCTACACTCTCCTCTATGGGTTCCTCACTCACATTCTCTCTCTCCCTACCTTCCTGCCGGTCGCCATCTTTTTTCTGTGTTGTTTCTTTTTATTCCCATTTTTGCTGTTACTGGAGAGCCCAGGTCCAGAATTTTGGGGCCAGTGGCCATGGAGTTGGGTCGGTGGAACATTCATGCACTCCAAGACTCACAGGAGGTAGCCAGTGGGCAGCTGGAGTCCTAGTGTCTGAGGGTCTGCAGCCACAATAGCAGGTTTTTGGCCGGAGTTGCTCTAGGTTCCTGGGTGAGGTCTGAGGGCCATATGGGTGGTGGTGAGGCTGGCTCCTAGTCACAGCAGCTCTCCCCTTCAAGATGGGTTGCTTTCTTAGGAACACATTTGACTGAAAACAGCGTAATAAGGTAAAAATACCAAAAATAGCTCAAGGGTCCTATTGAAAAATAGAATGGATAAACAGATCAGAACTATGTACATACAGATTGTAGTCATACTGGGAATTTTTATTTCTGTCATTTTAACTGAATAAATAGTAAAAGTAAGAAAGACTGGGAATAAAATGCCTAATCATTTTGAATAAATGATTGAATTATTTGTTTTAAAAACAAAACAGTTTAGGTAAGCTGTGTGCAATGAAAAAATGAAATAAAATTTGGCAATACATAAATGAAGTAACATACACTTTCTAAAAAGTAATCCACGTTGCCCAGTCAGTGTGGCACAATGCTTGAGCATTGAGCCATGAACCAAGATGTCCCCTCTTCCATTGCCAGGGAGGACATATGCCAGGGGAGCAGGCTGGATCACAAGCATGGAACATTTCAGGATGCAACTGATCAGAAGGTTTCTCTATCATCGATTTTTCCATCTTTCCATCCCTCCCCTTTCCTCTCTCTCCAGAAAACCAATAAAAAGCCTACTATAAAACTAGATAGAAGTTTATATGTTTTCTCCTGGAATATGAGATATTTTAGTCCTTATTACTGGAGGCCTTTGGAGGACTTTTATTAACCAACATATATGGTTAATAAAATCTGTGTTGGATGCCTTAATGGGAGGTTGTTAGTAATGACATTTTTCGTAAACTTACCATGAAAAAGAACTCTGTCATTTTTTAAGAAAATGCTTTGTTTAGGAGAAGAATTTGAGGTAGAACTTGATTTTAGTTGCAGTAATTTGTAGGTTTCAAGCAGTTGTTCATTTGTTCAGTTTAAATGTTATGTAGTATTGATATTATTTGTATACTCATTTTAGTCTGTGGATGGAAAAACATCTTTTCAAAGTTGGAGTGGACTTCCATCAAGTAAGAGAAGTGATGTAAGAAGTCTGAGAGCTGGAAGAGGAGGAAGTAGAGAAGCAAAAGGACGTCCCTCAGGTGGAGAACACTTAGGTAATGTTTGAAAATATAGCAATTGAAGGAGACTTGCCTCGGTCAGGTGAACACATAATGCAATATGCAGATGAAGTATGATAGAGTTATATACCTGAAGCCTACATAACCGTATTGAGCAATGTAGCTTCCATACTATATAATAGAAGCCTGATATGCTGTCTGGTCATCCAGTCAGCCGTTCACACAATCAAAGTGTAATACACTGATCATATGCTAAGGCTGCTCAATGGCTCATTATGACATGCACTGACCTCCAGGGAGCAGTCGACCCATAGACCAGTCGTTATGACATGCACTTACCACCAGGGGGCAGACGCTCCATTTGATAGTTTAGCTTGCTTCTGGGGTCTGGCTGATTTGGATTGAGCAAGATGGGCTGGACAAGACCTGGAGCCCTCCTGCCGTCCCTCCATGGCTGGCCAACCTCCCGCTTCTCACCGCAGCCCTGATCTTGCACTGGTGGGTGCCTTGGCCTGGCCTGCGCCGCCTAGTGATCTGGGAACCATCTGGGGATGTCAAAGAGCCAGTTTAGGCCTGATCCAGCAAGCCAGGCTCGAAGGACCCCACTGGTGCATGGATGTGTGCACCAGGCCTATAGTAAACTCAATAAAAAAGGAAAGGTGGAGAAACTCAGTAACATATTTTTAATTTAAAAATATAAATATAAAACCATTTTTTGTGTGAAAACAGTGACATTGAATGAAGAGATACACCTCAAATTTCATTCATATCTTTCAAAGCAAAAGATATCTTAGCATTCTTTAGATTGAGAATGGATGCTGATGATCAATTCCTCCCACTAGAAGTATCAGAGTGTGCCTGGCTGGTGCGGGTCAGTAGACATATGATCCAAGAGGATGTAGTTCAATTGTCAGTTGGGGCAGGCTCCTGAGTTTAAGCAATCAGGAGTTCCCCCCAATTCATCTGAGCTGTTTTGGAGAACATGACATGCTACAATGTGCAGAAGGAAAACAACATCCCAGCTGCTTTCCTGGATCCAGAGAGGCACCGAGGAGGCTGGAGTAGCCCTTCCTACGTTCCAGAGCAATCCCTGCATCTGTGGGCCTTCACAGGCCCTGGGGATCAGTCCCCATGCATGGGCTTTCCCATATTCAGCTCTCTTAAGCCAGCCTTTGAGCAGACATGCATCCACCAAAGTGGACATCCTTGACAGAATGGACACATTACTAGAAAAATACAAGCTTCCAAAACACAATCAGGAAGATTAAAAAAATAAATAAATCAATAGGCCGCTAACTACTGATGAAATTGAAACAGTAATCAAAAAGCTTCCAGCAAACAAAAGCCCTGGACCAGATGGCTTCACAGTGGAGTCATAGCAAACATCAAAGAAGAACTAAAATCAATGCTTCTCAATCTATTCCAAAAAATTCAAGAGAGATGCATACTTCTAAGATCTTTCTATAAAGCCAGCATTACTTTAATACCAAAACCACATAAAGACACCACAAAGAAAAAGAATTACAAGCCTATATCCCGGATGAACATAGATGTTAAAATCCACAACACAATTCCAGCAAACTGGATGCAGCATTACATCAGAAAGATCACACACTATGAACAAGTGGGATTTATTCCAGGGATGCAAGGCATGTTCAATATCCACGAGTCAATAAATGTGATACATCACATGAACAAACTGAGAGACAAAAATCACATAATCATATCAATCGATGCAGAAAAGGCATTTGACAAGGCCCAACACCCTTTCCTGAGAAACACGCACAGGAAAGTGGGACGAGAAGGATCATAATAACTGCCTTATATGACAAATCTATGGCTAACATCTTACTCAATTCTAATAACTAAAACCATTTCCCTTAAGAACTGGAACAAAACAGGAATGCTGCTTTCACCACTCTTGTTCCACACAGTACTAGAAGAGCTAGCCACAGTGATCAAACAAAAAGAAGAAATAAATTGCACCCAAATTGGAAAAAAAAAGTAAGTAAAATTGTCATTATTTGCAGATGACATGATACTGTACATAGAAAACCGTGAAGACTCCATCAATAATTATTAGACTTAAATTAATTTGGCAATGTAGCAGGATACCAAATTAACACCATGAAATCTATGACATTTTTATACACCAATAGTAAACTTACAGAAGAGAAAATTTAAAAAAAAATCCCATTTACCATTCCATCAAATAATTAAGACACCTAGGAATAAATTTTACAAGGGAGTTAAAAGACCGCTACTCAGAAAACTACAAGATGCTGAAGGAGAGACAGAAGATGGCTGCTGACAGGAAGGCATACTACAAGATAGTATGTGAGTGAGAAAACAAAGGAAGAGTGTGTGGTCCCACGGGGAGTGTTTGTTGGTGAGTTGAGGGACAGCTATACTTCAGGAGACTGTGAGGGAATGCTGGACAGGGCTTCCCTGAATGGGCAGTCCCCTCTGCTGCTGGGTTCCCTCCCAGAGTGACCAGATCAGATGCGGAGACCATGCCATCTTGAAGGGGAAAGTGGATGTTATCGGAAACGTGAAAAGCCCGGGGAATCTACAACTATGGCACCCACCTAAAAGCTGCAAACCTGAGAATACAGATCCCCAATTGGCGAAAGCACGTGGATTCAGAGGAGCTCTACACTCCCTCACACAAAGGTCAGATTTTGCCTGGGATAAGGTGAGGTTCATTGTCCCAGCAGGATAGAGAAACTCGTGCACAGTGGGAGCTGGAGAACCTGGGGAAATCTGTGCCTAGAAAAATCCGTGGCCCTTGGGGCTGGCATGATCCCTGAATGTGGAAGGGGGTCCTCAGAGCTGCTAAGAGAAGGGAACTCTAAAAAGCAACCCATTTTAATCTGGACACAAAAGGACAGCCTAAAAATTTCAAAAGTGTGCCAGCTGCTTAGACCCAAGAAGAAAAAATACTGCACAGACTTGAGCGCAGCCCTGGAGTTTGCACACTTACTCTGGCTCTTTTTTTTTTTTTTTTTTTCTCTTTAACTCCTTGCTTCTGATTACTAAGCCCAATACATAGGTTCACCAAATTGGGGACACCCAAAGAGACTGCAGGGGAAAGTTGTTTTTCTGGAATCTGGGGATCAGAGCGGGGAATAACCATCAGAGAAACAGCTCTGGGGCAACCCACTCCCACAAACAAAGTATTAAGTGCCACAGGAAAAACAAAATCTAAACACCAGCTAGAGAGAACCTATAGACCTGGAGGTCAATCCAGAAAACCTGCCACCCAGGGGTTGAATCACAAATAGACTCTTGTGTAAACACAAATAAAGGAATACAAGAAAAAGACATGTACTGCCTGCTTAAAACTCAGGACTGGCTTACAACATGGAGGAGCAGTGGAACTCAGGGAACTTCAACACTGTCCTCACTAGGAAACAGGCGTGCCAAACAGAACAGTAGAGGAAGTGAATGACCTTCACTACTGCACATTTTTATTTTTTTCATCTTTTAATTAAGAAACTATTTTTTTTCTTTTTTCTTCACTTGATTTTACCTTTTTAATTATTACATTTTTATTTTCCATCAGTATTATTACCTGAAGGATGCTCCTGGAAGCAGCCCTGCATGGGAACGTTCATCCCATTACTGAGGGACCTTTCCAAATGGCTGCTTGGTTCTTCCAGAAGCTGTGGGAGGTGGCCCATTCCTCAGGGGTCCCCAAAGATTTCTGTGATGCTGCAACACATTTCCAGCAATAATCCCAGTTAAAGTTAATCAAAGAGTACAAGTTCACCTAACTATCAAGCCAAGATGCCTTGGAGTGTTGAACAAAGCTGGGCCAAGGTGCCTAAAGTCCTGGTGCGTGATCTCATTATCCAAAGGCTGTAAACCATCTCCCAGTTCCAGCCCTGCAGATGGCAGGTCTTAAAAATGACATGGATGGTCACCCTACCTGGAAGTTGAGTCTTTGCTATAATTTTCTCTATTTAAGTCACTTGGTGACATTTTTCCAGGTACTGCTTTCTTTCCCTGTGAAGAATCAGTAACTTCCTGCTTTAATTGTCCACGGTTGTAACAGTGACACAAGTGGACCCCTCCCCAGTTGGGTCACAGCACGGTGGGGAAGGATCCATGCTATTGGGGTCTCAGGATAAGGTCCTGAGCACCAGCCCCCTGTCTGTGTAATGCTGGTCATAGCATAAGCCTGCCTGTAGAGTGTGTGTGGGTCTGTGTGTGTGTGTGTGTGTATGTGAGTGGCAATGTCCCTGTGCTGGACACCAGTAGGAAGCAGAGATAAAATGGCACTGCTGACCCCCCACCATGGCATCTGAGATATTTTATGCCCCCTGACTGTAAAAGCAAGGCCCGTAGGTTGCACATTATTTCCATGTGCATAGGACTGTGGAAGCCGCCATTGCCCTTCTAGTGTTTCTCCTCAAAGGTGGGACCACCACTTCCTTTTGAGAGGGCAGTCACTATTTCACAAGAGGGGCTATTACAATGAGAACCAGGAGCAATATGTTGAGTGATCAGGGTCTCTCTGAGGAGACCTTGCTGGAACAACAAGCACACTCTGTTCCCTAGGTTTTTGGAGTCTCAAAAGGTAGCCAGGGCTCCTGCATTTCTCAAGTAACACCATTGGACACCTGTTACACTTTTATTGGATGTGGAAGGAGGGTCATTTTTGATGGAAGAGATTAGAGGTGTTTTAGGCGTCACTATGGCCAATGTACCAGCAACATTCTCCAGTCAGCTGCAGTCAGGGACTCAGCACCACAGCGCAATGACCTTCCATGTGTCACAGAACCTTTGTGTCATATGCCTCTCTCTCTATAATGTACCATTTCTGGATATTTAACCTTTCTTCCTAATTGGGATTCTGAAAGGAAATTATTGTGTTCATTTGACCTGAAGGTATGACTTGGGAATAAATATTAATGAATTTTAATGTGTTTGCTTGGCTCTATTGGTTATTAATCATTTTTGCAAGTGGTCCCTTTGTCTACTATGGCAGCCATCATGTTTAGCATTTCTATGCCATGCATTATCATGTGGGCACACGGGTAGAGGATGGTGTTAAATGATATTGGGGACTCCTGCAGCACGGCCTCTTAGCCCTTATGGTCCTGACAGAACAAGGAAGGAGGAACGAGGACAAGGTGGAATGAAGTGGAGGTCAGAGGTCTGCTTCCTGCAGGAAGGATGAGGATAACTGGAATGTGCCTGGACCTCGCCACGGTTTTCCCAGGAGATGAGGGTCCAGTCTACTTGAACCACTGGTCCGGCTGGTGGATTTCTGAACAGGTCAGGGATTACTACCATTTCACTGTTATCTCACACTAAAGACAGTATTGTGGAAACTGACTTAATGGAGCACATACATGGTTAGGCACCCACACTGAAACCATGATATCATAGAAAATTTTCACTGCCAACCACGTTCCATTTACTCTGCTCTACTCCACCATAGATGTCTGTCCTCCCTTGGCCAGAGTGGCACCGCCCTTTTCTTTTCAGAACGCCTGTGCTGTGGTAAGCACAAGGGCACTAACTTTGTGCCTTAGCTCTGTTGGAGTATTTTGATCCATAGAACGTCCAGTCATTCGTGAGTACAGTGCCATATCACTCTGGCCAGGACCAGCCGGTCCTGACTTGTCTGTTCTCCAAATCCAACTCTTTCCAGAAGAATACACCAGGCCAACCATCTCTCTGTGCATGTGGCAGATTTTTCCTCCAGAAGTCACACAGCTCTGAGATGAGGATTCTCAGTGGACCATGTAAGGGGCATGGTGAAGAACACTGTGTGTCCCATGTGACATCCTGCCACAGTCTTAGGACCAGATTGGGGGTAGGGCTCCTTGCCAAGTCAGACCTGTCACCTCTCAGAATCTGAAACACAGAAACCCCACTTCCTGCTTTCCTCTCAGTGGCCATCAATTCCACTGAACTCTCTCTTTTATGGGTATTGTGACCTACAACATTGTGGGACATCTCTCTGTCTTTCCTTGGTCCTTTTTTTTCACCCACTTCTCCTACTGCAATTGATTTTACTCACTATCCAATGTCTCCTCAAGCAAGGCCAAGCACTACCTCAGGAGCACTAACCCTCAGCCAAGACTACATAGAAACAAGCTCAATTGTCCTAATGGGAGGGTATGTTTCACCTCCTATGGCAGGTGTCTGCCTATGTGGGAGGAAGAGGGATAGAAAGGTAACTGATCTCAGATGCATGTAGGAGTTTTCAAGGGGCCTTGTACTGAGCTGGATGGGACTTAAAAGAGTAGGAGAAGGGGGCAGAGCAGAGTCTGCCACCTCCCTCTCAGCTGCCTCATCTGGTGCTGGGGTTGAATCATCGGAGGCCACCAGGGGGTGGCTCTGCCCTAATTTGGGGAGGGAACTTGCTCTAGTTTACCCCTGACCTGTATGAAGTCCTCATAGGTATTTACCAGGAGATTCTCTCGAGTTGGTGTCTGCAATAGAGGGCGATATCCTGTATCTGTTGCATATCAATATCTCTACTTCTGGAAGTGGCAAAGAAAAAGTCCCTGAGTCTCAGACACTGTGCAGTTTGGACAAGGGGTACATAAGGACTCATTTCAACTGAGGAGCATCAAGGAAAAGGCTGAGAATAAATGATAGAGTCCAGATTTGCCCTTGGTTCTTGGGTAAAGAAGCGATTGGATTGTTTTGATAGAAAATTCAGTCACTGACCTCACCTTCCTCCCAATATCTCAGGAAGGAAGTCCTCAATCCCTCAGCTAAGAACCACGTTGATGCCCACAGGAGGAAGGACAGGGCCATCGAGGTAGGCTCCAGTCGCTAGGTCTCAGTGTGTCCTGAGTGAGAAGAAACATGTCACACTATTCCCATTCACTCAGGTTAGCTCATCTGAGGGTGCTTCTGCTCTTTTCAGGGTCCTGGGCCCTGTCTGCCCTCAGAGTCTGGCACAGCTTTAAAGTCTGTCATTATCTGCTTGCTGGAAGCAGCAATGGCACATTTATGTCTCCTGGTACCATTTCTGTCTCTGGCCCGGCCCCTAAACTCCTGATTTATGAGGTCAGTGTTGCTGAGGGATGGAGGACAGAGTTAGGTGCTCTTGTTCTTGTGGGATACCTCATGTTTACACCAAATCCAAGGAAGCTGAGCAGTGAAGATTTGGAGCTGGAACTCTGTTTTATGGAGCATGTCCTCTCCCTTAGAGCAATGCACTCCTAATCTGGAGGCTGTTCTGCACAATGCCTGTCTCCCCATCACCAAGGCTCTTTCCAAAATGGCTCCTATTTTCCACAAGGGAAGAGATTCCGGGCGGGTGTGTCCTCCTTTTTTCATGGACCCTCAAGGTGTCTGTGATACGTCGATGAGCCAATCCCATTTCTACCTGGCACATAAGTATTTTGGCTGTGCATATACAATGCCAGGAAATGTTTGGAAATCTCAATCAGTCTAGGCCTAAGCAATGGAAAAACTGCACTATGACCAACTCTTCCCATTTTTCTAGAATTTTCCTGGCTTTACCGCTGAAAGTGCCATATCTTTGCAAGGTCCTCATTCTCAGGGCAATTAGGATAGATGTTCACGGTGAAGATTAATTTTATGGTTATCTTGAGTGAGCTACGGGGTTCCCAGTTTACATATTATTTCTGGGTGTGTCTGTAAGGGTGATTCTGGATGCAACGGGCATTTGACTGGCTGGCTCAGTATAGCAGAGATATTGCCCTCCATGTGAGATTGGGTTCACACAAACGAGGGTCTGAGTAGAACAAAAGGCCAGGGAAGCAGAAGCTCACCTCCACTTTTGTCTCAGGGATTGAATGGGGACATCTCATCTCACCTTCTCCTGCCCTCAGATTGAAATTTACATGATCATCTCACCTGGTACTCAGGCCTTTGCACTGAAATTGAACGGCAACACCAGCTATACTGGATCTCTAGTCATGGGCCTTCCCTGACTCAATAATCAATAATCAATAATCAATAATCATGTGACAGAAAATTCCGCAGAAAGGCTGGGCATATATCCAGGGGGAGATGGGGTAGTAGCTTTACAGTTGTTCATGTGGAAAAGAATACAATAATCTATACTAATAATCTATACTAATGAAAAGGTAATATGATAATTAGACCAGGAAATCTTCCTGAAAACCTTCCAGACAAAACAAAAGTGGCGTGGCTGAGGCAGAGGCAGTTAGGGGCAAGCTAACCAGCAGAGGGGGACAGTTGGGGTGAGAAGGCCATTGGGGGTGCAGTTGAAAGTCAGCAGGTCATCAGGGTGGGGCAGTTGGGAGGAAGCAGGCTGGCAGGGGTGGCAGTGGAAGAGCGACCAGGCTGGCAGGGGCTGCAGTTGAGGGCTAGCAGGCCAGCAAAGGCGGGGGGCAATTGGGGGTGATCGGGTAGGCTAGCAGGTAAGCTTTTAGGAGCCAGTGGTCCCAGATTGTGAGAGGGATGACCAACTAGGGTATCTGGCCTAAACAGGCAGTCTTACATCCCCTGAGAAGTCCCGGATTGGAGAGGGTGCACCAGGCCACTAGATAATAAATAATAATTGAGGTTTAAACTCTGTGTTTCATATACTCACAGCTGTAAACCTGCATTCGCCCCATTCCATGAATTTTCTCAGTCAGGACAGAATGAGCCCAATGACAGAGATGAGGGAATCAAGGCCCCTTGGTGTGTCCTTACCTTCCTATTGCAGGAGTCACAGTGCTGATGGATGAGGAATCCTAGGACAATCACCCATTGCTGTGTGGGACAAAGGTGGGAACATCCCACATCCCAGGCTGGCTGGGGTATGGGAAATCTATTTCCTGCCCTTCTTGGGGACCAAGAGCAGAGCTGGAGATTGGTAATGCCCCCTCAACCCCTTCTTTATTTTTTTCTCCTTTTTTAATTGATTAAGGTATTACATATGTGTCCATATTCCCCCATTGCCCCACCTCGCATACATGCCCTCACCCCTTGCTGTCTCTGTCCATTGGTTATGCGTATATGAATGCATATATGTCTTTTGGGTGATATCTCCCACTTATCCCTCCCCCCCCACCTTTCCTCTGAGATTTGAGCATCTGATTGATGCTTCTCTGTCTCTATATCTGTTTCTGTTCATCAGTTTATGCAGTTCATTATAATCTGCAAATGAGTGAGATCATGTGATATTTATCTTTCTCTGACTGACATTTCATTTAGCATAATGCTCTCCAGCTCCATCCATGCAGTTGCAAATGGTAGGAGATCCTTTCTTTATACAGCAGCATAGTATTCCAGTGTACAGATGTACCACAGTTTCCTAATTCACTCATCTCCCGATGGGCACATAGGCTGTTTCCAAATCCTAGCTATTGTAAATTGTGCAGTAATGAACATAGGGGTGCATATACACTTTCTGATTGGTGTTTCTAGTTTCTTGGGATATATTAATAGAAGTGGGATCAGTGGGTCAAGTGGGAGTTACATTTTCAGTTGTTGAGGAAACTACATTCTAACAACCCGGATCCAGCATTATATTAGAAAGATCATACACCATGACCAAGTGGGATTTATTACAGGAATTCAAGGCTGGTACAATATCTTCAAATCAATAAATGTGATACATCACTAAAACAAAGTGAGAGACAAAAATCACATAATCATATCAATTGATGCAGAAAAAGCATTTAAAGAAATCCAACACACTTTCCTGATAAAAACGCTCAGCAAATTGGAATAGAGGGATCCTACCTCAACATAATAAAAACCTTATTTGACAAACCTACAACCAACATGATACTCAATGGGCAAAAACTAAAACAACTTCCATTAAGAACAGGAACAAGAGAGTGATGCCCACATTCACCACTCCTGTTCAATATAGTACTGAAAATGGTAGCCACAGCAATCAGACAAGAAGAAGAAATACAGGGCTTCCAAATTGGAAAATAAATAAAATTTTCATTATTCGCAGATGACAGAATACCATACATAAAAAACCCTAAAGGCTCCATCAAAAAGATATTACACTTAATAAATGAATTTGGCAATGTAGCAGGATACAAAATTAACAAGAAGAAATCTATGGTGTTAGATTCAACATTGAACGTTCAGAAAAAGAGACTAATAAAACAACCCCATTTACCATCGCACCAAAAAAATTAAGATACCTAGGAATAAACTTAACTAAGTAGGTAAAAGATCTCTTCTCAGAAAACTATAGGACATTGGAAAAAGAGATAGAAGAAAACATAAAGAGATGGAAGAACATACCGTGTTCATGGATTTGTAGAAGCAACATCATTAAAATGTCTATACTACCCAAAACAAACGATAGATTCAATGTTCTCCCCATTAAAATACCAATGGCATATTTCACAGAGCTAGAAAGAACCTTAAAAAAATTCATCTGGAATAAAACAAAAGACCTCGAAAGCTGAACCAATCCTGAGAAACAACAGCAACGTAGGGGGGATCTCAATACCAGATATCAAGCTGTATTAAAAGCCACTGTCCTCAAAACTGCCAGGTACTGGCAAAAGAACAGACATATAGGACAGTGGAATAGAATAGAGTACCCAGAAATCAACCTAAACCACTGTGCTCAACTAATATTTGACAAAGTAGGCAAGAGCATACAATGGAGTCAAGACAGTCACTTCAATAAATGGTGTAGGGAAAATTAGTCAGAAACGTGCAAAAAAAAAAATGAAACTAGACCACCAATTTACAGCATACACAAAAATTAACTCAAAATGAATATAATGGACTTAAATGTAAGGTGGGAAAAAATGAAATATTAGATGAACCCATAGGCAGCAAAATCTCAAACATATGCCGAAGCAATATCTTCACCAATATAGCTCCTAGGGAAATATAAACTAAAGAGAAAATAAACAAATACCACTAAATCAAAAATTTTTTTTTTCCCTGCAAATCAGAAGGACCATCAACAAAACAAGAAGAAAATCCACTGCATGGGATAAAATATCTGTCAATGTTATTTCCGATAAAGGTTTAATCTCCAACATTTACAGGGAATTCATACAACATAACAAAATGAAGATAACCCAATCAAAAAATGGACAATGGACTTAAATAGATACTTTTCAAAAGAGGACAAGGAAGGCCAAGAGACATATGAAAACATGCTCAAAGTCACTAATTATCCGAGAGATGCAGATCCAAACAACAATGAGGTACCATCTCACACCTGTCAGAATGTCTACCATCAACAAATCAACAAATGACAAGGATGTGGAGAAAAAGGAACCTTTGTAAACTGCTGGTGGGAATGCAGACTCAACCCCTTCTTGATCCCCCTCTGTTGGGAGATGTTACTGGTACTTCTAGAAAAGGAATTATCCAGACACAATAAACGTTCAACACACCTTCCTTTGTGTCCCACTTAGGAGTGGCTCAGGAAGCAGCTAATGGGACTTTAAACAGGAAAGGATCACAACCTTTCCCAACTACAGGCCCTTGCTGACCCCTCGTGGCCTTATATAGTGAATGGCAAGCACCATGCTCTGCTCCTACTCCTATCCTCCCTGCCCAGCTCATTACCAGGTCCCTGGATCCCTTCTGATCCAATTCATGATCCTTTTACTTCCTTCAGAATGGCATATGTCACACAAAGTTGGGTGGCCCATGGGAAAGCCTTTCTTCTTTGAAAGCAAGGTACAGCTTTGGGAAGACCTCAGTCCATTCTGAGAGGTGTTGACAGCACCCTCGGCTAATGGTTTCCCCACCTTGGTAGGAACACCTTGGGACTTAGAGGAGATGGAAGTCAGCTGCGATACCCAGATAAGACCTCTGCTAGAGACTGGAATCCTAGACTCCCCACAGGTGTCTGGGTAATCAGAATCCCCACGGATTTATATTTAGCTAATAACCCTTGGTTCCCGTGATTTTCTAATGAATAAAAGTGTTGTCTGCTGCCCCTACTAATTCTACCTAAATTACCACCCTCATTTTCCTTCTCAACATTCTTGTGCATGGGACTTGCATGGAGCTTGGCATAGAGGTTAGTTCATGTCCAGCTGTTCACCAGGCAGTGAACCATGATGATCAGGGTTGCAAACTTCTGGGTCCAGTTCCAGGGATTCTGTATTAGCAGTGATGTCAACTTATATGTCACAGGTCTTCTGTCCTGACAAATGTATAGAAAATTGGAATGTGAGTGACTACCAAGTCAATTGAATTGAGAACCTATAGGTGTGGAGGTAACATCAGGCCCCTGTCCTCCTGAAGTGTATACAGTCCCGGTCCCCTGACCAAAGTATAACATGTCTTTTTTCTTTCCCCTTTTTTTTTTTTCATGGCAGTGTTATTTTTTTTTTTAATCTTTATTGTTGGAAGTATTACATATGTCCATTTCCTTCCCCCTATCGACCCTTCCAGGCCACCCCAGCTCCCTGCCCCAAACCCTCACCACCCCCATTGTCTGCTTCTGTGGGTTATGCATGCATTCATACAAGGTATTTGGTTGATTACCTCCCACCCACCACACACTCACCTCCCCTGCCATCCCTCTGAGGTTCCACAGACAGTCCATGCTTCCATCTCTGGCTCCATTTTTGTTTATGAGATTCCACATATGAGTGAGATCATATGATACGTGTCTTTCTCTGGCTGGCTTATTCACTTAGCATAATACTCTATAGGCTCACCCATGCTTTGCAAATGGTGAGAGTTGTACTGTTTTTTCTGCTGAGTAGTCTTCCATTGTGTAAATGTACCACAGTTTGTTTGTTAGTTTTTCTAATCCACTCCCCTGCATTAGCCACTTAGGTGCTTTAAAAATCTTAGCTATAGTAAATTGTGCTGCTATGAATATAGGGAGACATGTATTCTTTCTGATGAGTGTTTCAGGTTTCTTAAAATATATTCCCACAACTGGGATGATGATGACAGGGTCATATGGGCGATCCGTGTTCAATTTTCTGAGGATATTCCATACTGTTTTCTATAATGGCTGCACCAATCTGCATTCCCACCATCAGTGTGCTAGGGTTCCCTTTTCTCTACATCCTTGCTAGCACTTGTCATTTGTTGATGATACCCATTCTGACAGGTGTGAGGTGATTCCTCATGTCCTTTTAAAATGTTCAATGTCCTTTTGACTTCTGTATATTGAAGGCGCTCATTACATATTGACCCTTATAATTTACCCTCTTCTTTAGGGTTTTGTAGTAGCTAAGAGTTGGATTTGGCTCATAATCTTTGTTGAGTTCAGAAATCCATTTGTTTGACTTAGGAAGAATAATTGATGGTGATTCTTTTTTTTTTCTACTTTCTAAGCACAACAAAATGTATAGACATTATTCTTCAATTTCTTCTTCCAACAGACATTTATGTGCATGCCTCCTGAGTGCTGAGTAATGCCTCTGAATAAGACAAACCCCCTGTTTTATTGGGCACTGATTTTCTTTGGTACATATAACAGATGTTTAAGGAAAAGTAAGTACTATTATGCACAAGAATGTTGAGAAGGAAAATGAGGTTGGTAATTTAGGTAAAATTAGTAGGGATAGCAGACAATGCATTAATTCATTAAAAAATCAAGGGAACCAAGGGCTATTAGCTAAATCTTGAGTGTTGGGAATGAGGCAGTGGTGCATAGATCTCTAGGAAATATTTTAGACCCAGGACATTGGGTCTAAAGGGCTCTTATGGCTTTTGCTTTGTGTCAGGGCCCCTGTGTGGCAGAAATCTTATTGGGATTTGTTTACAAAAGTAATACCAAATTTGTTTATCAAAATTGTTTATGTGGGTCAATTACTATCCCCCGAGTTATGTTTACACAACCAATTTGACTTTGGGACATCAAAGAATTTAAGCACTTATGATAACCAAAGTGCTATATTGACAAAAGATATATTCATGGGCACATTTAAATAAAAACAGCTGAGAGATGTAAACATATTCAAGATTAAGTAAGGATTCTATTTAAAAATAGAAGAGATGAAATACTTTAAAATTATGAAAGTAAAGACATGGCCGAAACCGGTTTGGCTCAGTGGATAGAGCGTCAGCCTGGGGTCCCAGGTTCGATTCCAGTCAAGGGCATGCATCTTGGTTGCGGGCACATCCCCAGTAGGGGGTGTGCAAGAGGCAGCTGATCGATGTTTCTCTCTCATCGATGTTTCTAACTCTCTATCCCTCTCTCTTCCTCTCTGTAAAAAATCAATAAAATATATTTAAAAAAAGAAAAGAAAAAGAAAGTAAAGACGTGGATTCATACTGAGAATTTTTACTTCAATCACTTTAACTGAAGAAATAACAAAAATAATACAGAGGATGAGTAAAATAAACAATCACTTTGAATGATTGAATGGATAATTAATTTCCAAAGTAGTAATAGTTCTATATCATCTGGGTAAACTTTAAAAGACATAAAAGCTGACAATACAAAAATAAAGTAAGGGAAAGTAATGAATGTGATTTCTCATGGTATATGAGACATGTTAAACTTTGTTTATTTCTAGAGGGCATTTGAATAACTTTTAATAATCAGCATATATGGTTTTGTGTTAGCGGAGTTTATGGAAGGCAGTGAGTGGTAAGTGTTCCATAAAGTTAACACGATGAAGGTCTAAATACTTTTTGAAGACAATTTTTGGTTTGGGAAATTTTTTTAAAAATTATGTTCAATTTTGTTTTGGTTGCCATGATAAAGAGATTCATAAAAGTTGTGCACTTGTGCCATTTAAACGTGCTGCAATTTTGTGGATTTAATGCATAACCATTTTAATGTGTGGGTGGAAAAACAATGAAAGGAGTTCAAGCCAAGCAACCATCTTGTGAAAGAGGTGTGCATGGAGGTCACCACTTCCTTCAAGAGACAGAGGTGATACAAGAAGTCTGGGATGTGGAAGAGGAGAAAGGGGAGGAGCAAGATGGCAACCCTCAGGTGGAGAACACTTAGGTAATGTTCTAAAATACACGATGAAAGGAGATTTCATTTGGGGTGGTGTACAAAATACAATGTACAGATTATATATCTTAGAGTTGTACACCTGAAAGCTAGGTAAAGGTATTTACAATGTCATACCCATGAATTTAATAAAAGTAAAAAGATTGTCTAACAGTGAGTTAAAAATGTTTAAAATTTTAAAGAATTAATGAAACATATCAGTAAGAACTATATGAGTGAAACACAGTAATTTCCAAAGTGTAGAAAAACCGCACATGAAACTGATTTGATAATGTTAAAGAATTCTTGAACTTATAAAATTTAATGGGATAAGTGATGTGCCAAACAATCATAATCACCTTAGGGAAACGGTATGTACTTCAGCCTAAATTTATGCAGAATTCATTTTTATTGATCATACTAGAGGCCCAGTGCACGGAATTCGTGCACTGGAGGGGGGCGGATGTCCCTCAACCCAGCCTGCACCCTCTCCAATCTGGGACATCCCTCTCACAAGCCAGGACTGCTGGCTCCCAACTGCCCTACTGCCTGACTTCCTCATTGCCCATAACCGCTTCTGCCTGCCAGCCTGATCACACCCTAACCACACCCCTGCCAGCCTGATTGATGCCTAACTGCTCCCCTGCCAGCCTGTTGGCCCCTATCTGCCCTCCCCTGCAGGCCTGGTCACCCCTAACTGCTGTCCCCTGCAGGCCTGGTCACCCATATCTGCCCTCCGCTACAGGCCTGGGACCCCCCAACTGCCCTTCCCTGCAGGCCCAGTCACCCCCAACTTCCATCCTCTGCCGGCCTGGTCACCCCTAACTGCACTCCCCTTCAGGCTTGATTGCCCCCAACTATCCTCCTTTGCAGGCCTTGTCCCTCCCAATGTCCTCTCCTGCTGGCCATCTTGTGGTGGCCATCTTGTGTTCACATGGGGGCAGGATCTTTGACCACATGGGACAGCCATCTTGTGTGTTGGAGTGATGGTCAATCTGCATATTACTCTTTTATTATATAGGAGATAAGCCTGGTGCATGGGTGGGGGCCAGCTGGTTTGCCCTGAAGGGGTCCCAGATCAGGTTGGGGGTTCCCTTGGGGCATGGGGCGGCCTGGGAGAGGGGCCTGTGGTAATTTTCAGGCCAACCACGCCCCTCCCCTCCCCCGGCAACCCAAGCAGAGGCCCTGGTATCTGGAATTTACTTATCTTCTACAATTGAAACTTAGTAGCCTGGAGCAGAGCCAAGCCTTCTGCTCGCTCCATGGCAGCAGCCATTTCTGTTGGGATTTGTTTACCTTCTGTAATTGAAACTTTGTAGCCTGGAGTGTAGGCCTAGGCCAGACAGGGCTGCAGAAGCTTGGCTTCCTCTATCGCCGGGGGCAACCCTAGCCTCCTGCTCTTACAGCTCCATGTCTGCAGCCATTTCTGTTTGGATTTATCAACTACAATTGAAACTTTGTAGCCTTGAGTGGAGGCCTAGGCCAGCAAGGGCAGTTGGAAAACTTTGCTTCCTCCATTGCCATGGAAATCCAAGCCTCCCTCCTGCTCTCTGTGGCCATAGCGATCTTGGTTGCGTTTATTTGCATATTTGCTCCTGATTGGCTGGTGGGCATGGCTTGTGGGCATAGCTTGTGTGTGTAGCAGAGGTATGGTCAATTTGCATATTTCTCTTTCATTACATAGGACTAGAAGCCCTGTGCATGAAATTCGTGCCCGGAGGGGGGGTTCCCCAAGCTCTGTCTGCACCCTCCTTCACCTTTTTCTTATCTATCTAACCTCTTCACATTTAAAAAAAAATAACTGAAATGTCACCTACTCTAGAAAATCCTCTTTGAACAAATGTCTTTACAATCTGTATTAAGTATTTTCATAGTATACCATTCTTTTTCTTTAGCAGCTACTTAGAGTGAATGCAATGTGGTTTTAATTCTTGCATCTGAATATATTTTTCTTGCTTTTGTAATAGAAAAGCTTATACAATTTACATTTTTCCTTCAAGGGCTTAGGTTTGGTTCAGTTTCTAGTTGGCTCCCTGCTTTTTTTCAAGCAATAAATTTGGGTTGTGATAGTAATCCTCACTTGTAATCAAGCCTGTAGGTCGGTCTATCTGAATATTTCTGTAATACCTATCACTTTAGCATACCAGTGATTGTGTTCATTTATAGAAAATAACAATAAATGTCACCTGATCATTTGATCTTCTAGTAATATTTTATAGCAATATGTATTATTCTAGTAATTTAACTTTTACAAAATTGACACGTACAGAAATAAATTACGTTGAACAATAAAGAATGACTCAAATATCAAAGCATAATACACTTAGGGCCTTCCTTGTCCTGTGCCTCACATATCATAGCATAGTACAAATGGAACTTAGCTTCCTTTAAAATAGGAAGGGATGCCATACTCATGAAGCAGCTGATTTTTATTTAAAGGCCTCACTTGTTCTGCACCTTTACAGAGGGGTGAGTAGGGGCTGAGGGAAATTGAGGAAACCCAGACAGAATTGTCCTCCGAAAAGATTTTGCTAAGCTGGCCACCGGGACCTCTGGGCATTTGTCCAATTAAAACCCGGACACACAGCAATAACAAAGGCACTGGTCTCCTACTGCTAATGCATAAGGATCAAACCCCAGCCTGCAGAAACTCACCCCCGCACTCAGGCCCAGGCCGCTATGTAGACCTGGGCTTGTGCTCCTAACTCTGGGGATAGGGAGACTTCCTATGGCTACAGGCTAGAGGGGAACAGGTCCATAATGCAGGCTGGTCAGCAAAGTGGAATCTTCACCTGGGATTGCAGGGCAGCTTGGCCAGGCTCTGCCTAGTCTGTTCACCCCATGATCACAGGTAGGCTTGGCCTGGCCTGTTCTCTCCCCATGATCATGGGGATAAGCTCGGCCTGACCTGTTCACCCAATGATCACAGGTCAGCTGGGCCTGGCCTGTTCTGTTATTCCCATGATCATGGTTCAGCTTGGCTTGGCCTGTTCGCACCGTGATCACGTGGTGGCTTGGACCGAGGCTCTTCGCCCCATGATCACAGGGTGGCTTGGACCCAGGCTCTTCGCCCTGTGATCAAGGGGTGGCTGAGCTTGGCCTGTTCGCCCCGTTATTGCGAGGTGGCTTGGACCCGGGCTCTTCGCCCTGTAATTACGGGGCAGCTTGGACCCGGGCTCTTCGCTCTATGATCACGGGATGGCTTGGACCCGGGCTCTTCACCCAATGATCACAGGGCGGCTTAGATCCGGGCTCTTTGCCCTGTAATCACAGGGCGGCTTGGACCTGGGCTCTTCGCCCCGTGATCACAGGGTACCTCGTCCTGCCCTGCTTGCCCCATGATCACGGGGCAGCTTGGACCCGGGCTCTTTGCCCCATAATCACAGGGCGGCTCAGCTTGGCCTGTTCGCCCCGTGATCGTGGGGCGGCTTAGACCCAGGCTCTTCGCCCCATGATCACGGGCAGATTGGACCCAGGCTTTTCACCCCACAATCTCAGGGCGGCTTGAACCAGGGCTCTTCACCCCCTGTTCGCCCTGTGATCGCGGGGCAGTTTGGACCCAGGCTCTTTGCCCTATGATCACCAGGCCCTTCGCCCCATGATCACCGGGTGGCTTGGTCCACGGCTCTTTGCCCCGCAATTGCAGGGCGGCTTGGACCCGGGCAGGTGGTGTGGCGGCTTGGACCTGGGCAGGTGGCAATGCCGACTGCTTGGATCCAAGCCGCCTTATGCTGCCTACCCGGGTCCCAATCTCAGCTTGGATCCACCAGTGGTTTCAGGAGCTGCCCGCCCCACTGCCTGCCCATGTCTCCAACTCCATAGGCCGCATAGGGCCTCTGCATCCACCGCCTGCATATGCAAATTTACTGGCCATCTTTGCTGGGTTAATTTGAATATCACTCCTGATTGGCTGTGGGTGTAGCGAAGGTACGGTCAATTAGCATTTTTATCTTTTATTAGTGTAGATAGTATGTGATGATACTCCTGCTCATTATAATATTAGAACATGTTCGTTGTAAATAAAAAAGAGGACAACAAAAAGAAAACAGTAAAAAGTTGCCTTTAGTGCCACCATCTAATAATCAAGCAAAGAATTATACCATTTAACAGTTATTGATATCTTGATGCTATACTAGTATATACCTTACACTTTTTACTATAAAGTGCATCCAATAAATCTTTTGTTAATTCTTACATCAATGTAGTAAGTAGATATTGCCTTTACAATTTTATAGGAAGTTAAGCGAATGGAAGAGCTAGTCTGTCTGACTCAAATACTCTGTCCTATATTTTGCTTCTCATTCTTTTGTAATAGAAGTAGTCAAGGACGCATACTTCTGTACTCCAAACAAAGTCTTCCCCTGTACAAACTAACTTCCAGTATGGAGTCATCTGCATGTGAGACAAGCTGTGTCAAATGGGAAAGATTGGCCATACCAGCTGGAGGAACAAGTCAACCATAGTGACAGTGATACTTCTATCAATGATTCAATCTTTTGTAAAGACCCCTGTCTCACACAGTGAACCCCTCTTCTTAAACCTATGGTCTTCTTTATAAGTTGGTATTTCCCCTGATAGTTTCTACTGAACTGTTAGCAAAGGTTCTTGTGCAAAGCAAAAATTTCTTATTCTTAAATATCTACATAAGAAAGGATGAAATAGTACCATTTGCAACAATAAGGACCTTGAGAACATTATGCTAAGTGAAATAAGTCAGATAGAAAAAGCTAAGAACCATATGATTTCACTCATATGTGGGATATAAAACTGAAACTCCAGGACACAAACAGCAGCATGGTGGTTGCCAGAGGAAAGGGGATGGGGGAAAAAAGGGGTCCTAATATAAGGTGACAGGAGAAGATTTGACTTGGGTGGTGGGCACATGGTGCAATATACAGTTCATGTAACATAGAAATCCACACCTGAAACCTTGATCATGTTGATCAGTGTCACCCCAATCAACTTAATAAATAAAAATTAAAAAAAAAAACTTTCAGAGATATCTTCTTTCAATAGCCCATGGTACCTTTCTCCCCAGTATCTCCCTTCCCTGCTGGAGGTGAGGTAGCCTTACTTGCAATGATTAGATCTTTTTTTACCAAATCAATTGGCAAAAAAATCTCCCATAGCAAAAAAGGGGCAAAAACATTATTCTGTACTAGAGGCCCGGTGCAAAAAATTTGTGCACGAGGGTGGGGTGGGGCCTCAGCCCAGCCTTCAGCCTCTCCAATACGGGACCCCTCGGGGGATGTCCGATCCCGGGGATCGTGCCTAAACCAGCAGTCCGACATCCCTCTCACAATTCTGGACCACTGGCTCCTAATCGCTCACCTGCCTGCCTGCCTGATTGCCCCTAACTGCCTCTGCATGCTGGCCTGATCGTCCCTAACTGTCTCCCACTGCTGGCCAGGTCACCCCCAACTGCCCCCCTTCACCAGCCTGGTTGCCCCCAACTGGCCCCTATGCCGGCCTGGTCACTCCTAACTGCCCCCCTGCTAGCCTGGTCACCCCAAACTGCCTCCCCCTGCCAGCCTAGTTGCCCCATGCAGTGTGTTTGTTCAGTCGTTTGGTCATCCCTCACTAATGCCCCTGCCGGCCTGGTCGTCCCACGCAACCTTCTTCAGTCATTTGGTCGTCCCTCACTAACCCCCTTGCCAGCCTGGTCGCCCCACGCAGCCTGCTTGTCAGTAGTTTGGTCGTCCCTCACTAACGACCTGCCGGCCTGGTCGCCCCACGCAGCCTTTGTGTTCAGTCATTTGGTCGTTCCCTCACTAACTCCTCAGCTGACATGGTCATAGGCAGCCATCTTATGAGGGCATGATGGTCAATTTGCATATAACCTATTTATTGTATAGGATGTTAGAATGTTCCACTTTGGGGCCAAGAAATGTATACAGGTTTAAAGTGTTGATTCATACTGAACTATTCAGATTACATTTGCTTATTGATTCTTAAAAATAAAGTTTTTTTCATCCAGAAAGAAAATTTGGGCATGTTGAAAATTCCACAATAAAATAAAAGTTAGAGGGAGCAGAACCAAGATAGTGGCACAGGTAAACACCAGTACTCCTCACCTCCCACAACCACATCACAATGATATATACAACACAGAACAACCATCATTCAGAGCTGCTGAAATGAGGCTGAATGCAAGTCCTACAACTAGAGAAGTAAAGAAGAAAGGACATCAGGATGGTTAGGAGGCCAGAAGAGAGGAACTGACTGGCCCCACACCTACATGTGCTGTGATTTTTCAATCAGGATGGATTTCTCACCTGCAGAGGCCTCCCATGAGAACAAAGGGGTCCAGACCCACACTAGAAACCCCCAGCCCAGGGTTCCACAGCTGAGAAGGGAAGTCCCTGTAATTTTGTACTGTGAAAACCAGGGGGGATGGTGGCTGAGTGACATGGAAGATACTGGAGACCCAGCATTGCCCTTAAGGTAGCTTTGGGGGATCCAGGGACAGGCAAGGAGGAACTGGATTGGCTGGTATTGGGGCAGAAACTAAGGGTCTATTCCCCAATGAGTTTGCTCACAGGGGTCATTGATCCTGTGCTAGGAACTTCCTCTTCATAGAGCTGCTAGCAGTCATACCTGAGTTTCTACAAGTTCAGTGTGGCCCCATTTTTTTCCTCTAAATTGGTGGTTTCCTGACACCCCACCGCATCTAATTGGCAGCTCCAGCCAAGCTGTTTGCAGCAGCTTTTCCACATGAATGTCCTGACCTGGCTCATGCTTCAGACTTTTCTAAAACCTCTCCAACAAGCAGCAGCTCTGGTCAGCGTGCCCCACAATGTTAACAACAGCCCAAGTCCAGCGCTAGCAGCAATATGCCCTGCTTCATGGCTGGGTCTCTCCTGGGCATTTCCAAGCCCAATAAAAACAGCAGCCATCTGCATACAGCTCCCTAGCACCTGCTGAGTAGCCCCAGGAAGTGGCTGACTTTGCACCTCCTGGGAGGCCCTGGAGCCAGGGCACCTGCTAGACAGCTTCAAAGCATACCAGGTTACAACTCTACATACCCTCAAGCAACACACTCCAGGGGCAGACTCAGTGAGCACAAAAGCCCACAGAAGCAAGTCCTGCTCCATAGGAGTATCTCATGCACAGCACCTCTCCCATTGTGGTTGCAGCTGGTCCTCACCATCAATTTGTTTGGACATTAGTTCCATCCACTGATGCCAACAGCAATCAAGGCTCGACTACAACAAGACTGAGCCCACAGCACACACAGGTACACCCAGAGCGCTCAGCTCAGGTAACTTGGGAGGCTGAGTCACTGAGTCCTATAGAACAGCAACGACACAAGGACACTCTATCTAATTAGGAGACACAGAAAATCTATGTAGTGCATAGAAACAAACGAGTGAAGCAGCCAAGATTCAGAGACAAAGAAAGAAATGTAAGCAAGCCAACTACTGCATACAGAGTTCAAAACAATGGTTATAAGGTTGTTCAAGGATTTTAATGAGAGGGTCAAGGACATACATAGTGAAACAAGAATTCTAGTGAGAAGGCCAAAGCATGAAAGAATCATAAAGAAGCTTGCCAGGTGTTGCTGTCTCTGTGTTGTTGGGAGCAGGATCATGTAATGGTATTGAGCAGAAGTCCTCACAGCGGGTTTTGGGAGCATTCTCTCCTGCATTTGGGCTTGCCTGGAAAGAGGCAGGGCCACAGAAGAGGAGACACCAGTCCTCAGAAGGCCTTCGGGTGCTGTTCCCTTCTTTCAGGGTGTTGCCTGGGAAAAGGAGGGAAGGGCGGCTGACTTCAGATAACGAGTGTTTTAGGATGGCCAGGGGCCAGGGACAATGTACACTATAGGAGTGCAGGGGCCTTATGTTAGCACCTGACCCTTGGTAGGCTCTCAACTCCCTGGGCCTGGGTAGTCAGTCGCATAGACATGCCATTGTCAGACAGAAGACAGGTGACGTTTTCAAGATGGCTTCACTGCTCACCAGAAGCCAAGGGCCCTGTCCTGTGAATGTGAAAGCACATAGGCAGAGCTACCCTCGCTGTGTGGGGCAGGTTTGCAAGGAACTGAGCAGGAGTGTGGCGTTACATGCCAGGGAGGGTGCTCTAAAGCCTGGGTGTATGGAGGCCAGTGCACACTGCAGCACCCTGCATGGTTTGTCCTTGGGAAAGGGAAAAGGTCAAAACTGTGTCAACACAGCCAACCACATAGGCCAATCAGAACTTTCTAGGGGAGAAGGAAACCTCAACACAGCAAAGCTTTTTTTCATGTCAAGCTAGGGTGAAACGGAAACCCACTCCCAAAGGAGACAAGCACTTGGACAGAACTTGGCTTTTGTTAAAGTTGGGGAATGGCCTGCCTTTCTCCATTCCAGTTTCACACTCAGCTTTGGAGGAAGATTTTGGAGTGTGAGGAATAAGCAGAGGATCCCATGGGGGCGGGGGGTGCTGGCAAGGACTGCACCTGGTGTGCACACTCAGCCTTGATCCCGCTTTAGTAGAACTCATGATATGGGCACCATCCCACTCCTCTTTTGAAAGCAGGGCTGTAAATGCACCAGCCACTGAATGGGAACTGTTTGTACAAATACTGCCTGGGCGACCAACCCGGTGCTTCCATGTGTTGCCCAGGAGGAGAGGCAGTTTCTCACTGGCACTCTCATAGGAGCCAGTGAGACTTAGTCCTGTGCACCTCGCCAGCCTCAGAGGAGACACAGGTGTCTGTGATGCATTAGGAAGGCACTGTTGGAACCTGGTGATCCACAAATAACCAGATTTTATTGGTGACCTGCATGGGTGTCTTGGGTGATGGGGACCTTCTTTTATTTAGTAAGCAGCTGTTTGAAAAGATGTCTCCCTTTCTTAAATGTTCTCTTGTTATATCCCTCTGAAAACCGATGGTAGGGAGCTGAAATAGAGAGAAGGAGATTAGGTAAAACCATGTTTGCATAAGAAAGGGTTTTCAGATTGCAGGGGAATGACCAAATGATAGAAAGAATGAAGCCCTTTCTCTGAGATAGGAACCCACAGCCACCCTCTCCTCCTCCTCCACCACCTGCCCCCCCCCCCACGCTTCCCCGCCTCTGAAGAGCCACAGTCCTTCATACAGATCAAGGCCTACATCTTGGGCTTCAGATATCCCATACCCTAGGACAGTGGTCGGCAAACTCATTAGTCAACAGATCCAAATATCAACAGTACAACCAGTGAAATTTCTTTTGAGAGCCACCTTTTTTAAACTTAAACTTCTTCTAACACCACTTCTTCAAAAGAGACTCACCCAGGCCATGGTATTTTGTGGAAGAGCCACACTCAAGGGGCCAAAGAGCCGCATGTAACTCGCGAGCCTCAGTTTACCCACCACAGCCCTAGGATGTATAACTGCCCAAGGCACATGCCTCTGTTTCCTTTAGCAGGGGACAGGTGAGGAAGGGGGCAGGGGGTGGAAGGGGAAAGGCCCTGGGATGGCACTCAGCAAGCAAATTCTGCCCTGGAGAGCTGTGATTGGACACGAGGAGGTACACAGGACAAAGGGATGCCCAGGAAGCCTCAGAGGCAAGGACAGTAGGTGGGGCCTGGACAGGTGCTTTCTGTACCACATGCTCACATCACCAGCGCCTGCTCATGAGTGCAGTGTGAGCCCACTCAGCACAGCCAGGGCCTGGATTCGTGCACGGTGAGCCTATTAAGTCCAATCCTGTCACTTACACAGAGTATACCTGGACACTTAGCATAGCTCTCCTATAAAAGTCCGTAAGAGCCTCCAGTTCGACAATCAGAATAATCTCTACCAGGACTGCTCCCACAGGCATCACGATCACTACATTAAAAAACACGGAATTAACTGTGTCCAAGTTAACAGCTGCAGTATGCTATTGGATAAAAAAGAGAACACTTTTAAACACCCTTATCTTCTATAGGAGTGCTCATCTCGAGAACCTGCAAGGCCATGGCCATGGTGTGCCTCCTCCCTAGATGGTGGGCTATAACGCTTGCTAACTTGGGAACCTGGATCATCTCTGCTGGAATAACTTAAGGAAATAAAGTGGAAGTATGTTACAATCACCTTCTAATATACGAAATATGTACAAACTCTGATAACAAAAATAGAAAAATATAAATGGTCAGAAAGATTCAAGAGGCATTTCTCCAAAGAAGACACACAAACAGCTAACAAGCTCATGAAAAGATGATCAATATAATGGGTCATTAGGGAAATGCCAATCAAAACCCAAATGAGATACTACTTTATTCCTAAGTAGGCACCAATGTGTGAAGAGGAAAATATCAGGGGTTGTTGAGGATTGAGAAAAACTGGAATCTTGTGCACAAACAAGAGAAAGGTGACAAGGTGCTGCTGCTGTGGAAAACAATGGAAATTCTTTCAACAAACATTGATCACAGAATTATCATATGACTCAGAATTTCCACTCTATGTTATGCACCCAAAATCACTGGAAACTTCTACTGAAATACCAGTCCAAGAATGCTCACAGCAGTCCTCTGGTGGAAATGACCCCAAAAGATGAAGTGGTAAACAAGGTGTGTGCGCTAGAGCTGCAATGGGTTATTTAATCAGACATAAAAGTGGAGATGGACTCATTACTGCCACATGGATGACCCTTGGAAACATTTATGCTAACAGAAACAAGCCAGACACTAATGGTCCTGTCCTGTTTCATTCCGATACTATGATCTGTGGAAACAGGTGCATCAATACAGACAGAATACTGGTTGATGTTTGATAGAAGCTGGGTCTGAGAAGAGAATGGTAGTGACTGTTTTAACTGCAGAGCTTTTATTTAGGGCCGATAAAGATGTTTTGGACATACAGAGATGTGGTGGTGGCATAAGACTCTGAATACACTACATGCTACTTACTTGGTCAATAGTAAATATTTAGTGTGATATGGATGAATTTCACCTCAACAACAAACAATATCTAGTATACATTAAGTGAACTATGTTTTGTTGCCCCTTACCTATAACTAGTAGTGCAATCATCATCTCTAGGAGAAGAATGGCAATTTCTCCTGGAAGGGCTTGGCTCTTTGAACGGAGCACCTGCATAATTCTCTCTCCCACTTGACAGCAGTCCTGCAAATGAAAAGTATTTATGTGAGGATATCTCAACGGAGAACAATGTTTTAAGGAAATATAAAAATTCAAAACACCACTTTATTTCGTCTTTCCACGACAATGTTTAAATTTACTCTAAGACTCCATTTGGGCTCATGGTTGTATGCGCTGTAAAATGTTACTCTGGAATGTATTATCTTCTGACATCTTGTCCTCCTTGTACATCATCCTTAATTTCTTAAATTACCATCAGTGGGAAAAACCTGTCCACTTATGAACAAAGTGCAAGCAATTTCCAATACGTCCACATACATATTTATCAGTGCCCACTTATAGCTTGACTAGCATCTGTCAGCTTTTCCCCTTCTCTACTTTGCACTCTTTCTCACAATGTGTTGTCAACATTATGTTAAACTTCATAATCTTAATGTTACATTCATTGCTCCATGCACTTTCACCTAAGAACTAATAATCCCTTTGCTATGCAAGTATTGAATTACTAGCATCCCAGTTAAAACATTTTCAATTGTTCCCAGAAGCCCACACTATTGAGCCACGTTACGTCTATTTAATTTCAAAAGCAACTTTCTCACTGATCTTAAAACTTTTCTACTATATTTTCAATTACATTTTTGACTGAGGAAAATCCCGTGCTCTTGTGCACTTGGATATATATTTTAATACTGGAAATATATCATCTGTGCATAGTGATATCTTATTGGGCCAGTACATGCCAAATTTATCATATATATATATATATATATATATATATATATATATATATATATACTAGAAGCCTGGTGCACGAAGTTCGTGCACGGCGGGGGGTTGTCCCTCAGCCCAGCCTGTACCCTCTCCAATCTGGGACCCCTGGAGGGATGTCCGACTGCCCACCAGGATCGGGCCTAAACGGGCAGTCAGACATCCCTCTCACAATCCAGGACTGCTGGCTCCCAACTGCTTGCCTGCCTGCCTTCCTGATTGCCCCTAACCGCTTCTGCCTGCTAGCCTGATCACCCTCTAACCACTCTGCTGCCAGCCTGGTTGATGCTTAACTGCTCCCCTGCCAGCCTGTTTGCCCCCAACTTCCCTCCTCTGCCAGCCTGGTCACCCCTAACTGCCCTCTCCTGCAGGGTTGATCACCTCCAACTGCCCTCCCTTGCAAGCCTGGTCCCTCTCAACTGCCCTCCTTTGCAGGCCTGGTCTCTCACAACTGCCCTCCCTTGCAGTCCGGGTGCCTCCCAACTGCCCTCTCCTGCTGGCCATCTTGTGGTAGCCATCTTGTGTCCACATGGGGGCAGGATCTTTGACCACATGGGGGCAGCTATATTGTGTGTTGCAGTGATGATCAATCTGTATATTACTCTTTTATTAGATAAGGTAGAGGCCTGGTGCACTGGTGGGGGCTAGCTGGTTTGCCCTGAAGGGTGTCCCGGATCAGGGTGGGGTTCCCTTGGGGCATGGGGCGGCCTGAGCGAGGGGCCTGTGATGGTTTGCAGGCCGGCCAAGGCCCCTGGCAACCCAAGCAGAGGCCCTGGTATCTGGAATTTATTTTTCTTCTACAATTGAAACTTTGTAGCCTGGAGCGGAGCCAAGCCTGCTGCTCCCTTCGGGGAGGCAGCCATTTCTGTGGCAGTTAATTCACCTTCTACAATTGAAACTTTGTAGCCTTAAGCGGGTGAGCCCGGCCAGGGTGTGAGGAAAGCTTTGCTTCCCCTGTTGCTGCCAGCAACCCTGGCCTGCTCTCTCAAGCTCCATTCTGCTGCCATTTGTTTGAATTTGTTTACCTTCTATAATTGAAACTTTGTAGCTTGAGTGGAGGCTTAGGCCTGCAACGGTTATGGAAAGCTTGGCTCCTCTGTTACCAGGGAAACCTTGCTCTCTGTGGCTGTAGCCATCTTGGTTTGGGCTAATTTGCATACTCGCCCTGATTGGCTGGTGGGCGTGGCTTTGCTGGTGGGCGTGGCTTATGTAGCGGAGTGATGGTTAATTTGCATATTACCATTTTATTAGAGAGGATTTCAGAGAAAGGCAGAGGGAGAGATGGATAGAGCCTCAATAACAACACAAAATCATTGGTTGGCAGTCTCCTGTATGTCCCCCATTCCCCTGGGATCCAGGCCTAAACTCAGGAGCCTGCCCCAACTTGGAATTGAACTTCGTCCTCTTGGATCATAGGTCTACTGACCCACACCAGCCAGGAAAACTCTGCTACTTCTCGTGGGGAGAGAAAATGCTGTAGTATCTATAACAGACAGTGACCCCCCCAAACCCCAAGAAAGAGGATCAGAGATCAAGGATCAGAAAATGCTTCTCTCTTATATCAGACACTCTCTTTCTCTCTCTGAATTGCATCTTGTCATCCCATCCCTGCTTGACAGGGAACAGTGTCCATAATGGGAATCAGAACCTCTGAAATTTGAGGGAAAGTATAAAAATGGGCAGGTAATGCGGAAGGAAGGGCATGGGCTAAATATCGCACGATCTTGGTGTTGGTTCCTCACCACACATAGAGACTGTGTCCCATTACGTTGTGGTGAGATTCACCTGGGTGGCTAACTCATGTAAAGCCCTTGTCAGCATGCCCTGTTCTAATATTGCCCACTGTTATTAGCATTAATAGTGATTATTAGCTACCAGATGCAAGTTAAGGAAGAAAAGTGAATGACAGTGCACCCTGGCCAGTGTGGCTAGGCATTGTCCTGTGCATCAAAAAGGTCACCTGTTTGATTCATGGTCAGGGCACATGTCCAGGTGGCAGGTCTGGTCCCCAGACAACCATTAATATTTCTGGTTCACATGAATGCTTCTCTGTCTGTCTGTATCTCTCCATTCATCTCTCTCTAAAGAATAAATTTTAAAGCCTAGCACATTAAAACAACACAAAACAAAAGAAAACTCATTGCTGCATGTTGTCTCTCAACAGGGTGGGCTGCACTTGACACTTTATTTGTTCTGGAGACTACACCTGAGAAATCCAGCAAAATTCCTTATTGGAATCTTGACTTTTCCATCAAAATATTCAAAAAGGCACAGTACCAAGGCAATGAGGCTTAGAAAGTGCATGTTTAGATAGAGACATCATCTGTGAAGATGGGCATACAAGGGCCCTGGGTAGCTGGTGACTGGTGGTGCACAGGGATCCTGTAAATGAAGGCCCTATGGATGGGGGTTTCTAGGCCATCAGAAAGCAAGCAGGGAGAGTAAGGCACACATAGTAGGTTGCTTACTATTGAATGTATCCAGAGTCCACCCATCTGCACAGCAATCAGGCAGGTTGGATTTAGGACAACTGGGGGAAACAGATGTCAAAAGGAATACTCTGAATAGAGAAGAGCCAAAGCCTGGCCTTGTTGGCTCAGGGGTTGAGTTTTGAACGGTGAACCAGTAGGTTAGGGTGCAATTACCAGTCCAGGACATGCCCGGGTTGTGGGCTCCAAGCCCAGTAAGTGTCTTGTAGGAGGCAGCCAATCCATGATTTTCTCTCACCATTGGCAGTTCTCTTTCCTTCCTCTCTGAAAACAGTAAAAACAAATGTATTTAAAAGTATGTAAATTGCTTAGTTTGATATCCACAATATCCATTTAAGAAATACAAGAAGGAGCCCTTTGTCATGGTCAGAATTTTTATGCTTTTCTTTCTTCTCCTTAATCTTCCTTTCTAGTCCACTTGCCAAGAGGATTGTATATAATGTGTTCGATTCTATACTGGGAAGTTTTGTATTGTTTGCTTTCTTGTATTTCTCTGCACCAAAATACGTTATCAATTCAAACCTACATTGGTAAAATTCTGCTGAGTAAATGTGACGTCCAAGTGGCTTTGTTAAGTGTTTCACCAATCCAGCAGCATACCAGGTGGCAATGAAAAAGGGGCTCACTGATCCAAACTGAATAGGGCTTATTCCCTCACTGCCCCCCAATGTGACATGCTAGACTTTAAAGTCTTTAAACAACTGAGGTTCCAGCTTCCAAATTTTTCAATGAATTTCACATACACTATTCTAATAAAAATAATTTTAAGTAGCCACACATTTTTGTGGTAATTTTTAAAATTCAAGTTGGAAGGCTTGTTGATAACTCTACACTCAACAGGCCAAGAGGTGAGTTTTTAAAAACCTTTCCCATCATGATTGTTTTTTTTACATTCACTGATAAAAATATTGAGGCTTCAAGGTAACTTGATGTTTAGGAGAGCATACCCTTTGTGGTACATTATATGTCAAATAGTTGAAGAGAACGAGCATGAGTAGTTCTACAGTAAAATACATATCACTACCTAGGGGCACTTTTGTTCATTTCATTCAGAGGTATAGTCAGGAAAGCTAACTGGTTCGGTTTAAGTGAAAATTTATGTTTCAATCTTATTCACACTTCAGAAAGGTGCTGATGTCATTTTAATAAGCAAAAGGATGCTTACATTTAGACTTCTTCAAACATTTATATCATTCTGTATGTAATTTTTCTTCCTACTTAACCTATTCCTTTAAAGGTTGAGGACAAAATCCCATAGGAAGGAGGCAAACAATTGTCGTGCAGCCTTGTTGGAGATTCCTCAATCCTTTTTTCCATTTAGGTTTTCCAAAGAAAATATGTAATTTGTTTACCCTGCCTAACTGGAAAACAGGGCAGCATGCCATAAAGAAGTAGCACACTGCGTCATTTTGTATGCAGTTTGTTCAAAATCTGGTATGCACTTATGGTCAAAGACACATTGGGAGATTTAGAGTCAAGAATGCAACTCTCCATACACATTGTTGTTTGTAGTACAATCCTACAAGATATCCTATTTGGTGGAAAATTTTATTCTGAAATTTTTAACAATGCAGACCTTCATATTAAACAGTTAAAGTATATTGCAATTTAAATCAACACTTATGAAATAACCCTGAATAATTCAAAGTTTGCATCCTAGGCAGAAACTTCATAAAGGGACCTGTTTTCTTGCCTCTTCCCCAAACTCACCATTTGCTTTTGGTCATTCTTAATTAACAGAAGACAATTTTTTACAAACTAAATGCCGTCCATACCTTAGCATCATTTTTAATTTCAGTGTCTACTTCCTCTGTCACAGGGGCTTCCCTCCTGATTCTCCCAGATGAGCCCGATAAGTTGAGCTACTGTACAGCATGATTCACTCTCTCTTGCGTAGATGGTGAATCTTATGATCTCCGCCAGCACCAGGCTTGGGACCCCTTACAGAGGTGTCCCATCTTCTGCTGTAATAATTGTCATGCCCCCCGTCATAAACATCTCGTCTACGGCTATAATAATCATCTCAGCAACTGCTTCCACTGTAAGTCAGAAGAGACCTGTGTGCTGGAGGTGTTCCACCTGAGCCTACTGTCAAACCAGTGACAAAATAACAATACTTGAACCTCTTATTGAATAATTTTACATCAGTATGACATGACCTTAGTAAAGTCTTAAATATTAGGAAAACATATAAGTTTATCTGTTTGTGCTGAAAAGATATCAGTAATGCTGAGGTAGGCAATGGGGCTTATATTTATTTAAAATACAGCTGAAGAATAATGTTTCAACTCAATTAATTGATTGTGAATAAATATGAATGCACATTTTTCTGAAAACAGGCTGAAATTCTAACCGTTGTATTGTTCCTATGCTTCACGCTGTCAACCGCTCCTTCTTATTAAAATATGGTAAAATATCCCCTGACTGGTATGCATAAGTGGGAAGAGTACCAGCCTTGGAGAAGAATGGCAATTACTCCTGGAAGGAGAAAATTGGCTCTTTGAACGGAGCACCTGCATAATTCTCTCTCCCACGTGACAGCAGTCCTGAAAATGAAAAACACTTAAGTGAGGATATCTCAATGGAGAGAAATGATTTAAGGAAATATAGGAATTCTAACACCACTTTACTTCCCCTTTCCACAACAATGTTTAAATTTACTCTAAGACTCCATTTGGTTCTTGCAGGTTCTTGAGGTGAGCACTCATGGTTGTATGCGCTGTAAAATGTTACTCTGGAATGTATTATTTCTGACATCTTGTCCTCCTTGTACATCATCCTTAATTTCTTAAATTACCATCAGGGGGGAAAACCTGTCCACTTCTGAACAAAGTTCAAGCAATTTCCAATACAGCCACATACATATTTTTCAGTGCCTAGCTATAGCTTGACTAGCATCTGTCAGCTTTTTTCCTTCTCTACTTTGCACTCTTTCTCACAATCTCTTGTAAACATTACTAAAAGTTCCTTAATCTTCCTGTTACACTCACTGCTCCATGCACTTTCACCTAAGAACTAATAGTTCCTTCGCTGTGCCAGAATTGAATTATTAGCATCTTGGTTAAAACACTTTATTGCTCCCAAAGCCCACAATATTGAGCCAAGTAATGCCCATTTAATTTCAAAAGCAACTTACTCACTTACCTTAGAACTTTCAACTACATTTTGGACTCAGGAAAAGCCACATGGTCTTATTGTTCTCTTGGATATGTGTGTGTGTGTGGTTGTGTGTGTGTGTGTGTGTGTGTGTGTGTGTGTGTGTGTAAATCCTCTCTAATAAAAGAGTAGTATGCAAATTGACCATACCTCCACTACAGAAATAAGCCACGCCCACAAGCCACGCCCACCAGCCAATCAGGAGTGAATATGCAAATAACCCCAACCAAGATGGCTACAGCCACAGAGAGCAGGAGGGAGGCTTGGGTTTCCCAGGCAACTGAGGAAGCCAAGCTTTCTGCCTGCCCTTCCTGGCCTAAGCCTCCACTCAAGGCTACAAAGTTTCAATTATAGAAGGTAAACAATTCCAAACAGAAATTGCGGCAGCCCCGGAGCTGGAAAGACCAGGAGGCTAGGGTTGCCCCCCATTTTCCGCATACCCTGGCCGGCCCAGGCCTCCGCTTAAGGCTACAAAGTTTCAATTATAGAAGATATTCACCAACCCCAAAAGAAACGGCTGCCGGCCACGGCGCGAGCAGGAGGCTTGGCTCCACTCCAGGCTACAAGGTTTCACTTGTAGAAGGTAAATAAATTCCAGATACTAGGGCCTCTGCTTGGGTCACCAGGGGGCGTGGCTGGCCTGCAAACCACCACAGGCTCCTCGCTCAGGCCACCCCACGCCTCAAGGCAACCCCCACCTTGATCCGGGACACCCTACAGGGCAAAGAAGCCAGCCCCTACCCCTGTACCAGGCCTCTATCCTATCTAATAAAAGAGTAATATGCAGATTGACCATCACTCCAACACACAATATGGCTGCCACCATGTGGTCAAAGATCCTGCCCCCATGTGGACACAAGATGACCACTACAAGATGGCCAGCAGGAGAGGGCAGTTGGGAGGCACCAGAACTGCAAGGGCATGCAGTTGAGAGGGACCAGGCCTGCAAGGGAGGGCAGTTGGAGGCGATCAACCCTGCAGGGGAGGGCAGTTAGGGGTGACAAGGCGGGCAGAGGAGAGAAGTTGGGGGTAAACAGGCTGGCAGGGGAGCAGTTAGGCATCAATCAGGGTGTCCACGGAATGGTTAGGGGGTGATCAGGCTGGCTGGCAGAAGTGGTTAGGGGCAATCAGGAAAGCAGGCAGGCGAACAGTTGAGAGCCAGCAGTCCTGGATTGTGAGAGGGATGTTGGACTGGGATTAGGCCTAAACGGGCAGTCGGACATCCCTCGAAGTGTCACCAGATTGGAGAGGGTGCAGGCTGGGTTGAGTGACACCCCCCTCCGTGCACAAATTTCATGCACCGGGCCTCTAATGTATGTATGTGTGTGTGTGTGTGTGTGTGTGTGTGTGTGTGTGTGTGTGTGTATACACATACACACTAGGGGCCCGGTGCACGATATTCATGCACTGGGGGAGGTGGGGGCTCCTCAGCCCAGCCTGCCCCCTCTCACATACTGGGAGCCCTCAGGGGATGTCCTACTGACAGCTTAGGCCTGCGCCCCACGGGGCACGGGCCTAAGCCGCAGTCTGGCCTCCTTTTGTGAGGGACAACTGGGCTGATCAGAGAAAGGCACCAGCCCCATCACCACGCTGCTGGAGCCACTGCCAGTCACCACAGCCACCAAGGTGTTTTCATCAACACAGACTCCAGTCCCTTCACCAAGAAAAAAATGACAATTTTCTTTAGGCATTTTCAAGATGTGTCTTTCATAGAATACTAGAAGCCCAGTGCATGATTTAATCATGCACGTGTAAGCTGTCTGTCCGCTGGTCGGCAGCTCCGAAGTCCCTGGGCCCCTAGGGCGAGGCGGGGCGGGGGCGTGGTCCTCCTGCGGCCAGAGCCCAGGCCAGGGTCTTGCCTTTGCCTCCCGCCCAGGAAGGCTGGGGCCGCCGCCACGTGCTCCTGTGGCCCAACTGCTGCCAGACTCCTCCCCGGGGAGCCGTGCCGCCCGCCCACCGCCCGCCGCCTCCAAAATGCCGGCTCGGCTCACTGCCCAGAGGCCTGTCTGTGCCGCAGCACAGCCATGGCGCAGATGCGTCCTGCCGGCCCAATCACCACCCAGCCACCCCGAGTCCCGCCCCCTGTGTCACCCGCTGGCCCAATCATGGGCGTAGCGGAGTGATGGTAATTTAAATATTACCTTTTTATTATGTAAGATGACATTTCTTTCTTTTTTTTTTTTTATCCTTACCTGAGTATTTTTCCATTGACTTTTAGAGAATGTGAAAGAGAAAGGGAAAGACAGAGAGAAACATCAAACTGAAAGGAACACTTTGGTTGGTTGCCTCCTGCATGAGCGCTGACCTGGGCCCCAGCCAGGGAGGAGCCTGCAACTTAGGTACATGCCCTTGGTCAGAATCTAACCTGGACTCTTCGGTTAGCAAACCTAGGCATTATCCACTGAGCCAAACCGTGTAGGGCAGGTTATGACATTTCTTAGCCCTCCAGCAGCAGACCTTTGTTTTTTTTTTCCCCAGGAGTGTGGTGGAAAAGCCCTAGATCACCTTTTTGGATTCTTATACCCAAGTTACTAAGAATATTACCAGTGGCATAAAGGGAGCTTAGCCAATGAGTCGTCAGAAAAGGTGTTTTCTCTGTAGTTCACACCTATCTCCTCAGATCTCCTGCTCTGCCACTGCCAAGACCTAAAGCCTCCAGCCCTTGGCAGGGTCCCCCAGCTGGCTCTGCCCTGGCCAAGGCTCGGGCCCTGGGAAGGTACCCCCAGCTGGCTGAATTACCCAGCTCCACCCCCAGCCAAGGCTTCAAGCTTCTGGCTGAGGCTTGGGCCCTGGTCAGGGACCCCCAGCTGGCTCCGATCACCGCAGGGGGACCCAACTGGCTCTGATCGCTTGTGGGGGACCCCAGCTGGCTCCAATCGCCCAGTTCCGCCCATGGCCGCTCTCCGAGGCTGCAGTGATCTTGGTTGGGTATATTTGCATATTCGCTTTCTGTTTGTCTGGTGGGCGTGGCTGGTGGGCGTGACTTGTGAGTGTAGCGGAGTGATGATTTGCATATTACTCTATTATTAGATAGGATATGGCTAAATGACTGACTGTATGTCCATGGGATCATCCGACTAACAGCCAGTACATATGATGCACACTGCTAATATGTTTATATATATATAAACAATATATATATATATGCATATATATATTGTATATATATATAAATATATATACAATATATATATGTATACAATGTATGTGTGTGTGTATATATATGTGTATGTATATATGTATATATATACATATACATACTGACACACACACACACACACACAAAAACACACTCGGCTCATATGCTAAGTGTCCGTTTGGGTAATGACATCAAATAGCAATGCCCACCTTTCTTTTCCTAGCAACTAACCTCCTTGCAGTTTCTTCTGCCCAGGACCATGACTTGCTTTATAGCCACTCGAATACAGTTTACACTAACCAAATGTCTGTGAAGCGTTCTCCAGTGCCTCATCTCATTTGGTCCTCACAGAAATCCTGGAATAGGAGACTCCGTGGAATCCCATTTTCTCTTCATTAGCAAGAAAATGGAGATTGAGAAAGCTTAGAAACCTGACCGGACTCAAAATAAGTAAGAAATGTTGGAATTTGGAAATGACTTGAGGGTTTCTCACTGCGCAGAATATAGTCAAACACTGCTGCAGTTAAATATTTTACCATTTGTTCTCCCTGCATGACCTACGTTAATGATCTGTTTTGTGTTAATATTTACTGCTGTGTTGCTGACAATTACCTGAAAGAGAAGTCAGCGTGCTTTACTGGGCTGGGAGAAGTTTAGCTAAATCAGAGAGCAGGTTTAATTAAGCAAGTTTGTTCTCTCTATATACATAAGGCTAAGTTGACTTGTGCATGCGCAATACATATAAAGCTTTCGCTGGCGCCAATTGCACGCGTGTGTTTCAATCTGTCACTGTAAATCGTGAATTTTGTTGACATTTCTATTATAAAGGGCAAATAGCGATATTAAAATATTTCCTCTAATTAATTTCCTTTCAATGTGCACGAATCCCTGCACCAGGCCACTAGTATTCTAATACTGGCAAGATATCATTTTATTGGGCCAGGACATGCCCAATTAATCGTACACACACATATATATATATACGTATATATAAAAGCCTAAGTGGCCCTTATGACTGGTCGCTATGATGTGCACTGATGGCCAGGGGGCCGAAGATCAATTCAGGAACTCCGCGTTGGTGGTCAGTGCGCTCCCACAGTGGGAGCTTCACTCAGCCAGAAGCCGAGCTCAAGGCTGGAGAGTGCAGCTGTGGCAGAAGAGGCACTTATGCGACAGTGCTGCTGAGCAGGGATGACAGATGCAGTGGGGCTGGGATGAGCAGGAATAGCGAGGCACCTGGCTCCAGCTAGGCCTCCTTCCCGCTGCCTGCTGTTTTGCGCACTGCTATACCCTTCAGGAGATGTCAGACCTAAACCAGCATTCTGGCATCCCCCAAAGTGTCCCGGATTGCGAGAGGGCACAGGCCAAGCTGAGGGACCCCACTGGTGTTTGACTTTCGTGCACTGGGACTCTAGTAATTTTATAATTTATTACCAGTTTAACATGGCTCCCTCCTAATGCTGAATGACTTAAAGGTATAGCCTTAATTTTGGTAATGATGGCAATATAGATTATACTGCTCTTTAGCTGTATTATTTAACGGCTCATATGAAGAGCACTGAACTTCCTTCAAATTATAAGAAATTTTACATCTCCCATAAATATTACTATGTTTCAGTGCTAATTCTTACCCTTAATTCCCCAAAGTGAACCTTTCACTAATTTTCTTTGCCTACTAGATCATCTAGAATTGAAATGGATAGCCTGTTTATCTATATTCAAGTGCAGAGGCATATATTTTTTTAACTACACTGATGCTCTCAGTACTTTCAATTTTCCAACATAATTTTAATGTGAGGGATTTATGTTAGAATTTAATACATCTCTGTACTAATACTAAGAGTCACTTTCACCTTATTTTCCACAACTAGTTGCATACTGTGATTTGGCAACCTGCAATGCCTGATTCTTTCCAGTGTGCCTTTCCACCCTCATTTTTATTAAAAACACACCATCTGAACCCACATTGTTCACTTTCAGCCTGTTGAAAAATACTTATATTCTATTGATTAAGATTAGTTATTTAGTGTACATATTTCCTCAGCAAGTATACAATTCTTGGAAGCACACAATATATCTTTATTTATTTATGGGCTTCTTAGAATTTTCATTCAACCAATAATAATGTCTTGTCCTTACAAAGGGTTCAGGCCTTATTATTGAACGTCCTAATATGTTTTAGGGAAGGACACCATTTTATCAAGGTTTCCTCAGAAGACCACGTGTTGAAATCAAGAGTGTATCCTTCCACACTCTACTAGAAACAAGAGCCTTAGTTTGTCGGCATCATGATCCAAATACAGAAAGAAACAGGAAGAGACATAGCAAGTTTCCGTTATTATATGCTTATTGATCATGCCTCAAAACACATTTCTGTTGGTGCTATTGTTCAGAATGTGCACTCACAGGACATTAGGGACTTCATGCAAAACTCCATCCTAAAACCACGTGAAAAAGAAGCCTATTGGACAAAATTTTAGCAGGAACTTTAAAATTAAGAGGGAATCTGAAGAGGATTAAAAATGGTGGCAGAGAAAGTGGATGCTGCAGGGACATGGCCCCAGGAAGAAACTGATAGGACAACTAAAACACAGAAAAACTCCCTAAATAACCAACGGAAAACTCACAGGAGAGAACCCTGACACCGAGGACCTAAAGTAGAGACCATATACTCACTGGTAGAAGGGGAGGAGGGAAGAAAGGGCTGGCCAGATATCAACAAACAGCAACTGAAGTCCCAAAGAGATATCTCAGCTGTGGGGGTTGCCACTGAGAATTCAGAGATAAGAAAGCTGGGCCCTCCAGTGGAGAGCACCAGAACTTAGGAGCGTACCCACATAACATCTGGCTGTGAAAAGCTGCAGGGTTCTGTCTGGCAGAGAGAGATGGCTGGAAATTGAGGCACCTTCTTAAAGGGCCAACACACAAATTTCCCTCTGAAGACAAACACCTTGTGCCCTGGGAAAGGGAGGGTGAAGTGGACTGGAGTTGTGAGTGTAGAAGCCAGGACTGGGTAAAAGGGGGATAGAGCTCAGAAGACAGACACCACAAGTTTCCTTACTGGAGTCATTCCCTCGTGCAGAGGAGAACATCTTTCCCACACAAACATTTGCCTTGTCTGGGGGTAAGACAAGTGAAAAACCCTATTGGAAAACACTGTGCCCTGAGGCCATTTAAGGTATTAAAAATGACAATTGGTCTCCGGGCAAAGCGACTGCCACACTTTGTTGAAAAAAACTCTCACCACACTTGAGGACGATTGCCTCCAAGGGGATAATTCAAGCTGGAATCCTATCAGTCTGTAGACAGAGGCAGTCTCTGGAGACTTTGAGTCTTTCCCTGACCTAATTAGTGAGAAACAGTCCTTAACACTGTCCTGCACTAGAGTCGGAAGTGTCGAAGACCTACCTAACTCATAACTCATTGTCACAAACCCAAACAGAAAGCCAAAATGAGGAAAAACAAAACAAAACAAAACACAAACTCCAAATGAAAGAACTAGAGGTTTCTACAGAAGAAGAGACAAATGAAGCAGAGATAAGAAATTTACCTGACTTAGAGTTTAGACGAATGATGGTAAAAATGCTCAACAGAATGAAAAAAAGATATAATAACTATGATAAACAGTCCTAGATACAAAATGACATAACACTAATAAAGAACACATGGCAAGAAATACATAGCAGATTAGGGGAAGTGTAGGATGAAATCAGCGAATTGGAAGTCAGACTTAAAAATATCACTCAATCAGAAAACCAGAAAGAAAAAAAAAGAAAAAACTAAAAAACAGGAGAACAGTTTATAGGAGATGTAGGACTACTTGCAACGTAACAATATTAGAATAGTAGGTGTTCCCAATGTGGCAGAAAGGGAGAAAGGCATAGAGAAGGTGTTTGAAGAAACAGTGGCAGAAAACAAACTTCCCTAACCTGGTAAAGGAAAATGTCACACAAGTGCAGGAAGCACAGAGAACCCCAATCAAGAAGAACCCAAACAGGCCCACACCCAGACACATTATATTAAAAATGCCAAAACGTAAAGACAAAGAGAGAATCAAGGCTGCAAATGAAAATAAATCTGTTACTGCAAAGAAGTTCCCATAATGCTGACACCTGATTTCTCATCAGATACCCTACAGGCCAGAAGGGGATGGCATTAAGTAACTAAGGTAATGGAAATCAAGGATCTGAGAGCAAGATTACTATATCCAGCAAGGCTGTAATTCAAAATAGATGGTTAAATAAAGAACTTCCCAGACAAATAAAGGCTAAAGGAGTACAACACCACCAAGCCAGTATTACAAGAAATCCTAAAGGGACGGCTGTAATGAGAAGAAGAAATGAGACATGGAACTTTAAAATTAAGAGGGAATCTTAACCTACGGGTATAGAATTAAAATGGTAATAAATAAGTATAGATCAATAATAACTCTTAATGTAAATGGACTAAATGCTCCAATCAAAATGTGTAGGGTATCAGAATGGATACAAATACATTACTCAACTATATGCTGTCTAAAGAGACACACCGCAAAACAAAAGACACACACAGGATGAGAGTGAAGGGTTGGAAAAAATGTTCCATGCAAATGGAAAAGAAAAGCTGGAGTAGAAATAAACATATCTGACAAAATAGACTTTGCAATGAAGGCCATCTCAGGAGACAATAAATTTCACTACATAATACAATGGAATTGACCTGACAAGAGGATATAACCCTGGTAAACAGGTATGCGCCCAGCATAGGAGCAACTAAATATATACAGAGGACTAGAGGAATTTAACGGAGAGATTGAGAATAACACAGTCATAGTAGGGGACCTTAGCACCCCTCTGAAGTCACTGGATAGATGCTCTGGGGAAAAACATAACAAGGAAACAGAGACTCTAAAGGACACAAAGGATCCAATGGATTTAATTGACATTTATAGAATAATTCACAATAATGCAGCAGAATATACATTCTTCTCAAGTGCCCATAATCATTCACAGAAATAAGCCCATGTTGGGACACACAACAAGTCTCTACAAGTTCAAGAACTGAAATCATATCAATCATCACTCAGATTACAGTGGGATGAAATGAGAAATCAACCAGAGTAAAAACATACAAACACATGGAGTATAAATAACATGTTAGTAAACAAGAATGGGTTACCAGTGAGATCAAGAAAGAAATCAAAAACTTCCTGAAACCAAATGAAATGGAACACACAACAACCCAAAATCTCTGGGACCAAGCAAAATCAGTCCTGAGTGGGAAGTTCATAGCACTACAGGCATATCTAAAAAAATAAGAAAAATCAGCAATAAACAACTTAACCCTACAACTTAAAGAACTAGAAAGAGAAAACCAAGAAAAGCTCAGTTTAAGTAGAGGGAACAAAATGATAAAGATTACAGCAGAAATAAATAACATAGTCTAAAAAAAATCAATGAAAGGAAGAACTGGTTCTTTGAATGGATTAACAAAATCAATTAACCATTAGCCAGATGCATCAGGGAACAAAGATAGAGGACCCAAATAAATAAAATCAGAAACAAAAGTGGAGAAAAAACCACTGGTATCACAGAAATACAAAAGGTTGTAAGAAAATAGTATGAACCACCATATGCCAAGCTAGACATTATGGTTGAAATATTCATGGTTGACACATTCCTTGAAAAATACAAACTCCCAAAACTGAATCAGGAAGAATAAAAAAAAACTGAATAGGCTAATAACAACTAATGAAATAAAAGCAATAATTAAGAAACACTCACCAAACAAAAGCCCAGGACTAGATGGCTTCACTGGGGAGTTCTACCAAACATTAAAAGAACTAACACCTATAACTCATCAAACTACTTCAGAAAATCCAAGAGGAAGGAACACTTTTGATGAGGCCAGCATTATCCTAACTTCAAAAACAGATAGAGACACTACAAAGAAAGATAATTATAGTCCAATATCCCCAATGAATATAGTTGCTAAAATACTCAGTAAATTATTAGCAAATCTCATCCAGCAATATATTTAAAGGATCATATGCCATGATCAAGTGGGATTTATTTCAGGGAAGCAAGGCTGGTACAGTATTTGTAAATCAATAAAGGTGATACATCACATAAACAAATTGAAACTTAAAAATTCACATGATCATATTGATAGATGCAGAAAAAGCACTGGACAAACTCCTACACCCAATTTTGACACTCTCAGCAAAGTGGTAATAGAGGGAGCATAACTGAACATGACAAAGGCCATATCTGACAAACTTACAGGCTCAATGAGCAAAAACTAAAACCATTTTCTCTATGGACAGGAACAAGACAGGAATGCCAACTTTCATGATTACTGTTTGATATAGTACTGGAATGCTAGTCATAGTAATCAGACAAGAAGAAATATAAGTCATCCCAACTGGAAAAGAAGAAGTGAAAGTGTCACTATTCTCAAATGGCATGATATTGTACATAGAAATTCCCAAAGACTCCATAAAAAAACAAGCAAGAAAATTACTAGACTTAACAAATGAATTTGGGTATGTGGCAGAATACAAAATTAACACCCAGATATCTATGACTTTTTATATACCCATAATGAACTTACAGAAAGAGAAACTAAACCAAAAAAAAATCCAATTCACAATTACAACAAAAAAATTAAGATACCTTGGAATAAACTTAAGGAAGGAAGTAAGAGAACTGTACTTGGCAAACTACAGAACATTGAAAAAAGAGACACAGGAAGACATAAACAAATGAGAATGAATACACAATGTTGATGGATTGGCAGAATCAACATCATTAAAATGGCCATATTATCCAAAGCAATCTATAGATTCAATGCACTCCCCATTAAGGTAACAAGGGAATACTTCACACACCTAGAACAAAGTATCCAAAAATTCACAGCAATCCTGAGAAATAAGTACAAAGTTGGATGTATCACAATATCAGACAATCAGCTATATTACAAAGCTATTGGCTCTCAAAACTGACTGTTACAGAGAATCCAGAAATCCACCCAAGCTGTTATGCTTAATTAATATTTGACAAAAGAGGGCAGAGCAAGACAGTCTCTTCAATAAATGGTGTTGTGAAAATTGGACAGCTACTTGCAAAAAATGAAACTACACCCCTAATTATGCCATATACAAAAATAAACTCAAAGTGGATAAAGGAATTAAATGGAAGATGGGAAACTATAAAAATCTTAAAAGCATCCATAGGCAGCAAAATATCACATCGATGTCTTAGCAATATCTTTACTGATACAAAGCCCAAGACAATGGAAACTAATGAGAAAGTAAACAAATGGGATTATATCAAAATAAAAAGCTTCTGCTCAGCAAAACCATCAACAAAACAAGAAAGCCCACTGCATAAGAGAACATATTTGCAATGTTATCTCCAGTAAGCGTTTTATCTCCAAAACTTACAGGGAACTCATACAACTTAACAAAAGGAAGATAAACAGTCCAATAAAAAATGGACAATGGACCTAAATAGACACTTTTTGAAAGAGGACTTACAGAAGGCAAATAGACATATGAAAACATGCTCAGAGTCTGAGAGATGCAAATCAAAATGACAATGAGGTACCAATCCACACCTGTCAGAATCCTCTCTAATAAAATGGTAATATGCAAATTAACCATCACTCCGCTACATAAGCCATGCCCACCAGTCAAGCCACGCCCACCAGCTAATCAGGGCGAGTATGCAAATTAACCCCAATCCAAGATGGCTACAGCCACAGAGAGCAAGGTTTCCCAGGTAACAGAGCAAGCCAAGCTTTCCATAGCCATTGCAGGCCTAAGCCTCCACTCAAGCTACAAAGTTTTAATTATAGAAAGTAAACAAATTCAAACAAATGGCAGCAGAATGGAGCTTGAGAGAGCAGGCCAGGGTTGCCGGTGGCAACAGGGGAAGCAAAGCTTTCCTCACACCCTGGCCGGGCTCACCCACTTAAGGCTAAAAAGTTTCAATTGTAGAAGGTGAATTAACTGCCACAGAAATGGCTGCCGCCCTAGGCTACAAAGTTTCAATTGTAGAAGGAAAATAAATTCCAGATACCAGGGCCTCCCCTTGCGTTGCCAGGGGGCGTGGCCAGCCTGCAAACCACCACAGGTCCCTTGCTCAGGCCGCCCCACACCCCAAGGGAACCCCCACCCTTATCTGTGACACCCTTCAGGGCAAACCAGCTGGCCCCAACCTGTGCACCAGGCCTCTATCCTATCTAATAAAAGAGTAATATACAGATTGATCATCACTGCAACACACAATATAGCTGCCCCCATGTGGTCAAAGATCCTGCCCCCATGTGTTCACAAGATGGCCACTACAAGATGGCCAGCAGGAGAGGGCAGTTGGGAGGCACCCGGCCTGCAAGGGAGGGCTGTTGTGAGGGACCAGGCTTGCAAGGGAGGGCAGTTGGAGGTGATCAACCCTGCAGGAGAGGGCAGTTAGGGGTAACCAGGCTGGCAGAGGAGGGAAGTTGGGGGCAAACAGGCTGGCAGGGGAGCAGTTAAGCATCAACCAGGCTGGCAGCGGAGTGGTTAGGGGGTGATCAGGCTGGCAGGCAGAAGCGGTTAGGGGCAATCAGGAAAGCAGGCAGGCAAGCAGTTGGGAGCCAGCAGTCCTGGATTGTGAGAGGGATGTCCGACTGCCCATTTAGGCCTGATACTGGTGGGATCGGGCCTAAACGTGCAGTCGGACATCCCTCCAGGAGTCCCAGATTGGAGAGGATATAGGCTGGGCTGAGGGACAACCCCCCGCCTTGCACGAATTTCCTGCACCGGGCTTCTAGTAGCTGTCATAAACAAATCAGCAAATGACAAGTGCTGTCAAGGATGCAGAGAAAAAGGAACCCCTGGGCACTGCTGGTGGGAATGCAGACTGCTGCAACCACTGTGGAAAACAAAAGAATTAAGGAATAAACTTAAAATTTTTTCTCAAAAAAATAAAAATGGAAATCCCATTTGACCCAGTACCCTCTCTTCTAGAAATATATCCCAAGAAATTGGAAACACCAATCAAGAAAAATGTATGTAACCCTATGTTCATACCAGCACCATTTACAATAGCTAAGCTTTAGAAAGTCTAAGTTCCCATTAGCAGATGAGTGGATTAAAAAGCTCTGGTACATCTATAAAATGGAATACTACGCTGCTGTAACAATGAAGGAACTCTTACCATTTGCAACAGCCTGGATAGTCATGGAGAGCATTATGCTAAGCGAAACAAGCCAGTCGGAAAAAGATAAATATCACATGATTTCACTCATTTGTAGAATATAATGAACAACATAAAATGATGAACCAAAATAGAGTCAGAGTAATAGGAAATAATTTAGAATATAATACAAGAAATACTATTGTTTCCAGATTTTAATATTTCCCACAACTTTTGTGATATACTATGTTAGTATAGTTTTGGTAATATTATTATATTTAAAACCATGTTTTCTTAACATATTAATTTTTATTGCATGTAATGCTGTATGATAAATGGCTAATATGCATATAGTCCCCTCAACCAGGAGTTAGTCCAGAAGTTCGACAAGGGGGCAGGACTGGCAGGCAAACCTCCGGTGGCCACTCCTTCTGGCTAGCCCTGCCTTAAATCGGCCCCCCAAACACCGATCTGGGCCAAGACTACTGACAAGCTACTCGTGGTGCCTCCTACTTGCTGGCCACTCCCCTGATCTGCGACCCCCAACTCAATCGGGGTGGGGCCGACCAGCCAACAGCCCGCAGCCCCTACCCCTGGCTGGCCCAGAGATCAGAGGCGGCCGGCCGGACCCCACCCATGCACAAATTCATGCACTGTGTCTCCAATATTATTATATTTAAAATCATATTTCTTCAAATATTAATGTTTATTGCATGTAAAATTATTACACTTAATATAGTTTTTTCTAGGAATATTAATGTTTATTGAATATAACAATATTATACTAAATCATTTTTCTTAAAATATTAAACAATAAATATAGAAAGGACACTGTATCAACATGGGATAAAAGGAATGCATTCCTAATTCTGTTGTTACCTACTTCTTGCCTCACTAATTAGAAGCTGAGGAATTATTCCCTGACAATCACACAATAAGGTAGTGTTCAGTACAGATGCCCATCCACCACTCACTTTCCATTTGGCTTCCTGAAATTAAAGTGCAGCATTCCTGTTCAAATAGCTCATTACGCTAATCTATAAGAGACTGTAGCATTTACCTTAACTTCCCATCCCAGTATTGCTTCGCCTTGGAACAGAATGGGCAGGTCTTGTAGGAGGGGGATCCCAAGTTCTTGAAGATGGATCCCTTTTAAGTGGAAGGGATCCCCTGGAGTCACTTCTGTGGAGATTAATTGTATGTCCACCATCATCTGTATTTAAATAACATCATCCTATTTGAGTATGGTCAACATTTGTTAAATGGTCAAGTTGGGTTATTGTGTATAAATCTTTACTAAGCAGTATCATTGTCATAAGCATGCAGGTTAGCCCAAAATGATAAAATTGAGCCTTTACATGTCTTCAGTACAGTGCACAGAGTTATTGGAAAATCATTAACTCAAGCAGCATTTCATACATGTGCCAAAGAAAATGATATGGGGTGAAGAAAGTTCAGATAAAGTAAATGCAAAAAGAGTTCTTAAAGGTACAAGGAAAACAGCCTCAACCCATCTTCACATAAGTGTCATGTCAGTAAAAGCTTTTAAACGTGCAATGTCATAGTTAACAATTAAAATGTAAAAACATTCAAAACATGAGACATCAGAAAAAAGTATCATCTAAACCAAAGTTACCATACAATTCTCAGAGTTCACTTATAAAATGATCTTTTGATCAAAATAATATGCTCTATTTTAAGAGTATTTAAGGAACACATGTTGAATAATGAATAATTAAAAATCACTGTTTCCATTTCTAATTAGAAAACAGGCTTATGCTCCCCTTTAGTAGTTTTGTCCTGGGAAAGAAGAGTATGAACATCCTCATATATGGCAAAATACAAACTAGCAAATGTTTCTCAGTATCACCTTAGTGGGAAAAACCGGGACACTCACCTTCATCTCAGACAAACACTGCAATAACAGTTTAGGACATTTCTCCTGAAATGTCACAAACCTAATTATCACAAATGGACACTAAAATTTGAATTTTGGAAAACTGGTTAACATGAAACAAATATTTTTCTGCTCCAAAGTTACTGAAATGAGTATACCTTCCTTTCATAGTCAGTAGCATGAATTAAAACACAACCTCCCTGAGAATAGTTCATAAACATCATTATTCATGGTTCATTTTCCTCCTACACAACAAGAAAGATAAATACAATTGGTGAAGCGGTGGTTTTTATCCTTTTCCTGAGTCAGAGACACCTGTGTGAATCTATTTAATACTCTAGACATTTCTCTTATGTAGGTTCCAAATAGAACATTTCCTGAAGCAAACATAGGTACAAGATCATCATACTGAAATAATAATAGAGATTGTTATTTTACACAGCAGAGGGATGCACATTCCTATAGTGAAAACAAGTACCTCAAGTCCAATTCTATATAATGAAGTAATTGTCTTTAAAATTTATGTAGTTAAACTGACTTTTATTTTTTGGGTAGTTTTAAGGTGTCCTGATGTCCTTTTATTAAGACTAAAGAAGTGTACTTTGAGAATAAATTCTTAGTAGTTCAATGTGTATAAATCTCCACTTTAAACCTACATAAATGTCTTGTTCCCAAAGTGTAACATTCTAACATAGAGCAATATAGTTGAGTTCTTCAGAGAACTGTTGAAGTGAATAGAGGCAAACAGTAATAATGCTAAAGGTTTAAGTCCTATCCCTGAAAGGTCATTATCGCCTTCATTTTATAAGTGCTATAACTCTTTAGCAATTACAAATCATATTGTTCATCAGCATACATTCTCTAATGAATGTAAACCTTTCTTTTGCTTTGAATGATACGAATGAAATTTGAGGTTTATCTCTTCATTCAATGTTGCTGTTTTCACAGAAATAATGGTTTCATACTCAGCAGATGTCATTCCTAGAAGAAGACCCTTGGGTGTACCTTGACCATTTCTATCAAATTTGCCAAGTGATCCTCCAAAAATGTTGAACCACTTTAAACTCCCACCAGTAACCATGCCTGTGCCCTCCATCCCACTTTGATGCCAATATCAATAATTTCTCCATAGAAGCTTCCCTCCCATCAGTCGGGACTGTTGGTACTTGAGCCAACCTCATTGTTCAGCTGGGGACTTGATTTCCTGAGATAGAATTATGGAGGAGGAAAAATAGTTTTTCTCTACCTTTCTGAGTTCTTGGTGGAGGCCCTTGTAAGGAAAGACAGATCACCAAGAGAAAAACAAAAGTTCATTAACATGTGTACCTTGTGTATATGTGGGAAATCCCAGGGAAAAATGAGTAACTCCCCAAGGTGGCTTACAATGTAGATTTAAATACCTTCTTCCTAGGGAAAGGGGATGGGAGATGTAGGCCTCTTAGAGGAGAGTAAATGGTTTTCAGGAAGGATGAAAGGGGGTGGTGGGAAATAGTTTGCAACAAAGTTTGGGTGTGATGTCAACTTCTACTCTCCTGTCCTGCGACAGGAGTCAGTCTTCTCTGTCTGATGACACTCCTCCCATCAAGGGGACCTATGACATTTAAGCTCGTTTAGGGGGTCCGATTTTAGGCAGATCAGAAGAATTCTGTGAAATCCTCTGCATGCATTTGCTGTTTTTCAAGCATCTGCAGCTCAAGATCATCAATATAACAACACAGCATATGTCGGGGTGGCATGTTTTCTGACCTTCAGAATAAACCCAACAAAAGCTTGTTTCCTCTCTTAGATGATTTGCCACAGTAGCGTTATTCACTGGAGATGTTATTCTGACCAGACATTCCTGAGAGTGGTCCTAACATACCCTGTCCTTGTAGAAAGGTGTGGGCCACATCACTAAATAAGCCAGTTCAGTTTTATCATCTTGTGGAAAAGGAGATAAAGTTATGATAGTTTATCTCCCTTTCCACATGTTTCTTGCAGGTTTGTGTCTCCACTGCGCCCCACCCCAGCAGACCCAGCACCTTGGTCATGGGGCTTGGGGCTGCTGGGTGCCTGGACTGCAGGTTTGTGTCTCTGATCTGGCACCCAGCAGCCCCAGCTCCTCCATGGTGGTGCTTGGGGCTGCTGGGTGCCAATCCTGTGTGTCTGTGTCTCCGATCCAGCACACAGAAGCCCCAGCACCATGGTGGTGGGGCTTGGGACTGCTGGGTGCGACCTCCCCGCATGATTGTGTCTCCGGTTCGGCCCCCATCAACCCCAGAGCATCCGTGGAGGTGCTTGGGGTTGCTGGGTGCCAGGCCTGCGTGTTTGTGTCTCCATTCCAGCCCCCAGCAGCCCCAGCACCATCGTAGCGGGCATTGGGATTGCTGGGTGCCGGGCTCCCGTTTGTTTGTGTCTCCAGTCCGGCCCTCAGCAGCCCCAGTATGCCCTGGCATCTATGGTCGTCACCATCTTTATTGGATTAATTTGCATACTCACTCCAGATTGGCTGCTAGCTTAGCGAGTGACGGTCAATTTGCATGTATTTCTTTTACTAATGTAGATTACACTTTGATTGTTTGAATGGCTGATTGGACAACCAGATATTTAGCATATCAGACTTTTATATATAGGATGGAAGCTACATTGCTTAATACCATTACATAGGCTTCAGGTATATAACTGTATCATACTTCATCTGCATATTGCATTATGTGTTCACCTGAACAAGTCAAGTCTCCTTCAATTCCTATATTTTGAAACACTAGAGGCCTGGTGCACGAAATTTGTGCACTGGGGGAGGGTGTCCCTCAGCCCAACCTGCACAGTCTCCAATCTGGGACCCCTCAGGGGATGTCTGACTGCCTCTTTAGGCCCGACAGGGATCGGGCCTAAAGAGGCAGTCAGACATCCCTTTCACAATCCAGGACTGCTGGCTCCCAACTGCTCGCCTGCCTGCCTGATTGCCCCTAACCACTTCTGCCTGCCAGCCTGATCAACCCCTAACCCAGTGATGTGCAACCTTTTGAGCTTGGTGTGTCAAACTTCGCCAAAAAACTGAGCATAACTCGGGTAGTGTGTCACTTTGAGGAAAAACCTAACTCCAAGACTCTAGTCGCAAATGTTTCATCCTCAGGAGCAGCAAATGTTTCATCCTCGGCATGCTGCCACATGTCATCAGAAATGGCTACACGTGTCAGTGCTGATACGCGTGTCATAGGTTCGCCATCACTGCCCTAACCACTCCCCTGCCAGCCTGATCGATGCCTAACTGCTCCCCTGCCAGCCAGATCATCTCCAACTGTTCTCCCCTGACAGCCCGTTCACCCCCAAATGCCCTCCCCTGCATATTCTCTCTTTATTAGATAGGGTTTTTTCTTTAACATATTGGACAGCTCTAACTGGTTTGGCTCAGTGGATGGAGTGTCGGCCTGCAGACTCAGGGTCCCGGGTTCGATTCCGGTCAAGGGCATGTACCTTGGTTGGGGGCACATACTGCAGGAGGCAGCTGATCGATGTTTCTCTCTCATAGATGTTTCTAGCCTCTATCCTTTTCCCTTCCTCTCTGTAAAAAATCAATAAAATTTATTTAAAAAAAAACACATATTGGACAGTGTACCTGCTGTGGTCTTGACAAAACAGTAAAAATGTAAACCCAAACTAAAAGAGTCATAAAATAAACTCCCTAAACAGGAATTTCATGAGACTTGGAAAGGTGATATCCTGTGGTTGTTTCTTCCTTTTTTTCTTCTCTTTCTTTTTCTTGATGTTTCATCTTTTGTCCTTTCTTACTTTTCTCCTTCTATTCCTTTTCTATCCTCTCTTTCTCTAAACTTTTCCTTTGGTAGAATCATCAGTACTTGACTCGCTCCCTGGGGGCACGGGTGCCTCCCAGCCAGACACCTAGGGCTGCCTCTGGGAGGGGATGGCAGTGTGGGGTCCTGGGCGCCTCCCATCCAGACACCCCGGGCTGCCTCTGGGAGGGGATGGCGGCGTGGGGGCGCGGATGCCTCCCATCCAGACACCCTGGGCTGCCTCTGGGAGGCGATGGCAGTGTGGGGTCGTGGGCACCTCCCAGCCGGACACCCTGAGCTGCCTCTGGGAGGGGATGGCGGCGTGGGGTCGCGGACGCCTCCCAGCCAGACTCCCGGGGCTGCCTCTGGGAGGGGTTGGCAGCGTGGGGGCAGGACGCCTCCCAGCCAGACACCCCGTGCTGCCTCTGGGAGGAGTTGGCAGCGTGGGGGCAGGACGCCTCCCAGCCAGACACCCCGTGCTGCCTCTGGGAGGGGATGGCAGCGTGGGGTCGCGGACGCCTCCCATCCAGACTCCTGGGTCTGCCTGTGGGAGGGGATGGCGGCGTGGAGTCATGGGCGCCTCCCAGCCGGACACCCCGGGCTGCCTCTGGGAGGGGATGGCAGCGTGGGGTCGCGGACGCCTCCCAGCTGGACACCCCGGGCTGCCTCTGGGAGGGGATGGCGGCGTGGGGTCACTGGCGCCTCCCAGCCGGACACCCCGGGCTGCCTCTGGGATGGGATGGCTTCGTGGAGTCACGGGCGCCTCCCAGCTGGACACCCCAGGCTGCCTCTGGGAGGGGATGGTGGCATGGGGGACAGATGCCTCCCAGCCTGACACTGGGGGCTGCTTCTGGGAGGGGATCGTAGCATGGGGTCCCCGGCACCTCCCAGCCGGACACCCGGGCTGCCCGGCTCTCAGCGGCAGCCCTCCCTTGGACTGGGGGACTCCGGAGGGGCTGAGCGTACTGGTCGCCGCCATCTTGTGGCTATGGGGGTCGCCATTTTTGTCGCGGAGGTACGGTTAATCTGCATAATACTCTATTATTAGATAGGATTACCTAAGTGTTCTCCACCTGAGGGACGTCCTTTTGCTTCTCTACTTCCTCCTCTTCCAGCTCTCAAACTTCTTACATCACATCTGTTTCCTGATGAAAGTCCACCCCGACTTTGAAAAGAGGTTTTCTTGGCATAGTCTACTTTAATTGATTTTCCATCCACAGACTAAAATGAGTAAATAAATAATATCAACACTACATAACATTTAAACTGAACAAATGAACAACTGCTTGAAACCTACAAATTACTGCAACTAAAATCAAGATCTACCTCAAATTCTTCTCCAAAAGCATTTTCTTTAAAAAAATGACAGATCTTTTTCATGGTAAGTTTATGAAAAATGTCATTACTAACAAACTTCCATTAAGTAATTCAAGACAGGTTTTATTATCCATATATGTTGGTTAATAAAAGTCCTCCAAAGGCCTCTAGAAATATGAACTAAAATATCTCATATTCCAGGAGAAAACATATACACGTCTTTCTAGTTTTATAATAGGCTTTTTATTGGTTTTCTGGAGAGAGAGGAAAGGGGAGGGATAGAGAGACAGAAACATCGATGATAGCGAAACCTTCTGATCAGGTGCCTTCTGAATTTATCAATACTGTCGATCCAGCCAGCTCCCTTGGCATATGTCCTCACTGGCAATGGAAGAGGGGACATCTTGGTTCAAGGTGCAATGCTCAACCATTGTGCAACACTGATTGGGCAATGTGTATTACTTTTTAGACTGTGTATGTTATATTATTTATGTATTGCCAACTTCTATTTCATTTTTTCAGTCTACCCAGCTTACCTAAACTGTTTTATTTTAAAACAAATAATTCAATCTTCCATTCAAAATGATTAGGCATTTTATCCCCAGTCTTTCTTATTTTTACTATGTATTCAGTTAAAATGACAGAAATAAAGATTCCCAGTATGACTACAATCTGTATGTACAGAGTTCTGATCTGTTTATCCATTCTATTTTTCAATAGGACCCTTGCACTATTTTCGGTATTTTTACCTACTACGCTGTTTTAAGTCAAATGTGTTCCTAAGAAAGCAACCCATCTTGAAGGGGAGAGCTGCTGTGACTAGAAGACCAGCCTCACCACCACCCATATGGGGATCAGGCTTCACCCAGGTACCTAGTCACTCTGGCCAGAGACCTGCTATTCTGGCTGCAGTCCCTCAGACATCAGGACTCCAGCTGCCCACTGGCTACCTCCTATGAGTATTGGAATGCATGAATGTCCCGCTGACCCAACTCCATGGCCACAAGCCCCAGAATTCTGGCACCTGGGCTGTCCAGTTATAGCAAAAATGGGAATACAAAGAAACAGGCCCCACAGTAAAGAAACAAGGAATTGCCAGAAGAGGAAATAAATGAAATGGAGGCATTCAGTATGTCATAAAAAGAATGCAGGATAAGGGTCATACAGAATGAATTTGAAACCCACAACATATGTAAGAATTAAGGAAAAATCCCTAATCTTCCAAGATATGCAAATCAAATAACAAAGAGATACCATCTCACACTTGTCAGAATGTCTATCATCAACAAACAACAAGTGGTGGTGAATATGTGGAGAAAAAATTAACCTTCTTGCACTTTGTGGGGATGCAGACTGGTGCAACCACTGTGGAAAACAGTATGGAGTTTCCTCAAAAATTTAGAAGGGAACTTCCATCTGACCCAGTACACCCCCTACTAGAGACATATACCAAGAAATGAGAAAAACCAATCAGAAAGGATATATGCACCCCTAGTTTATAGAAGCACAATTTATAATAGCACCGATTTGGAAACAGTCTAAGTGCCCATCAGAAGATGAGTGGATTAAATACTGTGGGGGTACACCTACATAACAGAATACTATACTGCTGTAAAATGGAAAGAACTCTTACCATTCCAGAAAGCATAGAATGGCATTGAGGAAATTATGCTAATCAGAGTAAGCTATGCAGAGAAAGAAAAAATTCACATTACCTCACTCATTTGTGGAATATTATGAATAACATAAACTGATCAACAAAAATAGATCCAGGGACAGAGAAGTGTGAGACTCACTGTCAGACCTCAAAGAGAAGGCAGGGGGTTGGGGGCAGGTAAGAGATCAACCAAAGGACTTGTAGGAATGCAAATAAACATAACCAATGGACACAGACACTAGGGAAGTGAGGACATGTGATGGTGTGGGTAGCCAGGGAGATCACAATGGGGGAAAATGAGACATATGTAATACTATGTGTAATACTTGAAACAATAATTTAAAAAATGAGTTCCTAGATATAAACCTTTTAAATATAGTACTTCAATTAATGTACATACCTAAATTCCCCAATCTCTCAATAAATTCATGTTGTTTGATCTTTTAGCCAAATCCACATAACTTGTGTAAACAAACTCAGCCATTGTAATTGCTCCATATAAAACTCTTTGGATGTCTGACACTGTTTTTGCAAACAAATCTGAAGTCATTTATTCCACCAAGATGTCTGGCAATGATGAGCCCTGAACACAAACAAACAGCCACAAGACACAGTTCCCACCTTAAGGAATCACTTGAGCTTTCTGAGTCCAAAATATTTCCACATATGTATGCACCACTGCCTCCTTCCCAGTGTTTGAGATTCAGCAAACATCCCTTGATCCCCTTAATTTTATAAATAAAAACACTACCTCCTGATCATACTCCCTCTAAAAATAATTACCTCCCATATTTTCCTCTTATCTTTTTTGTGCATGATTTTACTTATTTACTTTTCCTTGCATATTCCTTATTTTTACCATAGAAATAAGTGCACAATAAATGATGATTTTGTCTTATTCAGAATCATTATGCAGCACAGTGTGTAGGCTACTAAATATCACTTGAAAGAAGACATCTATCTAATAATATGGTAATATGCAAATTAGACGGATGCCATCACATAATAACAGATCAGCAGGATGTGAGTGCAGCAGTGGCTAGAAGGCAGAGATTTGCATCATTGGGGAGGGGACAGGGGAGGCGGGATCCAGTGGAGGGCAGAATGTACTCTCCACATGGCGGGGGCTGTGAGCACTCCCGATGTCTGCTGCTGCTGCTTGCCCAGAAGGACCACAGATTCCTTCCCCAAGTGGCAGCAGAGATACTCTGCAGGGGAACTTCTGCACCAGTAGCCAAGGCAGGTGATTGAGTGAAAGCCCAGCAGCGAAGGGAGGTGAGCGAAGGAAAGCCCAACAGCAAAGGCAGGTGAGTGAGTGAAAGCCCAGCAGTGAAGGTAGGTGAGGGCGAGGGAAAGCCCAGGAGCAAAGGCAGGTGAGGGCAAGGGAAAGCCCAGCAGCAAAGGCAGGTGAGGGAAAGTCTGAGCTCCATGGAAAAGAACTCTCGGCCTGGCCACACCACACCATGGCCTCCAGCACCGCAGGTAAGGGGTTCTGAGAAGGGCAGCTCCTTCCTGCAGCTCCTCAAACTCCCAGGCCGCCTCCATCGCCCTTTCGGTCAGGGTCGGGAATTGGTGGTGGCCTCCAGGTGTCCAGGCAACCAATGTAGGGCATTTCCTCTAGCAGTTGGACCAAGTTATCCAGGGCCAGAGGGAGACCTTCACCCTCCTCTACAGCTAGAACCCTGGAAGGTGTGGTCTTCCCATCACCGGATGAGCGTACCTGATTGGTTAAGTATTGGTTAAGTGGCTTATAGCCACTGCCACTTGCGCAGGGCCTTCCCGGGGCCCCGACAAGCCAATAATGGCCACTTCTGCTTGCCCAGGGACTGCCCGGGGAGCCAGCAAGCCATTGATGGCCGCTGCCACTGCGAGGGCCTGAGGTCAGGCATTGAGGGCCGGGCGAGGCTCAGGCAAGCCACACTGGCTAGGATGGCCAAGCCTCAGGCAGCCTTGCGGCCGGTAATGGCAACAGCAGAGGCATTATGGGTGTGTTGTCTTCATTGATCGCAGGGTCACTTCGCCCAGAGAAAGGTCAGAGGCAGCAGCAGCAAAGGGGTGATGGGGGCAGTGTCGTCCCCTGATCAGCTGGTCTCCTCCCACAGAAGGAGGCCAGACTGCAGCTTAGGCCCACTGCCATTAGTAGGGCATCCCTTGAGGCCTCTAAGACTGTGAGAAGGGGCTGGCAGGGATGAGGGACCCCAAGCCAGTGCCCAAATTCTGTGCACCAGGCCTCTAGTCTATATATATAAACTAGAGGCCATGGTGCACAAAATTCGTGCATGGGGGGTGTCCCACAGCCCAGCCTGAACTCTCTCCAATCTAGGACATCCCTCTCACAATCCAGGACTACTGGCTCCCAACCACTCGCCTGCCTCTGCCTGATTGCCCCTAACCGCTTCTGCCTGCCAGCCTGATCACCCCCTAACCACTCCACTGCCAGCCTGATCGATGCATAACTTCTCCCTGACCAGCCCAATAGCCCCTAACTGCCCTCCCTTGAAGGCCTGGTCACCCCCACCTGACCTCTCCTGTTGGCCCAGTCAACTGTAACTGCCCTCCCCTGCAGGACTGGTCCCCTACAACTGTCCTCCCCTGTAGGCTTGGTCCCCCAACAACTTCCCTCCCTTGTAGGACTGGTCTCCCCCAACTGCCCACCTCTGCAGACCTAGTCTCCCCCAACTGCCCTCCTCTGCTGGCCAGGTCACACCTAGCTGCCCTCCCTGCTGGCCTGATGGCCCAAAACTGCCCTCCCCTGCTGGCCTGGTCCCCCCCAACGGCCCTCCTCTGTAAACCTGGTCCCCTGAACTGCCCTCCCCTGCTGGCCTATTCTCACTCATCTGCCCTCCACTGTAGGCCTGGTCCCCCTTCCAACTGCCCTCCCCTGCTGGCTTGTTCGCCAACAATTGCCCTCCCCTGAAGGCCTGGGTCCACCCCAACTGTCCTCCACTGCAGGTCTGGTTCCCCCAAACTGCCCTCTACTGCAGGCCTGGTTCCTTCCCTGCAACTGCCCTCTACTGCAGGCCTGGTCCCCCCGCCAATTACCCTCCCCTGCAGGCCTGGTCTCCCCAAACTGATCTCCCTTGCAGGCCTGCCCCCCCAACTGCCCTCCCCTGCAGTCCTGTTCTCCCCTAACTGCCCTCCCTGCTGGCCTGGTTCCCCCGCCAACTACCCTCCCCTGCAGTCCTGTTCCCCCCCAACAGACATCCCCTGCTGACCTTGTCTCCCCCAATTGCCCTCATCTGCAGGCCTGGTCACCCCTAACTGCCCTCCCTGCTTGCCTGATCAACCACAACTGCCTTCACCTGAAGGCCTGGGTCCCCCACAACTGCCCTCCCTTGCTAGCCTGTTCACCCCCAACTGCCCACAACTACCCTCACCTGCTGGCCATCTTCTGGTGGCCATCTTTTGTCCACAAGTGGGCAGCCATCTTTGACCACATGGGGGAAGCCATCTGGTGTCTTGGAGTTATGGTCAATTTGCATATTACCCTTTTATTAGATAGGATAAAAGGCTAAGTGACCATCCAACTGTCCAACTGTTCGCTATTATGGGCAATGACCAACAGGGGGCAGACGCTCAATGCAGGAGCTGCTGAGCTGCGATGACTTGGCAGCTGAATTTTCTGGTGATGCAACCTGAAACTAGAGAGGAGGGAGCCTGATTCTGGGGGGCATTACCCGAGAACCACCCTCTCACAATCTGGGACACTACAGGGATGTTGGAGCCAATTTTGGCCTGATACCCACAGGCCAGGCCTAGAGACCCCACCTGCCTGAGGGAGCCCCGCTCACTCTGCACATGACCTTTGAGCCACGGCACCTCGCAAGGTGCTGCTGACCTAGGAGGGACCTCGGAAGGTTGGCTCCAAGGCAGGCCTGGCTCATCTTGCCCACTCCAGCCCTGTGGCAGCCTTCCAATTAATTCCCTTTCAATAGGCACGAATCCGTGCACTGGGAACATTAGTTTAGGAATGATATCTACACAAAGTACATTTTCTTGTGCTTAGGATCTAGGAAAAACATCAACTATTCTTCATAAGTCAAATAAATGAAGTTGTAAATCTCTGAACTCAACAAAATTCATGAGCCAAATCCAACTATTGGCTGCCACCCAACCCTAAAAGATAAAGGTAAACACATCAATATGTACTGACCTCTTTCAAAGTACCATACACCAAGCTCAAGCTCTCCAAATGAAGGACAGGGACATAAGTGAGTTATGTACTAGAAGTCACTGAAGGATCAACAACTTCATATATGGTATAATGAGTATATACACAAAATAACTTAAATATAAGATTAAAAAATTGTAGCAAGAGCAGAAACTTGGTTATTGATGTAGAAATCTGAATACGTTTCCTTGTCCTGGGGAAGAGTGATTCTTAATAAATCCAAAAGAACAAGGCTAAAATAATGGTAGGATGTATTGGAAATGTCTGAAAATATAATAGAACCAAAGAATATATGTACCCAAAAAGAGGCCATAATGGAGTGAATTTGAGAGATACTTGAGCAAGAAGTACCAACAACTTTCAAGGATATAGGACACACTTACATTGGCTAGACTTTAAGATCAAGGAAGAATAAGACTATTTCCTTCACTAGGGCACTAAAGACTCAATAAAAGGAACTCTCTTTCCCTACTTTAAAATAAATCAGATATATATATATATATATATATATATATATATATATATATATACACACACACACACACACACACACACACATACACACACACACACACACACACCCTATCTAATAATAGACAAATATGCAAATTGACCATACCTCCGACACACCCACAAGCCACGCCTACAAGCCACGCCCACCATCCAATCAGCGCAAGTATGCAAATTAACCCAAACCAAGATGGCTACAGCCACAGAGAGCAAGGTTTCCTAGGTAACAGAGGAAGCCAAGCTTTCCACCTGCCCTTGCCAGGCCTAAGCCTCCACTCAAGCTACAAAGTTTCAATTATAGAAGGTAAACAAATTCAAACAAATTGCAGCAGAATGGAGCTTGAGAGAGCAGGCCAGGGTTGCCGCCGGCAACAGGGGAAGCAAAGCTTTCTGCACACCCTGGGCAGCACCACCCTCTTGCTGCCGGCCTCGGAGGAAGCCCCAGGCTTGGCTCCACTCCAGGCTACAAAGTTTCAATTATAGAAGGAAAATAAATTCCAGATACTAGGGCCTCTGCTTGGGTTGCCAGGGGGCGTGGCTGGCCTGCAAACCACCAAAGGCTCCTCGCTCAGGCCGCCCCACACACCAAGGGAACCCCCACCTGATCCGGGACGCCCTTCAGGGCAAACCAGCTGGCCCCCACCCATGTACCAGGCCTCTATCCTATCTAATAAAAGAGTAATATGCAGATTGATCTTCACTTCAACACACAATATAGCTGCCCCCATGTGGTCAAAGATCCTGCCCCCATGTGGACACAAGATGGCCACCACAAGATGGCCAGCAGGAGAGGGCAGTTGGGTGTCACCAGGCCTGCAAGGGAGGGCAGTTGAGAGGGACCAGGCCTGCAAGGGAGGGCAGTTGGAGGTGATCAACCCTGCAGGAGAGGGCAGTTAGTAATGACCAGGCCGGCAGAGGAGGGAAGTTGGGGGCAAACAGACTGGCAGCGAAGTGGTTAGGGGGTGATCAGGCTGGCAGGCAGAAGCGGTTAGGGGCAATCAGGAAGGCAGGCAGGCAAGCAGTTGGGAGCCAGCAGTCCTGGATTGTGACAGGGATGTCTCATATTGGAGAGGGTACAGGCTGGGCTGAGGGACAACCCCCCTCCATGCACGAATTTCGTGCACCGGGCCTCTAGAATATATACATATTTTTTTTTTTTTTACAAAAATCAGTCTGTTTGCATGATTTAAAAATAATTAAGCTGAGAAAATTTAGGTGCAGGAAGGATGATCAATTAGTTATAAATGACACACCCCATCTGCTTGCTCATGTCATTTCCTGTCTTCAAGAAATGAGTACCTAGCCCAGCTTCCATGACTCAGTGATGGCTGAACATCCAATTGTGAGTCTGGAGTTTACTGTTCCATTCCTGGTCAAGAGACAAGCCCTACTTGCTGGCTCAATACCCAGTGGGGGACGAGCAGAAGGCAGCTGATCAATGATTTTCTCTCTCATCATTGATGTTTCCATCTCTCTCTTCCTCTCCCTTACTCTCTAAAGTCAATACAAATCCTATCTAATAATAGACAAATATGCAAATTGACCATACCTCCGACACAACCACAAGCCACGCCCACAAGCCATGCCCACCATCCAATCAGAGCGAGCATGCAAATTAACCCAAACCAAGATGGTTACAGCCACAGAGAGCAAGGTTTCCTAGGTAACAGAGGAAGCCAAGCTTTCCATAGCCGTTGCAGGCCTAAGCCTCCACTCAAGCTACAAAGTTTCAATTATAGAAGGTAAACAAATTCAAACAAATGGCGGCAGAATGGAGCTTGAGAGAGCAGGCCAGGGTTGCTGGCAGCAACAGGGGAAGCAAAGCTTTCCGCAGACCCTGCCCGGGCCCACCCGCTTAAGGCAACAAAGTTTCAATTATAACCTCAACAGAAATGGCTGCTGGCCTCGGAGGGAGCCCCAGGCTTGGCTCCGCTCCAGGCCACAAAGTTTCAATTGTAGAAGAAAAATAAATTCCAGATACCAGGGCCTCCGCTTGCGTTGCCAGGGGGCATGACCCGCCTGCAAACCACCACAGGCCCCTCTCTCAGGCCGCCCCACGCCCCAAGGGAACCCCCACCTGATCCGGGACGCCCTTCAGGGCAAGCCAGCTGGCCCCTACTCCTGTACCAGGCCTCTATCCTATCTAATAAAAGAGTAATATGCAGATTGACCATCACTGCAACACATAATATAGCTGCCCCTATGTGGTCAAAAATCCTGCCCCCATGTGGACACAAGATGGCCACCACAAGATGGCCAGCAGGAGAGGGCAGTTGGGAGGCACCCGGCCTGCAAGGGAGGGCAGTTGAGAAGGACCAGGCCTGCAAGGGAGGGCAGTTGAGAAGGACCAGGCCTGCAAGGGAGGGCAGTTGGAGGTGATCAACCCTGCAGGAGAGGGCAGTTAGGGGTGACCAGGCCGGCAGAGGAGGGAAGTTGGGGGCAAACAGAGTGGTTAGGGGGTGATCAGGCTGGCAGGCAGAAGCGGTTAGGGGCAATCAGGAAGGCAGGCAGGCAAGCAGTAGGGAGCCAGCAGTCCTGGATTTTGAGGGGGATCAGACCTAAACGGGCAGTCGGACATCCCTCGAGGGGTCCCAGATTGGAGAGGGTACAGGCTGGGCTGAGGGACAACCCCCACTGTGCATGAATTTCGTGCACTGGGCCTCTATTACACTTATAAAATGAATACCAACTTGAGCTTAAAGGGACTACACAAAGCAACTTTTCAAGACCTTTTCCACAAAATAATGGGAAGTCATCTGTTCCACCTTGCTTTGTGGACTTCTTTTAAGCTAAGGAAATGTTTGCATCAATTAGCTTTTCAACAACAGTGGCCTGATTTCTGCTGTAATTGACTTTCTGGGGTGTGCAGGCTGTACTAAATTAGCAAGGTCTTTATAGGCTTAAAGCCCAATTACATTTGTATTCATATACTAAAGTAACTAGGTTTAATGTAGTATTTTGTTTGCAAAGAGGACATCTCAACATTCTTCCAATCCCACACTCCAGCACTTGTGTGACAAAAATAAAAGTGATGGCTAAATAATCATGGCTCATATGGCATTAACAAACTTTGAAAATGAGAAGCAGGAAACCTGGATATACTATTACTTGAATTACAGTGCTAAATTTTATTAAAATACTTACTTTTCCATTCATTTCTTTGGTGGCATCTGTAGAATCTTCAGGGTTTTCAAAAGTAATGAAAGCAAAGCCTCTGGACTTGTTTCTTGCTCCATCCTTTATCAAAAGTACTGGAATTTAAAATGTTAAATGTCACATGTCATGTAAAATGTAACCTATTAGAGATTTTCAGTCTATGAGGTTTTCAGAAATTCTCACTGAGCCTCTTAATTTGATACAATGGACACAGTATAGTACCAATCTTCTGAAATCTTTTGTAAAAAGAAAACACACAACATTTTGCATCCTCATTACCTTTCCAAAAATCTACAGGGAATAAATGCCACAGCTAAGCTATCTTATGACATTCCATGAACTATCCCCACAACAAACTCACAATGTCTTACTTTTCCTTCTTATTACCTGGGATTGCAAGGAGCTAAGATTGATTCCTGGGCAAGTGTAATAGAGAACCTGAGAGAATAAATTCAAGCCTGGCCAGTTTGTACAGCTTGCAGAAAGACCTTAATCTTCCCCAGCCAGGGACACTTGAGAACAAATGGCTAACACCTCTCTTCCCACATGAGAGGCTATATAGCTAAGATAGCCTGGAACTGCTAAGGCATGAGTGGAGAAGGGGAATGAAAGAAGGGGGAGTTTTGTCTTCCCTACTAAACAAACCAGCTTGCTGTCTTGGGGAAGGGGGGAAAGAGGAGTTTATCTCAGTCACTAAGCAAAGAAGTCAACAGTCTTGGGAACTGCCAAGATAAAAATTGTCAGACATTCTCATCAACTCTGAGACAGCCAGGACAAGTAAAAGGAGACCTTGAAATGCAGTCTGTGCCCAACATACTGGGCAGAGAAACCTTGAAACCTAGAGAATGAAGGATTTATAAAAAACCCCGAATCCCACGGGGCAAGCCAGAGTAGTTAAGAGCACTGGCTTGTGCTTTACCAAAGGTGAAATTCCATAGACTTGCCCGCTTTGCCTTTTTAATAAATTTGTTAGCTTTGCTCCTTTACAAGGTTCCTTGTGGTACTACAAGGCTGCTGTCTATCACTCTGCTGATCTTCTTCTCATGTACATGCCAAGAACTGAGGGGGAGGCGGGAAGTGCTCTCCCTTCCACTCAGGGTGCTGTCCAATAACATCCTCTCTGGCTTTTGGGGTGTCCTAAAACAAAATGTTTAATTCAGTGCTAGAAGTGCTTTCACAATGGAACAGGGAGAAGGAAGTTTTCCTAATACTTTGAAGAAGAAAAAATAGTCGAAAGGTATGTGGCTAATGTTACTATTTGCTATATGTTTAGTCTGAGCAGGTAGGCATTTTGGTTCTAAGACATACCTTCTCTTAAGGGACCAAATTTCCCAAATATCGTTTCAAGAGTTTTTTCATTGCTCCGTATATCCAGGCCTCCTACAAACATCTTCCTAAGTCTCTCTACTTCCACCATTGTGCTGTAAATGGTTAAAAATAGACACATAGCAAAACATTAGTTATAAACAAAAGAACATCATTTTTATCACATTCCTTTCAAATATTCAAGTGAAGCAACATACACGAGCTCATTTTTAAAAATATGTATTTTTATATTGTATCCTTAATATTGTTGAGAATATTAATGGAAGCCCTGTCCCCATTTGGCCAAAATGTCCCACTCAGCCAGGTTCCAGCCTCATCCTGGCCCCTCAGTACCCTATTACAACTGTTCCAGGGCAATGTATGCATGAATAAATGCTCTTTAGTTATTCTATTCCCAGCACCGCTGCCCCCTTCCCTCTGAGCTTCATCTGTCTGTTCCATGTTTCCATGCCTCTGGTTCTATTTTATCCATCCAGTGATTCTGTGATTGAATTTCACATATAAGTGCATGCAATAATGAGAGATCTGTCCTTATCTGACTGCCTTAGTTCACCTAACATAATAATCTCCAGGATTCATGCTGTCTCTAAGGGAAAGAGAGCCTTCTTCTTTATACCTACATCGTGTCCCAATTGTGCAAACATAGCACAGCTGATTTATTCACCCTTCTACTGATGGGTACTGGGGCTGCTACCATATCTTAGCTATTGTAAGGAATTCTGCCATAAACACAGGGCTGCATATATTCTTTCTGAATGGTATTTTGGGATATTTAAGGTATCATTCCTAGACGTGTGTCCCTGGGTGAAATGGTGGTCTCATTTTAAAAATTTGCAGGAATCTTCACACTGTGTTCAATAATGGTTACAAAAGTCTGCATCCCATCAAAAATTGCTGTTTATTGATTTATTCATGATAACAGTTCTGCATGTTCCAGGAGATATACATCATTGTCCTTTTCATTCCCAAGTCTCTGATGGTTAGTGATGTTCAGCATTTTTTTATATGAGTCTTGGCCATTTTTATGCCCTCTTGGGAGAAGTGTCTATTCAGGTCCTCAGCCCATTTTTGCATTGGATTTTTTCGTCCTCATTTTATGAAGCTGTGAGAGATCTTTATGTATTTTGGAAAATGCTCCCTTATCAGATTCATTATTGGCACATATGTTTTCACATACAGTTTCTCTTTCCATGTTGATGCTTGTGTCTGATGCTGTTCAGTAGCTTTTTAGTTTAATGCAGTCCCATCTGTTTAGTTTTTCATTTGTTCCTCTAGCCCTAGGCAAAGTGTCTATGAAAACTCTGCTAGAAAAGTTTGATGTTGCTGTCTAAATCTTCACCTAGGATTTTTTTTCTTTTTTTTAATTGATTTTTTATAGAGAGGAAGAGAGAGGGATAGAGAGTTAGAAACATCGATAAGAGAGAAACATCGATCAGCTGCCTCTTGCACACCCCCTACTGGGGATGTGCCCACAACCAAGGTACATGCCCTTGACCGGAATCGAACCTGGGACCCTTGAGTCCGCAGGCCGACGCTCTATCCACTGAGCCAAACCAGCTTCGGCTTCACCTAGGATTTTTATGGTTTCATGACTCACATTTAAGGACTTCATTCCTTCCTAGAGTACTGGTGCAGGACATTTGTGCATTGTGTATGTGTGTGGGGAGGTCCCTTAGCCTGACCTGTGCCCTCTCTCAGTGCAGAACTCCTTGGGGGATGTCTGTCTGCCAGGGAGCAGGCCTAAGCCAGCAGACAGACACCCCCGCGGGGTCCTTAGTGCTGTTGAGGAGGCAAGAAAGGCTACCAACACCACCAATGCATTTGCCAGCTGTGAGCCCAGCTTATGGCTGAGCAGGGCTCCCCCTGTGAGAGCACACTGACTACGAGGAGGCAGCTTCTGTGTTAAGCATCTGCCCCCAGATCTTCAGAATTGTTCAGCCATTCGGTCCATTTACATTTTACAATTTTATTATATAGGATGGGTTTATTTTTTTTATGTGTACGTTGTGATCTAGCTTAATTTTTCTGTATTTATCTGCCCAAATTTTGCAACACCATTAAATGAAGACACTGTTTTCACTCCATTGTATTCTCATTTACTATTTGTCAAATACTAATTGAGCTTAATGGCTCTGAATGATTTCTGGAGTCTCTGTACTGTTCGATTGATCAGCATTTCTGTTCTTCATATATAAATGAAGGAGGCTCTTTTGTTAGTATTGGCTTTGTTGTATAACTTGATATCCAGTACAAGTACAAAATTGTTATACCCCTACAATTTTGTTTTTCTTTCTCAAAATTTCTGTGCAAAATCAGTCTTCTTTGGTTGCTTATTCATTTTTCAGTATTTATTTTAGATCTCTGAAATAAGCCATTGTTATTTTCAGAGAGATTGCTTGGGACCTATAGATTTCCTTGGGTCATACGGACAGTTTAAAGATGTTAATCCTTCCTATCTATGAACACACACACACACACACACACACACACACACTCTATATACAGTATCCTATCTAATACAGAGGAAATATGCTAATTGACCCTTACACCATCACAAAAATGGCATAGCCCACAGCCAATAAGGAGGGAATATGCTAACTGACTGCCCCGTCCTCAAAGATGTTGGAGCCCACAGCCAATATGGAGAAAATATGCTAGTTGACGAACCCACGCTCAATGATGGCAGCATCCACAGTCCAAAGATGGTGGCCCCCAGTCCCCTCAGCCCTGCTGGGATGGCAGGTGCACAGAGCCTGGCCGCTCTGTGTGCCTCATCCAGAGACCCCCAGTCCCCTCTGTTCCCCAGATGCCCAGGGCCAGCCCCAGGTGCAGGCAAGCTTTGGATAGTGGCTGTCCAGGCGCTCAGGACCAACTGCAGGTTCAGGTAACCAGGGCCAGCCAAGGCTTGGGCTGCCAGCAGTGGCAGCAGCAGAGGTGTGATGGGGCGTCACCTTCCCCTGATTGCCTGGTTACCTCCTGTCCAGAGGGTTCCTGGACTGTGAGAGGGGGCAGGGAAGGCTGAGGGACGCCCCCCTCCAGTGCATGAATTTTTATGCACCTGGTCTCTAGTGTGTATGAAAATAAGTGTGTGTGTGTGTGTGTATATATATATATATATATATATATATATATATATATATATAATATATATGTGTGTGTGTGTGTGTGTGTGTGTGTGTGTGTGTGTGTGTGTGTTTTCATTTATTTTTTTGTAAATCCTCCCTGGGACACAATTGATCCATTGATTTCCAGAGAGAGTGCAAGAGGAGGAAGAGGGAGTTGAAGTGAGAGAGAGAGAGACAGAGAGAGAAGGAACACACCTAGATTGGTTTCCTGCCCCACCAGGGACCGCACTGAGGGTGGAGATCACCTTTCAACCTCAGTACCTGCCCTTGACAGGCAATGCAACCCCTCACCCTCCCAGCAATCTCTAACCAGAGTGACAACTGCCCAGGCAAACAGACATTAACTTAAGTTTCATAAAAATAATGCTCGACAGCTCTTGCCATTATCTAGGGTCCATAGCACTGTTAAAAATTCCTAGAGTCCGTTTCTATTCCCAAAGGGTTGAAAAACACAAATCCTTGCTAGTCAGAAGGAAGTTAAAGACTGCGATGGGCAAATTTAAAGGGTACTTATTTGTGATGAGAGATTTGGGCAAACACTGGTTAAAGGGAAAGATGAATTTTATTGCCATCTTTAAGCAGAATGAGCCAGTGAGAGAAAGACAAGTATCACATGATCTCACTCATATGGGGAATCTAATGAACCAAATAAACTGATGTCCAAGAAGAGGCCGGACACACAGAAGCATGGAACAGACCTTGCCACAGCACAGGGAAGGCGGGGGAGGGTGTGTGGGAGGGAAGAGCTGAACCAAGGAATTTGTATGCATATATGCATGACCCTTGGGCACAGACAATAGCAGGGTGAGATGGGAGGGGTAGAGGCGGGGCAGGGTGGACCAGAAGAGGTCAATGAGGGGAAAGGTGGACATATGTACTCCTCCCAACAGTAAAGGCTTTACAAAAATGTGAGGACGCTTCTGCAACCATTCGACATTTTGAAACGAAACGACCACAGGGGTTGTAGGTGTGCTGAGGATATTTTTGAATCTTTCCAGGTCTCTGAGAAAACCAGGACAAAGCAAACTTAAAAAACCAAATGCGACCGTGCATTGGGCCCCAGGAGCACCCGCTGTGGGTGGCAAGCTAAGCCCACTCACCCGGGAAACAGGGCACAGGAGCGCAGCCCACGTGGGCTCCCCACCCAGCATTCCCTCCCCCAGCCAGCACCCCAGCATTCTGCCCCTCCCTGCCAGCCCCTCACCAAGGGCAAAGCCTGGGACCTTCACCTGCTCTCCTTCCCTGCCTCCAGAGGACACGTGATGGGGAGAGCAAAGGGCGTTTTCTGGAAACAAGCCTCTGCACAGGCGTCCTCCATGCCCCTCCAGGTTGACATGGGGACTTCCTGGGCCTTCAGACAGGAGACAGCCTGACAGGAATCAGTGTGTCAGTTACCCACATCTCCCTGTCCCAGGGACAGCACAGCTGGGCGTCTCCTCCTCCTGGGGATGACTTTGTATATTGCCCCCAACATTCTGAGGCCCTCACCTCTCTGTCCTCATGCAGCGGGAGGCCAGGCTCAAAGCTCCGCTCAGAGAGGCGCCCCTCTAATGGCTGAGAACAGCCTGGCTCAGGAAGTAGGGGGGCTGAGAGGCCAGGATGTTATCAGAGAGGATCTGCACAGGCCCAGGGGCGGGAGGGAGGGACCCCTGCACACTGCTGGCGGGAAAGAGGACCTCCGGGGCAAGGATGCAAGGCCTGGAGACCAGCATTTGCTGTCCGCCTCTCTCAGGGCATCTGTCCGCTACCTCCCTGTGTGCATATCATCTCTGGTCACCCATCCATCCTCTGCCCTGCATGCATCATCTCTTTACCCAGGATCTGCCCTGGCTGCCAGCCACCACGCGGCACCCACCTGCCATCCTCTGTCATTCCTCATCTACCTCTCACTCGTCAGTTGTTAAGGTTAGTAATCCTGAGCCACTTTGCGCTGCTGTGAGTTTCTCTTTTCACCCAGGGGTCCCAGTCCTCCTTTAACCTGACAAACAATGGGTGCGTGCTGCCTGTCACTACTCAAGCGATGAAGCAGAGACAGGGTTGAATCATATATGAGCGTTTATTCCAAAACGGCCGGCATTATGGGAGAGCAGCAGGTTAGCCACAGAAATCTGCTCTGCACCCAGCATAAGCCAGTTGCTTCTATAATAAAAGTACAAAGGAAAAGTAGGCAAAAGGGCAGTTTACACCTATGCAAAATAACTACTGGTCTTCAAAGGGCTTAGAGAGAGATATGCAAGGGTTGGGGTTACATGGGGAAATAGCCAAAAGGAGTGCCCGATGGGCAGTTAACAGGTAAGCAGGCTGGAGAACTGCAAAGGCCTGGAGGGATGCAAAAGGGCTGGGGACCTTCAAAGGGCTGGCAACTCTGGATTCTGCAGCAAAGTTGTTCATCTTTCCATGAGAATAGGCAGCTGACATGGGGAGGAAGGGCTGCTTCTCCAGATCAGCTGCAGCCAGGGTAGAAGGCGCCTTCTGTAATCAGAATAAAACAATCATGGTTGACAGAGCATGATTCCCATTTCTTTCAATACTAGCTGGTTCACAAAAATTCTATTGCTGCACCCTTTCACTTCGTTTTATACCGGCCGATTCTCCTCTCCCAGTGGTTGTACTCTCTGAGTCATAACAATGCTCTGTGTGCAGGCTCAGTGGACGTGTGTCTGAAGAAAGAGTTGCAGTCATGCCCTTGGATGGGGCAATGAGGGCATGAGCCTCACCTGCCTCACTTTATGGGTAAGGCAGACGCTGCTGCCTGGAACGTGCCAGGCGTATTGCCACCAAAAGGCCTTTGCCCATACAGAGTCTGCTCCCCTGAGGGCCAGGATACAACTGCCTGCTTCATTGATCCTGCTGCCTGGAGGGTGGGGGGGGGGCGCAGGTGCTGTGTGGGACATAGACAAGGGAGGGGCTCTCCATGCCCAAATACTCCTGTTGGGGTTACAGTCACAGTGTCTGTGTGCTGCTCTGAGCTCATCCCCTGTAATCCTCCTCATGTCCTTCATCCCTGAGCACTGCACATTTCCCTTTTTCCAGACACTGAAGCTTAGAGATGGGCATTTACTAGCCCAAGGTTGCACAGCATTTGAACTGCGGTGTGGGAACTGAGCTAAGTCCTAAGGGCAGAGTCTGTGGTTGCTGTACCCCCAGATGTCCCACCTCACAGAGGAGCAGCACTCATGGTCAAGATGAGGGTGTGCCTTTCAGCATAGTATCCCCTATCAGCCACTGCATCCTGGCAGAAACCCTGTCTGGCACAGAGGACATCCACTTCCCCATTTTCTGCTGAGCTTGAGTACAAGCGGAGGGCCCACAGAACGAAAATCACAGCCACCTGCAAGTGGTGGTGAGAGAAGGCCACTGGGCCCAGGCCTTTAAGACATCCCAGCGTATAGTGTCTTCCCAGTCCCTGCTTCTAGTTGGCCAGTGTGGGTTCCTGTGGCTAAATACTTTGACCCTCAGTCTGGGGCACAGCAAGGCCTGGCAGGGCGAATAGGAAAGATGGCCATCATGTCTGCGGGAGGGATGAGCAAGGAGCAGAAGGACAGGAGATGGGTAGGGGAATGCTGGGGGCCTCTGGGGTGTTGCAGAAGCAGTGAGCAGATCTCCCTTTGATAAGGGCAACAGCACCACTCTGAAAACTAAAACTGGGTCTCAGTACCATAAGGACCCACTCAGGCCTTCAGCTGGGTCAGCTGCCTCTGTCAAGCCCTCTGCCAGCTCGAAACCTGGGCTGTGGCCTGCAGCGTCTCCATCTCTTTTTCCCGTACACATTGGTGCACTGGGAGTTTCAATCACTTTTTTGAGCCTGGAGAATTTTTTTCAATGTTGGTTTTATTATACTTAGGTGGCATAATGTATCTTTTTGTTTTGTTATTGCTAATCCACACTAGAGGACCTTTTTCCATTGTTGTTGTTTTTCAACAGAGTTGAAAGCAGGGAAGGGCAGGTGGGAGGGAGGGAGATAGAGTCCGAAAGAAACATCTATTGGTTAACAACAACCCAGGGGCATGTTGTCCTTGACCTGGAATCAAACCCGTGATCCTGGAGTGCCACCACTGATGCTCGGATCACTTAGGCACACCAGCCAGGGGGATATTTAAACATTTTTTAATCTGAAGGGGCATTTGACAGTGTGAAGCATAGGAATAACATGAAGGTGAGAATTTCACCCCATTTCCAGAAAATGTGCCTTCATATTTACTCATAATCAATTATTTAAGTTAAAACATTATCCTTCAGCTGTATTTTAAATAAATATAATCCCCCTTGCCTACCTCAGCATCATTGACATCTTTTCAGTACAGGCTGATAAAAGCACAGGTTTTCCAAATAGTTTTTTCTAGGGTCATGTCCTACTGACATAAAGTCATTCATAAAGGGGTTCAAGTACTGTTATTTGGTCACTGACTTGACAGAAGTCTCAGGTTGAACACCACCATCATGAAGGCCCCTTCTGACTTACGGTAGACCATTAGTTGTGATGATTATAAGAGCAGCAGATGAGGAGGTTTTGATGGTGGCACAGCAATTATTGCAACAGCCAATGGGACACCTCTATAAGGGGTCCGGAGCATGGTGTTGGCGGAGATCATAGGATTCACCATCTACGCAAGAGGGAGTGAATCATGCAGTACAGTAGCTCAACTTATCGGGCTCCTCTGGGAGAGTCAGGAGGGAAGCCCCTGTGACAGACAAACTAGGCACTGAAATTAAAAATGATGCTAAGGTATGGGCGACATTTTATTTGTAAAGAAACTGTCTTCTGGACGAGAAAAAATGGCGACGGAATAGAGTCGTGTTTGGAGTCTGGTCCTGGGGCGGAGAGTGGGAGCAGCAGAGGTTTGCAGGGGGAGTGTATATTGGCAAGCCAAGGGACAGCCAAACTCCAGGAGAAGGCGCGGGAGTGCTGGCCAGGGTTCCCCTGACCGTGCAGCACCCACAGGGGCTGGGTCTCCTCCCGGAGCTGTGGGCTCACCGGGTGCCTCGCCATCTTGCAAGGAAAGGAGGATTTTGTTGGAAACCTGACTTTCCGCGACAACTGCAGGCACTGAGCAGCTGCGAGCACCAGAACACCGGTCCCCTATTGGTGCAAACATTCGGATTCAAAGGAACTCTTCACTGCACCATGGAAAGGTCAGATTTCGCCTGAAATAAGGTGTGGTTTCTAATCCCCACGGTGGGAGGGAAGCGTGTGAGCCGTAGGACCAGTAGGAACCGGGAGGTCTGTGCCTAGAAAAATCAGCAGCAGTTGGAGCTGCCGTGATCCATGAATGTGGAAGGGGGTCCTCTGAGCTGCTAACAGAAGTGACCTCTTAAAAGCAACTCATTTTAATCTGACGAGGAGGAACAGACTAAGAATTTTCAAAGGAGTGCAGGCTACTTAGTCTGGCGCACAGACCCACTGTCCGCACACTTGGGCTCTTTCCGACTCTGATTACTAAGCCCAATACATAGGAAAACCCAGGTGGAAAAACCCTGAAAGACTGCAGGGGGAAGTTGTTTTTTCGGAACCTGGGGAGCAGAGCTGGGTGTGACCATCGGAGAGGCAGCTCTGAGGCGCACACCTCCACAAGCTCTGAGGCGCACACCTCCACAAAACGGTAGTGAGTGCCATAGAGGGGGGGAAAAAAGAAAGCTAGAGAGGCCCGGAAGTCAATTCAGAAACACTGCCACCCAGGGGCTGAAACGCTAATTGTCTCTGGTGTAATCAAAAATAAATACAAGAAATTAAGACACGGCCGGCTTAAAAAGCAGGACTGGCTTACAACACTGAGAAGCAGTGGAACGAAGCTGAACTGAAATACCGCCCAGACTAGGAAACAGGCATATCAAACAGAATATTAGAGGAAGTGAATGACAGCCGCTACTGCACATTTTAGTCTTCCTATTTTTTAATTTTTAATTCTTTTTTCAATTTTTTTTAAAAAAAAATTTATTCTAATTTTTTATTTTCATTTTTTGCATCTTTTACTTAAGAAACTAAATTTTTTTCTTTTTCCTCACTTGATTTTCACCTTTTTAATTATTACATTTTTATTTTCAATCAGCATTATTACTACTATTATTTTACTTTTTTTTTAATGTCATTTGATTTTCCCTTTCTTGTAATTTGGGATGAGTGTCCTACATTCTATTTGCATCTTTCCCTTACCCTATCTCAACGCTAACATTTTGCCATCACTCTCCTCCTAACCTTTCCCCTTTTGGTCTCCTGTTTATCTTAACCCTTTATGGCTATAGATTTTCCCTACTTTTTCAGTTTACCCTCTGCTAAAATTTCACCCTACTTATATATCTAATTCCCAACCCCCTGCTCCAAATCCATACATACCTCTCGCTACACTACCTTAAAAAAATTATTTTTCTCTCGGGCCTTTTGTTGTTGTTTGCTTGAATGTTGATTAAATTGAACTTTTATGCTTTTTTATTAGATTGTTTTGATTATTCTTTTGTTTGGTTGGTTCTTTTGTTTGCTTTTGTTTGTTTTTTACTTTTGTTTTCCCTTGCCTCACTTGATATTAGTTGGTGTTGCAGTTTGTATAAATCTCCAGGCTCGTGTTGCTGGAATTTGCTGGGATTAGTGGTTGTTCTAGTGGAGTCTACTCCCCATATATATAGTTTGTTCCCCTTTTCTCTCTTAGTATTGTTCTTGTCTCTCTTACTTTTTTTTCTTTTCCTTGTTTTTCTGCTCTTTTCCCAAGTTCAGATTCACACTCTTTTTTTTTTGTTCTTTCTTTTTACTCTACCTCTTCCACTCCTATTCCCCAATTTGTCTTTCTCTGGTGGTTACCTTTATTGGAGGTTATTAATATCGTGAATACAATTCTGTTCAGTGCCTTCAGGAGACTTCAATACCCCACTATCACCATTGGACAATGCTCTAAACAAAAAATCAGCAAAGAAACATCAATCCTAAATGACTCACTAGACCAGATGGAATTAATCGACATCTTCAGAACATTCCACCCCAAAGCCACAGAATATACATTCTTCTCAAGTGCACATGGGTCATTTTCAAAAGATAGACCATATGTTAGGACATAGGCAAAGTCTCTCCAAATTCAAGAAGATAGAAATCATATCAAGTATCTTCTCAGATCACAGTGGCATAAAACTGGAAATCAACTACAATAAAAACAACCCAAAGAAATCAAACACATGGAGACTAAACAGCATGCTATTAAATCATGACTGGGTTACCAAAGACATCAAGGAAGAAATAAAAAACATTATGGCAACAAACGACAATGAAAACACAACAATCCAAAATCTATGGGACACAGCGAAAGCAGTCCTGAGAGGGAAGTTCATAGCTCTACAAGCCTACTGCAAAAAAACAAGAAACAATGGTAATATATTACCTAACCCAAAAACTCAAAGAGTTAGAGAGAGAGCAACAAGAAAAGCCCAGTGTAAGCAGAAGGAAAGAAATAATACAGATCACAGCGGAGATAAACAACATAGAGACCAAAGAAACAATACAAAAGATCAACAAAACCAAGAGCTGGTTCTTTTAAAGGATAAACAAGATTGATGAACCTCTAGCCAGGCTCACCAAGAAGCAAAGAGAGAGGACCCAAATAAACAAAATCAGAAATGAAAGAGGTGAAATAACAACAGACCCCGACAAAATACAAAGGATTGTTACAAAATACTACAAACAACTCTATTCCAACAAACTGGACAACCTGGAGAAAATGGACATATTCCTAGACAAATACAACCTTCCAAAACTCAATCAGGAAGAATCTAAACAGCTCAACAGGCCAGTAACTATGGAAGAAATTGAAGCAGTCATCAAAAAGCTTCTGGCAAACAAAAGCCCGGTGCCAGACGGCTTCACAGGAGAGTTTTACCAAACTTTCAAGGAAGAACTAAAACCTATCCTCCTCAGACTATTCCAAAAAATTCAAGAGGAAGGAACACTTCCAGGCTCCTTCTATGAAGCCAGCATCACCCTAATACCAAAACCAGATAAAGACAACACAATGAAAGAGAATTATAGACCAATATCCCTCATGAACATAGATGCCAAAATCCTAAACAAAATCCTAGCAAATCGGCTCCAGCAATACATCAGAAAGATCATACATCATGACCAAGTAGGATTTATCCCAGGAATGCAAGGATGGTACAATATCCACAAATCAATAAATTTGATACATCACATAAACAAATTGAGAGATAAAAATCACATAGTCATATCAATAGATGCAGAAAAAGCATTTGACAAAGTCCAACACCCCTTCTTGATAAAAACTCTCAACAAGGTGGGAATAGAAGGATCATACCTCAACATAATAAAAGCTATATATTATAAACCCACAGCAAATATCATACTCAATGGGCAACTACTAAAACCATTTCCCCTAAGAACAGAAACAAGACAGGGATGCCCACTCTCACCACTCCTGTTTGACATATTACTGGAAGTATTAGCTATCGCAATTAGGCAAGAAGAAGAAATAAAAGGCATCCAAATTGGAAAAGAAGAAGTGAAGCTGTCCTTATTTGCAGATGACATGATATTGTACATAAAAAACCCAAAAGATTCCATCAAAAAACTAATAGAATTAATAAATGAATTCGGCAATGTAGCGGGATACAAAATTAACGCCAAGAAATCTATGGCATTTCTATACACCAATAGTGAACTTACAGAAAGAGAGACTAAAAAAGCAATCCCATTTACCATCGCACCAAAAAAATTAAAATACCTAGGAATAAATTTAACTAAGGAGGTAAAAGACCTATACGCGGAAAACTACAGGACACTGAAAAAAGAGATAGAGGAAGACGTAGACAGATGGAAGAACATATCATGTTCATGGACTGGTAGAATCAACGTCATTAAAATGTCCATACTACCCAAAGCAATCTACAGACTCAATGCACTCCCCATCAAAATACCAACAGCATATTTCACAGACCTAGAAAGAACTCTCCCAAAATTCATCTGGAATAAAAAAAGACCCCGAATAGCCGCAGCAATCCTGAGAAAGAGGAATAAAGCAGGAGGGATCTCAATACCAGATTTCAAGCTGTACTACAAAGCCACTGTTCTCAAAACAGCCTGGTACTGGCACAAGAACAGACATATAGATCAATGGAACAGAATAGAGAATCCAGATATTGACCCAAACCACTATGCTCAATTAATATTTGACAAAGGAGGCATGAATATACAATGGAGTCAAGACAGTCTCTTCAATAAATGGTGTTGGGAAAATTGGACACACACATGCAAAAAAATGAAACTAGATCACCAACTTACACCATACACAAAAATAAACTCAAAATGGATACAGGACTTAAACATAAGATGGGAAACCATAAAAATACTAGAGGAATCCACAGGCAACAAAATCTCAGACATATGCCAAAAGAACTTCTTCACTGGCACTGCCCCTAGGGCAATGGAAGCTAAAGAGAAAATTAACAAATGGGACTACATCAAAATAAAAATCTTTTTTACAGCAAAAGAAACCATCAACAAAACAGCAAGAAAGCCCACTGGATGGGAGAACATATTTGCAAATGCTATCACTGATAAAGGTTTAATCTCCAACATCTACAGGCAGCTTATGCAACTTAATAAAAGGAAGATAAATGATTCAATAAAAAAATGAGCAATGGACCTGAACAGAATATTTTCAAAAGAAGACAGAAGGAAGGCCACGAGACACATGAAAACTTGCTCAAAGTCACTTATTATCCGAGAGATGCAAATCAAAACAACAATGAGGTACCGTCTCACACCTGTCAGAATGGTTATTATCAACAAATCAACAAACGACAAGTGTTGGTGAGGATGCGGAGAAAAAGGAACCCTCGTGCACTGCTGGTGGGAATGCAGACTGGTGCAGCCACTGTGGAGAACAGTATGGAGTTTCCTCAAAAAACTGAAAATGGAACTCCCATTTGACCCAGTAATCCCACTGCTGGTAATATATCCGAAGAAACTAGAAACACCAATCAGAAAGGATATATGCACCACTATGTTCATAGCAGCACAATTTACAATAGCTAAGATTTGGAAACAGCCTAGGTGCCCGTCAGCAGATGACTGGATCAGAAAACTGTGGTACATCTACACAATGGAATACTATGCTGCCATAAAAAAGAAGGAATTCTCATGATTTGCAGCAACCTGGATGGAATTGGAGAATATTATACTAAGTGAAATAAGCCAGCCAATGAAAGAAAAATACCACATGATCTCACTCATTTATGGATAATAAAGAACATTATAAACTGATGAACAAAAAGATAGATACAGAGACAGTAAAGCAACAAACAGACTTTCAAATTACAGGGGGAAAGTTAGGGAGATTTGGGGGAGATAAGAAATCAAACAAAGGACTTGTATGCATGCATTTAAGCATAAACAATGGACGCAAAACTCTGGGGGGTGAGGGCATGTATGGGTGTGGGGTGGGGGGGGTAATGGTAAGATATGTACACATATAATACCTCAATAAAAAAAAATAGTAAACAAGTGAAAAAAAAAAAAAAAGAAACTGTCTTCTGATATTTAAGAATGACCAAAAGCAAATGGTGTGTTTGGAGAAGAAACAAGAATTGTAGGTCCCTTTATGAAGTTTCTGCATAGGATGCAAAGTTTGAATTATTCAAGGTTATTTCATAAGTATTGATTTACATCACAATATACTTAAATGTTTAAATTGAACATTTGTGTTGCTAACATATTCAGAATCAAGTTTTTGACAAAATGGAATATCTTGTCTGATTTTACTCAAAACACAGAAGCAATGTGTTTGGATGGTGAATTGAATTCTTGCTCCTAAATTACCCATTGTGTCTTTGACTATAAGTGCATAAAGACTTTGAACTGAACTTCATACAAAATGAAACAGGGTGTTCTTCTTCATGGCATGCTGCCCTGTTTCCAGTTAGGAAAGGTAAACAAATTAGGTATTCTCCTTGGAAAACCTAAATGAAAAAAGGATCGAGGAACCTCCCACAAGGCTGCAAAACAATTGTTCACATCACTGTGACAACTGGGATCAGGAAGGATTCCTGCAGCACTGTGGAAGACACTTCACACCCTAACCTACTGATAAGGAGTAGGCCTCTCCCACTGGCCAGGGAGGAAGTGAAGACCTTAGGGAAATAGGTGATGGTGATGAGCAGCAATAGAGCAACGTGGCATGGTGGCATAGCAGCCTAGGCCCTAGGTCGGCAAACTGGGGCTCGCGAGCCACATGCGGCTCTTTGGCCCCTTGAGTGTGGCTCTTCCACAAAATACCACGGCCTAGGCGAGTCTATTTTAAAGAAGTGGCCCTAGAAGAAGTTTGAGTTTTAAAAATGTGGCTCTCAAAAGAAATTTCAATTGTTGTACTGTTGATATTTGGCTCCATTGACTAATGAGTTTGCCAACCACGGGCCTAGGCCTTTGCATGAGGAAGATTCACAGACATCTGTGGAAAGGAGTGTAGGAAGAACATGCCATGCCAGCCCCTGTTGAGGGGCAGGTGGCAAGGCCTGAGGGTGGGGGGGGCAGCCTGGAGGGAGAGTTCAGAGGAGTGGCTCAAGGAATCTGCTTTGATTCTGAGTGACAGTGGGCATGCACACCCCTTCCTCTTGCCTAAGCCTCACCTGCCTGAACAGGAATTGCACTGTGCTTGCTGTGCAGGTAGTTCCTGTCTCACACCCATGCCCTGAGGACCCAGTGTCACAGTATGTATCCCGCCCAGCCTCCAGGTGACCCTGTGAGAGAAAAATAGTGGCCCAGCTACCTGGCAGAGAGCCCAGGCGGCCCCTCCTCCCCAGTCCCATCCCCTCACCTGAAGCCATCGTCCTCTCATAGTACTTCAGGGGGTTGAGCCACAGGTCCTTGCTGATGATCTGGTAGGGCAAACAGGGCTGGGTCAGGAGAGGGCAGGGACCCGATTACAAACCCAAGCAGCAGGGGCACACACGAAGCTGTGTGCTGGCATGGCCAGGGATGGCCCACCTCAGCAATCCTGCCAGATCCTGCCAAGCTGTGGTCAGAGAACCAGTTGAAGAGGGAGAGGCTGCTGTGCCGGTGTCTGTGGCTGTAGGCTTCCCGTTCACAACGCTGGTACCACTGAATGGGAGTGGCACGGGACGCCCTGTATCCTGCAGGAGAGGGGTATGTGACACGGGGCATCACCTTCCAACTTCTGCCCACCACCAGCTATGGCCCATGCAGGGAGCCTCCTCTTACCTGTGACGGTGATGAGATACTCCTTCACAATCACATGGTTGCGGAAGTAGGGGTTGCGGTGGAAGTACAGGCTAATGGTGCAGCGATCTTCAGGATGCCTGACTTCCCTCACCTGCAGACGGAAAGTGGATCCAGAGAGTGAAGTTGCAGCCCAGGGTACCCGCCTTTAGCTGTTTTCTAGGGACAGGCCATTTACTCTCCTGCCCTCCCACCGCTCCTTGGAGTGGGCGGCCTGACCTTCAAGTCGATCATGTGGCCGAGCATGTTTTCATCTTGGATGCTGATCATGGCCGACAACTCCGGGTGGTTGAAAAACTGCTTTGGGTCAAGGAGCCTGCACCCTGGAAGCTGGACATGGACCAGCTAGAAAGTGCAGCTTGGCCTGGCCTCTCCTGGCCGACAGTGCCACTGTTTCCTGACAGACCTGATGCCCAACAGATTGTTGCAAGCTGAGGGCTTGACAGGCTACACATCACTCATTGCTGCTTCTGACTGAAGAGCTGGACATACAGAAGGCCTCAAGGGAAACATTAGTTAGTCCCGGAAGTACCCGTGCAACATAGCCCCATCTGTGGGCAACAGCACCCGGCCTATGCTTGCATTTGTGTTGGAGCTCTGACCCTGGACCCACAGGTATCGGTTCTGCAGTGCCCATAAAAGAGAGAGGTTGTCACCATGATCCTGAGCCAGACTGGGGCTCATTACCTGAGCTTGTCTCCAATGTTTCTCTTTTCTATCCAAACCATCCCCGCTGACACCTTTCTCCTGCACTGTCCCATGCACCTTGGGGTCCCCTGCCTTTACCCTCAAGGATACAGCAGAAGAACAAAGTAGCTGGGATCTCAATACCAGACATCAAGCTGTATGACAAAGCCAGTGTTCTCAAAACAGCCTGGTACTGGCACCAGATCAGTCATATAGACCAATGGAATCAAATACAGAACCCAGAAATTGACCCAAACCACTATGCTCAATTAATATTCCACAAAGGAGGCATGAACATACAATCGAGTCAAGACAGTCTCTTCAATAAACGGTGTTGGGATAATTGGACATATACATGCAAAAAAATGAAACTAGACCACCAACCATACACAAAAATAAATTAAAAATGGATACAGGGCTTAACTGTAAGACGGGAAAACAGAAAAATATTAGAGGAATCCACAGGCAGACATATGCCAAAGCAATAACTTCACCGATCCATCTCCTAGGGCAATGGAAACTAAAGAGAAAATAAACAAATGGGACTACATAAAAATAAAAAGCTTTGGCACAACAAAAGAAACTATCAACAAAACAACAAGAAAGCCCACTGCACTGGAGAACATATTTGCCAATATTATCACTGATAAGCATTTAATCTCCAACATTTACAAGGAACTCATACACCATAACAAAAGGAAGATAAACAACCCAATCAAAAAATGGGCAATGGACCTAAATAGACACTTTTTTCAAAAGAAGACAGAAGAAAAGCCAAGAGACAGATGAAAACATGGTCAAAGTCACACATCATCTGAGAGATGCAAATCAAAACAACAATGTGGTACCATCTCACACCTGTCAGAACGGCTATCATCAACAAAGGACAAGTGCTGGCGAGGATGCAGAGAAAAAGGGGGCCTCGGGCCCTGCTGGTGGGAATGCAGACTGGTGCAGCCACTGTGGAGAACAAACAGTAAGTGATATCCTTAAAAAATAAAAAAATGGAACTCCCATTTGACCCAGTGATCCCACTTCTAGGAATATATCCCAAGAAACTAGAAACACCAATTGGAAAGGATACATGCACCCCTATGTTCATAGCAGCACAATTCACCATAGCTAAGATTTGGAAACAGCCAAACTGCCCATCAGCAGAGGAGTGGATTAAAAAACTGTGGTACATCTACACAATGCAATACTATGGAGCAGTGAAAAAGGAGTTCTTACCATTTGCAACAGCAGGGATGGAACTGGAGAGCATTATGCTACGTGAAATAAGCCAGTCAGAGAAAGATAAATATCACATGATCTCACTCATTTACGGAATATAATGAACAACATAAACTGATTAACAAAAACAGATCCAGAGACAGAGAAACATTGATCAGACCATGAGACCTTAGAGGGAAGGTAGGGGAGGGTGGGTATAAGTGTGAAAGATCAACCAAAGGACTTGTATGCATGCATATAAGCCTAACCAATGGGCACAGACACCGGGGGATGGGGGGGTGCAGATATGAGTGGGGAGGATTGGCAGGTAATGGTGGGATAAGGACCCATATATAATGCCTTAATCAATAAAGAAATTTTAACTAAATGAATAAAATATATTTTTAGAAAAAAAAAAAAAAAAAGGATACAGCTGTGGCCCAGAACCCAGGGATGCGCTGGATATTGAGGCTTCTCTGTTCAAAATAAGGCTTGAGTCTCTGCCGAGTCCTGCGCCTGAGCCGAGAGAAGTCCCTGCTGGCTTGCTCATTCACGGGCTCCATCTCCAACTGAAGGGCCTGGAGCACCTCCAGCGGGGACCAGGTGCACTTGCCCCAGGGCCCTGACTGGGCCTGCTCCTGCTGCACTGGCTTCTCTTCTTGTGGCTTTACGTCTGCCTCTGGCAGTGGTTCCACCTCTCCCACCAGCTCCATGGCCTCAATGGCGCCCTGCCCCTCCCCATTCTGGACAAACTGCTCCCCTGCAATTAATGGCTCCTCCATCCACCCCTGATCCTGGCCATAGGACCTTTCTAGGACCCCAGGCGCCTGTTCCTCCAGCCTCAGCGCTTCACTCACCACCTCCTCCTGCCTCCCCAACTGCAGATCTGCGAAAACCTCCTCCCCTGCCCACATGCCCTGCCCTGGCACCACCTGCAGAAGGCCCTCCTGCCACAGGACTAGCTGCACCTGTGCCTGCAACTCCTCCCCCTTGTCTTCCCCTTGATCTTCACTCTGGGTTCCCTGCTGCACCTCAGCCTCCTCTCCCTGCACAAACTGCTCTGCAGCCACACATTCCTCCTCCCTCCCCCACTCAACATCTAGCCAAACCTCCTCACCTGCCTCCAACCTCAGCTCCGGGGACACAGCCTCCAGCACCTGCATGTTGTTCTCCTGCTCCTGCCCCAAGGCAGCCCTCCGAACCTCCTCTGCCTTTATTTCCTGGTTATCACCACCTTCCTGCTCCGCGGTGTAGCTAAAAGCCCCCTGGGCCATCCTGCTTGCCCTGCCCTGCCTGGTGCAAAGGCCCTAGGGTGCACTCTGTGGCCCCAGCCGCCCTTCAGCTGAAGGCCCCCTAGCGGAACGCAGAGGAAGCCCCGCGGCCCCCAGGAGCCCCTCTGTCTCCCAACACAGCCTTCCTCCGGGTGCTCCCTGGCCCTGAGACTAGTGCAGGGAAGGAGCAGGCGGGTGCAGAGCCTGCTGACTCGAGGCGGGCACTTGCTCAGCGTGCACGCATCCGGGGCCTGGCTGTGCTGAGCGGGCTCACACTGCGCTCATGCGCAGGCGCTGGTGATATGAGCATGTGGTACAGAAGGAGCCTGTCCAGGCCCCGCCTGCTGTCTCTGGGTGGGCTCCTGAAAAGTCTTCTCCAATCACGGACAGGACAGTGGGCGTCACCCTGCAGAGCCCCGCCCCTCACTCACAGCCCTGGTGTATGAGCCGGGCCCCTGGAGCCGGAGCCGGATGTTCCTGAGGAAGCCCACCTACTGGCCTGGGCTCTGAGGCTTCCTGGGCATCCCTTCGTCCTGTGCACCTCCGCTTGTCCAATCACAGCTCTCCAGGGCAGAATTCGCTTGCTGAGTGCCATCCCAGGGCCTTTCCCCTTCCGCCTCCGCCCCCCCCCCCCCCCGCCCCGCCCCGCCCCCCTCCCCCCGCCCCGCCCCGCCCCCCTCCCCCCGCCAGTCCCCTCCCCCGCCAGTCCCCTCCCTGCCCCGCCCCCTCCCCCGCCAGTCCCCTCCCCTCACCCCTTTCCCTGCCCCGCCCCCACCCCTGCCCCCCTCCCCCCGCCCCCACATCCCCCCACCTCCTCACCAGTCCCCTGCTAAAGGAAACAGAGGCATGTGCCTTGGGCATTATATATATCCACATTGCCCAGCTTGTTGGCATATAGGTGTTCATGGTATTTTCTTACAACCTTTGTATTTATGTGGTGCCAGTGATTACTCCTCCACTTTCCTTTCTGAGTTCATCTATGTGGGGCCTCTCTCTTTGATTCTTGATTAGTCTGGCTAATTGTTTATGGATTTTGTTTATCCTTTCAAATAATTAGCTCTTGGTGTCATTGATTTTTTTTATTTTTTTTCAGTCTCTATGTTATTTATTTCTGCTCTAATCTTTATTATTTCCTTCCTTTTACTTACTCTGGGATTTTCTTGTTGTTCTCTTTCTGATTCTTAAGTTGTATTGAGTAAATAGTTTATTTCCTGATATTTCTTGTTTTGTTTTTGTGTTTTGTTTTTTTTTTTTGCTTTTTGGATGTTTTTTTAGATATGCCTGTATTGCTATGAACTTTCCTCTCAGGACTGCTTTTGCTGTTTCCCAGAAATATTGTGTTGTTGTTTGTTCATTTCATTTCTTTCCAGGAAGTTTTTCATTTTCCCTTGATCTTATTGGTAACCAATTCATTGTTTAATAGCATGCTATTTAGACTCCAGGTGCTTAAATGTCTCTGGGTGTTTTTACTCTAGTTGATTTCTCATTTCATTCCACTGTTACCTAAGAAGATGCTTGATATGATTTCAATCTTCTTGAACTTGTAGGGACTTGTTATGTGACTTAACATGGTCTATCTTTGGGAATGATCCAGGTGCACTTGAGAAAAATGTATATTCTGCTGCGTTGGGATGAAACGTTCTAAAATGTCAATAAAGTTCATCTGATCCAGTGTGCCCTTGAGAGTCTCTGTTTCCTTGTTTATTTTTCATATGGAAGACCTATCCAGTCAAGTCAGAGGAGTGTTAAAAGTCCCCTACTGTGACTGTCCTGTTGTTAAGCTCTCTGTTAAAGTGATCTAGAAATTGAATTCGTTTGTTTGCTTCATATATATATATATATATATATATATATATACATACATATATATGTATACACACACACACACACACACACACACTAGTGGCCTGGGGCATGAAATCCATGCACATTAAGAGGGAATTAATAAGAGGAAATATATTAATATTGCTATTTGCCTTTCTCTATAGTAGACATGTCAGAGATGAAAAAATTAGTAAGATGTATATGAATATAATATATAAACTTAAAAAATAAACAACAAACATGATATAATAACAACAAAGACATGATATAAAAACAACAAAAACATTATGTAAAAACAACACTGATACAAACAATGACTAATAAATTGATTAAACTCATTCTAACATCTCCCTGTATAACACATTAAGAGTGAAAACACTTTCAGAGTGCTTGACTAATGTCCCTTGAGAGAAAGTGTTTACAATTTTGACTTTAACATCACGCCCTCTTCAAACTTGAGACAAGGCAACATGTGTGAAAATGGATTCAGTTAGGGATATTCCTACTCTGTCTAGAGTTTGTCCTTGTGATTTATTAATAGTCATCGCAAACGCTGGCCAATCAGAAAGGGAATATGCAAATACACCTAACCAAGATGGCTGCAGCCTCAGAGAGCAGTTGTTGGAACTGGAATATTGGAGCCGAAGATCAGAGGGGAATATCAGAGCCAGCAGGGGTCCCCCACAGGTGATCAGAGCCAGCTGGGGTCCCCTGCAGGCGATCAGAGCCAGCTGGGGGTCCCTGTCCAGGGCCCGAGCCTCAGCCAGAGGCTTGCGGCATTGGCTGGGGGTGGAGCTGGGCCACTGGAACCAGCTGAGGTCCCCTGCGGTGATTGGAGCCAGCTGGGGGTCCCTGACCAGGGCCCAAGCCTCAAACAGAAGCTTGAGGCCTTGGCCTTGGATGGAGCGGGGGATAGAGCCATCTGGGGGTCCCTGCCCAGGGGCTGAGCCTCAAACAGAGGCTTGCGGCATTGGATGGGGACGGAGCGGGGAGATCAGAGCCAGCTGGGGGTCCTGCCCAGAGCCCAAGCCTTGGCCAGAGGCTTGCAGCTTGGCCGTTGGAGCGGAGCCTGGTGATTGGAGCCTGGCGATCGGAGCCAGCTGGGGGTCCCTGCCCAGAGCCCAAGCCTCTGCCAGAGGCTTTAGGCCTTGGCTGGGGGTGGAGCCCTCCAGCGGAGTCAGCTGGGGGTCCCTGCAGGTGATTGGAGCCAGCTGGGGGTCCCTGCCCAGGGCCCAAGCCTCAGCCAGAGGCTTTAGGCCTTGGCTTGGGGTGGAGCCCTCCAGCGGAGCCAGCTGGGGTCCCCTGCAGGCGATCAGAGCCAGCTGGGGGTCCCTGTCCAGGGCCCGAGCCTCAGCCAGAGGCTTGCGGCATTGGCTGGGGGTGGAGCTGGGCCACTGGAACCAGCTGAGGTCCCCTGCGGTGATTGGAGCCAGCTGGGGGTCCCTGACCAGGGCCCAAGCCTCAAACAGAAGCTTGAGGCCTTGGCCTTGGATGGAGCGGGGGATAGAGCCATCTGGGGGTCCCTGCCCAGGGGCTGAGCCTCAAACAGAGGCTTGCGGCATTGGATGGGGACGGAGCGGGGAGATCAGAGCCAGCTGGGGGTCCTGCCCAGAGCCCAAGCCTTGGCCAGAGGCTTGCAGCTTGGCCGTTGGAGCGGAGCCTGGTGATTGGAGCCTGGCGATCGGAGCCAGCTGGGGGTCCCTGCCCAGAGCCCAAGCCTCTGCCAGAGGCTTTAGGCCTTGGCTGGGGGTGGAGCCCTCCAGCGGAGTCAGCTGGGGGTCCCTGCAGGTGATTGGAGCCAGCTGGGGGTCCCTGCCCAGGGCCCAAGCCTCAGCCAGAGGCTTTAGGCCTTGGCTTGGGGTGGAGCCCTCCAGCGGAGCCAGCTGGGGTCCCTTGTAGGTGATCCGAGCCAGCTGGGGGTCCCTGCCCAGAGCCCAAGCCTCTGCCAGAGGCTTGTGGCCTTGGCCGCTGGGGCGGAGCCTGGCAATCAGAGCAAGCTGGGGTCCCCTGTGGGCGATCGGAGCTAGCTGGGGGTCCCTGCCCAGAGCCCAAGCCTAGAGGCTTACAGCCTTGGCCGTGGGTGGAGCCAGGCAATAGAGCCAGCTGTGGGTGTCTGTGGGCAATTGGAACCAGCTGGGGTTCCCTGCCCAGGGCCTGAGCCTCAAACAGAGGCTTGTGGCCTTGGCTAGGGGTAGAGCAGGGCGATCAGAGCCAGCTGGGGGTCCCTGCCCAGGGCTGGAGGCTTTAGGCCTTGGCAGTGGTGGAGCCGGAGATCACAGGAGATAGGTGTGAACTACAGAGGAAATACCTTTTCTGACCACTCATTGGCTAAGCTCCCTGTATGCCACTGGTAATATTCTTAGTAACTTGGGTATAAGAATCCAAAAAAGTGATCTAGGGCTTTTCCACCACACTCCTGGAGAAAAAAATGAAGGTCCGCTGCTGGAGGGCTAAGAAATGTCATAACCTGCCCTACATGGTTTGGCTCAGTGGATAATGTCTAGGTTTGCCAACCGCAGAGTCCAGGTTAGATTCTGATCAAGGGCATGTACCTAAGTTGCAGGCTCCTCCCTGGCTGGGGCCCAGGTCAGGGCTCAGGAAGGAGGCAAGCAATCTAAGTATTCCTCTCACTTTGATGTTTCTCTCTGTCTTTCCATTTCTCTTTCACATTCTCTAAAAGTCAATGGAAAAATATACTCAGGTGAGGATAAAAAAAAAAAAAAAAGAAAGAAATGTCATCATATCTAATAAAAGAGTACTATGCAGATTGATCATCACTGCAACACACAATATAGCTGCCCCCATGTGGTCAAAGATCCTGCCCCCATGTGGACACAAGATGGCAACCATAAGATGGCCAGCAGGAGAGGGCAATTGGGAGGCACCCGGCCTGCAAGGGAGGGCAGTTGAGAAGGACCAGGCCTCCAAGGGAGGGCAGTTGGAGGTGATCAACTCTGCAGGAGAGGGCAGTTAGGGGTAACATATTTGTTTTAAGAGACAACTTTCTTAAACATCCCCACACACTACAGTACTTTCAACCTGTTTGTACTATGGCCGATCGCATAGCATGCAGCACAATACTGAGACATTGTCGAAAATATCCTTTGAGAAGGAGAACTTTCCCACCAAATGCAACATTCAAATTCATAATTTCTCTTAGTAATCCATCTATAGCATTTATAGCATGACTGGGTGCCATGGAGCATTCATCAATAGTAAGAAGTTGGGCCTTTATAATGGTTTTTAGCAACTTCACTCTTTATATCAAGTCTAGAAATTGAAGTTTCATTTAATGGAATTGGTAATTTATGTTGGGAATGAAAGGTTCTTCCACCAAGACGTAAATTTGCAGCAATTCCTGTAGACGCTGTGGGTAAAACAGGACCACCATGACCTCTAATATAATGTATTAAAACTTTATACAGATATGTTTTTCCACCACCACTTGGACCATCCAAGAGAAAGCCTTTGGGGTGTACTGTTTGATCTTCGATGGCTGAAGTTATAGTCTGAAATACTTCCAACTGTTCATCATTCAGAGAACTTGTTGCCCATACGATTCATCGCATGTATTTGTATTCCTTAATAAAGGATAGTCTGGAAGTTTGAAATGTGAACATTTCATTCCATGCAATGTGAATACCTCTTGAATTTTGTTAAGGGCATGCATTTCACAGTTCACAAAGGCGCCTTCTCTTCGGTGTAATTTCCAACAAAAATCTTCAATAATATGAGATTTATTCTAATCCCATAATTTGTCTGTATCAGAAGGACATCCAAACACAGAGATATATGCAAAAAGTTGCTGTAGTTGTTTGGGAAGATTTAGGATGATTGCATTGTCAATTGTATCTTTCCAGATAGTGTCGTCGATTAATAATCCTCTATGTTTAGCAACTTCACGAAATGTATCATAAATTACACCTCCTAAAGTACGCATATCAGCAAAATTTATCACACCTTTTACACGCAGAAGCAAAAGTCTAAGGTAATATCATTCTGGTTCTCTAGAGCTCACAGTGAACTTTCTACCTAATACTTTATTCTTGTCCTTTTGACGTTTTATCCACAAAGGATGATTAAACACATAATGTTGTGTAATCTCCCAATAACAATAATTGTGTGCATCAGAATCTTCTCTATTCAATAATAACCAAGCCATCAAAGTTGAGTTATGCCTTTTAGCCCTATGTATAACTTCAGCAAAATCATCAGTATGAAAATACAAATTCTGATCATTTGGCAAATGAATAGCTAATCTTGTGATTGCATGAGATTGGTCATGCATTCGCATTGCAAAATGTCTCCAAACAGCCTCAGGAGCACTCATATACCTGGAGTCATTGAAGTCCTGTACTTGGTCATTATTGATAATATTTTTTTCAGAAATTGGAATATGTGCACAATCCTGACATTTATAGACACATTTAAATAAATATTTGGCCCTAACTGGTTTGGCTCAGTGGATAGAGCGTCAGCCTGTGGACTGAAAAGTCCCAGGTTCGATTCCGGTCAAGGGCATGGTATACCTTGGTGGTGGGCACATCCCCAGTAGAAGGTGTGCAGGAGGCAGCTGATCAATGTTTCTCATCAATGTTTCTAAGTCTCTCTCCCTCTCCCTTCCTCTCTGTAAAAAATCAATAAAAATATATTTAAAAAAAGTAAATATATAGTTGACACTTTTAATCGATGCACAGACTTCAACGTTTATATGACAGTTATATTTAAGGCACAAATACAGGTTATAAGGGACAATCCAAGTGTTATCGCCAACTTTATTTCCAACAGACATGGTGTTACCATATCTTCATTTGTATTTGGGATATCCATCAATATTTTCAATGGTTGCATTTTGGAATTCTTTGAAATATCCCTTTTAACATTTTCCCTTTTCCATACATGGACTATTTGGATATTGTATTCCACATGGTCCAGGCAACATGTTTGATTTTACAATTTGAAAAAGTCAAGGACACTGGTCTTCATCTGTAATTTCTGCCTTAACTATATGGTCAATGTCATATTTCATTTGCAATATGGATTCACTTTCTAAGATCAACAATGATGTGTGAGGCAATCAGCATGTCTGAAATGCAATGACATGAATTTTAGCTATTACGTTGCCAAATAAATGGAATTTACATCTATCATTTAAAAGAGCATTCAGCTTAATATTGAAAACATTGGCTACCAGGTCAGGTCTGTTTTCTACTTTTTGCCAGCATTGTAAATTGTTGGTAATATCTGCCCATTTGGGGTTGCACATCATGTTTATGAATAAATCGGACTTGCCATACTTTGTTACAATTGTCATAGAACCCTGATACGGCTGCTGCATATTTCTGAGACTACCCTCAAAAGATGATGGAAGTATTATCATTTTACCAATCGGCACATTGTCATTTTCAGATCTAGATGTGAGATAATCTATCAAACCACGATATTTTTCAATTTTCATCTTAAATTTGTTTGCATTAATGACATTTATTTGATTGGCTTCCATTTTAATATGAATCCACAAGAAACTGAGTTAATTTTCCTGCACTTAAAATAGGATTGAACATGTTCTGTGCAGAGAGATGAAATCCATAATACTGCCTCTGTGTAACTCGTGTGCTTACAGGTCATCTAGTATTATTGTCGATTACACTGTTGTCTCTGAGTCTCAATGCACTATCCGTTCCCCAGCCCTTTTCACCATGTGGAAAAAGAATAGGATATGTCATTGCATCTAATGTAGGAAACAGGATACTGATTTGTTTCATTTTAGTGGCATTCAGATTACTGGGATGTGGTTTACAATGAATGAGCAAGTCCCTCTTAAAAGGAGGTTCTCCATCTTCATTTCTGAATAAGACAGCAATCTCGGTTACACAGGGAGGATTTTACTTACCAGGATCACTGTTACAACCATATTTAATTGGCCATTGGTCAGCTTGAGTCAGCGATTTACCAGCCAGGAATGCCATTCACCTGCACCTCTGACCCTGATAGGAGGGAGGAGGAAGCCACTTTCCTCCCAGAGCTCCCTCTTGCCACAGCGCCCCCCAGGGGCCCAGAGCTATCTCACACCACCATGTCCTGGCCAGGGCCCAGAGCTCCCTCCCACTGGCAGCATGCTGTTTGGTCTTCTATCTGGTCTTTTACATCATGACGACTCCTGGCTTCTTATATATTAGGTTTGAGGTGTTCCTATGTAGGGGGCATATATGTTTACCAGGGCTATATCGTCTTGTTGGTTGATCCCCTTAGTATTATTCAGGGACAGTTTTGTCTTTTGTGATGGCCTTTGTTTTAAAGTCTATTTTGTCTGATATGAGTATTACTACTCCAGCTTTTTTCTTTTCCCTTTGCATGGAATTTTTTTCCAATTCCTGCACTCTCATCCTGTGTGTGTGTGTGTGTGTGTGTGTGTGTGTGTGTGTGTGTGTTTTATTTTGAGGTGGTGCTCCTGTAGAATGCATATACTTGTGTCATGTTTTTGTATCCATTTTGCTACCCTATGCCTTTTGATTGGAGCATTTACCCATTTATCCTTAGGGTTATTATTGACAGGTAGTTATTTATTGACATTTCATTTCTGTATGGATAAGTTTCTGTCTCTGTTTCTTCTCATTATAGCAATCCCTGTAGGATTTCTTATAATCCTGACGTATGGCAATGTACACCTTTAATTTTTTTTTTTTTTTTTTTTTTTTTTGGTCTGGGAAACTCTGTATTTGAACGTCTATTTTGAATGAAAGACTTGCTGGATATAGTAATCTTGGTCTCAGATCCTTGCTTTCCATGACCTTGAGTACTTCATGTCGTACCCTTCTGGCCTGTAGAGTTTCTGATGAGAAATCAGGTGTCAGCCTAATGGGAACTCCATTGTAGGAAACAGATTTATTTTCTCTCTTTGCCTTGAAGATTCTCTCTTTGTCTTTAATTTTTGGCATTTTAATTATGATGTGTCTGCGCATGGACCTGTTTGGCTTTTTCTTATTAGGGGTTCTCTATGGCTCCTGAACTTGTGTTACATTTTCCTTTACCAGCTTAGGGAAGTTTTCTGCCATTGTTTCTTCAAACAACTTCTCTATGCCTTTCTCCCACTTTTGGCACACCTGCTATTCTAATATTGTTACAGGTAGTTAGTTCCACGGCTCCCTTAAGTAATCCTTCTGTTTTTTTATTATTGCTTTTTTTTTTTCTGGTTTTCTGATTGAGTGATATTTACTTTCTGACTTCTAATTCACTGATCCAATCCTCAGCCTCCCCTTATATGCTGTGTATTTCTTCCAATGTGTTCTTCATTTGTGTTATATCATTTTTTTTATCTAGGACTGTTCCTTTTTTCATAGTTATTATATCTTTTTTCATACTGTTGAGCATTTTTACCATGATTACTCTGAACTCTGATTCAGATACATTTCTTATCTCTGCTTCATTTTTCTCTTCTCCTGGGAATTCTTTAGTTCTTTCATTTTGGGGTTATTTCTTTGTTTCCTCATTTGGCTTTCTGTTTGGGTTTGTGACGATAAGTTAGGTAGATCTTCTACACCTCTCAGTGTCAAGTGAAGGACGGTGTTAAAGGCTGTTTCTCACTCATTAGATCAGTCAAAGACTCAAATGCCTCCAGAGACCACCTCTGTCTACGGACTGATAGGATTCCGACTTGAATTGTCTCCCCTCACCCCCAGGCAATCGTCCTCAAGTGTGGTGAGAGTTTTTTTCAACAAGGAATGGCAGTGGCTTATGCCTGGAGAACAATTGTCATTTTTAATCTCTTCAATGGCCTTTGGGCACAGTGTTTTCCGATAGGGTATGTTACCTGTCTTACCCCCAGACAAGGCAAATGTTTGTGTGGGAAAGATGTTTTCCTCTGCACAAGGAAATGACTCAGTCCATGAAACCTGTGGTGTCTGTCTTCTGAGCTCTATCCCCCGAGTCCCCAGACCTGACTTCTGCCCTCACAGCTGCAGTCCAATTCACCCTCCCTTTCCCAGGGCACAAGGTGGGTGGCTCCAGAGGGAAATTTGTGTGTTGGCCCTCTAAGAGGATGCCTGAATTTCTAGCCATCACTCCCTGGCAGACAGAGCCTTGCTGCTTTTCACAGCCAGATGTTATGTGGGTACCCTCCACAGTTCGGTGCTCTCCACTGGAGGGCCCAGATTGCAGATTAGACCCCAGAGTTCTCAGTGGCAAACCCCACAGCTGAGATGTCTTTCCAGGACTTCCATTTCTGTCTGTGGGTGTCTGACCAGCCCCTTACCGCCTCCTTCCCTCTTACCAGTGTCTATGTGGTCTCCACCTTCGGGCCTCGGGTGTCAGGGTTCTCTCCTGTGAGTTTTTCATTGTTTATTCAGGAAGTTTTTCTGTGTTTTAGTTGTCATATCAGTTTGTTCCTGGGGCCATGTCCCTGCAGCATCCACTTTCTCTGCCACCATTGTTTTAAAATATATTTTTATTTATCTCAGAGAGTAAAGAAGAGGGAGAAAGAGATAGAAACATCAATGATGAGAGAGAATCATTGTTCGGCTCCCTCCTGCAGGCCCCATACTGGAGATTGAGCCCACAAACCAGGCATGTGCCCTTGACCTGAAATGAACCTGGGACCCTTCAGTCCACAGGCTGGTGCTTGATCCAGCTAGGGCTGTGCCAAACCAGCTAGGGCTCTTCCACCATTTTTAATCCTCTTCAGAGTCCCTCTTAATTTAAAGTGTCTGCAAACATTCTTGTCCAATAGGGTTGTCTTTCACGTGGTTTCAGGGTGGAGTTTTGCATGAAAGCTCCAATGTCCTGTGAGTGCACATTCAAATATATAGCACCATCAGGAACTGTGTTTTGAGGCATGACAATCCTATCTAATAAAAGAGTAATATGCAAATTGACCGCCCCTGCAAGACACAAGATGGCCGCTCCTGTGTGGTCAAAGATGGCTGCCCCCAGGTGGACATAAGATGGCCACCACAAGATGGCTGGCATGGGAGGGCAGTTGGGGGCAGTTGGGCATGACTGGGCCAGCAGAGGAGGGAAGTTGGGGGAGACCAGGCCAGGAGAGGAGGTCAGTCGTGGAGGCAGGGAGAAGACCAGGCCTGCAGGGGAGTGCAGTTTGGAGGGACCAGGCCTGCGGAGGAGGGCAGTTGGGGTGGACCAGGCCTGCAGAGGAGGGCAGTTGGGATGGACTAGGCGAGAAGGGGAGGTCAGTTGGGGGGACCATACCTGCAGGAGAGGGAAGTTGGGAAGACCAGACCTGCAGGAGAGGGTAGTTGTGGGTGATCAGGCCAGCAGGAAGGGCAGTTAGGGGTGACTGATCCAGCAGAGGAGGGAAGTTGGGGGGACCCAGGCCTTCAGGGAGGACAGTTGCAGGGGGGGAACAGGCCTGCAGGGGAGGGCAGTTAGAGGTGACCAGGCTTGCAGGGGAGTGCAGTTAGGGGTGACCAGGCCAGCAGGGGAGGAGAGTTGGGGGTGACCAGGCCAATAGAGGAGGACAGTTTGGGGCAACCAGGCCTGCAGGGGAGGACAGTTAGGGGTGATCGGGCCAGCAGGGGAGGGCAGTTCGGGACAATCGCACCAACCAGGGAGCAGTTAGGAATCTATCATGCTGGCAGTGGAGTTGTTAGGGGTTGATCAGGCTGGCAGGCAGAAGTGGTTAGGGGAAATCAGGCAGAGGCAGGCAAGCACTTGGGAGCCAGTAGTCCTGGATTGTGAGAGAGATGTCCGACCACCCATTTAGGCCTGATCCCATAAGGGGTCCCAGATTGGAGAGGGTGCAGGCTGGGCTGAGGGACAATGCCCCCCACCCATGCACAAATGTCATGCACCAGGCGTCTAGTAGGCATATCATAACTGAAACCTGCCCTGTCTCTTAAAGTTTCTTTCTGTGTTTGGATCTCAATGGAGCCAAACTAAGTCTCTTGTTTCAAGTCAAGTGTGGAAGGATACAATCTTGATTTCAACATGTGTTCTTCCAAGGAAACCTTGGTAATGTTGTCTTACTCCAAAATGTATTACGACGTTCAATTATAAGGCCAGATCTGTTTATAAGGACCAGACATTTATTTTTATTGAATGAAAATTGTAAGAAGCACATAAATACATGAAGATATATTTTGTGCTTCCAAGAATCATATACTGGTTGAGGAAATACAGAGACCAAATGACTACATCTTAATCTATAGAACGTAAGTATGTTGTCAACAGGCTTAAAAAGTGATCGACATGGGTTCAGGTGGTGTGTTTTTAATAATAACGAGGGTGAAAAGGCACACTAGAATGAGTCAGGCATTGCAAGTTGCCAAATCACAGCATGAGCATAGTTGTGAAAAAAAGGTTGTGACTCATTAATATTACTACAGAGATGTTTTATAGTATATCATAAATCCCTCACATTAAAATTATGTTGGAAAATTGAAAGTATTGTAAGCATCAGTGTAGTTAAGAAGAATATGCCTCTGCACTTGAATACAGACAAGCAGCCTATCCATTTTAATTTTAGATGTGCTACAGAGCAAAGAAAATTAGTAAAAGGCTCATTTATGGGCATTAGGGATAAGAATTAGCACTGAAACATAGTAATATTTATGGGAGATGTAATATTTCTCACATTTTTGAAGGAGGTTTAGTGCTCTTTATATGAGCCATTAAATAATCCAGCTAAAGAGCAGTATAATCTATATTACCACCATTACCAAAATTAATACATTTAAATTAGAGAGCATTAGGAGAGGCCATGCTAAATCAGGGATGAATTATAAAATTATCCTCTCTAATAAAATGGTAGCATGCAAATTAACCATCACTCCGCTACATAAGCCATGCCCACCAGCCAAGCCACGCCCACCAGCCAATCAGGGTGAGTATGCAAATAACCCCCTCCAAGATGGCTACAGCCACAGAGAGCAAGGTTTCCCAGGTAACAGAGCAAGCCAAGCTTTCCATAGCCGTTGCAGGCCTAAGCCTCCACTCAAGCTACAAAGTTTCAATTATAGAAGGTAAACAAATTCAAACAAATGGCGGCAGAATGGAGCTTGAGAGAGCAGGCCAGGGTTGCTGGCAGCAACAGGGAAAGCAAAGCTTTCTGCACACCCTGGCCGGGCTCACCCACTTAAGGCTACAAAGTTTCAATTGTAGAAGGTGAATTAACTGCCACAGAAATGGCTGCCACCCCGGAGGGAGCAGCAGGCTTGGCTCCGCTCCAGGCTACAAAGTTTCAATTGTAGAAGGAAAATAAATTCCAGATACCAGGCCTCCGCTTGGGTTGCCAGTGGGCGTGGCCGGCCTGCAAACCACCACAGGCCCCTCGCTCAGGCCGCCCCACTCCCCAAGGGAACCCCACCCTGATACGGGACACCCTTCAGGGCAAACCAGCTGGCCCCCACCTGTGCACCAGGCCTCTATCCTATCTAATAAAAGAGTAATATACAGATTGATCATCACTGCAACACACAATATAGCTGCCCCCATGTGGTCAAAGATCCTGCCCCCATGTGGACACAAGATGGCCACTACAAGATGGACAGCAGGAGAGGGCAGTTGGGAGGCACCTGGCCTGCAAGGGAGGGCAGTTGTGAGGGACCAGGCCTGCAAGGGAGGGCAGTTGGAGGTGATCAACCCAGCAGGAAAGGGCAGTTAGGGGTGACCAGGCTGGCAGAGGAGGGAAGTTGGGGGCAAACAGGCTGGCAGGGGAGCAGTTAAGCATCAACCAGGCTGGCAGCAGAGTGGTTAGGGGGTGATCAGGCTGGCAGGCAGAAGTCGTTAGGGGCAATCAGGAAGGCAGGCAGGCAAGCAGTTGGGAGCCAGCAATCCTGGATTGTGAGAGGGATGTCCGACTGCGCGTTTAGGCCCGATCCTGGTGGGCAGTCGGACATCCCTCCAGGAGTCCCAGATTGGAGAGGGTACAAGCTGGGCTGAGGGACAACCCCCCGCCATGCACGAACTTCGTGCATCAGGCTTCTAATATATATATATGACAAATTTGGCATGTACTGGCCCAATAAGATATCACTATGCACAGATGATATCTTTCCAGTATTAAAATATATATCCAAGTGCACAAGAGCATGGGATTTTCCTCAGTCAAAAATGTAATTGAAAATATAGTAGAAAAGTTTTAAGATCAGTGAGAAAGTTGCTTTTGAAATTAAATAGACGTAACGTGGCTCAATAGTGTGGGCTTCTGGGAACAATTGATGTTTTAACTGGGATGCTAGTAATTCAATACTTGCATAGCAAAGGGATTATTAGTTCTTAGGTGAAAGTGCATGGAGCAATGAATGTAACATTAAGATTATGAAGTTTAACATAATGTTGACAACAGATTGTGAGAAAGAGTGCAAAGTAGAGAAGGGGAAAAGCTGACAGATGCTAGTCAAGCTATAAGTGGGCACTGATAAATATGTATGTGGACGTATTGGAAATTGGTTGCACTTTGTTCATAAGTGGACAGGTTTTTCCCACTGATGGTAATTTAAGAAATTAAGGATGATGTACAAGGAGGACAAGATGTCAGAAGATAATACATTCCAGAGTAACATTTTACAGCGCATACAACCATGAGCCCAAATGGAGTCTTAGAGTAAATTTAAACATTGTCATGGAAAGACGAAATAAAGTGGTGTTTTGAATTTTTATATTTCCTTAAAACATTGTTCTCCGTTGAGATATCCTCACGTAAGTACTTTTCATTTGCAGGACTACTGTCAAGTGGGAGAGAGAATTATGCAGGTGCTCCGTTCAAAGAGCCAAGCCCTTCCAGGAGAAATTGCCATTCTTCTCCTAGAGATGATGATTGCACTACTAGTTATAGGTAAGGGGCAACAAAACATAGTTCACTTAATGTATACTAGATACTGTTTGTTGTTGAGGTGAAATTCATCCATATCACACTAAATATTTACTATTGACCAAGTAAGTAGCATGTAGTTTATTCAGAGTCTTATGCCACCACCACATCTCTGTAGGTCCAAAACATCTTTATCGGCCCTAAATAAAAGCTCTGCAGTTAAAACAGTCACTACCATTCTCTTCTCAGATCCAGCTTCTATCAAACATCAAACAGTATTCTGTCTGTATTGATGTGCCTGTTTTCCACAGATCATAGTATCGGAATGAAACAGGACAGGACCATTAGTGTCTGGCTTGTTTCTGTTAGCATAAATGTTTCCAAGGGTCATCCATGTGGCAGTAATGAGTCCATCTCCACTTTTATGTCTGATTAAATAACCCATTGCAGCTCTAGTGCACACACCTTGTTTACCACTTCATCTTTTGGGGTCATTTCCACCAGAGGACTGCTGTGAGCATTCTTGGACTGGTATTTCAGTAGAAGTTTCCAGTGATTTTGGGTACATAACATAGAGTGGAAATTCTGAGTCATATGATAATTCTGTGATCAATGTTTGTTGAAAGAATTTCCATTGTTTTCCACAGCAGCGGCACCTTGTCACCTTTCTCTTGTTTGTGCACAAGATTCCAGTTTTTCTCAATCCTCAACAACCCCTGATATTTTCCTCTTCACACATTGGAGCCTACTTAGGAATAAAGTAGTATCTCATTTGGGTTTTGATTGGCATTTCCCTAATGACCCATTATATTGATCATCTTTTCATGAGCTTGTTAGCTGTTTGTGTGTCTTCTTTGGAGAAATGCCTCTTGAATCTTTCTGACCATTTATATTTTTTCTGTTTTTGTTATCAGAGTTTGTACATATTTCGTATATTAGAAGGTGATTGCAAAATACTTCCACTTTATTTCCTTAAGTTATTCCAGCAGAGATGATCCAGTTTCCCGAGTCAGCAAGCATTATAGCCCACCATCTAGGGAGGAGGCACACCATGGCCATGGCCTTGCAGGTTCTCGAGATGAGCACTCCTATAGAAGATACGGTTGTTTAAAAGTGTTCTATCTTTTATCCAATTGCACACTGCAGCTGTTAACTTGGACACAGTTGATTCCGTGTTTTTTAATGTAGTGATCGTGATGGCTGTGGGAGCAGTCCTGGTAGAGATTATTCTGATTGTCGAACTGGAGGCTCTTACGAACTTTTATAGGAGAGCTATGCTAAGTGTCCAGGTATACTCTGGGTAAGTGACAGGATTGGACTTAATAGGCTCACCGTGCACGCATCCAGGCCCTGGCTGTGCTGAGTGGGCTCACACTGCACTCATGAGCAGGTGCTGGTGATGTGAGCATGTGGTACAGAAAGCACCTGTCCAGGCCCCACCTACTGTCCTTGCCTCTGAGGCTTCCTGGGCATCCCTTTGTCCTGTGTACCTCCTCGTGTCCAATCACAGTTCTCCAGGGCAGAATTTGCTTGCTGAGTGCCATCCCAGGGCCTTTCCCCTTCCACCCCCTGCCCCCTTCCTCACCTGTCCCCTGCTAAAGGAAACAGAGGCATGTGCCTTGGGCAGTTATACATCCTAGGGCTGTGGTGGGTAAACTGAGGCTCGCGAGTTACATGCGGCTCTTTGGCCCCTTGAGTGTGGCTCTTCCACAAAATACCATGGCCTGGGTGAGTCTATTTTGAAGAAGTGGTGTTAGAAGAAGTTTAAGTTTAAAAAAGTTGGCTCTCAAAAGAAATTTCACTGGTTGTACTGTTGATATTTGGTTCTGTTGACTAATGAGTTTGCCGACCACTGTCCTAGGGTATGGGATATCTGAAGCCCAAGATGTAGGCCTTGATCTGTATGAAGGACTGTGGCTCTTCAGAGGCGGGGAAGGGGGGGGGGGGCAGGTGGCGGAGGAGGAGGAGAGGGTGGCTGTGGGCTCCAATCTCAGAGAAAGGGCTTCATTCTTTCTATCAGTAGGTCATTCCCCTGCAATCTGAAAACCCTTTCTTATGCAAACATGGTTTTTCCTAATCTCCTTCTCTCTATTTCAGCTCCCTACCATGGGTTTTCAGAGGGATATAACAAGAGAACATTTAAGAAACGAAGACATCTTTTCAAACAGCTGCTTACTAAATAAAAGAAGGTCCCCATCACCCAAGACACCCATGCAGGTTACCAATAAAATCTGGTTATTTGTGGATCACCAGGTTCCAACAGTGCCTTCCTAATGCATCACAGACACCTGTGTCTCCTCTGAGGCTGGCGAGGTGCACAAGACTAAATCTTGCTGGCTCCTATGAGAGTGCCAGTGAGAAACTGTCTCTCCTCCTGGGCAACACATGGAAGCACCAGGTTGGTCGCCCAGGCAGTATTTGTATAAACAGTTCCCAGTCAGTGGCTGGTGCATTTGCAGCCCTGCTTTCAAAAGAGGAGTGGGATGGTGCCCATATCATGAGTTCAACTAAAGCGGGATCAAGGCTGAGTGCGCACACCAGGTGCAGTCCTTGCCAGCACCCCCGCCCCCATGGGATCCTCTGCTTATTCCCCACACTCCAAAATCTTCCTCCAAAGCTGAGTGTGAAACTGAAATGGAGAAAGGCAGGCCAGTCCCCAACTTTAACAAAAGGCAAGTTCTGTCCAAGTGCTTGTCTCCTTTGGGAGTGAGTTTCCGTTTCACCCTAGCTTGACATGAAAAGAAGCTTTGCTGTGTTGAGGTTTCCCTCTCCCCTAGAAAGTTCTGATTGGCCTAAGTGGTTGGCTGTGTTGACACAGTTTTGACCTTTTCCCTTTCCCAAGGACAACCCATCCAGTGTGCTGCAGTGTGCACCGGCCTCCATACACCCAGGCTTTAGAGCACCCTCCCTGGCATGTAACGCCACACTCCTGCTCACTTCCTTGCAAACCTGCCCCACACAGCGAGGGTAGCTCTGCCTATGTGCTTTCACATTCACAGGACAGGGCCCTTGGCTTCTGTTGAGCAGTGAAGCCATCTTGAAAACGTCACCTGTCTTCTGTCTGACAATGGCATGTCTATGCGACTGACTACCCAGGCCCAGGGAGTTGAGAGCCTACCAAGGGTCAGGAGCTAACATCAGGCCCCTGCACTCCTATAGTGTACATTGTCCCTGGCCCCTGGCCATCCTAAAACACTCGTTATCTGAAGTCAGCCGCCCTTCCCTCCTCTTCCCAGGCAACACCCTGAAAGAAGGGAACAGCACCCGAAGGCCTTCTGAGGACTGGTGTCTCCTCTTCTGTGGCCCTGCCTCTTTCCAGGAAAGCCCAAATGCAGGAGAGAATGCTCCCAAAACCCCCTGTGAGGACTTCTGCTCAATACCATTACATGTTCCTGCTCCCAACAACACAGAGACAGCAACACCTGGCAAGCTTCTTTATGGTTCTTTCATGCTTTGGCCTTCTCACTAGAATTCTTGTTTCACTATGTATGTCCTTGACCCTCTCATTAAAATCCTTGAACAACCTTATAACCATTGTTTTGAACTCTGTATGCAGTAGTTGGCTTGCTTACATTTCTTTCTTTGTCTCTGAATCTTGGCTGCTTCCCTCGTTTGTTTCTATGCACTACGTAGATTTTCTGTGTTTCCTAATTAGATAGAGTGTCCTTGTGTCGTTGCTGTTCTATAGGACTCAGTGGCTCAGCCTCCCAAGTTACCTGAGCTGGGCCCTCTGGGTGTACCTGTGTGTGCTGTGGGCTCGGTCTTGTTGTAGTCGAGCCTTGATTGCTGTTGGCATCAGTGAACGGAACTAATGTCCAAACAAATTGATGGTGAGGACCAGCTGCAACCACAGTGGGAGAGGTGCTGTGCATGAGATACTCCTATGGAGCAGGACTTGCTTCTGTGGGCTTTTGTGCTCACTGAGTCTGCCCATGGAGTGTGTTGCTTATGGGTATGTAGAGTTGTAACCTGGTATGCTTTGAAGCTGTCTAGCAGGTGCCCTGGCTCCAGGGCCTCCTAGGGAGCTGTCTGAAGATGGCTGCTTTTTTATTGGGCTTGGAAATGCCCAGGAGAGACCCAGCCATGAAGCAGGGCATATTGCTGCTAGCGCTGGACTTGGGCTGTTATTAACATTTGTGGGGCATGCTGACCAGAGCTGCTGCTTGTTGGAGAGGTTTTAGAAAAACCTCTTTCCGGATGAAAAAAACTTTATTTTTAAGAATCAATAAGCAAATGTAATCTTAATAGTTCAGTATGAATCAACACTTTAAACCTGTATACATTTCTTGGCCCCAAACCTGAAGCCTGAGCCAGGTCAGGACATTCATGTGGAAAAGCTGCTGCAAACAGCTTGGCTGGAGCTGCCAATTAGATGCGGTGGGGTGTCAGGAAACCACCAATTTAGAGGAAAAGGTTGGGGCCACACTGAACTTGTAGAAACTCAGGTATGACTGCTAGCATCTCTGTGAAGAGGAAGTTCCTAAATATCTACATAAGAAAGGGATCAATGACCCCTGTGAGCAAACTCATTGGGGAACAGACCCCTAGTTTCTGCCCCAATGCCAGCCAATCCAGTTCCTCCTTGCCTGTCCGTGGATCCCCCAAAGCTACCTTAAGGGCAATCCTGGGTCTCCAGTATCTTCCATGTCACTCAGCCACCATCCCCCCTGGTTTTCACAGTACAAAATTACAGGGACTTCCCTTCTCAGCTGTGGAACCCTGGGCTGGGGGTTTCTAGTGTGGGTCTGGACCCCTTTGTTCTCATGGGAGGCCTCTGCAGGTGAGAAATCCATCCTGATTGAAAAATCACAGCACATGTAGGTGTGGGGCCAGTCAGTTCCTCTCTTCTGGCCTCCTAACCATCCTGATGTCCTTTCTTCTTTACTTCTCTAGTTGTAGGACTTGCATTCAGCCTCATTTCAGCAGCTCTGAATGATGGTTGTTCTGTGTTGTATATATCATTGTGATGTGGTTGTGGGAGGTGAGGAGTACTGGTGTTTACCTGTGCCACTATCTTGGTTCTGCTCCCTATAACTTTTATTTTATTGTGGAATTTTCAACATGCCCAAATTTTCTTTCCAGATGAAAAAAACTTTATTTTTAAGAATCAATAAGCAAATGTAATCTTAATAGTTCAGTATGAATCAACACTTTAAACCTGTAGACATTTCTTGGCCCCAAAGTGGAACATTCTAACATCCTATACAATAAAGAGGTTATATGCAAATTGACCATCATGCCCTCATAAGATGGCTGCCTATGACCATGTCGGCAGAGGAGTTAGTGAGGGAACAACCAAATGACTGAACACAAAGGCTGTGTGGGGCGACCAGGCCGGCAAGGGGGTTAGTGAGGGACGACCAAATGACTGAAGAAGGTTGCGTGGGACGACCAGGCCAGCAGGGAAATTAGTGAGGGATGACCAAACGACTGAACAAACAGACTGCATGGGGCAACTAGGCTGGCAGGGGGAGGCAGTTTGGGGTGACCAGGCTAGCAGGGGGGCAGTTAGGAGTGACCAGGCCGGCATAGGGACCAGTTGGGGGCAACCAGGCTGGCGAAGGGGGTCAGTTGGGGGTGACCTGGCCAGCAGTGGGGGACAGTTAGGGACGATCAGGCCAGCATGCAGAGGCAGTTAGGGGCAATCAGGCAGGCAGGCAGGTGAGCGATTAGGAGCCAGTGGTCCAGAATTGTGAGAGGGATGTCAGACTGCTGGTTTAGGCACGATCCCCGGGATCGGACATCCCCCGAGGGGTCCCGTATTGGAGAGGCTGAAGGCTGGGCTGAGGCCCCACCCCACCCCCGTGCACGAATTTTTTGCACCGGGCCTCTAGTACAGAATAATGTTTTTGCCCCTTTTTTGCCATGGGAGATTTTTTTGCCCATTGATTTGGTAAAAAAAGATCTAATCATTGCAAGTAAGGCTACCTCACCTCCAGCAGGGAAGGGAGATACTGGGGAGAAAGGTACCATGGGCTATTGAAAGAAGATATCTCTGAAAGATTTTTTTTAAAAAATTTTATTTATTAAGTTGATTGGGATGACACTGATCAACATGATCAAGGTTTCAGGTGTGGATTTCTATGTTACATGAACTGTATATTGCACCATGTGCCCACCACCCAAGTCAAATCTTCTCCTGTCACCTTATATTAGGACCCCTTTTTCCCCCCATCCCCTTTCCTCTGGCAACCACCATGCTGCTGTTTGTGTCCAGGAGTTTCAGTTTTATATCCCACATATGAGTGAAATCATGTGGTTCTTAGCTTTTCTATCTGACTTATTTCACTTAGCATAATGTTCTCAAGGTCCATCCATATTGTTGCAAATGGTACTATTTCATCCTTTCTTATGTAGATATTTAAGAATAAGAAATTTTTGCTTTGCACAAGAACCTTTGCTAACAGTTCAGTAGAAACTATCAGGGGAAATACCAACTTAGAAAGAAGACCATAGGTTTAAGAAGAGGGGTTCACTGTGTGAGACCGGGGTCTTTACAAAACATCGAATCATTGATAGAATTATCACTGTCACTATGGTTGACTTGTTCCTCCAGCTGGTATGGCCAATCTTTCTCATTTGACACAGCTTGTCTCACATGCAGATGACTCCATACTGGAAGTTAGTTTGTACAGGGGAAGACTTTGTTTGGAGTACAGAAGTATGTGTCCTTGACTACTTCTATTACAAAAGAATGAGAAGCAAAATATAGGACAGAGTATTTGAGTCAGACAGACTAGCTCTTCCATTCGCTTAACTTCCTATAAAATTGTAAAGGCAATATCTACTTACTACATTGATGTAAGAATTAACAAAAGATTTATTGGATGCACTTTATAGCAAAAAGTGTAAGGTATATACTAGTATAGCATCAAGATATCAATAATTGTTAAATGGTATAATTCTTTGCTTGATTATTAGATGGTGGCACTAAAGGCAACTTTTTACTGTTTTCTTTTTGTTGTCCTCTATTTTATTTACAACGAACATGTTCTAATATTATAATGAGGAGGAGTATCATCACATACTATCTACACTAATAAAAGAGAAAAATGCTAATTGACCGTACCTTCGCTACGCTCACAGCCAATCAGGAGTGATATGCAAATTAACCCAGCAAAGATGGCCAGTAAATTTACATATGCAGGCGGTGGATGCAGAGGCCCTATGCGGCCTATGGAGTTGGAGACATGGCAGGCAGCGGGGCGGGCAGCTCCTGAAACCACTGGTGGATCCAAGCTGAGATTGGGACCCGGGTAGGCAGCATAAGGCGGCTTGGATCCAAGCAGTCGGCATTGCCACCTGCCCGGGTCCAAGCCGCCACACCACCTGCCTGGGTCCAAGCCGCCCTGCAATTGCGGGGCAAAGAGCCGTGGTCCAAGCCGCCTACGATTGCAGGTAAACAGGCCAAGCCAAGCTGAGCTGCCCCGCGATTACAGGGCAAAGAGCCGGGGTTCAAGCCACCCGGTGATCATGGGGCGAAGAGCCTGGTGATCATAGGGCAAAGAGCCTGGGTCCAAACCGCCCCGTGATCACGGGGCGAACAGGGGGTAAAGAGCCTTGGTTCAAGCCGACCTGAGATTGTGGGGTGAAAAGCCTGGGTCCAATCTGCCTGTGATCATGGGGCGAAGAGCCTGGGTCTAAGCCGCCCCACGATCATGGGGCGAACAGGCCAAGCTGAGCCGCCCTGTGATTATGGGGCAAAGAGCCCGGGTCCAAGCTGCCCCGTGATCATGGGGCAAGCAGGGCAGGATGAGCTGCCCTGTGATCAGGGGACGAAGAGCCCAGGTCCAAGCCACCCTGTGATTACAGGGCAAAGAGCCCGGGCCTAAGCCGCCCTGTGATCATTGAGTGAAGAGCCCGGGTCCAAGCCATCCCGTGATCATAGAGCGAAGAGCCAGGGTCCAAGCTGCCCCGTAATTACAGGGCGAAGAGCCCGGGTCCAAGCTGCCCGGTGATCATGGGGCGAAGAGCCCAGGTCCAAGCCGCCTCGCAATAACGGGGCGAACAGGCCAAGCTCAGCCACCCCTTGAACATGGGGTGAAGAGCCTGGGTCCAAGCCGCCCTGTGATCACAGGGTGAAGAGCCTGGGTCCAAGCCGCCACGTGATCACGGTGCGAACAGGCCAAGCTGAACCATGATCATGGGGATAACAGAACAGGCCAGGCCCAGCTGACCTGTGATCATTGGGTGAACAGGTCAGGCCGAGCTTATCCCCATGATCATGGGGAGAGAACAGGCCAGGCCAAGCCTACCTGTGATCATGGGGTGAACAGACTAGGCAGTGCCTGGCCAAGCTGCCCTGCAATCCCAGGTGAAGATTCCACTTTGCTGACCAGCCTGCATTATGGACCTGTTCCCCTCTAGCCTGTAGCCATAGGAAGTCTCCCTATCCCCAGAGTTAGGAGCACAAGCCCAGGTCTACATAGCGGCCTGGTCCTGAGTGCGGGGGTGAGTTCCTGCAGGCTGGGGTTTGATCCTTATGCATTAGCAGTAGGAGACCAGTGCCTTTGTTATTGCTGTGTGTCCGGGTTTTAATTGGACAAATGCCCAGAGGTCCCGGTGGCCAGCTTAGCAAAATCTTTTCGGAGGACAATTCTGTCTGGGTTTCCTCAATTTCCCTCAGCCCCTACTCACCCCTCTGTAAAGGTGCAGAACAAGTGAGGCCTTTAAATAAAAATCAGCTGCTTCATGAGTATGGCATCCCTTCCTATTTTAAAGGAAGCTAAGTTCCATTTGTACTATGCTATGATATGTGAGGCACAGGACAAGGAAGGCCCTAAGTGTATTATGCTTTGATATTTGAGTCATTCTTAATTGTTCAACGTAATTTATTTCTGTACGTGTCAATTTTGTAAAAGTTAAATTACTAGAATAATACATATTGCTATAAAATATTACTAGAAGATCAAATGATCAGGTGACATTTATTGTTATTTTATATAAATGAACACAATCTCTGGTATGCTAAAGTGATAGGTAGTACAGAAATATTCAGATACAGACCTACAGGCTTGATTACAAGTGAGGATTACTATCACAACCCAAATTTATTGCTTGAAAAAAAGCAGGGAGCCAACTAGAAACTGAACCAAACGTAAGCCCTTGAAGGGAAAATGTGAATTGTATAAGCTTTTCTATTACAAGAGCAAGAAAAATATATTCAGATGCAAGAATGAAAACCACATTGCATTCACTCTAAGTAGCTGCTAAAGAAAAAGAATGGTATACTATGAAAATACTTAATACAGATTGTAAAGACATTTGTTCAAAGAGGATTTTCTAGAGTAGGTGATATTTCAGTTAATTTTTTTAAATGTGAAGAGGTTAGATAGATAAGAAAAAGGTGAAGGGGTCCCAAATTGCAGAGGGTGCAGACAGAGCTTGGGGAACCCCCCCTCTGTGCACGAATTTCATGCACAGGGCTTCTAGTCCTATCTAATAAAAGAGAAATATGCAAATTGACCATACCTCTGCTACACACACAAGCTACGCCCACAAGCCATGCCCACCAGCCAATCAGGAGCAAATATGCAAATAAACGCAACCAAGATCGCTATGGCCACAGAGAGCAGGAGGGAGGCTTGGGTTTCCATGGCAATGGAGGAAGCAAAGCTTTCCAACTGCCCTTGCTGGCCTAGGCCTCCACTCAAGGCTACAAAGTTTCAATTGTAGTAGATAAATCCAAACAGAAATGGCTGCAGACATGGAGCTGTAAGAGCAGGAGGCTAGGGTTGCCCCGGTGATAGAGGAAGCCAAGCTTCTGCAGCCCTGGCTGGCCTAGGCCTACACTCCAGGCTACAAAGTTTCAATTATAGAAGGTAAACAAATCCCAACAGAAATGGCTGCTGCCATGGAGCGAGCAGAAGGCTTGGCTCTGCTCCAGGCTACTAAGTTTCAATTGTAGAAGATAAGTAAATTCCAGATACCAGGGCCTCTGCTTGGGTTGCCGGAGGGAGGGGAGGGGCGTGGTTGGCCTGAAAATTACCACAGGCCCCTCTCCCAGGCCGCCCCATGCCCCAAGGGAACCCCCAACCTGATCTGGGACCCCTTCAGAGCAAACCAGCTGGCCCCCACCCATGCACCAGGCTTATCTCCTATATAATAAAAGAGTAATATGCAGATTGACCATCACTCCAACACACAAGATGGCTGTCCCATGTGGTCAAAGATCCTGCCCCGATGTGAACACAAGATGGCCACCACAAGATGGCCATCAGGAGAGGGCATTGGGAGGGACAAGGCCTGCAAAGGAGGATAGTTGGGGGCGATCAAGCCTGAAGGGGAGTGCAGTTAGGGGTGACCAGGCCGGCAGAGGAGGGAAGTTGGGGGTGACTGGGCCTGCAGGGAAGGGCAGTTGGGGGGTCCCAGGCCTGTAGTGGAGGGCAGATATGGGTGACCAGGCCTGCACGGGACGGCAGTTAGGGGTGACCAGGCCTGCAGGGGAGGGCAGATAGGGGCAAACAGGCTGGCAGGGGAGCAGTTAGGCATCAATCAGGCTGGCAGGGGTGTGGTTAGGGGGTGATCAGGCTGGCAGGCAGAAGTGGTTATGGGCAATGAGGAAGTCAGGCAGGACAGCAGTTGGGAGCCAGCAGTCCTGGCTTGTGAGAGGGATGTCCCAGATTGGAGAGGGTGCAGGCTGGGTTGAGGGACATCCGCCCCCCTCCAGTGCACGAATTCCATGCACTGGGTCTCTAGTATGATCAATAAAAATGAATTCTGCATAAATTTAGGCTGAAGTACATACCGTTTCCCTAAGGTGATTATGATTGTTTGGCACATCACTTATCCCATTAAATTTTATAACTTCAAGAATTCTTTAACATTATCAAATCAGTTTCATGTGCGGTTTTTCTACACTTTGGAAATTACTGTGTTTCACTCATATAGTTCTTACAGATATGTTTCATTAATTCTTTAAATTTTTAAACATTTTTAACTCACTGTTAGGCAATCTTTTTACTTTTATTAAATTCATGGTTATGACATTGTAAATACCTTTACCTAGCTTTCAGGTGTACAATTCTAAAATATATCATCTGTACATTGTATTTTGTACACCACCCCAAATGAAATCTCCTTTCATCGTGTATTTTAGAACATTACCTAAGTGTTCTGCACCTGAGGGATGCCATCTTCCTCCTCCCCTTTCTCCTCTTCCACATTCCAGACTTCTTGTATCACCTCTGTTTCTTGAAGGAAGTGGTGACCTCCATGCACACCTCTTTCACAAGATGGTTGCTTGGCTTTATCTACTTTCATTGTATTTCCACCCACACATTAAAATGGTTATGCATTAAATCCACAAAATTGCAGCACGTTTAAATGGCACAAGTGCACAACTTTTATAAATCTCTTTATCATGGCAACCAAAACAAAATTGAACATAATTTTTAAAAAATTTTCCCAAACCAAAAATTGTCTTCAAAAAGTATTTAGACCTTCATCGTGTTAACTTTATGGAACACTTACCACTCACTGCCTTCCATTAACTCCGCTAACACAAAACCATATATGCTGATTATTAAAAGTTATTCAAATGCCCTCTAGAAATAAACAAAGTTTAACATGTCTCATATACCATGAGAAATTACATTCATTACTTTCCCTTACTTTATTTTTGTATTGCCAGCTTTTATGTCTTTTAAAGTGTACCCAGATGATATAGAAATATTACTACTTTGGAAATTAATTATCCATTCAATCATTGAAAGTGATTGTTTATTTTACTCATCCTCAGTATTATTTTTGTTATTTCTTCAGTTAAAGTGATTGAAGTAAAAATTCTCAGTATGAATCCACGTCTTTACTTTCTTTTTCTTTTCTTTTTTAAATATATTTTATTGATTTTTTACAGAGAGGAAGAGAGAGGGATAGAGAGTTAGAAACATCGATGAGAGAGAAACATCGATCAGCTGCCTCTTGCACACCCCCTACTGGGGATGTGCTCGCAACCAAGATACATGCCCTTGACTGGAATCGAACCTGGGACCCTTGAGTCCGGAGGCTGACGCTCTATCCACTGACCCAAACCGGTTTTGGCCATGTCTTTACTTTCATAATTTTAAAGTATTTCATCTCTTATATTTTTAAATAGAATCCTTACTTAATCTTAAATATGTTTACATCTCTCAGTTGTTTTTATTTAAATGTGCCCATGAATATATCTTTTGTAAATATAGCACTTTGGTTATCATAAGTGCTTAAATTCTTTGCTGTCCCAAAGTCAAATTGGTTGTGTAAACATAACTCGGTGGATAGTAATTGACCCACATAAACAATTTTGATAAACAAATTTGGTATTACTTTTGTAAACAAATCCCAATAAGATTTCTGCCACACAGGGGCCCTGACACAAAGCAAAAGCCATAAGAGCCCTTTAGACCCAATGTCCTGGGTCTAAAATATTTCCTAGAGATCTATGCACCACTGCCTCATTCCCAACACTCAAGATTTAGCTAATAGCCCTTGGTTCCCTTGATTTTTTAATGAATTAATGCATTGTCTGCTATCCCTACTAATTTTACCTAAATTACCAACCTCATTTTCCTTCTCAACATTCTTGTGCATAATAGTACTTACTTTTCCTTAAACATCTGTTATATGTACCAAAGAAAATCAGTGCCCAATAAAACAGGGGGTTTGTCTTATTCAGAGGCATTACTCAGCACTCAGGAGGCATGCACATAAATGTCTGTTGGAAGAAGAAATTGAAGAATAATGTCTATACATTTTGTTGTGCTTAGAAAGTAGAAAAAAAAAAGAATCACCATCAATTATTCTTCCTAAGTCAAACAAATGGATTTCTGAACTCAACAAAGATTATGAGCCAAATCCAACTCTTAGCTACTACAAAACCCTAAAGAAGAGGGTAAATTATAAGGGTCAATATGTAATGAGCGCCTTCAATATACAGAAGTCAAAAGGACATTGAACATTTTAAAAGGACATGAGGAATCACCTCACACCTGTCAGAATGGGTATCATCAACAAATGACAAGTGCTAGCAAGGATGTAGAGAAAAGGGAACCCTAGCACACTGATGGTGGGAATGCAGATTGGTGCAGCCATTATAGAAAACAGTATGGAATATCCTCAGAAAATTGAAAACGGATCGCCCATATAACCCTGTCATCATCATCCCAGTTGTGGGAATATATTTTAAGAAACCTGAAACACTCATCAGAAAGAATACATGTCTCCCTATATTCATAGCAGCACAATTTACAATAGCTAAGATTTTTAAAGCACCTAAGTGGCTATGGCAGGGGAGTGGATTAGAATAACTAACAAACAAACTGTGGTACATTTACACAATGGAAGACTACTCAGCAGAAAAAACAGTACAACTCTCACCATTTGCAAAGCATGGGTGAACCTATAGAGTATTATGCTAAGTGAATAAGCCATCCAGAGAAAGACACGTATCATATGATCTCACTCATATGTGGAATGTCATAAACAAAAATGGAGCCAGAGACATGGAAGCATGGACTGTCTGTGGAACCTCAGAGGGATGGCAGGGGAGGGTGAGTGGGTGGTGGGTGGGAGGTAATCAACCAAATACCTTGTATGAATGCATGCATAACCCACAGAAGCAGACAATGGGGGTGGTGAGGGTTTGGGGCAGGGAGCTTGGGTGGCCTGGAAGGGTCGATAGGGGGAAGGAAATGGACATATGTAATACTTCCAACAATAAAGATTTAAAAAAAATAACACTGCCATGAAAAAAAAAAGGGAAAGAAAAAAGACATGTTATACTTTGGTCAGGGGACCAGGACTGTGTACACTTCAGGAGGACAGGGGCCTGATGTTACCCCCACACCCATAGGTTCTCAATTTCTTTGACTTGGTAGTCACTCACATTCCAATTTTCTCAGACACCTACATTTGTCAGGACAGAAGACCTGTGACGTTTTCAAGTTGACATCACTGCTAAACCAGAATCCCTGGAACTGGACCCAGAAGTTTGCAACCCTGATCATCATGGTTCACTGCCTGGTGAACAGCTGGACATGAACTAACCTCTATGCCAAGCTCCATGCAAGTCCCATGCACAAGAATGTTGAGAAGGAAAATGAGGGTGGTAATTTAGGTAGAATTAGTAGGGGTAGCAGACAACACTTTTATTCATTAGAAAATCACGGGAACCAAGGGTTATTAGCTAAATATAAATCCGTGGGGATTCTGATTACCCAGAGACCTGTGGGGAGTCTAGGATTCCATTCTCTAGCAGAGGTCTTATCTGGGTATCACAGCTGACTTCCATCTCCTCTAATCCCAAGGTGTTCCTACCAAGGTGGGGAAACCATTAGCCAAGGGTGCTGTCAACACCTCTCAAATGGACTGAGGTCTTCCCAAAGCTGTACCTTGCTTTCAAAGAAGGAAGGCTTTCCCATGGGCCACTCAACTTTGTGTGACATATGCCATTCTGAAGGAAGTTAAAGGATCATGAATTGGATCAGAAGGGATCCAGGGACCTGGTAATGAGCTGGGCAGGGAGGATAGGAGTAGGAGCAGAGCATGGTGCTTGCCATTCACTATATAAGGCCACGAGGGGTCAGCAAGGGCCTGTAGTTGGGAAAGGTTGTTATCCTTTCCTGTTTAAAGTCCCATTAGCTGCTTCCTGAGCCACTCCTAAGTGGGACACAAAGGAAGGTGTGTTGAACGTTTATTGTGTCTGGATAATTCCTTTTCTAGAAGTACCAGTAACATCTCCCAACAGAGGGGGATCAAGAAGGGGTTGTGTCTGCATTCCCACCAGCAGTTTACAAGGGTTCCTTTTTCTCCACATCCTTGTCATTTGTTGATTTGTTGATGGTAGACATTCTGACAGGTGTGAGATGGTACCTCATTGTTGTTTGGATCTGCATCTCTCGAATGATTAGTGACTTTGAGCATGTTTTCATATGTCTCTTGGCCTTCCTTGTCCTCTTTTGAAAAGTATCTATTTAAGTCCATTGTCCATTTTTTGATTGGGTTATCTTCATTTTGTTATGTTGTATGAATTCCCTGTAAATGTTGGAGATTAAACCCTTATCGGAAATAACATTGACAGATATTTTCTCCCATGCAGTGGATTTTCTTCTTGTTTTGTTGATGGTCCTTCTGATTTGCAGAAAAAAAAAATTTTGATGTAGTGGTATTTGTTTATTTTCTCTTTAGTTTATATTTCCCTAGGAGCTATATTGGTGAAGATATTGCTTCGGCATATGTTGGAGATTTTTCTGCCTATGGGTTCATCTAATATTTTATTTTTTCCCACCTTACATTTAAGTCCATTATATTCATTTTGAGTTAATTTTTGTGTATGCTGTAAGTTGGTGGTCTAGTTTCATTTTTTTTGCACGTTTCTGACTAATTTTCCCAACACCATTTATTGAAGAGACTGTCTTGACTCCATTGTATGCTCTTGCCTACTTTGTCAAATATTAGTTGAGCACAGTGGTTTAGGTTGATTTCTGGGTACTCTATTCTATTCCACTGGCCTATATGTATGTTCTTTTGCCAGTACCTGGCAGTTTTGAGGACAGTGGCTTTTAATACAGCTTGATATCTGGTATTGAGATCCCCCCTACGTTGCTGTTGTTTCTCAGGATTGGTTCAGCTTTCGAGGTCTTTTGTTTTATTCCAGATGAATTTTTTAAGGTTCTTTCTAGCTCTGTGAAATATGCCATTGGTATTTTAATGGGGAGAGCATTGAATCTATCGTTTGTTTTGGGTAGTATAGACATTTTAATGATGTTGCTTCTACAAATCCATGAACACGGTATGTTCTTCCATCTCTTTATGTTTTCTTCTATCTCTTTTTCCAATGTCCTATAGTTTTCTGAGAAGAGATCTTTTACCTCCTTAGTTAAGTTTATTCCTAGGTATCTTAATTTTTTTTGGTGCAATGGTAAATGGGGTTGTTTTATTAGTCTCTTTTTCTGAACGTTCAATGTTGAATCTAACACCATAGATTTCTTGGTGTTAACTTTGTATCCTGCTACATTGCCAAATTCATTTATTAAGTCTAATATCTTTTTGATGGAGCCTTTAGGGTTTTTTATGTATGGTATTCTGTCATCTGCGAATAATGAAAATTTTATTTATTTTCCAATTTGGAAGCCCTGTATTTCTTCTTCTTGTCTGATTGCTGTGGCTACCATTTTCAGTACTATATTGAACAGGAGTGGTGAATGTGGGCATCACTCTCTTGTTCCTGTTCTTAATGGAAGTTGTTTTAGTTTTTGCCCATTGAGTATCATGTTGGTTGTAGGTTTGTCAAATAAGGTTTTTATTATGTTGAGGTAGGATCCCTCTATTCCAATTTGCTGAGCGTTTTTATCAGGAAAGTGTGTTGGATTTCTTTAAATGCTTTTTCTGCATCAATTGATATGATTATGTGATTTTTGTCTCTCACTTTGTTTTAGTGATGTATCACATTTATTGATTTGAAGATATTGTACCAGCCTTGAATTCCTGTAATAAATCCCACTTGGTCATGGTGTATGATCTTTCTAATATAATGCTGGATCCGGGTTGTTAGAATGGAGTTTCCTCAACAACTGAAAATGTAACTCCCACTTGACCCACTGATCCCACTTCTATGAATATATCCCAAGAAACTAGAAACACCAATCAGAAAGTGTATATGCACCCCTATGTTCATAACTGCACAATTTACAATAGCTAGGATTTGGAAACAGCCTATGTGCCCATCAGGAGATGAGTGAATTAGGAAACTGTGGTACATCTGTACACTGGAATACTTTGCTGCTGTATAAAGAAAGGATCTCCTACCATTTGCAACTGCATGGATGGAGCTGGAGAGCATTATGCTAAGTGAAATGTCAGTCAGAGAAAGATAAATATCACATGATCTCACTCATTTGCAGATTATAATGAACTGCATAAACTGATGAAAAGAAACAGATATAGAGACAGAGAAGCATCAATCAGATGCTCAAATCTCAGAGTAAAGGTAGGGGAGGGGAGGGATAAGTGGGAGAGATCACCCAAAAGACATATATGCATTCATATACGCATAACCAATGGACAGAGACAGCAAGGGGTGAGGGCATGTATGCGAGGTGGGGCAATGGGGGAATATGGACACATATGTAATACCTTAATCAATTAAAAAAGGAGAAAAAAATAAAGAAGGGGTTGAGGGGGCATTACCAATCTCCAGCTCTGCTCTTGGTCCCCGAGAAGGGCTGGAAGTAGATTTCCCATACCCCAGCCAGCCTGGGATGTGGGATGTTCCCACCTTTGTCCCACACAGCAATGGGTGATTGTCCTAGGATTCCTCATCCATCAACACTGTGACTCCTGCAATAGGAAGGTAAGGACACACCAAGGGGGGCTTGATTCCCTCATCTCTGTCATTAGGCTCATTCTGTCCTGAATGAGAAAATTCATGGAATGGGGCGAATGCAAGTTTACAGCTGTGAGTATATGAAACACAGAGTTTAAACCTCAATTATTATTTACTAGAAGCCCGGTGCACAAAATTCGTGCACGGTGGGGGGTTGTCCCTCAGCCCAGCCTGTACCCTCTCCAATCTGGGACTCCTGGAGGGATGCCCACCAGGATCGGGCCTAAACGGGCAGTCGACATCCCTCTCACAATCCAGGACTGCTGGCTCCCAGCTGCTTGCCTGCCTGCCTTCCTGATTGCCCCTAACCACTTCTGCCTGCCAGCCTGATCACCCCCTAACCACTTCGCTGCCAGCCTGGTTGATGCTTAACTGCTCCCCTGCCAGCCTGTTTGCCCCCAACTTCCCTCCTCTGCCAGCCTGGTCACCCCTAACTGCCCTCTCCTGCAGGGTTGATCACCTCCAACTGCCCTCCCTTGCAAGCCTGGTCCCCCTCAACTGCCCTCCCTTGCAGGCCTGGTCCCTCACAACTGCCCTCCCTTGCAGGCCAGGTGCCTCCCAACTGCCCTCTCCTGTTGGCCATCTTGTAGTGGCCATCTTGTGTCCACATGGGGGCAGGATCTTTGACCACATGGGGGCAGCTATATTGTGTGTTGCAGTGATGATCAATCTGTATATCACTCTTTTATTAGATAGGATAGAGGCCTGGTGCACAGGTTGAGGCCAGCTGGTTTGCCCTGAAGGGTGTCACAGATAAGGGTGGGGGTTCCCTTGGGGTGTGGAGCGTCCTGAGCGAGGGGCCTGTGGTGGTTTGCAGGCCGGCCACGCCCCCTGCAACCCAAGGGGAGGCCCTGGTATCTGGAATTTATTTTCCTTCTAAAGTTGAAACTTTGTAGCCTGGAGCGGAGCCAAGCCTGCTGCTCCCTCCGGGGCGGCAGCCATTTCTGTGGCAGTTGATTCACCTTCTACAATTGAAACTTTGTAGCCTTAAGCAGGTGAGCCCGGCCAGGGTGTGCGGAAAGCTTTGCTTCCCCTGTTGCCGCCGGCAACCCTAGCCTGCTCTCTCAAGCTCCATTCTGCCGCCATTTGTTTGAATTTGTTTACCTTCTATAATTGAAACTTTGTAGCTTGAGTGGAGGCTTAGGCCTGCAACGGCTATGGGAAGCTTGGCTTCCTCTGTTACCTGGGAAACCTTGATCTCTATGGCTGTAGCCATCTTGGATTGGGGTTAATTTGCATACTCGCCCTGATTGGCTGGTGGGCGTGGCTTGGATGGTGGGCGTGAATTATGTAGCGGAGTGATGGTTAATTTGCATATTACCATTTTATTAGAGAGGATTATCTAGTGGCCTGGTGCACCCTCTCTAATCTGGGACTTCTCAGGGGATGTAAGACTGCCTGTTTAGGCCAGATACCCCAGTTGGTCATCCCTCTCACAATCTGGGACCACTGGCTCCTAAAGCTTACCTGCTAGCCTACCCGATCACCCCCAATTGCCCTCCCCCCCTTTGCTGGCCTGCTAGCCCTCAACTGCAGCCCCTGCCAGCCTGGTCGCTCCCCCACTGCCTCCCCTGCCAGCCTGCTTCCTCCCAACTGCCCCACCCTGTTGACCTGCTGACTTTCAACTGCACCCCCAATGGCCTTCTCACCCCAACTGTGCCCCTCTGCTGGTTAGCTTGCCCCTAATGCCTCTGCCTCGGCCACACCACTTTTGTTTTGTCTGGAAGGTTTTCAGGAAGATTTCCTGGTCTAATTAGCATATTACCTTTTCATTAGTATAGATTATTAGTATAGATTATTGTATTCTTTTCCACATGAACAACTGTAAAGCTACTACCCCATCTCCCCCGGATATATGCCCAGCCTTTCTGAGGAATTGTCTGTCACATGATTATTGATTATTGATTATTGAGTCAGGGAAGGCCCATGACTAGAGATCCAGTATAGCTGGTGTTGCCGTTCAATTTCAGTGCAAAGGCCTGAGTACCAGGTGAGATTATCATGTAAATTTCAATCTGAGGGCAGGAGAAGGTGAGATGAGATGTCCCCATTCAATCCCTGAGACAAAAGTGGAGGTGAGCTTCTGCTTCCCTGGCCTTTTGTTCTACTCAGACCCTCAGTGGGTTGTGTGAACCCAATCTCACATGGAGGGCAATGTGTATGCTATACTGAGCCAGCCAGTCAAATGCCGGTTGCATCCAGAATCACCCTTACAGACACACCCAGAAATAATATGTAAACTGGGAACCCCATAGCCCACTCAAGATAACCATAAAATTAATCTTCACCGTGAACATCTATCCTAATTGCCCTGAGAATGAGGACCTTGCAAAGATATGGCACTTTCAGCGGTAAAGCCAGGAAAATTCTAGAAAAATGGGAAGAGTTGGTCACAGTGCAGTTTTTCCGTTGCTTAGGCCTAGACTGATTGAGATTTCCAAACATTTCTTGGCATTGTATATGCACAGCCAAAATACTTATGTGCCAGGTAGAAATGGGATTGGCTCATCGACATATCACAGACACCTTGAGGGTCCATGAAAAAAGAAGGACACACCCGCCCGGAATCTCTTCCCTTGTGGAAAATAGGAGCCATTTTGGAAAGAGCCTTGGTGATGGGGAGACAGGCATTGTGCAGAACAGCCTCCAGATTAGGAGTGCATTGCTCTAAGGGAGAGGACATGCTCCATAAAACAGAGTTCCAGCTCCAAACCTTCACTGCTCAGCTTCCTTGGATTTGGTGTCAACATGAGGTATCCCACAAGAACAAGAGCACCTAACTCTGTCCTCCATCCCTCAGCAACACTGACCTCATAAATCAGGAGTTTAGGGGCCGTGCCAGAGACAGGAATGGTACCAGGAGACATAAATGTGCCATTGCTGCTTCCAGCAAGCAGATGATGACTGACTTTAAAGCTGTGCCAGACTCTGAGGGCAGACAGGGCCCAGGACCCTGAAAAGAGCAGAAGCACCCTCGGGTGAGCTAACCTGAGAGAATGGGAATAGTGTGACATGTTTCTTCTCACTCAGGACACACTGAGACCTAGCGACTGGAGCCTACCTCGGATGGCCCTGTCCCTCCTGTGGCCATCAACGTGCTTCTTAGCTGAGGGATTGAGGACTTCCTTCCTGAGATATTGGGAGGAAGGTGAGGTCAGTGACTGAATTTTCTATCAAAACAATCCAATTGCTTCGTTACCCAAGAACCAAGGGCAAATCTGGACTCTTTCATTTATTCTCAGCCTTTTCCTTGATGCTCCTCAGTTGAAATGAGTCCTTAAGTACCCCTTGTCCAAACTGCACAGTGTCTGAGGCTCAGGGACTTTTTCTTTGCCACTTCCAGAAGTAGAAATATTGGGATGCAACAGATACAGGATATCGCCCTCTATTGCAGACACCAACTCGAGAGAATCTCCTGGTAAACACCTATGAGGACTTCATACAGGTCAGGGGTAAACTAGAGTAAGTTCCCTCCCCAAATTAGGGCAGAGCCACCCCCTGGCGGCCTCCAATGATTCAACCCCAGCACCAGAAGAGGCAGCTGAGAGGGAGGTGGCAGACTCTGCTCTGCCCCATTCTCCTGCTCTTTTAAGTCCCTTCCAGCTTAGTACAAGGCCCCTTGAAAACTCCTACATGCATCTGAGCTCAGTTACCTTTCTATCCCTCTTCCTCCCACATGGGCAGACACCTGCCATAGGAGGTGAAACAGACCCTCCCATTAGGACAATTGAGCTTGTTTCTATGTAGTCTTGGCTGAGGGTTAGTGCTCCTGAGGTAGTGCTTGGCCTTGCTTGAGGAGACATTGGATAGTGAATAAAATCAATTGCAGTAGGAGAAGTGGGTGGAAAAAAAGGACCAAGGAAAGACAGAGAGACTTCCCACAATGTTGTAGGTCACAATACCCATGAAGGAGAGAGTTCAGTGGAATTGATGGCCACTGAGAGGAAAGCAGGAAGTGGGGTTTCTGTGTTTTAGATTCTGAGAGGTGACAGGTCTGACTTGGCAAGGAGCCCTACCCCCAATCTGGTCCTAAGAGTGTGGCAGGATGTCACATGGGACACACAGTGTCCTTCACCATGCCCCTTACATGGTCCACTGAGAATCCTCATCTCAGAGCTGTGTGACTTCTGTAGGAAAAATCTGCCACATGCACAGAGAGATGGTTGGCCTGGTGTATTCTTCTGGAAAGAGTTGGATTTGGAGAACCGACAAGTCAGGACCGGCTGGTCCTGGCCAGTGTGATATGGCACTGTACTCAGGAATGACTGGAAGTTCTATGGATCAAAATACTCCAACAGAGCTAAGGCACAAAGTTAGTGCCCTTGTGCTTACCACAGCACAGGCGTTCTGAAAAGAAAAGGGCGGTGCCACTCTGGCCAAGGGAGGACAGACATCTATGGTGGAGTAGAGCAGAGTAAATGAAACGTGGTTGGCAGTGAAAATTTTCTATGATATCATGGTTTCAGTGTGGGTGCCTAACCATGTATGTGCTCCATTAAGTCAGTTTCCACAATACTGGCTTTAGTGTGAGATAACAGTGAAATGGTAGTAATCCCTGACCTGTTCAGAAATCCACCAGCCGGACCAGTGGTTCAAGTAGACTGGACCCTCATCTCATGGGAAAACCGTGGCGAGGTCCAGGCACATTCCAGTTATCCTCATCCTTCCTGCAGGAAGCAGACCTCTGACCTTCACTACATTCCACCTTGTCCTCGTTCCTCCTTCCTTGTTCTTCAGGACCATAAGGGCTAAGAGGCCGTGCTGCAGGAGTCCCCAATATCATTTAACACCATCCTCTATCCGTGTGCCCACATGATAATGCATGGCATAGAAATGCTAAACATGATGGCTGCCATAGTAGGCAAAGGGACCACTTGCAAAAATGATTAATAACCAATAGAGCCAAGCAAACACATTAAAATTCATTAATATTTATTCCCAAGTCATACCTTCAGGTCAAATGAACACAATAATTTCCTTTCAGAATCCCAATTAGGAAGAAAGGTTAAATATCCAGAAATGGTACATTATAGAGAGAGAGGCATATGACACAAAGGTTCTGTGACACATGGAAGGTCATTGCGCTGTGGTGCTGAGTCCCTGACTGCAGCTGACTGGAGAACGTTGCTGGTACATTGGCCATAGTGACGCCTAAAACACCTCTAATCTCTTCCATCAAAAATGACCCTCCTTCCACATCCAATAAAAGTGTAACAGGTGTCCAATGGTGTTACTTGAGAAATGCAGGAGCCCTGGCTACCTTTTGAGACTCCAAAAACCTAGGGAACAGAGTGTGCTTGTTGTTCCAGCAAGGTCTCCTCAGAGAGACCCTGATCACTCAACATATTGCTCCTGGTTCTCATTGTAATAGCCCCTCTTGTGAAATAGTGACTGCCCTCTCAAAAGGAAGTGGTGGTCCCACCTTTGAGGAGAAACACTAGAAGGACAATGGCGGCTCCCACAGTCCTATGCACATGGAAATAATGTGCAACCTACGGGCCTTGCTTTTACAGTCAGGGGGCAGAACATATCTCAGATGCCATGGTGGGGGGGTCAGCAGTGCCATTTTATCTCTGCTTCCTACTGGTGTCCAGCACAGGGACATTGCCACTCACATACACACACACACACAGACCCACACACACTCTACAGGCAGGCTTATGCTATGACCAGCATTACACAGACAGGGGGCTGGTGCTCAGGACCTTATCCTAAGTCTCCAATAGCAGGTATCCTTCCCCACCGTGCTGTGACCCAACTGGGGAAGGGTCCACTTGTGTCACTGTTACAGCGTGGACAATTAAAGCAGGAAGTTACTGATTCTTCACAGGGAAAGAAAGCAGTACCTGGAAAAATGTCACCAAGTGACTTAAATAGAGAAAATTATAGCAAAGACTCAACTTCCAGGTAGGGTGACCATCCATGTCATTTTTAAGACCTGCCATCTGCAGGGCTGGAACTGGGAGATGGTTTACAGCCTTTGGATAATGAGGTAACACATTAGGACTTAAGGCACCTTGGCCCAGCTTTGTTCAACACTCCAAGGCATCTTGGCCTGATAGTTAGGTGAACTTGTACTCTTTGATTTACTTTAACTGGGATTATTGCTGGAAATGTGTTGCAGCATCACAGAAATCTTTTGGGACCCCTGAGGAATGGGCCACCTCCCACAGCTTCTGGAAGAACCAAGCAGCCATTTGGAAAGGTCCCTCGGTAATGGGATGAACGTTCCCATGCAGGGCTGCTTCCAGGAGCATCCTTCAGGTAATAATACTGATGGAAAATAAAAAATGTAATAATTAAAAAGGTAAAATCAAGTGAAGAAAAAAGAAAAAAATAGTTTCTTAATTAAAAGATGAAAAAAATAAAAATGTGCAGTAGTGAAGGTCATTCACTTCCTCTACTGTTCCGTTTGGCACGCCTGTTTCCTAGTCAGGACAGTGTTGAAGTTCCCTGAGTTCCACTGCTCCTCTGTGTTGTAAGCCAGTCCTGAGTTTTAAGCAGGCAGTACATGTCTTTTTCTTGTATTCCTTTATTTGTGTTTACACAAGAGTCCATTTGTGATTCAACCCCTGGGTGGCAGTGTTTCTGGATTGACCTCCAGGTCTATAGGTTCTCTCTAGCTGGTGTTTAGATTTTGTTTTTCCTGTGGCACTTAATACTTTGTTTGTGGGAGTGGGTTGCCCCAGAGCTGTTTCTCTGATGGTTATTCCCCGCTCTGATCCCCAGGTTCCAGAAAAACAACTTTCCCCTGCAGTCTCTTTGGGTGTCCCCAATTGGGTGAACCTATGTATTGGGCTTAGTAATCAGAAGCAAGGAGTTAAAGAGAAAAAAAAAAAAAAGAGCCAGAGTAAGTGTGCAAACTCCAGGGCTGCGCTCAAGTCTGTGCAGAATTTTTTCCTCTTGGGTCTAAGCAGCTGGCACTCTTTTGAAATTTTTAGGCTGTCCTTTTGAGTAGAGATCAAAATGGGTTGCTTTTTAGAGTTCCCTTCTGTTAGCAGCTCTGAGGACCCCCTTCCACATTCAGGGATCATGCCAGCCCCAAGGGCCACAAATTTTTCTAGGCACAGATTTCCCCAGGTTCTCCAGTTCCCACTATGTCATTATGACATACACTGGCCACCGGGGGCAGATGCCAGACTGCTGGATCGGGCCCAAACTGGCTCTCTGACATCCCCTGATGGTTCCAGGATCACTAGGTGCACAGGCCAGGGCAAGGGACCCCACCAGTGCAAGATCAGGGCTGCGGTGAGAAGCGGGAGGTTGGCCAGCCAGGGAGGGATGGCTGGAGGGCTCCAGGCCTTGTCCAGCCCATTTGCTCAGTCCCAATCAGCCAGACCCCAGAAGCAAGCTAAACTACCAGATGGAGCATCTGCCCCCGGTGGCCAGTGTATGTCATAATGACTGGTCTATGGGTCTACTGACTGCTCCCTGGAGGTCAGTGCATGTCATAATGAGCCATTGAGCAGCCTTAGCATGTGATTAGTGTATTACACTTTGATTGTTTGAACAACTAACTGGATGACCAGACAGCATATCAGGCTTCTAGTATATAGTATGGAAGCTACATTGCTTAATATGATTATGTAGGCTTCAGGTATATAACTCTATCATACTTCATCTGCATATTGCATTATGTGTTCACCTCACCGAGGCAAGTCTCCTTCAATTCCTATACTTTGAAACATTACCTAAGTGTTCTCCACCTGAGGGACGTCCTTTTGCTTCTCTACTTCCTCCTCTTCCACCTCTCAGACTTCTTACATCACTTCTGTTACTTGAAGGAAGTCCACTCCAACTTTGAAAAGATGGTTTCATGGCATAGTCTACATTGTTTTTCCATCCACAGACTAAAATGAGTACACAAATAATATCAATACTACATAACATTTAAATTGAACAAATGAACAACTGCTTGAAACCTATAAATTACTGCAACTATAATCAAGATCTACCTCAAATTCTTCTCCCAAACAAAGCATTTTCTTAAAAAATGACAGAGTTCTTTTTCATGGTAAGTTTATGAAAAATGTTATTACTAACAACCTCCCATTAAGGCATCCAACACAGATTTTATTAACAATATATGTTGGTTAATAAAAGTCCTCCAAAGGCCTCTAGTAAAAAGGACTAAAATATCTCATATTACAGGAGAAAACATAGAAACTTCTATCTAGTTTTATAATGGGCTTTTTATTGGTTTTCTGGAGAGAGAGGAAAGGGGGAAGATAGACAGATGGAAACATCAATAATAGAGAAACCTTCTGATAAAGTGCTTCCTGAAATGTTCCATAGTAGCAATCCACCCTGCTCCCCTGGCATATTTCCTCCCTGGCAATGGGAAAGGGGACATCTTGGTTCATGGCTCAATGCTCAACCATTGTGCAACACTGACTGGGCAACGTGGATTACTTTTTAGAATGTGTATGTTATATCATTTATGTATTGCCAACTTTTATTTCATTTATTCAGTGCACCCAGTTTTCCTCATCTGTTTTGTTTTTAAAACAAATAATTCAATCATTCATTCAAAATGATTAGGCATTTTATTCCTAGTCTTTCTTACTTTTACTATTTATTCAGCTAACATGAGAGAAATAAAAATTCCCAGTATGACTACAATCTTTATGTACATCGTTCTGATCTATTTATTCATTCTATTTTTCAATAGGACCCTTGCACTATTTTTGGTATTTTTACCTTACTACGCTGTTCTAAGTCAAATGTGTCCCTAAGAAAGCAACCCATCTTGAAGGGGAGAGCTGCTGTGACTAGGAGACCAGCCTCACCACCACCCATATGGTGCTCAGGCTTCACCCAGGTACCTAGAGCAACTCTGGCCAAAGACCTGCTATTGTGGCTACAGACGCTCAGACACCAGGACTCCAGGAACCCACTGGCTGCTGCCTCCTGTGAAGGTTGGAGTGCATGCCTCTCCCACTGACACACCCCCATGGCCACAGGCCACAAAATTCTGGACCTGGGCTCTCCAGTGACAGCAAAAATGGGAATAAAAAGAAACAACACACAAAGTAAAGAAAAAAGGAATTGCCAGAAGAGGAAATAAATGAAACTGAGACATGCTGTATGTCAAAAGAGGAATTCAGAATACGGGTCATACGGGATGATTTAGAAATCGACAACTTATGTAAGAACCAAGGGGAAGTAAAAAATTATAACAGCTACAATTAAAAAAAAAAAAAAAAAAAAAAAACCTGATGGAAGGTTTCAACAGTAGCCTAGAAGAACAGAGGACCAAATTGGTGAATTAGAACACAGGGCAGACAAACACATCCTGAACAACACAATCTGAATAACAACTTGAGAAAAAATTAGTAATCAGGAGGTGATCCTAAGGAAGCTTTGAGGCAACATGAAAGGAAGTAACTTACATATAATAGAGGTGTCAGAAGGACAAGAAGAGGAACACGGACTAGGAAACCTATGCGAAGAAATAATGATGAACCCTAACACTTGTTTGGCTCAGTGGATAGAGCGTCAGCCTGTGGACTGAAGGGTCCCAGGTTCGAATATGGTCAAGGGAATCTCCCTTGGTTGCAGGCACATCCCCAGTAGGAAGTATGCAGCAGGCATCTGATTGATGTTTCTCTATCATCAATATTTCAAACTCTCTATCCTTCTCCCTTCCTCTCTTTACAAAATCAATAAGTTATATTTAAAAAAAAAAGAAGAAATAATGACAGAAAGCTTCCATAATCTGGGAAATAAAACATTCACATAAGCACAGAGAGTCCCAAACAAGATAAACCCAAAAACACCTATACCAAGACATGTTGTCATTATAATGGCAAATGTTAACTACATAGAATCTTAAGGCTGAAAAGAGTTACCTACAAAGTAACACTCAGGAGATCATCAAATGATTTCTCAACAGAAACACATGAGGCTAGAAGGGAATGGGAGGAAATATGCAAAGCGGTGCAAAAGAAGGGACTGAATCCAAGATCACTCTGTCCAGCAAGGTTATCATTTAAAATAGAAGGGCATTTCAGGAACTTCACAGACAAAACGGACAAATAAACAAAAAGGGCTAAGGGAGTTTATCACAAAGAAGACAATAATGCAAGGAATGCTAAAGTGCTTGTCATAAAAGCAGAAATAGATGGCGAAGAAGGCATAGAGAACAAAAATGGCTATAAGCACGTACCTACCAATAGTAATATTAACCATAAATTGAATAAATGCTCCATTAAGAAGACATAGAGTGGCTGAAATGATAAGAAATTATGGCCCACATATATGTTGTCTAGAAGAAACCCACGACGGTACCAGGGACTCATACAGACTGAAAATGGAAAGATGGAAACGTATTTTTCAAGAAAAGGGAAATGAAAAAAAAATAGGGTAGCAATACTTATATAATACAAAATAAACTTTAAAGTTAACGTCATTAAAAGGGATAAGGAAGGCCACTTCATATTACTAAAGGGATCAAGACTACAAGATAATATAACTATGGTAAACATATATGCACCCAATGCAGGAGCAACAAATACATAAAAAAAAATAAACCAACAAAAAAAAATTCTGGACGATATCAAGGGAGGGATAAACAGCAATAAAATCATAGTAGGCGACTTTAATACCCCATTGATATCACTGGATAAATCCTCTAGAAATAAAAATCAGCAATACTAAACAATTCACTGGATCAAATAGACTTAATCAACACCTTCATACCAAAGCTACACAATGTACATTCCACTTAAGTGCACATGGGACATTTTCAAAGATAGACCACTTGATACAGAAATAAAGTCTCTTCAAATTCAACAAGATGGAATTCATAGGAAGCATGTTCTCAGATCACAATGGCATATTAGATATAAACTACAATAAAAATAACAAAAATTAAAATATTTGCAGGCTATACAGTATGTTATAAACAACTAGAGGCCCGATGCACAAAATTAGGGCACGAAGTGGGGTTGTCCCTCAGCCCAGCCTGTACCCTCTCCAATATGGGAACTCTTGAGGGATGTCCCACTGCAGGTTTAGGCCCGATCCCACCAGGCTTCCAATTTTGAATGATAGGCCCACCGGGATCGGGACTAAACAGGCATTCGGACATCCCTCTCACAATCCAGGACTGCTGGCTCTCAACTGCTTGCCTGCCTGCCTTCCTGATTGCCCCTAACCGCTTCCGCCTGCTAGCCTGATCACCCCCTAACCACTCCGCTGCCAGCCTGTTTGCCCCCAACTTCCCTCCTCTGCCGGCCTGGTCACCCCTAACTGCCCTCTCCTGCAGGGTTTATCACCTCCAACAGCCCTCCCTTGCATGCAGGGTGCCTCCCAAATGCCCTCCCTTGCAGGCCGGGTGCCTCCCAACTGCCCTCTCCTGCTGGCCATCTTGTGGGGGCCATCTTGTGTCCACATGGGGGCAGGATCTTTGTCCACATGGGGGCAGCTATATTGTGTGTTACAGTGATGATCAATCTGCATATTACTCTTTTATTAGATAGGATAGAGGCCTGGTACAGGGGTGGGGGCCAGCTGATTTGCCTGAAGGGCGTCCCGGATCAGGTGGGGGTTCCCTTGGGGTATGAGGTGCCTGAGCGAGGGGCCTGAGGTGATTTGCAGCCCGGCCACGCCCCCTAAAGCCCAAGCGGAGGCCCTGGTATCTGGAATTTATTTTCCTTCTACAATTGAAACTTTGTAGCCTGGAGTGGATCCAAGCCTGGGGCTCCCTCCAAGGCCAGCAGCCATTTCTGTTGGGGTTATAATTGAAACTTTGTTTCCTTAAGCGGGTGGGCCAGGCCAGCGCATGCGGAAAGCTTTGCTTCCCCAGTTGCTGGCGGCAACCCTGGCCTGCTCTCTCAAGCTCCATTCTGCAGCCATTTATTTGAATTTGTTTACCTTCTATAATTGAAACTTTGTAGCTTGAGTGGAGGCTTAGGCCTGGCAAGGGCAGGCGGAAAGCTTGGCTTCCTCTGTTACATAGGAAACCTTGCTCTCTGTGGCTGTAGCCATCTTGGTTTGGGTTAATTTGCATACTCACTCTGATTGGATGGTGGGCGTGGCTTGTGGGCGTGGCTTGTGGGTGTGTTGGAGGTATGGTCAATTCGCATATTTGTCTATTATTAGATAGGATGTTTGTGTTATCAAAGAGATCAAAGAAGAGATTGAAAACACCCAAAAATCAAATAAAAATCAAAACACAACAATCCAGAACCAATGTGATGCACTGAAAGCAGTCCTGAGAGGGAAGTTCATAGCCTACCTCAAAAAACAAGAATAACTGGTAGTAAATTATCTAACTCTACAACTTAATCCTTTGCACTCGATTTCTTTTTTCTTGATTCCTTTATTCTCATGCTAACCATGGTGAGTCACACTGGACATCCGAGTGCAAAAGGTTAAAGGATTAGAAAGAGAACAACAAGAAATCCCAGAATGAACAGAAGGAAGGAAATAGAAAAGATCACAGCATGAATAAATCACATGGAGACAAAAAAGAAACAACCAAACAAACAAAACAGTAAAGAAGAGAAAAAGCATCACTACTTCTTATAAATACAACCAAGAGCTGGCTCTTTGAAAGGATAAATAAGATTGATGAACTGTTATTGAGGCTCACCAAGAAGCAAAGAGAGAAGACCCAAATAAACAAAATCAGAAATGAAAGAGGCAAAATAACAAAAGACTCCACAGAAATAAAAAAGGGTTATAAAAAAAAAAGTATGAACAACTATATTCCAACAAACTGGTCAACCTAGATCAAATGGATATATTCCTATAAAAATACGACCTTCCAACACTCAATCAGGAAGAAGAAAAGGAATCTGAATAGGCCACTAAATATGAAAGATCTTGAAACAGTTATTGAAAACCCTCCAGAAAAAAAAAATGCAAGCCCTGGGCTAGACAGTTTCACAGAAGAGTTTTACCAAACATTCAAAGAAAAACTGAAACCTATCCTCCTCAGACTATTTCAAAGAAATTCAAGAGGAAGGAACACTCAAAGCTCTTTCTATGAAGCCAGCATTACCATAATCCCAAAAGTCGATAAAGACACTAAAAGAAAGAGAATAACAAGCCAATATATCTCTGATGAACATACATCCTAAAATCCTCAACAAAATTCTAGCAAATCTGAACCAGCCTTACATTAGAAAGATAATACACCATGACCAATTGGATTTATTCCAGGGATACAAGGATGGTACAAGATCCCAAAGTCAATTAAAGTGATGCATCACATAAACAATTTGAGATATAAAAAATCGCACAGTCACATTAATTGATTCAGAAAAAGCATTTGACAAAACCCAACATGCTTTTTTTTTGGTAAAAATTCTAAGCAAACTGGGAATAAAGGTATCACACCTCTACATAATAAAAGCCTTATATGACAAATCTACAGCCAACACCATACTCAATGGGCAAAAACAGAAACCATCTCCCCTTAAAACAGGAACAAAGCACGAATGTCAACTCTCACCACTTCTTGAAACAGTACTGGAAGTGCTAGCCACAGCAATAAGACAAAAAGAAGTAATAAGTGGCATTCCAAATGGAAAAGAAGTAAAACTGTCATTATTCAAGGATGACATGATATTGTACATAGAAATCCCTAAATACTCCATCAAAAAACTACTAGACTTATTAAATGAATTTGGCAAAATAGCAGGATGCAAAATTAACACCCAGAATTCTATGGATTTTTATACATCAATAATGAACTCACAAAAAGAGAAACTAAACAAACAAAGAACAAACATACAACAATCCCATTTACCATTGCAACAAAGAAATTAAGAATCCTAGGAATAAATGTAACTAAAGAGGTAAAAGACCTATACTTGGATAACTACAGGATATTGAAAAAAGAGAGAGGAAGACAAACAAATGGAAGAATATACCATGTTCATGTATTGGTAAATCAACATCACTAAAATTGCCATATTATCCAAAGTAATCAACAGATGTACAGCAATGCCCATTAAAATACTAAAGGCATATTTCACAGACATAGATCAAAGTCTGCAAAACTTCATCCTAATATATAAAAAGTCAAGGGCCGCCACAACCAAATCAAACAGACAGACTACTGAACAGCAGATTGCATGGGGCGACCAGGCCAGCACGAGTGTTAGTGAGGGACGACCAAACGACTGAACAGCAGGCTACAAGGAGTGATCAGGCCGGCAGGGGGGATAATGAGGGATGACCAACAACTGAACAGCAGGCTGTGTGGGGCAACCAGACCAGTTATGGGGGGGGGGGGGCGCAGTTGGGAGCGACTAGGCCAGCAGGTGGGGCAGTGAGGGGTGTCTAGATAAGTAGAGGGGGGCTTTGGGGGGTGACCAGGATGGCTGGGGGAGAAGTATGGGGTGGCCAGGGCTGTGGTGGTGGGCAATTGGGGGCGACCAGGAAAGCGGCAGTGGGGGCAGTTAGGGGCAACCAGTCCAGCAGGGTAGACAGTTCGGGGCGATCAGCCTGGCAGGCAGAGGAGGTTAGGGTTGAACAGGCTGGAAAGGGGGGCAGTAAGGGGCAATCAGACAGGCAGGCAGGTGAGCAGTTAGGAACCAGAGGTCCCAGATTATGTTAGAGATGTCTGACTGCCAGTTTAGGTCCAATCCCCCCGAGGGTGCCCGAATTAGAGAGGATGCAGCCTGGGCTGAGGAGGTACTCCCCGCCCCCTGTGCATGAATTTCATGCACCAGGTCTCTAGTATGAAATTAAAAAAGACCCAGAATAACCACATTATGAGAAAGAAGAGCAAAGTTGGCAGATCACAATACCAGCTATCAAGCTATATTACAAAGCCATTGTTCTCAAGCTGGCTGGTACTGGTGCAAGAATAGACATATATACTAATTGGACAGAACTGAGAACCCAAAATACACCCAAGTCATTATGCTCAATTAATATTTGACAAAGGTGGCAAGAGCATAAAGTTGAGTCAAGACAGTCTCTTCAATAAATGGTGTTGGAGAAATTGGACAGATACATGTAAAATAATGAAACTAAACCACCAACTTAAACCATACAGTAAAATAAATTCAAAAAGAATAAAGGCCTTAAACATAAGATGGAAACGATAAAAATCTAAGCAGCATCTTAAAGCAGCAAAATATCAGACATATTTCATAGAAGTTCTTTACTGATGCAACTCCTATGGCAATGGAAACTAAGGAGGAAATAAACATATGGGACTACATCAAAATAAAAACAAACAAACAAACAAAAATTCTCTGTCGAGAAGAAGAAACCATCAACAACACCAACAAAAAACAAACAAACAAAATACAGGAAAGCTCACTGCATGGGAGAAAGTATTTGCCAATGTTACATCCGATAATGGCCTATTCTCCAAAATTAATAGGGAACTCACCCATCTAATAAAAGGATGATAAACAATCCAATAAAAAATGGGCATAGAACTTGAGTAGACTCTTCTAAATTGGACATATAGAAGGCAAAGAGACACATTAAAACATGCTCAAAGTCACTAATCTCTAAAGACATGCAAATCAAAATGACAATAAGATACCATCTCACAGCTGTTAGAATGGTTACCATCAACAAATCAACAAACAACAGTGCTGGTGAATATGTGGAGACAAAGGAACTCTCTTGCACTGTTGGTGGGAATGCAGACTGGTACAAACACTGTTGAAAACAATATGGAGTTTCCTCAGAAAAGTTATGAAGGGAATTCCCATCTGATCCGGTATTCGACCTACGAGAGATGTATACCAAGCAATGAGAAACATCAATCCTAAATGACTCACTAGAACAGATGGACTTAACTGACATCTTCAGACCATTTCACCCCAAAGCCACAGAATATACATTCTTCCAAGTGCCCATGGGACATTTTAAAAAATAGACCACATATTGGGTCACAAGCAAAGTTTCCCCAAATTCAAGAAGATTGAAATCATACCAAGCATCTTCTCAGACCACAATGCCATAAAATTAGAAATAAATTACAATAAAACAATTCAAAAATCTCAAACACTTGGAAGCTGAATATCATGTTATTAAGTAATGACTGGGTTACCAATGAGATCAAAGAAGAAATTAAAAACATCCTGGAAACTAATGACAACAAAAACACAACAACCCAAAATTTCTAGGACACAATGAAAGCAGTCCTGAGAGTGAAGTTTATAGCTCATCAGGCCTACCTCAAAAACAAGAAAAATTGGTAATAAACCATTTAACGCTACAACTCAATGAATTAGAAAGGGAGCAACGAGAAAAGCCCAGAGTGAGCAGAAGGGAGGAGATAATAAAGATCCAAGCAGAAATAAATGACATACAGACAAAAAATATATATATAAAAGATCAATGAAACAAAGAGCTGGTTCTTTGAAAGGATAAATGAGGTTGATGAACCTCTAGCCAGGCTCACCAAGAAGCAAAGAGAGAGGACCCAAATAAACAAAATCAGAAATGAAAGGAGAAATAGCAACAAACCCCACCGAAATACAAAGAATTTTTAAAAAATAATATGAACAACTCTTTTTCAACAAACTGGACAACCTGGAAGAAATGGACATATTCCTAGAAAAATACAACCTTCCAAACCTCAATCAGGAGGATTCTAAACATCTCAATAGGCCGATAACTATGGAAGAAATTGAAGCAGTCATTACAAAGCTCCCAGGAAAAAAAAGCCCGGCACCAGATGGCTACTAAGGGAGTTATACCAAACCTTGAAGGAAGAACTAAAACCTATGCTCCTCAGACTATTCAAAAAAATTCAAGGGGAAGGAGCACTTCCAAACTACTTCTATGAAGACAGCATCACCCTAATACCAAAACCAGCTAAAGACAACACAATGAAAGAGAAGTATAGGCCATTATCCCTCATGAACTTGGATGCCAAAATCTTCCACAAAATTCTAGCAAATCAGATCCAGCAATAAATCAGAAAAAATCATACACCATGAACAAGAAGGATTTATCCCGGGGATGCAAGGATGGTACAATATCTGCAAATCAATAAACGTGATACATCACATAAACAAATTGAGAGATAAAAATCACATAATCATATAAATTGTTGCAGAAAAAGCATTTGACAAAACCCAACACTCCTTTTTGATAAAATCTCTCAACAAGGTGGGAATAGGAGGATCATACCTCAACATAATAAAAGCCATATATGAAAAGCCCACAGCCAACATCATACTAAATGGAAAAACACTAAAACCATTTTCCCTAAGAACAGGAACAAGACAGGGATGCCTACTCTCACCAGTCCTCTTCAAAATAGTACTGGAAGTACTAGCCATTGCATCGTACAAGAAGAAGAAATAAAAGGCATCCAAAATGGAAAAGAAGAAGTAAAATTGTCATTCACAATTGACATGATATTGTACATAGAAAACCCTAAAGAACCCATCAAAAACTATAAGGCTTACTGAATGAATTTGGCAATGTAGCAGGATACAAAATTAATGCCAAGAAATCTATGGCATTTCTTTACACAAATAGTGAACTTATAGAAAGAGAGATTAAAAAATAATTCCATTTAACATCACACCAAAAAAAAAGATACCTAAGAATAAACTTAACTAAGGAGGTAAAAGATCTATATGCGAAAAACTACAAGACACAGAAAAAAGAGATAGAGGAAGACATCAACAGATTAAAGAACATACTGTGTTCATGGATTAGTAGAATCAACACCATCAAAATGTCCATACTACCCAAAGCAATCTACATATTCAATGTAATTCCCATTAAAATACCAGAAGCATATTTCACAGATTTACAAGGATCTTTCCAAAAATTCATCTGGAATAAAAAAAATAAAAAATAAAAAAAAATAGCTGCAGCAATCCTGAGAAAGAAGAACAAAGTAAGTGGGATCCCAATACCAGATATCAAGCTGTATTACAAAGCCACTGTTCTTAAAACAGCCTGGTACTGGCACAAGAACAGACACATAGATCAATGGAATAGAATAGAGAACCCAGAATGTGGGAACCCCTTTTACATTCCACGGGATTCAGGGTTTTGGTTCAGGGTTCGGGTTCTGGAGAAGGCCGCACGCAAATGAAAGCGAATTAAAATAGTATTAATTTGGGAATATTGGGGGCCAGACAGGTGCCCACCTCTAGTGGGAGGACTACACACTGCTCTGGCCTTGCTATCCCTTTTATTTAGACTTTGGGATACACCTATAGCCCTTAGGCAGGAAACTCCAATAAAAGAAATTTACATAGACAGACAGAGGTGGAGGCTGCTTCAGCTAACAATGTTTCAACTAAACTGTGAGTGATTAGAGCAATTAAGGTTGTTGACCAGCCTTCCAGGTTTCCTGCCCTCAACTTTCTATTAGTGAGACAATGATCAGTTTCCAGCACCAGAAATCAACCCAAACCACTATGCCCAATTGATATTCGCAAAGGAGGCATGAACATACAATGAAGTCAAGACAGTCTCTTCAATAAATGGTGTTGGGAAAATTGGACAGATACATGCAAAAAAATGAAAATAGACCACCAACTTACACCATACACAAAAATGAACTCAAAATAGATAAAGGACTTAAACATAAGATGGGAAACCATAAAAATACTAGAGGAATCCACAGGCAGCAAAATCTCAGATATGCTGAAGGAACTTCTTCACTGTTACTGCTCCTCAGGCAATGAAAACTAAAGAGAAAATAAACAAATGAGACTATATCAAAATAAAAAGCTTTTGCACAGCAAAAGAAACCATCAACAAAATAACAAGAAAGCCCACTGCATGGGAGAACATATTTGCCAATGTCATCATAGATATGTGTTTAATCTTCAACATTTACAGGGAACTCATACAACTTAACAAATGAAGATAAACAATCCAAACAAAAAATGGGTAAAGGAACTAAATAGACACTTTTCAAAGGAGGACAGAAGGAAGACCAGGAGACATATGAAAACATCCTCAAAGTCACTAATTATCTGAGAGATGCAAATCAAAACAACAATGCGGAACCATATCACACCTATTAGAATGGCTCTCACCAACAAATCAACACACCACAAGTGTTTCTGAGGATGCTGAGAAAAACGTACTCTTTTGCACTGCTAGCAGGAATGCAGACTGGTGCAGCCACTGTGGTGAACAGTATGGAGTTTCCTCAGAAAACTAAAAATGGAACTCCCATTTGACCCAGTGATCCCACTTCTAGGAATATATCCCAAGAAATTAGGAACAGCAATAGAAAGGATATATGAACCCCTATGTTCATAGCAGCACAATTCACTATAGCTAAGATTTGGAAACAGTCTAAGTACCCATCAGAAGATGAGTGGATTAAAAAACTGTGGTACATCCACATAATGGAATAGTATGCTACATTAAAAAAAAAAGGAATTCTTACCATTTGCAACAGCATGGATAGAACTGCAGAGCATTTTGCTAAGTTAAATAAGCCAGTCAGAGAAAGATAAATATCACATGATCTCACTCATTTGTGGAATATAATGAACAATATAAACTGATGAACAGGGACAGATCCAGAGACAGAGAAACATCAATCAGACTGCCAAACCTCAGAGGGAAGATAGGGGAGTTTGGGGGAAAGGAAGAGAGATCAACCAAAGGACTTGTATTCAGGAATATAAGCCTAACCAAGGAACATGAACACCAGCGCAATGAGGACATGAGTGAGGGGATGTTTCGGAGTTAATGGAGGGATGAGGACACATATACAATACCCTAATCAACAAAAAAATTACAAAAGAGGATCAAGTGTTGTTATTTGGTCACTGACTTTACAGGAGGCTCAGGTGGAGCACCACCAGCATGCCGGCCTCTTCTGACTTATGTTGTAAACAGTTGCTGAGATGATTACCATAGCCACAGAACAGATGGTTTTGATGGGGATGGGGGATGGCAATTATTGCAAGAGCCAGTGGGACACCTCTGTATGAGATCCCTAGCATGGTGCTGGCTGGGATCATAGGATTCACCATCTACAGAGGAGAGAATGAATCATGCAGTACAGTAGCTCAACTTATCGGGCTCCTCTGGGAGAGTCAGTGGGGAAGTCCCTGTGACACACAAAGTAGACACTGAAATTAAAAATGATGCTAAGGTATGGACGACATTTAATTTATAAAGAAATTGTCTTCTGTTATTTAAGAACTAGAGGCCCGGTGCACGGAATTCGTGCACGGAGGGTGGTTGTCCCTCAGCCCAGCCTGTACCCTCTCCAATATGGGACATCCCTCTCACAATCCAGGACTGCTTGCTCCCAACTGCTTGCCTGCCTGCCTTCCTGATTGCCCCTAACCTCTTCTGCATGCCAGCCTATCACCCCCTAACCACTCTGCTGCCAGCCTGTTTGCCCCCAACTTCCCTCCTCTGCTGACTTGGTCACCCCTAACTGCCCTCTCCTGCAGGGTTGATCACCTCCAACTGCCCTCCCTTGCAGGCTTGGTCCCTCTCAACTGACCTCCCTTGCAGGCTTGGTCCCTCTCAACTGCCCTCCCTTGCAGTCAGGGTGCCTCCCAACTGCCCTCTCCTGCTGGCCATCTTGTGGTGGCCATCTTGTGTCCACATGGGGGCAGGATCTTTGACCAAATGAGGGCAGCTATATTGTGTTGCAGTGATGATCAATCTGCATATTACTCTTTTATTAGATAGGATAGAGGCCTGGTACAGGGGTGGGGACCAGCTGGTTTGCCCTGAAGGGCGTCTTGGATCAGGTGGGGGTTCCCTTGGGGTGTGGGGAGGCCTAAGTGAGGGGCCTCTGGTGGTTTGCAGGCTGGCCACGCCCCCTGGAAATCCAAGCGGAGGCCCTGGTATCTGGAATTTATTTTCCTTCTATAATTGAAACTTTGTAGCCTGGAGCGGAGCCAAGCCTGGGGCGGAGCCAAGCCTGGGGCTCCCTCCGAGGCAGGCAGCCATTTGTGTTGGGGTTATAATTAAAACTTTGTTGCCTTAAGCAGGTGGGCATGGCCAGGTTGTGCAGAAAGCTTTGCTTCCCCTGTTGCCAGCGGCAACCCTGGCCTGCTCTCTCAAGCTCCATCCTGCCGCCATTTGTTTGAATTTGTTTACCTGCTATAATTGAAACTTTGTAGCTTGAGTGGAGGCTTAGGCCTGGCAAGGGCAGGCAGAAAGCTTGGCTTCCTCTGTTACCTAGGAAACCTTGCTCTCTGTGGCTGTAGCCATCTTGGTTTGGGTTAATTTGCATAGTCACTCTTATTGGATGGTGGGCGTGGCTTGTGGGTGTGGCTTGTGGTTGTGTCGGTCAATTTGCATATTTGTGTATTATTAGGTAGGATGACTAAAAGCAAATGGTGGGTTTGGGGAAGAATTAAGAATTGTAGATCCCTTTATGAAGTTTCTGCATAGGATACAAAGTGTGAATTATTCAGGGTTTTTTCATAAGTGTTGATTTAAATTACAATATACTTAAATGTTTAAATTGAACATCTGTTTTGATAAAATTCTCAGAATAAAGTTTTCCTCAAAATGCAATCTCTTGTCCAATTTTACCCCAAACATGTAAAAACAATGTGCTTGGATGGTGAGTTGCATTCTTGGCTCTAAATTTCCCCAAGTTTCCTTTGACCATAAGTGCATACCTGTACAGTCTTTGAACTGAACTCAATGCAAAAGGAAGCAGTGTGCTTTGTCTTCATGGCATGCTACCCTGTTTTCCAATTAGAGCAAGCAAAGAGTTGAGGAACCTCCAACAGGCTGCAAAACAACTGTTGACCTCCTCCCTGTGGCATTTTATATGTCCTCAACCTTTAAAGGAATAGAGTAAGTAGGGAAAACATTACGGAAGGAATGATATAAAAGTTTGAGAAGTCTAAATGTAAGCATCCTTTTGCTTATTGAAATGACATCAGCACCTTTCTGAAGTGGGAATAATAATATTGAACCAGAGATTGCCAGTTAAACTGAACCAGTTAGCTTCCCTGACTATACTTCTGAATGAAATGAACAAACGTTTCATTAGATAGTGACATGTATTTTATTGTAGAACTACTCATGCACTTTATCTTCAACAGTTTGACATTTAAGTCAGCACAAAGGTATGCTCTCTCAAACATTGAGCTATCTTGAATCCTAAGTATTTTTTATTAGTGAATGTAAACAAACATCACAAATGGGAGAGGTTTTTAAAAGTTCACCATTGGACTGTTGAGTGTATAGTTACCAACAAGCCTTCCAACTTGAATTTTTAAAAATTACCACAAAATTTTGTGGCTTTGCTTGGGGCAAAGACCAAAGTAGTTAGCATAATAAATGTCAGGAGGCTGATGGACTTAGATATTCAACAGGGTTTAAAATCTGTCTATTATTACCTACTGCTGGCTGAACAGAGGAAAGCAGTTCCCCTAACCTGATCACCCTTTATTTTTAACCAAACCTTACCTTTGTGTTTGATTTACTAGTGAGCAAAATGTGTAAATAAAAAGCAGTGGGTCTGGACATTCGGGGAACCACTGACTAGAAAGTAAGTTCCCGTCTGGCTCCCTCAATGCCTTCTAAATTTATATTTCTTGTCTAGTGTATCCATTTATGTTGCAGCCCCTTCTCCTGATTCCTGAACCCTTGCTGCAAAAACGACTGAGGCATTTATGTCGCCCGAGACAGGGACTGGAGAAGAAGTTTTGCCAGAGCACATAAAGGAAGTCCAGGGGAAAAAGGTGGGATAACCGGGGAAAAAGGTGGGGAGATTCACTGAGCATTAGCTAGCACCAAGCATTGGAATTTGTGATCCAAAATGGGCGAGGGTGTCTTTTCTTTCAAGCCAGGCCATAATGGGTATGGAATTGTCCAAAAGGCAAAAATACCATTGTAAATCTTTAGCTTCCATGCTCAAGGATAAAGAAATTCAAATGTCAAAATGTACTCTATTAATTTGGCTCAAGACAAAGAAGTGCTTTTGTCATATTTAACTATGTGGGTCTTGTTCAAATTGCATTGTGCCTATTTTGTATTGGGAGCAAAAGTCTGTAATAATTAAAAAAGCACTGCCACCAAATCCTCCACCTCTGGTGTGGAAAGGCTCAGCAGCTAGTGAGGATAGAGCAATTACTCTTCTTGGAGGGGGACTCTTCAATGCTTTGTTTAAAAATTACCATAGCACACCTTGGGACAGGCAGAGTTTAGCTAAAATATCTTTAAAGGGTAGTCAATGCTATGGAGAGAATAGATCCTGGAAAAGAACTTTGATTTATTAAGTCTTGTCTATATGTTTGTTGATTTGTCCTTTATGTTTGGTTTAATGTGTTTATTGTTAGTTTATTAGGCATGCCTTTATTTAATTTAATAAGAAAAGAAACCTAGGGGACCAGGCCATTTAATGAATTTCCCCAGAGCAAACAGGATGTGGGGGTGGGGACACACGTGGCCCATTTACCAATAATTCTTTTTTTTTAGTGAACCTGTAAAATGGATGCCCACTCTTGAGAGTGCTATTTAAAAAGTCTCTTTTTCGCCATGTTTTTTCTTTCCTGGTCCGTCATTTAACATTTAGCAGAATTTGGGGATATGTCTGGGATTTATGTTCTGTGATCCGGGAGCTGATGAATTTGAGGAGGCAGGGAGCTAGGGAAAAAAAGACACAGATGAGAATTAGGGGCCCTATCAGGGGTAGGATCCAGGTAGCTAAAGGGATTTGGAGCCAGCCGAAAAGAGAGTTGTCCCAGGAGTGTCTTGCACGTAACTCTTCACTCAGCTTAGTCAGAGTCAGCATGTTCTGTTCCACCACTCCAGACTCGTTGATGTAGTAGCAGCATTCATCTTAAAGTAACATGCAGGTTCCTCCTCTTTCCGCAGTAAGAAGTTATAGGGCCCTTCGGTTCTGCAGGGCAAATTGGGCTACCAATGTTACTTGCCTTTGCAGGGAGGCTAAGGAGGTAGTAGTAGACTCCAGGGCTATCTGGAGTTTGTCATTGAAATCCTGAGCATAGATTATGCTGTTCCTGAGGGCCGCCCCCCAGCTAGGCCTATGGACGCAGCAATACTTACCCCCAACATGACAGGGAGTAAGGTGGCCTGGCGGGTCCGGGGGTGTGATGAAGGGGGCAATCAGGTAAGCTCTGACTCTCCATACAAGGTTAGTTGGGGAACTACTGTGACCACGAATCAAGGCCTGTTGTCAGAGAATTTTATGCAGATGCTTAAGGTGCCATTGCACCAAAATAGTGTACCCGGGCTGGCCTTGGTGGGACATGCTGCAGTGTGGTTTTGGGTACACTTCAAAGTGACAGTTACCGGGTTGCTGGTCTGGTAGCATATCTGCGGGGGCAAGGTGGGTTCCGGAGTTTCGGGTTCCCAGAGGGGAATGCCAGCCAGGGGAGGTTCACATTCACTGTGTCCTTGGGTTCCTGGAGGAGTCATGAGTGGGACGGCAGCTAGCAAAGGTCTTTGGAGAGAGACACATAAAAAGCAGTGCGAGACATTGGGTAGGGTGCGGGTCTCATTAAGGAATAGTAGAGTGTGTTGGATAAATTGAAGCCAGGAAGACAGGACTTTTACCCAGGGGGAATCAGACATCTTCCCTTTAAAGGAATGTTTGGCCTGTAGGATGCTTTGGAGACCTGGATTTGGACCTCCTGGGCCATGACATATTCCCAGGAGATGTAGATGGTCCCTGAAGGGTTGGAGCTCCAAACACCCCCTCATAGTTTTCCCATAACGCCCACAACCCATCGTTGGTCCCAGGGGTCCCAGACCCTGATGTTGAAGGTCCCGTCCTTCCAGAAAAAGGGACCAGAACTTACCTCATTGTAGGCATCATGGATGACACAGCCTGACCAGCGGCAACCCCCATAGGTGTTGACGTCTTGATTATATCTGTCTGGGTTCCACTGGTCCTAAGCAAAGCAGGCATATGGTCGTCCACCATTGGACACTGACTGGAGTTCGACAGCAATCAGGATCTCTGCCTGGCATCCGACCAGAAGGCAGTCCTGAGATCCTACCTGCCGGGTAACTTGTGTGCTGTCCTTGTCCTAGGTTTCACGGACCTCCAACCTCCACACATAAGCAGGTGGGGGTGGGTGTACATTGCCCAGGGCTGGGAGGAGAAGAAAGAGGGGGAGGGAGGCTAAGGCAGACCTTAGTGGGGCCCAACACCTCACATTCATAGAAGTCATGCTGCTTGGGATCCTCTTGAGTCTGGAGAGGTGGTGCCACGATGGATCTCCGAGTAGTTTGGCCACAGTGGGGGTTGTGAGGATTACTGTGTGAGGTCCTGTCCACCTGCGTTCCAAGGCCTTGGGATATAGATTCTTAAGGAGAACTGTGTCCCTGGTCTGGAGGGGTGGTCCTTGCGAGCCTTGGTCAGCTGGTTCTGGCCTGGGTAGAAATTTGTCAGCCTTTTCCCGAAGCAGCTGCCTGAGTAGAGACAGGTATGCAAGATAAATAGCCAGGAGAGGAGGGTCAGGAGGGAGATGACGGTTGAGCAAGAAGGGTCTCCCATATAGGAGTAAAAAAGGGCTTAAGAAGTTGGGGCTCCTTGGTGTAGCCTGGATTTTGGTCAGGGCCATGGATAGGAGATCCAGCCAGGAGCTGTGAATTTCTAGAGAGGGTTTTGTTAGATGGTCTTTAAGGAGGCCATTGGCCCTCTCGACCTTACCCGATGATTGTGGGTGGTAGGGTATGTGCAGTTTCCAGGAGATGCCAAGTGAGGCGCTAACCTGCTGAACGACACTTGATATAAAAGCCGGGCCGTTGTCTGATTTTATGGAGGTGGGGAGGTTGAACCTTGGGATTATATGTGTTATTAGCATCTCAGCCACAACCAGAGCAGGTTCCTTGAGGGTAGCGAAGGCCTCTACCCACCCTGTCAAGGTGTCTACCATGGTAAGCAGATATTTGGTGTGCTTGTGGCGAGGCATATAGGTGAAGTCTACCTGTCAGTACTACCCTGGGAGGTGTTCCCTCATTTGATGGGTAGGAAAGTTGGAGCGCATTCTTCCCTGGGGTGAGACAGCTGCACACTTGGAGCAGGAGGAGCAGGCACTCATGACTGCCTCTCACAGTGTGTGCGAGGTTAAGAGGGGTTCGAGGAACCTCCCAAGTGCCAGCAGTCCAATGTGCAATGACTGGTGGACCTGTTGGCCAATGGCCCCTACCTGATCCCTGGGAAGGTCGATCTTGTTATTTATGAAGATCCATCCCTCAGGAACAGAAGAGCCTCCCCGTTGTAGGAGTTTATTTTTTTCTTCTTCTGTATCCTGAGGGGTAATGGAGGGAAGGGAAAGGAACAGGACCGGGGCTGGGGACCCTTCACCCTGAGTTCAGCCTCTGGCCACCGCGTCTGCATGGGCATTTCCCCGCGTGACCATCGAGGAGTCTGTCTGATGGCCTCAGCAGTGCACAATGGCTACCTGAGAGGGAATCTGTAAGGCTTCAAGTAAGCAGGTTATGAGTCTAGTGTTGATAATAGGTGAGCCTTTAGTAGAGAGAAAGCCCCTCTCTCTCCAAATAACCGTGTGGCAATGGACTATTAGAAAGGAATATTTGGAGTCTGTATATATGTTTACCCTCCTCCCTTTGGCCAAATGCAGGGTCCTGGTTAGCGCAATGAGCTCAGCCTTTTGAGAGGTGGTACCCTCTGAGAGCCGGGTCCCCTCCAGGATCTGCTAGAGTGTTACTACCGCATAGGAGGCTTTCCGATGTCCCTAGCGGTCTAGGCACGAGCTTCCATCCATAAACAGAGTTAAGTCAGGATTAGAGAAAGGAAGATCTGAGAGTCCCACCTGAGGTTGAGTGAGGGCCTCTATGACCTCCGGGCAGGAGTGCATTGCCACAGGTTGGGTGGAGGCAGCAGGAAGGAGAGTGGCTGGGTTCAGAGATGGGGACTGAGTTAGGGAGATGTCAGGATTCTTGAGGAACAGGAGATGGAGTTCCTGTATGCGAGAGGGGGCCAGGAGAGATAAGGATCGGTATGACAGAAGATCCTGTAGCTTATGGGTGGAGAAGAACTGTAAGAGTCCCTGGAGGCAGATCTTCTGGGCCGCCTTGGTGAGAGCAGTGGCTGCAGCCAGAGCGTGGAGGCAGGGCAGCCATCCCCGAACTGTGGGATCAAGCTGTCTGGACAAGTAGGCTACGGGGGTGAAGGCTGGCCCTAGGGGCTGGGTGAGGACCCCCATAGCTATTCCCTGTTTCTCATCAGTAAATAGTTGGAAGGCTTAGAGATGTCCGGGAGAGAAAGAGGGGGAGAGGCCAGAAGGGCATCTCGGAGCTTAGAAAAAGCCTGGTGAATAAGGGAGGGTGAAGAGAGGGGGGCTATTGATGTTTCTTTAGCTGCCTGGTATAGAGGCTTAGCTAGAAGAGGAAAATTTGGGACCCAGTGGAAGAAGAATCCTACTAACCCTAGAAAGGACAAGATCTGTTCCGCAGAAGTGGGAGGCTGTAGGTCTTGTATTGCCTGTGCTCGGTCAACTGTCAGTCCTCGGGAATTGGGAGTCAGACAGATCCCCCAAGTAAGTGACGGTGGGGGCCGACAGTTACGCCTTGGCAGGAGACACACGGTATCCTTTGTCCCCTAGAAAGTTGAGGAGGCCAGCTGTCTGCCTCCGAGAAATGTCTAAAGAAGGGCTGCAGAGAAGGAGATCATCTACATACTGGAGAAGAGTGCTGGGTTCTAATGAGCATTGTTGGAGGTCTCTGGCTAAGGCCTAGCCAAACAGATGAGGGCTGTCTCTGAATCCCTGGGGGAGAACCATCCAGGGGATTGGCAGGATACCTGCTCGTCTGGGTCCTCCCAAGTAAATGCAAACAGAAGGTAAGAGTCTGGATCCAGAGGGATGGTAAAGAAGGCGTCCTTGAGGTCCAGGACGGAAAAGTGGGTGGTACAGATGGGATGTGGGAAAGGAGAGTGTAAGGATTGGGGACTACCGGGTGGATGGGGACAACTGCTTCATTGATTAGTCGGAGTTTCCTGCACAGGCCGGTAGGTCCCGTCTGCCTTCCTAATGGGGAGGATGGGGGTATTGCAGGGAGAGTCAATAGGTATGAGGATACCCTGCCCCAGAAGTCGAGTAATGAGAGGTTTGAGGCCTCGGTGATGAGTTAGGGATATGGAAAACTGGGGATGGGAGGGAAATGAGGTGGGGTCCTTAAGTCTGATCCTGACCGGGGTATGATGTCTAGTAACCACCGGGGTAGAGGTGTCCCATATTTTGGGTTGACAAGGGACGCAGGCAGTGGGGGATCAGTGTTTCCGTGAAGGGAGGGAGCCAGGAGCGGAAGATGCAAGGAGGCTGAAGGACTCTGAGTGAGCTGCAGAGTGGCCCCTAGTTTGTTGAGGATATCTCATCCTAATAGGGGCATGGGGAACAAAGGTATGGCTAGGAATAAGTGGGTTATAGGACTATTGTTGAGGAGAGAGGGAAGGGGCCCAGTTGTCAGCGGACAGGTGGATTTGCCGTCAATACCCATGACCGAGATCATGGAAGGGAACAGTGGCCTGGAAAAGGAGGGCAAAACAGAAAAGGTAGGCCCTTTATCGATCAAGAAGGAGATCTGCTTACTCGCTATCTGGAGCTTTACCCGGGGCTCGGCGAGGGTGATAGGGGTTGACAAGTTTGGGCATCTTCAGTCTTCAGCCAGTCCCAATATGGCCAGTGGCGGGTCATGACCTGGAAGGATGGCCCCTGTATGTTGAGACGCAGAGGGCCCATCACTTTTCCAAGGGCAGTCACTTTTCCAGTAGCCGCTTTGACCGCACGCGGGGCAGGGCTTGGTTGGAGCCCGGGGTTGAGGGCATTGTTTAGCCCAGTGGCCTTCGGTTCTGCATTTGAAGCATCCTCCCAGTTGCATTTGTCCTTTCGTTGCACCCCCACCACTCACAGTCCCCCTTGGACCATGAATGGCTGCCGGCCTTAGGGCAGCTACCAAGGCTTGAGTTTGCAGGTTCACCTTTTGTCGAAGGGGGGCCTCCTGATCTGATTCTTCCTGCTCCTCACTGGCATTGAAAACCTTAAATGCCATATTCACTAGATCCCAGACAGGGGTCTGAGGGCCATCCTCTGCCTTTTTAAACTTTTTTCAAATATCTGGGCTGACTGTGAAATGAAGTGAGTGGCTAGAACTGTTGCTCTGGCCGGGGACCCAGGGTCCAGATGAATATATAAGGTTAGAGCCTCAGTCAGCCTTTTATGGAAGACCGCGGGGTTCCCATCTAGTCCCTGAGTAATTTCCCTCAGCTTGTCAAAATTAACTACCTTGTGGGAGAAGGCTTGTAGGTCGGCTATTTGGCATTGGAGAATCTGGTCGAGACAACGGCGCCCGTCTTGCCCTTCGGGGGTATCTAGTTGTTACTCCCAGCCTGGTTCCTGACGAGGAACGGCCTGGGCCCCCACTGGCATAGAGGCATCTGGAAGGTGGATCTGATCTGTGTGGTCCATCTCCGCTCCTAAGACTCTTTCCCTTTCATCTGATGTTAGGGTAGAAGAAAGAATGACATGGATGTCATGCCAGCTGAGGTCATAGGCCTGAGAAAGGTATCGGAGCGGGTGTGCCTGATGACTGGGAAGCAGGCAGGGGTGGGGTAAGGGGAAGGTCAGCAGGTAAGGGAGAAGGCTCTGGGGGAGGGGGCAGCGAAGGGAGGTTGGGGAGTGAGGATGGGGAAGGGAGGGAACAGACGGCAGGGCAGGAGGAGGCAGGGCAGAAGGGGCCCTGTCGTAGGGAGGCAGGCGAGTTGGAGGGGAAGAAAAATTCTCAGGGGGTTCAGATAATGTGGAAAGTGGAGGGGTCTCACTAGGCAGAGAGAGTTTCTCAGGAGCTAGGAGGACCTGGGCGGTGGAACAGGTGGAGCAGAGGGAGGGACGGGAGAGCAGATTGAAAAAGTCCTGGACATATGGAACCTGCAGCCACTTCCCAGTTCGTTGGCAGAAATTGTTGATGTCAGTCAGAATGTTAAAATCGATTTTCCCATGTTCAGGCCATGTTGACCTGTTGTCCAATTCATATTGAGGCCATGCCACGTTACAGAAGTAAATGAGGTGTTTAGGACGCAGATCCTGGGACAGGCCCAGCTTAGCCAGATTGGTGAGGAGACACCCTCAGGGTGTCGTAGGATCAGATTTGGATTTTCAATTGCCCATTTTGAAACCTAGGGTCAGTAGCAGAGGCCCAAGGATTGGCGTCCCAATCGTTGAGCCAAGGCTATGGACGGGGACCTGAAGGATGGCAGGAGATTTCTCCCCCACCGCCTGGGGTCCGGAGTGAGGCCAAGAGGCTGGGGAAACCAAAGGGGGGGCAGGAATGTCTTCACTACCACCACAGGGTCAGAAAGTTTCCTGGAAAGGTCCGGAGCGCTGTGCCCGGAAGGCAATCTCTGACTGGGGCCACGATTTAAGACAGAGACACCAGGATGACATCTGGAAATCAATAGGGAGGAACCAGGCCCGTAAGGGAGGGCAATTGTGGGCGATCAAGCCTGTAGTGAAGGGAAGTTGGGGGAGTCCCAGGCCTTGCAGGTGAGGGCAGTTGCGGGGGAACCACACCAGCAGGGGAAAGCAGTTAGGGGCAAAGAGGCTGGCAGGGGAGGGCAGTTGGGGGTGGGACCAGGACTGCACAGGAAGGCAGTTGGGGGGACCAGGTTTACACGGGAGGGCAGTTTGGGGGGACCGAGGCTAGCAGGGGCGTGCAGTTGGTGGGGAACCAGATCAGCTGGGGAAAACAGTTAAGGGCAATGAGGCTGGCAGGGGACGGCAGTTAGGGGTGACCAGGTCAGCAGGGAGGGCAGTTGACGGGGGACCAGGCCTGTAGAGGAGGGCAGTTGGGGCAATCAGGCTGGCAGGGGAGGGCAGTTAGGGGTGACCAGGCCGGTGGAGGAGGGCAGTTTGGGGCAATCGGGCTGGCAGAGGAGCAGTTAGGCATCAATCAGGTTGGCAGGGGAGTGTTTAGTCGGTGATCAGGCTGGCAGGCAGAATTGGTTAGGGGAAATCTGGAAGGAAGGCAAAAAAGCAGTTGGGAGCCAGCAGTCCAGGATTGTGAGAGGGTTTTCTGGCTGCCCGTTTAGGCCTGTAGGTTTGGGCCTAACTGGGCATTTGGACATCCCTCCAGGGGTCCCAGATTGGAGAAGGTGCAGGCTGGACTGAGGGACACACCCCCCTTGCATGCATTTCATGCACCATTCCTCTAGTGTTTGTGTGTGTGTGTGTGTGTGTGTGTGTGTGTGTGTGTGTGTGTGTGTGTATTTGATAGCGTTTACAAGTTAAATTTCAAGACTTTAATGGAGAGGTGACTTTAGTACATTTTAAGGGCCCTGGAATGATTCAATAATTCATTCTCTCTTCTTAAATGAATTTATTTTTAAATTGAATTAGGCTGATCTCATATACTTGAAATCACATGGGAAGCTTTATAAATAAAAATTAATAACTACATTTTAAAAGTTTTCAACCACTAAGGGAGGGCAAGAAAAAGTTACTGAATATTACTTAAGCAGACCCGGATTATTCAGAAGAGGAATTTTAAGACAAAAATCCACAGCCTGACTTTTACAGGGTACACTGAATGTTATTATCAAAACATTAAATCTGATTATTAATGAGTCACCATAAGTAAAACGAATGTCACTTAAAATGTATACAGGGCAGTATTGGACAGCATCCAAAAAGCAACAATGTTTGTTGTGCTGTTTAAAAGAAAGAAAAATGAGTAAAGAAATAAAGAAACTCCCTAAATGTGGCCTAGAAATTACTGTGGGAAAAAATAAAGGGAGATTTCCTTCAAATATAAAATAAACTATAGTTTTTAAAAAATCAATGTATTAGGCCTCAAAAAGTAAAGTAAATAACTTGCATTTTACTTCCCTAACAAAGGATATGCCAATATTCTCAAAGACTGATAGCAGAAATTCAATTTATGTCATTTACGCTCCACACCCAAGGAGAAATAAAGTTAGAAAATAAGCCTTAATTCAGACTGATTTAAATTGACAATTAAAATAAGTGAATATTCAGGGGGACTTAGTTGTACTAGGCAGGAAGCTATTTCTGGAGCATTAATTTTTTACTGATGGTTCAGGTCATAGTAAAGCTGATTATCTTGCAATGAATTCAGATCCGTCATCCTTCTGTGCAAAGAATTGAATTAAAAGCTATCAATGCTTGCACTGCAGGATTTCTAAAACCAGCTTAATATTATTTAAACCACAAGGGGGGGGGGTAGTGGAGTATTATCCTGTTAGTAAATGACATCAAGCCTTAAATACCTTAATTTTTTTACTTTAATTTTTGTTTTTCACTTGTAATGCTGATGGCAAGACACCCATGAAATTACACTGGTGTCAAAATAAGCCAGAGGTACATGGTTTGGCAAATACGAAAATATCCCGAGTCTAGTTTATAAAAGGTTCCCTTTATTAACTTTTGGGTGAGGATATACTTATATATTTCCAGAAAACTCCAAGCCTGTGTGGATTCCTACAACAATGGATCCAAGAGAGGAACCAGACTACTTCAACCACAGAGAGCAGTGGCCCCAAGTAACATGCTTACTAGGCAGAGAAAAACAGTCCAGAATTGGAGGATGGTGAAGATGCCTTGCCATGCTAGTAGGCATTGGCTGTGCATTGGTGCAGGTTGCCCTAAACAAAGCCAAAGAAGGTCAGACCCATTCCAATGAGGGAAGTGGGAGCTTGATCACCTCCCTGGAAGGCATAAAGCTTCCTCATGAAATTAGTCAGGAATTGGATGGATTGTTTAATCTCTGAGTGAATGACGGGTAAAAGTGTGTGAGTGAAAGGAAAGGGCCTGCCCTCTCCTCTCCTTTGTGTGGCTCCACAACTTCGGTTACGGAGTCCAAGTCGGCCCCGGTTTGCAGTTCTCCAACTCGTCATAAGGCATTTAGGTGACTCACCCCCAACTCGAAGCTGACCAGGCATGGGGTTTATATGGGTGCACCTTAGCTAAGACGAATCAAAGGGCCCAAGGGACATGGACAGGGAGGCATCTGAGTGAATCTGTGTAAACAGGTCACCCCCTCCCTTGTCTGTCTCACGCCACCCATCATCCTGAAAAACTGAGGAAATTCTGTGAAGTAAAATGGCCAGCTTTCAGGGTCGGCTTCTCCTTGGAAGGCTCTTTAGATGAAGGATTTTCAGGGCAGTCTGGAATGTAGTCATAGGAGACCCTGGAAAACCAGATCGGTTTTCCTACATAGACAGCTGGTTAGCACTTGTTCAAACCTTGCCGCCTTTGGTCCGGTTCTGCATGTGTATGAAGGGACCAAGTAAGGTTTTAGTAGCAGAAGTAAAGAGGCACGCAGGGCAGGAGCAGGGAAAGGAGAGGCAGGGAGGGCAGGAGCAGGGAAAAGAGAGGCAGGGAGGACAGGAACAGAAAAAAGAAAAAGCAGGCAGGACAAAAGAAGCAGGTCCCTCAGAAGGAAGCTCAGCCCCCTATTCCACTGGACCCTCCCCTCGAGGAAGTCCCACCAGTTTTACGACTTCCATATGAGACACAGGCAGCACCAAGTGCTCCCCCTGCTAGCCTGGAAGGTCCAGAAAGTCTGGAAACAACGCCCCCCTCCGTCTCTCCTCAACCGGGCTCTCCAGAGCCAGTTGGGCGGCACTTGCCTTCAGCTGATCAAAGGCACAAACCACAACCAGCATGTCAGATGCCTCTCAGGGAGATTGGGGTGCCCAAGTGCTTGGCAAGGATGAGACCTTACAGGAAGGAAGGCCAGTCTATTATTGTCAGCCCTTTACCACAAGTGACATTCTGAATTGGAAGACACACACCCCAGCTTATTCTGAAAAACCTCAGGCCATGGTAGACCTCCTAGAAATGATTTTCCAGACCCAAAACCCCACCTGGGTGGACTGCAAGCAGCACCTTTTTATGTTCTTTAACACTGAGGAGAGCATGAGAGTAATGACAGAGGCTCGGAAGTGGCTCTAGACCCAGGCCCCGGCAGGGACATTAGATAAAGACAGATGGGCAAGGGATGCCCTCCCGGATGAGGAACTTGATTGGTCCCTGAAGTCAGAAGTCAAAAAGGCCAGGATAGAAAGATATCAGCTGGCTTTCCTCCAGGGGTGGTCAAGGCCGGAGCCAAGAAGCCCACCAATATGGCTAAAATTTCTGGGATTTTGCAGAAGCCTAATGAAAGTCCAGCAGCTTTCTATGAGACACTGAGTGAGGCATACTGGACCTATTTCCCCTTTAACCCTGGGGCCCCAGACACTCTAACCTTGGAAAATGCCGCTTTTTGTAGGCCAAGAAAAGAGAATACAAGATTGGCCAATGTAATAGCAGCGGCTTTTCGAGCATCTGGCTCCCAGACACATCAGAAAGAGAAGCAAGAAGACAGATCAGGAGGGAAAAGTAGAGCAAGCCTGAGATGGGACCAGTGTGCCTATTGTAAGGGAACAGGGCACTGGAAAAATGAATGTCCCAAACGGCAAAGCAAGAAAACAGGGCCCCCTTTTCCACCTAGTTGCTATCAACCAGAACCACCTGAAGCAGACCTTATTGGGCTGGTGGCAGCTGACTATGACTAGGACAGACCGGCTCTTTTCAGGTGGGCCCCTATGAGCCCATGGTCAGAATAAAAATTGGGGGCTAGGCTGTGGACTTTATGGTTGATACAGGAGCTGAACACTCAGTAGTCATACAGAAGGTAGTGCCTCTCTCAGGAAAGGAAGTCACCATTATTGGAGCTACTGGGGACAAGACATGTAGACAATTATGCCGGCCTCGTCGATGCCAACTTGGCGGTCACCAAGTGCTTCATGAATTCCTGTACTTGCCAGATTGTCCAGTACCTCTGATGGGTAGAGACCTTTTAGCCAAAATGAGACAGAGATCACCTCTGCCCCAGATGGCTCGGCACAGCTTTGCCTAGGTGAGCAGACTTCTCCAAAGATCCTGTCCTTAGCAGCGCCCAGGGAGGAAGAATGGAGACTTTATACACGTCATTCAAAGGCCTCACCTTTAGACTCTGAATTAGAGGAAGAATTTCTGCTGGTCTGGACAGAAGCTAATCCCCTGGCCTGGCCAAAAAACATGCCCTGATACTAATTGACTTAAAGCCTGGGGCACATCCTGTCAAAATCCACCAATATCAAATTCCAAGGAAGGCAGGTGTAGGAACTCAGGTCCACTTACACTGGCTACCTCAGAGGGGACTCCTTAAAAGATGCCAGTCACCATGGAATACTCCCCTCCTGCCTGTCAAAAAGCCTGTGACTAATGAATACAACCCAGTCCAGGACCTGCAGGCTGTTAATGAGGCTATTATAACCTTGCATTTGGCACTTCCAAACCCCTACACAATTCTAGGACTCATTCCATCAGAAGCAGAATGGTTTACATGCCTAGATCTGAAAGATGCCTTTTCTGCCTCAGTTTAGCCCCCTTCAGCCAGCCCCTTTTTGCTTTTGAGTGCGAAAACTCAATTATGAGGACCAAGGAACTGTTCACCTGGATAAGACTTCCACATGGAATCGAAAACCCCCCTACTCTCTTTAATGGAGCCCTTGCATCTGATCTAAGTTCCCAGGACAGGACTTGGGGTGTGTTCTACTTCAATATGTAGATGACCTCCTACTAGCCAGCTCCACACAAGCTCAGTGCTGGGATGGGGCGTGAGGCCTCATGAGACTGTTAACTGAAACAGGTTATAAAGTGTCCAAGAATAAGGCACGATTTGTCAGAAGGAAGTCAAGTATCTAGGCTTCCGAATCACCCAAGGGAAACAAAGGCTAGGGACTGAAAGAAAGCAGGCAGTATGTGCCATCCCAATCCCTCACACCCAAAGCAGATTTGGGAATTCCTGGGGCAGCTGGGTTCTGTCAAAACTGGACCCCAGGGTTTTCAGACCTGGCCAAGCCTCTCTATGAAGCTTTAAAAGGGGAAGAGAAGGCACCTATAGAATGGGGCCTCGAGCAGAAGAAAGCCTTCATCACCATAAAGGCAAAACTCACTGAGGCCCCACCACTAGGCCTACCAGAAGTGATGTGGGACTTTAATCTCTTTGTACATGAGAACAGCGGGGTAGCCCTTGGAGTTCTAACACAGGAGTTTGGACCTTGGCAAAGACCAGTAGCCTGTCTCTCCAAGCAGATGGTCCCAGTTGCCTCCGGGTGGCCCCCATGCTTCAGAGCCCTTGCAGCAATGGCATTATTAGTCAAAGAAGCAGATAAACTCACCCTAGGACAAAACTTAAATGTAAAAGTACCTCTTTCTGTTATTACCCTAATGGAAGCTAAGGGAAGCACTGGCTAACTCATGCTGGGATTACTCAATACCAAGGTTTATTATGTGAAATTCCAAAGGTACAGCTACAAGCAGTAAGGACTCTAAATCCTGCTACATTTCTAACCGTTGCTGAGGGGGGCCCTGAGCATAATTGCCTGGAAGTCCTAAAGGAGGTTTACTCTCGCTGGCCAGATCTAACAGATAAGCCCCCACAGAATCCAGACTTATTATTGTTCACAGATGGCAGTAACTTCTTGTTGAAGGAAAAAGACAAGGTGGGTATGAAGTGGTATACTACTTTGAGACAACTGCGGCACAGTCCCTGCCTGTAGGATGGTCAGCACAGCGGGCAGAGTTTTGGGCCCTCGCCATAGCCTTAGACCTCAATTGGCTAGTAGGAGGTCATCCACATATTGAAGTAAGGATAAGTGTGCCAACATCTACACTGATTCACACTATGCCTTCATTACCCTGCATATTCATGGGTAAGAGGGAAAGGTGGCTCCTGATGGCGGGAGGAAAATGAATCAAAAATCAAAATGAGATTTTAGAATTGCTAGAAGCAGTTTGGGAGCCCCAAGAAATAGCCATCATCCATTGCAAAGGTCACCAGAAAGGGAAAGACTCAGTGTCAGAAGGAAATCAGACTGCTGATGCCACAGCAAAGCAGGCTGCCAAAGAACAAGCAGCACCAGCATGGATCATGTTGGCCCCCAAATTACCTGAACCTCCAAAGTATCCTCCTCAGGAGAAGGAATGAGCCCAGCAAGAAGTGGGCAAAAGAACAAAAGAAGGTTGGTGGATACTCTGAGATCGTAGGCCCATAACATAGTCCTCCAGCAGCATGAACTTACTCATTTAGGGGAGACTGCTCTAGAAACTTTGTAAGGCAGATACTACCTAATTGCCCAGCTTCCCTCCTTGTGTGCCTCAGTTTCTCAGCATTGTCTCCTCTGTGTGCAGAACTACTCCAAACATGGATCTGTGGGACCAATAGGAGTTGAGCGCTGCGGGAAAACTCCTTTTGAGGACTTAGAAGTAGACTTTACAGAACTAGTGCCTAGCAGAGGGAAAAATACCTAGTAGTCTTTGTTTGCACCTTTTCAGACTGGGTTGAGGCATATCCCCCTCACACGGAAAAGCCGAGAGAAGTCACGAAGGCATTGCTAAAGGACATAATTCAGCAGTATGGAGTGCCTCTGACCATTGGGTCTGATAATCGCCCATACTTTATAGCAGAGATAGTGTAACAGGTAGCTAAGGCTTTTTGGAATTAGATGCGACCTACATAAAGCTTATAGGCCTCAGAGTTCAGGGAAAGTAGAGCGCATGAACTGGACTCTCAAGCAGGCTATAGCTGAGCTATGCCAATGGACAACCCTACCCTGGACAAATATCTTGCCTCTGTACTCCTAGGGGTATGCTGGGCCCTGAGGGCCAGGGTAGCTTTCTCTCCATTTGAACTTCTATATGACAGACCACTCCCCCTCCGCTTAATTTGGCCAAAGGGAGATTTGGGGAAAATAGGAAACTGAGAAATCCAGAAGCAACTACAAAGACTTGGACAAACTGTCTTTGAGATCCACAGACAGCTTACTGACCAACTACCCATCTCTCCAGAAACAGCTGTACATCCTTATAAACCTGGAGACCAGGTTTGGGTACAAGACTGGAAAAAAAGAGCCCCTTAAGCTAAGGTGACCAGAGTTTAACATTGGTAAAGCGGAGCACCATTGACCAAGCAGGGGGGGGAGAGGGGCGGACTTGCTTAAAAATTTGGTCTATATTGTAATCGCTTTTGGTTTTTTTAATAAAAGGAAATTCACTTCTTAGATCATCGTTGAATTTGCATCCTCTTTTCTTACTCATTATGTTCAAAATCTAAAAAAATAATTTAAAATTATAATTATATAAATATTGCTTAAAAACACAGTAAGTAGGTACATAATTACATGAACATATTTTGTTAGTTTATAAATTAAATTAATTTGATTGTAATAAAGTAACTATATTAATTTTAATCCTATATTTCTTTCTAAATAATAACAATACTCACTTGTATTATTTTTCCTCTGAATTTGCCTTAATGTAAGTCGTAAGTGTCACTTTCAAGGCCGGCGCTAGACTTTTTGCCGCCACTATAAAATATAAATAATACTAGTACTGTCTGCTAAATTCAAGAAAATTCGTGTATTTATTAAATAAATAAATGAATTACTTACCTAAATTATCTGAATAGCTGATTTGTAATGACATTACTTGTTTAACTAGCTTACTAGCCCGCAGTACGATGTGTATCCTCTGAGAGACAGTTACAATATGTTTTCGTCGTTGCCAATCCCAAAAAATGTCATTGTTCATTAAGTCCAAACAATGTTGGTCGAATTCTAACAACTGATCAACAATGTGAACTTTGATAAGCAGTTCTTGATAATCAGTTCTCAACAATTATTTGTTATTATTAAAGTTTAACATTATAAAATTAACAAAAATTATATAAAACTCTTATCCTGCCTAATAGCCACATGGTCCCCAAAAACCTTATATTCCCTTTCCGTTCTCCCGCCGTTCCCTAGCTTGTCCTGCATTCTTTCCAAAAATCAGGATTTTTTTAAAATGCCGTGGGACGCAGGACAAATTGTTAAAAATCGGGACTGTCCCGCCAAAAGCGGGACGTCTGGTCACCTTACCTTAAGCCAATTTGGAAAGGACCATATCCAGTCATACTCACCAACCCCACAGCTCTCAAAGTTGCAGGACTGAACACCTGGATTTGCCACTCCCGGCTGAAAGCAGCCCACCAACCAAGGGACCCCCAGCCTGTGTGGAAGGTAACCTCTGACCAGAAACACCCCCTGCAGATCACACTCAAGAAGACAACAAACCTGGCTGATCAACCTGCTCCAAGAAATTCAGAAACACCCTGTAGATTCTTCTTTACATTAATCTCTCTTATCTTCTCTCAAAGGTAAAATGCTCTGGTATTTCTGGATGCTCATTGTTTTTATCTTTCTAATAATTCTCATTTTGTCTTTTTATGAGTGCCTTCAGAACCCAAGGCTAGTTCCAGGATGAGAACTCTTCTGCTCTTGCTGGAACACAGAAGAACCATAAAATTACTGCTCCCTACACAGCAAAGGATCACGATGAGGCTAAGGCTAACTATTTTACTGTTACTGAACTCTCTTAATCTTGACCACTCTCAGAGAAGCCACTTGAGAGACTCCTAAGTCCTCACTATCTCTACCGAAAGCTTAACTTTACACTCTCCCTCTTAAATCAGACCAACCCAGCCTTAGCCAAGGACTGCTGGCTCTGCCTTTCTCTCTGTTCTTCACTATATGGCACTGTCCCTACACCCATCAAGTGTTGGAACCAGTCCAAAATCACTCTGGCTTCTAAAAAAGAAAAGGGGAATATATTTTCTGAAAGAGCTGAAACCCTAGTAGGTGATTATCCTACTGCACAGGCAAACCAAGCATCCCTTCTCTTTCGGACCTAAATTCAGTCCCTTGCTCAAGTAGCTTCATCCTCTCTCCCAGTCACAGGCCCTATCAATCTACACACCCCACTACTCACCCCAGCCCCTTTATGCTTTACAAGATCACGGAGCAAAAATCAGTGGGTAATCTCCCATCCTCTGCTTGCAACACTACAGTCAAATTGGAACTATCAAATACCTATTGGTCCCAACGATCAACTATCAGGACTCCCCAGAAGCCAATGGTCATTTTCTATGACCAGTTTTACTTCTTATCCAACAGTCCAGGCCTGAGGCTTCAATTGTTCTTTTCCGTCCCTTTCACTTTTTCCTTGGATATCACCTCATAATAGCATTCCTACCCATTTTCACTGCAAAAGAGTCTCAACCTCTCACCTGTCACCCCTTATAGGAAGCACCTTGGCAGTCACTCTCTAGGTTTGGAGTGCACAATGAGGATAGAGACCCCCATACACTGCAACTCACCTTTTTTTCTCTACACCTTTCAGCTTGTCTCCATAATCAGGAAACCTTCTTCCTCTTTGGACAAAACATGTATGTCTGTCTCCCCACAAAATGGACAGGGACTTGAACTCTCATCTATCACTCACCCAATGTAGATATAGCCCCCAATATTCAATCCTAGCCCATTCCCAGAACACACCATATCCAATACAAAAGAGCGCCCAAGCTAATCCCTCTCCTTATTACACTCAGCATTTCATCAGGGGCCAGCACTGGAATAGGGGGACTGGCAACTTCCCTCTCCTTCTATCAGAGCCTACCCAAAGACCTTGCTGACAGCTTGGAAGAAATAGCCCAAAGGATTGTTGCAGTACAGGATCATATTGACTCACTGGCAGCTGTTACTCTCCAGAACCCAAGAGGACTAGACCTTCTCACAGCAGAGAAAGGGAAGCTGTGCCTGTTCCTTGAGGAAGAGTGCTGTTTTTATGCTAACCAATCTGGTATTGTAAGAGATGGGGTCAAGAAACTAGCTGATCCAACTTCAAAAATAAGACAGGAGTTATGCCAGACCTGGGCTACATGGGAGATGGGGGGATGGGGGGTGAAATGTTTCCTTCCATTGACAAGACCAGTGTTAATGCTACTCATAACCCTAGGACCATGTCTTCTACATCTGTTAATTCACTTTATCTCATCTCGTCTAAATGCCTTTAAACTTCAAATGGTCCTGCAAACCAGAAGAATTCCCAACAAACCTCTCTGAAAGGAAAAAATGGGATGTCAACCCCTTGGTCATCGCCCCTTTCAGCAGGAAGCAGTAAAAGAGCGGTCATCACACCTGAACACAATAACACCCCGTGGTTATGGTACCACAAGGCTAAAAAGTTTGTGGGACAGGGCGGGGGGATGACAAGGCTAACCCATATTTTGTAAAACTACTTTTTTAAAATTCTCTGCTGTTTAGATAGTCCCATATTCTGTAAAGTAAACTCTGCTAATTTTAAACAGCCCCTTATTCTGAAAAAGTAACTTTGCGTTCTAGCCTGCTTAAGTAATAAGGAAGATAAACTTAGCTGTCTGACTTTGTAGGCCAGAGACTAGAATGGCCATACCCTCATGCCATGTCAGATGCATTTTTTAATTGGATGGAACTGTTGTTTTCAAGGCCACCAGCAGGGTAACCACTAAGCAAACATAGGGCTGGCTCCTTAATTAAAAGGAAAGTTCTGCTTGTAGCTCTGCTTAGAATTTTAATTCACTTTTCTTTAAGCCCACTTGTGTATATATTAAAAAGTGTAATTTCAAAGTCTAAATGCTGCTTGGTTTTCTTCTCCAGTCTTCTGCAACAAAAGAACTCAAGCCTTTTCATAAAAGCTAAAAGTCTTAAAAGGACCCAAGTTCTGTGAATGGCAGACACCCTTCTCAATTTATTGTTAAAACAGAAAAGGGGGCATGCTGGAGGCAAAGACCAATAGTAGTTAGCATAATAAATGCAAGAAGTCCCTGGTAAGGCTGATGGACTTTGCTATTCAGCAGGGTTGAAAATCTGCATATTATTACCTGCTATTGGCTGAACAGCTGAAGGCAATATCCTTAACCTGAAAATCCTTTATTGTTTACCAAACCTTAACTTTGATATGTGTGTTTGCTTTGCTGAAGGGCAAAATTTATCAATAAAAAGCCTTGGGTCTGGACATTTGGGGAACACTCCTCTAGAGAGTAGGTATCCGTCTGGCTTGCCCAAATATCTTCTATATGTATATTTATTGCCTAGTGTATCAATTTATGTTGCAGCCCATTCTCCAGATTCCTGAACTCTTGCTGCAAACAAACAAACAAACAAACCAACAAACAAAAAATCTGCAGCATGGTTTCTGGAAATTATTTTTATTGTAATACTATATGTGAAATTCATTGAAAAATTTGGAAGCTGGGACCTTAGTTGTTTAAGGACTTTAAAGTCTAGCAAGTCAGATTGGGGGACTGTGGGGGAACCAGCTCTGGTGGGTTTTGCTCAGTGAGCCCCTTTTCATTTCCACCTGGTATGCTGCTGGATTGCTGAAGCACTTAATAGAGCCATTTGCATATCAAATTTACTCAGGTGAATTTTACCAATGTAGGTTTGACTTGATGAAGTGCTAACTACTCATGTGCTTGCTGCTCTATGCTGGGTGTCAGCAGCTTCCTAGCTTGCCACACAAAGCACCTGGCCCTTCATACTTTTTATTGCTGTTACTTTATTTTCTTCTTCCTTCCCCTCTTCTTGTTTGGGCCCATCAACTTGGGAGCATATTTTACCATTTCTTAAGTACATTTCTATTAATTTCAGAGAGGAAGGGAGAGGAAGAGAAGGATAGAAACTGCAATAATGAGACAAAATCATTGGTTGGCTGTCTCCTGCACATGCCCCCTGGGGAGTCAGTCCTGAACTCAGGCATCAGTCCCACCTGAGAATTCAATTATGACCTCTTGGATTATAGGTCTACTGAGTCACACCGGCCAGGCACACTCTGCTACTTCTATTGGGGAGAGAAAATGCTGATATATCCATAACAGAGAGTGAGCCCGCCAAACCACTACAAAGAGGATCAGAGAACAAGAAAATGCTTCCCTTCTCTCTCTCTCCACCTTGACAGGGAACAGTGTCCATGATGGGAATCAGAACCTCTGGAATTTAGGAAAAGTATAAAAATGGGTAGGTTCTGGGGGAGGAAGGGCGTGGGCTAAACATCGCATGATCTGGGTGTTGGTTCCTCACCACATATAGAGACCGTGTCCCATTACGTTGTGTTGAGATTCACTTGTGGGATAACTTATGTAAAGCACTGGTCAGCATGTCCTGTTCTGGAATTGCCCACTGTTATTAGCATTAATAGTGATTATTAGTCACCAGAAGCAAGTTAAGGAAGAAAAGTGAAAGTCAGTGCACCCTGGCCAGTGTGGCTAGGCATTGTCCTGTGCATCACAAAGGTTACCGGTTTAATTCCTGGTCAGGGCACATGTCCAGGTGGCAGGTCCGGTCTCCAGGCAACCATTAATATTTCTGGTTCACATGAATGTATGCTTCTTTGTCTTTCTCTCTACATTCATCTCTCTCTAAAGAATCAATTTTAAAACCCCCCGCATTAAAACAAGACAAAACAAAAGAAAACTCATTGCTGCATGTTGTCTCTCAACAGGGTGTCCTGCATTTGACACTTTACATCTTCTGGAGACCACAACTGAATAATCCAGCAAAATTCTTCATTAGAATCTGGATTTTTCTATTAAAATATTCAAAAAGGCACAGTACCAAGGCAATGAGGCTTAGAAAGTGCATGCTTAGATAGAGACATCATCTGTGAAGATGGGCATACAGGGGCCCTGGGTAGGTGGTGGCTGGTGGTGCACAGGGATTCTGTACATGAAGGCCCTATAAATGGGGGTCTCCAGGCCATCAGAAAGCAAGCAGGAAGAGTAAGGTACACATAGTCAGTTGCTTACTATTGAATGTACCCCAGAATACATCAATCGGCATAGCAGTCAGGCAGGTTGGATTTAGGGCATCTGGGAGATAGGGCTGTTAAAGGGAAGACTCTGAATAAAGAAGAGCCAAAGCCTGGCCTGCTTGGCTGAGGGGTTGATTTTCAATCTGTGAACCAGTAGCTCAGGGTTCAATTCCAGATCTGGGACATGCCTAGGTTGTTGGCTCGAAGCCCAGTAGATGTCTTGTAGGAAGCAGCCAATAAATGATTCTCTCTCACCATTGATGATTATCTTTCCTTCCTCTCTGGAAACAATAAAAATAAATATATCTAAAAATATAAAGTAACTTAGGGTTTTGATACCCATAATATCCATTTAAGAAACACAAGAAGGAGCTCTTTGTCATAGTCAGAATTTTTATGCTGTTCCTTCTTCTCCTTTAATTTTCCTTTTTGTCCACTTCCCCAGAGGATTGTATATAATGTGTTCTACTATATACTGGGAAGTTTTGTATTGTTTACCTTCTTGTTTTTCTCTGCACTAAAATACCTTATCAATTCAAACCTACATTGGTAAAATTTAGCTGAGTAAATTTGATGTGCAAGTGGCTTTATTAAGTATTTCACCAATCCAGCAGCATACCAGGTGGCAATGAAAAAGGGTCTCACTGAGCCAATCAGAACAGGGCTTATTCCCTCACTGCTCCCCAATCTGACATGCTAGACTTTAAAGTCCTTAAAAAAATGAGTTTCCAGCTTCCAAATTTTTTAATGAACTTCACATACACTATTCTAATAAAATTAATTTTAAGAAACCACACATTTTTGTGGTAATTTTTAAAATTCACGTTGCAAGTTTTGTTGATAACTATACACTCAACAAGCCAAGAGGTGAATTTTTGAAAACGTTTCCTGTTCATGGTTTTTGTTTATGTTCACTGATAAAAACACTGAGGCCTCATGATAACTTGATGTTCGGGCGAGCATGCCCTTGATGGTCCATTAAATGTCAAATAGTTGAAGAGAAAGTTCATGAGTAGTTGTACAGTAAAATACATATCCCTATCAAGGGGCACTTTTGTTCATTTCATTCAGAGGTGTAATCAGGAAAGATAACTGGTTCAGTTTAAGTGCAATCTCTGTTTCAATCTTATTCCCATATCAGTCAGGTGCTGATGTCATTTCAATAAGCAAAAGGATGCTTACATTTAGATTTCTCCAAACATTGATATCAATCCATATGTAATTTTTCTTCCTACTTATATTATTCCTTTAAAGGTTGAGGACATACAAAATGCCATGGGAAGGAGGTGAACAATTATTTTGTTACTTGTTGGAGGTTCCTCAACACTTTTTTTCATTTAGGTTTTCTAAGGAGAATATTTAATTTGTTTCATGCACTGGGCCTCTAGTGTCTACGCTAATAAAAGAGAAACCTGCAAATTAACCATCACTCCGCTATGCCAAGCCACACTAACCAGCCAATCAGGAGCGAGTGTGCAAATTAACCCAAACAAGATGGTGGCGGCCACGGAGCTGGAGGAAGCAGGAGGCTTGGGTTGTCCCCGGCGATGGAGGAAGACAAGCTTCCTGCCTGCCTTGGTCGACCCTGTCATCTGCTCAAGGCTACAAAGTTTCAATTACGGAACATAAAGAAACCGTAGATACTTGCTCCCAGCTGGCTCTGGCCTCCACTCAAGGAGGTGCTGAAAAAAAAAGAAAAATAGGAGGGCCTAGGACCTTGGGTCGCCAGGGGGGTTGATTAGGCCTGGATGGGATGGCAGGAGACATTGGGGTAAGCAGACTAGCAGGGGGCCAGTTGGGGGTGAGTAGGTCATCAGTGGGGGTCAGTTGGAGGTGATCAGGACAGCCGGGAGGAATTTGGAGTGAGCAGGCCAGCAGGGGGCAGTAGGGGGCAAGCAGGCCAGCAGGGGGGCTGTTGGGGGTGAGCAGGCCGGCAGGCAGAGTGGTTAGGGGCAAACAGGCAGGCAGGCAGGCAGGCAGGTGAGAGGTTGGAGCCAGCAGTCCCAGATTGTGAGAGGGATGTCCAACTGCCGGTTTAGGCCCGATCCATGTAAACACCCCTTTGAGGGGTCCCAGATTGGAGAAGTTGCAGATCGGTTTGAGGAATACCCACCCTGTGCATGAATTCCATGCACCAGGCCTCTAGTTCATATATAATAAAAATTTTCTAGAAGAATTTAACAGAGAGATTGAGAACAACACAGTCATAGTAGGAGACTTTAACACCCATCTGGCTTCCCTGGATTGAGCCTAGGAACAAAAACATAACAAGGAAACAGACTCTAAAGGACAAAAAGGATCTGATGGTTTTAATTGACATTTATAGAACAATTCATGCAATGCAGGATATACATTCTTCTCAAGCACCCAAAATCATTCACAAATAGAAACCACATGTTAGGATAAACAAGCAGTCTCTACTAGTTCAAGAACTGAAATCATATCAAGCATCTCTCAGATCACAGTGGAATTAAAGGAAAAATCAACTACAGTAAAAACAACCGAAAACATCCAAACACATAGAGGATAAATAGCATGTTAATAAACAATGACTGAGTTACCAATGAGATAAAGAAATAAAACAAAAACTTCCTGGAAACAAATGAAACTGAACACACAACAACCCCAAATCTCTGATACACGGCAAAAAAAGTTCTGCAAGTGAAGTTCATAGCACTACAGGCATATCTCCTTTATTTTATTTTATTTATTTGATTTATTTTTTACAGAGAGGAAGGGAGAGAGATAGAGTTAGGAACATGATAAGAGAGAAACATTGATCAGCTGTCTCCTGCACATGCCCTACTGAAGATGTGCCCACAACCAAGGTACATGCCCTTGACTGGAATCAATCCTGAGACACTTCAGTCCACAGGTCCATGCTCTATCCACTGAACCAAAACAGTGATTGCTACAGGTATATCACAAAAAAGAAGAAAAGAAAAGAAAAGGGAAAGGGAAAGGGAAAGGGAAAGGGAAAGGAAAAGGGAAGAAAAGAAAGAGCAAAAGAAAAAAATCAGCAATAAACAATTTAACTCTACAACTTAAATAACTAGAAAGAGAAAAACAAAGAAAATCCCAGTTTAAGTAGCGGGAACAACATAATAAATATTAGAGTAGAAATAAATAACTGAAAAATACAAAAACAAAACAAAACAATGAAAAGGAGAGATGGTTCTTTGAAAGGATTAACAAAATCAATAAACCAGTCATTAGCCAGAAACTTCAAGGAACAAAGAGAGAGACCCAAATAAATAAACAGAAATAAGAGTGGAAGACTAACCACTGACAGCACAGAAATACAAAGGATTGTAATAAAATACTATGAACAACTATATGCCAACAAGCTAGAGAGTATGGATGCAATAGACAAGTTCCTTGAAAATTGCAAAGTCCCAAAACTGAATCACGAATAAAAAATAAAAAAATGAATAGGCTAAGAACAACTAATGAAATGGGCTAATGAAATAGAAGTAGTAATAAAAAAACTCCCACCAAACAAAAGCCCAGGTTTAGATGGTTTCGTGGGGAAGTTCTACCAAACATTAAAAGAACTAACACCTATACTCCTCAAACTATTTCAGAAAATCCAAAGGAAGGAACACTTCCAAACTCTTTTTATAAGCCCTACATTATCCTAATTCTGAAACCAGATGGAGACACAACAAAAAACGATAATTATAGTCCAATATCTCTGATGAACATAGATGCTAAAATACTCAACAAAGTATTAGCAAACCTCATCCAGAAATATATTTAAAAGACAATATTCCACGATCAAATGGGATTTATTTCAGGGATGCACAGCTGGTACAATATTTGTAAATCAATAATGTGATACATCATATAAACAAATTGAAAGATAAAAAAAACACATTATCATACTGATACATACAAAAAAGGCATTGTACAAAATTCAGCACCCAATTTTGACAAACACTCTCAGCAAAGTGGTAATAGAGGGAGCATATCTCATCATGATAAATGCCCTATCTGACAAACCTACAGGCAACATCATACACAATGGGCAAAAACTAAAACCATTTTCCCTACGAACAGGAACAAGACAGGGATGACAACTTTCATGATTACTGTTTGATATAGTATGGGAATGCTAGCCATAGGGATCAGAAAAGAAGAAATAAAAGGCAACCCAACTGGAAAAGAAGAAGTTAAAGTGTCACTATTCGCAAATGACATATTGTACATAGAAAATCCCAAAAACTCCATTAAAAAAAAACACAACTAATAGAATTAAAAAATAAATTCGGCAATGTGGCAGGATACAAAATTAACTTCCAGATATCTATGGCTTTTTTATATACCAATAATGAAGTTACAGAAAGAGAAAAGAAATCCAATTTATCATTATAACAAAAAAATTAAGATACCTAAGAATAAACTTTAGGAAGTAAAAGAACTGTACTTGTAAAATGAGAGGACATTGAAAAAAGAGGTAGAGGAAGACATAAACAAATGAACGAATACACTGTGTTGATGGACTGGCAGAATAAATGTCATTAAAATGGCCATATTATCCAAAACAATTTGTAGATTCAATGCACTCCCCATTAAGATACCAGCAGAATATTTCACACACCTAGAACAGTCTCCAAAAATGCATCCTATATAATAAAAGCCTAATATACAAAATGACCGAACAGCAGAACAACCTGTAGAAAGATTAGCCGCTATGACGCACACTGACCACCAGTGGTCAGATGCTCAACACAGGAGCAGCCCCCAGTCCTCAAGCCCCAGGCCAGCTAAGGCAAGTGCCAGCGGGAGCCTCCGATCACCCCGCTGGTCACCCCACAGATCAGCCCTGATTGACGGCCAGGCCTAGGGTCCCTACCCAGCATGAATTTCATGCACCGGGCCTCTGGCATAGAATTAAAAAAGGCCTTGAATAGCCTGAGAAAGAAGTACAATGTTGGATGTATCACAATATTAGATACTGAGCTATATTACAAAGCCACTGATTCTCAGAACTGCCTGTTACTGGCACTGGAACAGACATATAGGTCAATGGAAAAGAACAGAAAATCCAGAAATCCACCCAAGATGTTATGCTCAATTAATATTTGCAAAAGGATAAAACAGCATACAATGAAGCAAGATACTCTCTTCAATAAATGGTGTTGGGAAAATTGGACAGATACTTGCAAATAATGAAAGTAGACCCCAAATTATGTCATATACACATATAAGCTCAAAGTGGATAAAGTACTTAAATGGAAGATGGGACACTATAAAAATCTTAGAAGAATCCATAGGCCGCAAAATATCAGACGTATGCCTTAGCAATATTTTTACTGATTCAGCTTAAGGCAAAGGAAACTAAGGAGAAAATAATAATAATAAAAAAAGGGACTACAACAAAATAAAAAGCTTCTGCTCAGCAAAAGAATCCATCAACAAAACAAGTATGCCCACTGCATGGGGGAATATATTTGCCAATGTTATCTCCAGTAAGGGTTGAATCTCCATAATTTACAGGGAACTCGTAAAACTTAACAAAGATAAACAATCCAATAAAAAAAGGGCAAAGGGCTTAAATAGACACTTTTCCAAACAGGACCTATAGAAGGCCAAGAGATATATGAAAACACTAGAGGCACGCCATTCATGCACTGAGGGGGGAGGGTGCCAACTGAGAGGTACCTTACCCAGCCTGTGCCCTCTCACCTTCTGGGAGCAGGCCTAAGGCAGCAGTCAGACATCCCCTGAGGGATCCTTTGCGCTGACATGGAGGCTTCCGCCACCTCCACGGCACTTGCCAGCTGTGAGCCTGGCTTCTGGGAGTGCACTGACCACCAGGGAGCAGGTTCTGTATTGAGGTTCTTCCCCAGGATGGTCAGTGTGCATCATAGAGACCAGATGTACTGCTGTTTGGTCGATTTGCATATTAGGGTTTTATATATACACACTAGGTGCCCAGTGCATGAAAGGAAGTGTGGGATTCATGGGCATGGGGGCAGGTCTGGGCCCGTCTTCTGTGCCCCCACCTGGCCCCTCCTGCCACAGCTCCTGGTCTCCTGTGATGCCCATCTCTATTGTAAAATATTTGTAGCCAATGTTAATAGGGTCTTTCAACAAATGTCCATAAATGGAACTGCCTGTTTGAAAGTTTGACCATATTTTTGTTGATTTCAAGACATGGAGGGAAGGAGAGAGGGAGGGAAAGAGGGAGGGAGGGAGGGAGGGAGGAAGGGAGGGAGGGAGGGAAAGAGGGAGGGAGGGAGGGAGGAAGGAACATCGACTTGGTGTTCCACTTACCGATGCATTCATTGGTTGCTTATTGTATGTGTACTGACCAGGGATCGAACTAGCAATTTTGGCCTGTTGGGAAGACGCTCTAACCACTTACATACCCTGCACGATGAAAGTCTGCATATTTTAAGGCTTTCAGTAAAAATTTCCCAAGGACCCTTCCCCAGCAGAGCATGGGGGTCAAGTATCTCCATTCAGGAATATGGAATTTCCCTCTCCAATATAGCCCTGCTCATACCCGAGGGTGGTTTCAGGCAGGTGGGTCCCACCCTCATGATGCTCTCTATTGGTTTGCAGTTCACCAGGACACATGGCAATGACCTCGCTGGTCCACAGTGCCAACTGCCAAGTAGTGGGTTTCATTGTCACCACCGTAGGATGGATCTTCTCGATGACTTGCATGGTACTGGCGGAGTAGTGGGTTTGGTACATGGAGATCAGCTCCGCCCCCTCCCTGGGGCTGGCCTGTGTAGGGATGTGGAAGGTCTGCAGTTACCAGTCCAACAGCCTCCAGAGCAAAGCCATAGCGTGTCACTGCTACACTTACAGTGACACCTACCTGCTGCTCAATATCCACATGGCTCAGCACCTGCTGCTGGCCGCCAACCTCCTGGCTTTCTTGGGGAAAGTGCTCAAGGTCATGGGCCTGCAGAGAGTGTGCATGGCTCATCTTCAGAAGGAAAACGCCCGCAATCTCTTCTTTGCTTCCGGAGTCCTGAGCATCATAGCTGGCACATTGATCTTCATTGTTGTGATATGGAACTACCACTCTGTGATGAATGAAGAGGGCATACGCTTCCCACCATTCTTCCACATCCCCTTCAGGCCCGACCTGCAGGAGATCAGCAGCACCATCCCCGTGGTGGTTCTAGCTGTCATCCTGATGCTGTTGAGTGAGCTGTTTACCCTCTCTTACCAGCTTCCCCCAAAACCCAAGGGTACCCTGAGGACTCAGAAGTGTGAAATTCTAGGTTGCATAGCTTTGCAAATCCACAGTCAGCAGTTGATGGGGGTGAAGTATTATCAGGATGCTCTAGGAAATAGTTCCAAGTACTCAGGACCATAGCAAAGGCCATTTTGAACAGAAAGTGGATATTTGCTTTATGTCCAAATTGGGCTCAATGGTTAATGAACTTTCCTTAAAAAAATCCAAAAACACTACTGCCCACCTATCTTATTATCCAATCTAATAAAGAGGGATTATGCTAATTTACCCTGAAACCTTTGCAAAATCGATGGCACCCATGGGAGGGGATATGCTAAATTACTGCCCCACCCTCAAAAATGGCAGTGCCCACAGATAAAAGATGGTGGAACCCTGTCCACTCAGCCCCGCCAGGGCAGCAGCTTATGGCTCCAAGGGGGGAGGAGTGTCTGAGTCCAGGGACTGGAATAGTTACCTGTGATGGCCCCTAAGAAGTTGTACTTCAGTAGTGCTCACCGGAGGCCACTTGTTCCATTCCCTGCGGATGCACCTACTGTGGGCTGACGCACTGAACAGTCACCGAGGTAAGGGAGGAGGTACCAGTGCCCTAGAAAGTACCAGCAAACCTGAAAGGACAAATGGTGATGTGATCTCCTAGAAACATCCTCAGCAGCCTAGTGTCTGTGCATCACAGATGCTCATGCCCTCTTATTTGACCAGAAACTGCAGATGGGAGAATTGGGTTAACATGTCATAGAGGACACCAGATGGTTCACAATCAGTTCCTTTTATTACTGACATTTATTCACAACCATTTAAGCAAAGGTTATCCCCCATCTACCACCCAAGCTCAGAAAGGAGCCTGACCCAATATCTCAAGCAGGAGGCAACCAGTAAATTTTAGTATTGGAGACATGACCTGAAATGCCTTCAACTTGTGCTTCCTTCAAGCCACAGCCTGGACCCCTGTCACCCTCATCTCTTAGCCCAATGAGGCTACCGGCAGACCCGCAGAAAGGACTAACCTGGGCAAGGTCAGGCAGCATCCATCAGTGGCTGCCACCCTGCAGGAACTTAGATCACTGTATTATCCATAAACCACCTATCCCTTTTCATGATTTCTCCCTCCAGAATCCTGCATTCACCACGCATTCCCTTAGTGGGAGGCTTTGGAAATCCTTGGCAGACAGGTGATTCCAGGCAGGTTTGTATTGAAAGGCTGCCATCACCAAATAGCTAAGTGTGGACCTTAACCCCTGAAACCTTACCACTGATGGGCTTTCCTTTCCTCACTGCCATCCTCACTTGGTTCCTTTGCATAATCTTCCCTCAGACACCACTTAGAAGATTCCCAAGCTACCATCACTGGCCCGAAGCCCCCATTACTTCCATTCCTAGCAAGGAGTCTCTTTAATAGCATCTTTCTTAGTTCATACATCCTACCTTAGTCTCGGGGGAGGGGGGTGTTACTTGACAACATGCAAGGGGACAGAGCAGTGAAAAAGACACTGACTGTGTGGACCCTCTAGTGACTCAGGCTCTCTAGCACTGCTGATGGACAGCACATAGGAGGTCCCATCACTGTGGAATGAAATGAGAAGGGGCTTGCACTGGTCTGCAGGGAAACCTCACCACACCTCACCTGAGGTTCTGGTTCAGGCGGCCTTTGAGGAAGGAGACATCAACCAAATAGAGCTCCTGGAGGTGGGAGAGGCTGAGGAACTGAGAGGTGACCAGGCTAACACACTGCTCCTCCTGCTCCAAGGTGGTGTGAGAAGATGTAAAGACGTGGGAGAGGAGGAACCAACAAAGATTGCCCACCTTGCCCAGGTAAGGAGCGAACTTCCTCAGAGTGGACAGCTTCCAGGTACAATTTACCTCCAAATCCTGGACAGAGTCGAGCTGCACCATATCCAGGATGTTAATGTTTCCCTTCGAAATGGCAAAAACCTTCAGCTTATTAGAGCAAAGGTGCAGGAAACCTCTCCTCTCACTGACTTTCTTAATAAGGTAGCTGAGGGCCTCATCAAGGACACCTTTCTTGAGGCAAAGATCTACTAACACCTCCATGGGGGCCAAGTGTGGATTTGGCCCAGCACTTAAGCTGTCCACTTTCCCCCTTTTCCTCATGGGCTGTGGGGCCCCAGGTTCCATTAGTGAGCACACATCTGCTCTGGTTCCAGCCCACATGATCCAGAAATCCTGATGAGCTCCCTTCTGTAAATTTAGCATCTGCATTTTCCACCTCCTGTGGAGAAAATAGGAGGTAGGCTGGGGTGCATTAAGATAACAGGGAATGAGACCATGGCCATGAGTCTAGGAACTTGGGCACCTGAGTCAGACACCCGATGGGACTTTTACTCCATACCCCAGGAATCAGCTGCTACTTGCACTACTGGGACCCCTCGTTGTCCCCATTTCTGGTACCTTTGGGTGCCACCAGGAAGGGTGGGCTCATGTCCCTTCGGTCACCCTCTACATCTTCATCAGCCCTATATATCTGCAGCCTTTTCCCAGAATGACCCCAGCAGTGGCTCCAAGTCCTCCCTGAGCTCTCCCTTTGGCCCTGTATGCTCCCATATCCCAGCTGTAACTGCTCAGATCCCCAGGGCCCAACCAGGCTACTGAATCCCCCTCACCTGGGTCAAGTCTCCTGGGCAAGCAGGGCATGGAGCCCATCAAGCACAGCCTGCAAGATATTGTGGTAAGGCTCCCGATGACTCATCAAGGCCCCCAGAGGTAGGCAGGGGAAGGGCCAAGCCTGCACCATGGCCTTCAGGACTTTGCTGTGCATCCCGGCCAAGGCTGCTGTCAACAGAGGTGGGAAGAGCTCCATAGGCAGCCACTCCACCGCAGCGATGGCCGAGGCTTCATCCCTCAGCAGGCTCTGGCATGCCGGGTCCAGGAATCTGCGTGGAGCCTGGCGGTTCAGCCAAATGAAGTTGCTCTGAAAGAGATCCTGGGAGATGGTAGGGACGAAGGCATCATGTCAGGCTGAGGATGAGCAACCCCGTTCCCTCTCCCTTCAGAGGAATCAGCTGAAGGCCAAAGGCACTGCTCTGGCAACAACTGGAGCATCCCCATTTACCCCAATCCCTTTTTCTGCTTAGGGGCCAAAAAGCCACTCAGCCCTGCCTCTCCTTGACTGTGGCAGGACAAGCACCTTGCCAGGGACCAAGGAGTGAAGAGATGACCACTGGACTCCTCCCACATCTACCCACTGCCTACCTGTAATTCTGCTGTGCAATGAGTACTGGGAAACCAAAGAGATGGTCCCACCCTTTTCAGGGAAAACCTTTCTGATTATCACTGAAGGACTGAAAGCATCTGGAGTAGGCAGCAGTGCCTGGCCAACAACGCCTCTTGCTAAGCTCCAACAAATAAAACAGATGGGGAAGATTAAGGAACACCCACACAATGCGTACCTTCTGGCCTTTGAGACATTTTAAATGAGAAAGTAAAAGCAGCACAAAAGATTTCTAAAGCATGGGGAAACTAGAGGTGAGAAAAATAACCATTAATTCTGAGATGTACATTTTATTGTGTGTCCCTTCTATGAATATTAGAATAACCACTTAGTCCATGACAACAGAGGGCTCACATATCACAACTATGCCTCCTCTCAAAAGGGACTGCAAGCCCTGGTCAGTGATGCTCAGTTGGTTGAGCATCCCCCCTTGCACCCAAAGGTCTCTTGCAGGCTCCATTCCCAACCCCCAGTGGGGGGTGGGAGGAGCCCGCTGATGGATGTTTCTCCCATCAATGTTTCTCTGTCTCTTTCTCCCTTCTTCTCTTTCTAAACATCACTTGGCTTTTATTAAAGAACTCCCTTAAGATATACTGTCAGACACACAGCCTGGCCACTAAAAAATCCAAAATGGTTTTTGCCAATTTGGCCTACAATAGGTTCATTAGGAATATTCTACTTGTAGAAAGCTGGGGAAACTTGGCCTGTAAACCTCTATTAATGGCACATATCAAAACAGAAATCAAAATGTTTTGGATTACGGCTAACCTGCATCTGGAGGAAAAGGCAAAATCTGCTCATTTGTAAGGAAAGAAATGCCAATTCTCTGTGGGACCTTGGCCTGCACGTCCCTGAGGACCACCTCAGGCTCCTGACTCACCAGAGTGGACATGGTGCAGGAAGCCCTCTGCTCAGACCTGGGCAGTGACTCTCATGCTCTAGCTTCTGATCCCTCCTGAGCCTCCTCAGAAACCATTATATACCCCATCTGACAACACCTTCTTTTGAGGTCCCAGCTGAAATGGCAACTTCCAACTGAAAGCTGAACCTTAGTACTAGATCTCCAGGCAGTTAACCTGATTGGGTTTTGCACTCTGCACACCTCCAACTGAATCCTAGGTCCATTCATGAAAGGAAAAGAAAATGAAACCAACATGGAAGTAAACTTGATGGGTTGTTGGTACCACATCTAAATTCCCTAATGTTCATGTTAACACACCATTAGGCAGACAGGGTATCCTCTCAAGAGAAAAAGGTATACAATGCAACAGTATTGAGTACCAAATAGTCCCTGACACTTGATGTTACCTCAATTGCAAATCCGTGCCCATTCAAAGAGGAACAGAGGGACAGTTGGTATTCCAGATTTTGAGGATCAAGCCTTCCCCAAAGGAGGCAGGGCCAAAATCACATCTAGGAATTGATCAGGAGAAGGGTTGGGCTGCAAGTTTGTAATGGGACCAAGGGAATCACCCAAGACAAGGTGCACACTTGGGAAACTCAAAGGCTCTGACTGGATAAACTTGAGAACTTAAAAGGCTGGTGGTTAAGAAGAAAATATGGTGGATCCCTTAAGCCCTAGCTGGTGGGGAGTATAGGCAGGACGTTCAATCACCCTCCTTCTGTGGAGGTAAAGGGCATTTCCTCCAGAAGAACCAGATGAGCTCAGCAATCTGGCTTGAGAAAATTAAATGTAAAAATGTGGGCTGTGCAGAGGCCAGAGGAGAGGTGTGGCAGCGGAACCTGGGAAGTGACTTATCAAATTCTGAAAGCGGGGCTCTTTGGGATCTTGGAGGCACAGAGAAAAATACACGTGGGCCAAAAGACCTATGTGTCCTTATCAAGGAGCTGCTCTAAGAGGGCATTCTCTTTAGCTCAGGCTTCCTCTTTCACATCCCGACCTTCCACAGGCAGCAGATTTGGCCCAGGCAAGTTCCAGGGGCCTGGCCCTAAACATGACTGCCAAAGTCTGTATGGATAACTAATGTTTGCTCACCCCCAGGGTACAAACTATGCAAATTGGCTTCAAAAAGCTCCTTCTGAGCCTAAAACTCTCAGTCAGATTGTGAGGGAAGAGTGTCCTCTCTCGGGATTAAGCACAGTGCCCACATACACCTCCCCCTTCAAAGATCTGAAGCTGTACTAGTATTTTGCATGTAAGGATCTGCCATATTATGCGATATCCCATGCTGCACTGAATCACAAATTGTATCTTTTGTAATAGAGACAGAGACAGAGACAGACAGAGAGAGAGAGAGAGAGAGAGAGAGAGAGAGAGAGAGAGAGAGAGAGAGAGAGAGATATGCACAACTTTTCTGCAGGTTCCTCTCTACCCACTCCAATGTGATGCCCAAACAACTCTCATATTCCAGGGAGAGGGACCATGTGACAGAATACCACGGTGGTGTTCACCAGAAAATTTCATACTGGTTGATTAGATTTCTGGAAGAGATTCAAACTGTAATGAGTTTAAGAAGTTAATCTAGACTTGTATCCTGGGCTTTCAGGACAAGTGGTGCCACCTGGGGGCTGTATTTCTCTTTAACACTGACATTGCATGCACCAGGCAGAATCTGGAAAATTGTAGGAGTCCAAGCTCAGGCAGCTTCTATGAGATCCCAGTGTCCAGGATATACAAGGAGACCGGAGGGACCACTTAGAATGACCTAGAAACAAAGTCTGAGCCGAACATGCCTTCTTCCTGAGCAAGAACCACTCCTCTTCCCATCCCCATGCAGAGCATGCTTTCCCAGGGCATGAGCTGTGGCACTGGAGGCAGGAGCACATCTGCATCAAGGGCTGTCCTTCCTGCCCAGTATTTGACAGGCCCCGCCAACTCCCAGCACCCATACATGAATCTGGGGGATGTTTCTACCACATTCTGGTCACCTACCACCTGCCCTCATCATGGCCCTCACTTATGTCCAGCCCACAGCAGCCTTTGAGCACATGATTCCTACTGGGATACCAAGGCATATGCCCTTCTGAACTTTTTTTTTTTTTTTGAGTGGGAGGGTGGTCCTTAGAATGTGCTCCCAAGGCTGGGAGCCCTCTTTATGCATCCCTGGGATGTCAGGCAACCTCTCATGATCCTGATGCTGGGCACCCCCACTGATGACAGAAATCCTCAGTTCCCCCCAATTCATCTGAGCTGTTTTGGAGAACATAACAGGCTACAATGTGCAGAAGGAAAAACAACATCCCAGCTACTTTCCTGGATTCAGAATGGCACCGAGGATGCAGGAGGATGCCCTTCCTGGGTTCCAGAGGAAGCCCTGCCTCTGTGAACCTTCACAGGCCCTGGGGATCAGTCCACATGCATGGACTTTCCCACATTCAGCTCTCTTAACCCAGCCTTTGACCAGACAAGCTTCCACCTTGCGTCTTTCCCTCTGAAGTCAGACCTCTTCTTACCCTGACGTATATTGTCCTCTGTGCCTTTTAGAAACTCAAAAGTCTCTGCTCACACTACCTGCTCTGCCTGTGCCCCAAAAGGCCTGGTTTCACCTCAGACCCAGTGACATCTAGACTAAACAATGGACTGCCCGTCTTTCTTCCTCCCCAAGGAGGGCATGCCTGACGTCCAGGGCACGCCTGGCTCTAGCCATTTAATGCCAAGGGAGGTGCTTCTAGAGGCACAGGAGAGGTGGGTGGGGACGATCACTCCCTCCAGGCTGGAGGGAATGGGAAGAGAATGGCCCAGAGACTCCCATGAGGAACCTTAGAATGAGGGACAGGAGGGAAATGGCTGCAGAGCAGGGGCCAGTCTTCCTGTCTCTGACAGAGCTGTATCCCTTAAATATTGGAGACCTGTCTACTGGATTGTGCAGTTGGGGAATGGGTTTGGGGTGCAGGGGTGGCATTTTGGGTCAGGACGTAGAAGCTGGGAGTGTCCTGAGTGTCTGGGTTTAATTGCCCTGGCCTAGATGAGGTGCCAGTGACTCTCCCAGACGCCCAACCCCAAAGGCACAGAGTCATGCCAATGGAGAGTGCAGAGTCGGGGGGGGGGGGGGGAGAGGGTCAAGCACAGATCCTGGACACAAAGATGAGGAGAGGTCTGGAGGGAAGTGGACGGCCCAATCATGGCATTTAGGCCTGCAGAGGGATGCTCCTGGTGATGTTTGCACTTCTGCGTCATTTGTCAGTAAGAATTATGCTTCTGACCAGAGAAGGAGAGAACGGCGTCTGCTACTGCATCCCTGGAATCCACTGACCTAAGTCTCCAACTCCAAGCCATAGGAAGCCCATTGGGGCTGAGAGCAAAACCAGATGCTGTAGGTTGTACAGCCCGTTCCACTGCAGTGCATTCCCCTGGAGGGGTGCCATAAGCCTCAGGGTCACAGAAGGACAGGCTCCATGCTGGACAGGAAAACCCGCTATGCCCATGTTGAGGGCTGGCAGGAGGCACTGGCACAGAGTGGACATGTTCTCAGGGACATCCCGGGTCAGCGGATCCTCACCGGCCATAGCCAGACCCCTCTCTTCTCCTTCAATCCTTGATTTACTCACAAAGATTCCTGAGTGCCTAAGGTACATCCACTGCTACTCTGGGTCATCGGCAGGGACACCTCATGAGAATGTCATGGTCTCCTTCAGAGCATCTCTGAGGCATGGACCCTCACTCTATTGGGTAGACAAACGAAAAAAAAAAAAGTGAGCTGAAAAATGAGTAAATCACAGACTGGTGTTGCTTTGCACAGTAGAGCAGGGCACAAAGAATGGTACCGCCAGCTAATAGTGCCAGCAATCTTAATAACCATCGGAAAAGTTACTTTTCAATGGCCATTATAAATTTTTGTCACAACATTAAAAACTCTGTGATAAATATACCATACATGTAAGTAAATAAAGTAATAAACTCACTACTAAGTACCTTGCGATTTGAAATGTTTGAAAATTAAAAACTGAAATGAGCCTTTGTAAAAGATTTTCAAGAGTAGTTTAAGGTGGCTTGCGGTTCTTCTGGTCATACAGTTTTCCATATGTTGTATCACAAATCAGCGAGCTGGACAAGACGCCTAATGAGCCAATTAGGAGTCATCTTACGCGCAGTTTCAGAGCTGATTACCTCTGTCAAATTCTGAAATAACACAGGGGGGTGGTATTTCCTTTTTGTATCCATTGAGTTCTTTGTGTAAGACAGCTTATAACCTTGAGTACGTATCATGTCTAATCAAACACCTGTCATATCTATACAGGCAACTTCTAACTTTGAGTACATATCATATCCATATAGACATCTGTAACCTTGGATGAACAAACACTTGGCAGAATATGAGAATTAATATCTGTATCACTGTATCAGCCCTTTTAGATGGCTAGCTGGCAAGGTCAGACAGTTACGTTTATCTTTGCTATTATTCAAGCTAAAAACAAAGTTATTTTTTTATAGAATAAGAGATTATCTAAAAAGAACAGAGTAGTTCAAACAGCAGTTTTAAACAGCAGTTTTCCAAAGGAGGGACCACCATGCTTCACATACAGAGTGAGAATCTTTTCCATGCACTGGTGAACTGTCACACTGCTTTCTATGTTTGGATTACCTTCCAAGGTCCCATCCTTCCTGCTGCCTACATGGGGACCTGTCTCTGGATGAGTTCCTTTAGTGTGAAGCTTTCTGCCCTCATGGCTTCCTCGGGAACCTCTCCATCCTTTTTTTGGTCACAACCATGTTCCTCATTTACACTTCTCTGAGAGCTGGCATTGTAAACTTGAAGCTGGATTCTGAGTCACTATGGTGAGTAAAATAAATGCCTCATGTTTGGCAGAATTTAAGAAATTACCGACGCATTTCACTTTCCTAGTCCCATTTCTTATCTCTCAAGACATGAGACCTTGGCAGGGGCCTTAAATTGACTTCATTTTCCATGTGCAGTAACTGAGGCTTGAACAAGTGAGTCACCTGCACTCATATCTCGGAGTGGGTCATGGGATGGTGACACAGAACAAGGCCCTGGTCCTGGTCTAAGGCTCCCATGGCCATCACCTGTGCCAGCCTGATGGGGGTGTGCCTAGAGAAGTCACCAGAGAATGGGAACATGCCACTCTATGGGTGGCAGCGGTGGGCAAGATCAGGGTCATGGGCAGAGAGCAGGAGTCTCCATTTAGGTGACAATCACCCACCACAATTCAGGTGCTCGGCAGGTCTGTGCTCAGCCCTGGTGTATGGACCCAGACTGGTCTTCCAGGAGAATGGGGCTGGATGGTGGGATATTCACAGTGAGAACCAGGAACGATGTGCAAGCTCACAAATTGGGTGTCACCCTCAAGACCTGGGCAGCAGATGAGCTTGGAGGCCCCTCCCACATCTGAGGGACAGGGTATGAAAGAGGTGGGGAGCCCAGCCCAGCACCGGGCTACAGGAGGCATAGCTCCAGGTCGTCTCCCCCTTGGCCTGGGCTCTGCTCTGCCCCTCCTCCTCACCCTCTGCACAGATGGGTCATACTAAGGATGGCACCTTCTGGCAGCCCAGGGCTGACCCTGCTCTCTGCCCTAACCTACTCTGGAGTCATAGCCTTGACCTCACCTCTCAGGGTCCTGGGCCCAATATGTCGTTTCATAGCCACTCTCAGTGTGGCTGAAACACAGGTAACACGAGGGGTTATGACTAGGTAGACTTAGTACCAGCAGCATCTGTGTGCAGCCTGATACTCCCAATGCATGAGGGCCTGGTCTATCCAGCCCCCTACCCCAGCTCCAAGGCCTCCCTGACCTCCTTGGGCTGTAGCCAGAGGACAAGATGTGCTCTATTGGTACTTTGTTTCAGGAAGCATCCACAGTGGTGCAAGCTCAGGGGAAGAGAGACCAAAACCTACTTGACACTAAACACCAGTCAAGTAAGTCTGTGGGCTCTCATGCCAGCCCTGCTCTGAGCAGAGTTGCTGAACATGGCGTCCCTAACACACTACAGCTTCTTGTCTCTCACTCGCTCTCCATTACCTCATGAAAAGGCAATAGAATAAATGATTTCCTGGGGGAATGACCTGAGAATACAAGGGCTGCTCCTGTTTCTGCTCCCCAGGAGGGGCCTGAGGATGCAGATCCCACCTATTTCCCGATGATGAGAATGGGAGAGGTGCAGGGCTCCTCCAGGACCCAAGGCGGCTCCCATAACCAGCTCACCTGAGGATGTCTTCCTTTCACACTGGTTCAGCTCAGAATGGCCTCAGGCCCTCCAGTACTTGGTTTCCCTGGTGTCCTATGGTCTCAAGTCACCTGCGTCCACCCAGGTCTGAGAGTAAGAACCAAATGCTCCCCAAACAAGGAAAGAGAATGTCAATGCACGCATACAGGAAGCCCTGGGCTCCTGTGAAAATCTTTGAAAACACTGAGGAGGAAACTGAAAACTGGAGACACGCCCTGGCTGGTTGGGCATCTTCCTGACCATGGAAAGTCACATGGTCAGGGCACATACAGTAGTCAGCAGTATTTCTCTCCTCTCTCTCTTTCCCCACAACTCCTCTCTCTCTTTCAAATCAATGGAAAGAAAAGATACCAAGATTACTTGAGAAGATGGCCGCTGGCAGGATAGAGGTGAGGGAGAGGATGTGAGTGAGGGGGGAAAGGAGAGTACGTGGATGTGTGTGGTGTGTCTGTGTGAGTGAGTGAGGGACAGTTAAATCTGGCAGGAGTAGCAGGAGCTGGCAGAACAGGCTCTCCTGGACAGGGAGCACCTACCCCCACTGGGGACACTCCCCGGGCTGCAGGTCTTAGGCACGGAGCCCATGCCATCTTGAAGGGGAGAGCGGCCTCTTCTAGGAACTCATCAACACCACCGCACAGACAGGCTTTGGACACTGCCTGCGACCCAGCAGCCACTCCAGCCAAAATCCTGCTATCCGAAGCTCGGACCTGCAGACCCTAAGACCTCCTCCTCCAGAGGTACAAGGCTCCTGCAGCAATAATTGTGACTTCCCCCCTCCCCAGCAGCAGAAACCCAGACACCACAGTCACACTTTTCCAGATCGCAGGCCTCCTGAGCCCACCGCTGCACAGGCCGCTCTTGGGTTCCGCTGTGAGCCCCCGATGGACAAGCTCTTATCCAAACAAGGGCACAGGGCCCTGGCTGTAGAAATTTTGAATCCCCTCTTCCTGGACACGTGCCCACAGACACCTCTGTCACATGGTTTCAGCACCAGGGGCCCTTCAGAGTGCATCAGTGAGCCTCGCTGGCACACGCACCGCGGGTCCCCTGTGAGCCACCACTGGGCATGTGCTTATCCAACCATGGATGCATCAGCAAACACTGAGTCTGCCCACCCCACAGCTGCAGAACTCTGGACACCACCATTGTGCCTTTCCTGTGTGCAGTCCCTTTGAGTCCCACCACTCCAACAAACAGCTCCTGGGTACCTCTGTGAGCGCCAGCTGGGCACACGCTATTTCAACCATGGGCACAAGGCAGCAACAATTGGGACACACACCCTCCCGGCTGCTGACTTCACCACCGCAGTTGCACCTTTACAGCAAGCAGGACTACGGAGCCCGCTGCCCCTATAAGCGGCTCCTGGGTGCCTCCTGAGCCCTGGTTGGGTGTGCTCCTATCCAAACAAGGGCATACGGCACCAGGAGTAGAAATTTGGATTTCCCCCTTCCTGGCTGTCTACCCACAGACACTGCAGTTGTGTGGTTTCAGCACACAGACCCATGAGGTCATCACCCCAGCACACAACTCCCTGGTGCCACTATGAGATGCCCTGAGGCACACTTGTACCCAACCAAGGGCTCAAGGCCTCAGCAGCAGAAACTTGGACTTCCTCCTCCTCAGCTGCTGACCTCCAGTCACTGCATTGCACTGATCGAGCACACAAGCCCCATTAGCCTGCAAACTCGGCCGGCAAGCCCTGGGTGATTCTTTGAGCTGACTCAAGGCACAACCATGGCCACTGGCATCCAGTACCTCTGGTAGTGACACTCCAGCACAAGGGCCCCTGGAGCCCACTGCCCCAGCAGATAGCTCCTATACAACTCTGTAAGCAGCCATTGGACATCCATATCTAACAAAGGGCACACATTCCTCAAAGCAAAAACTGAGAATTCTCCCTCCATGGGCCCAGTGGAACACCACAATCACTCCAATCAAGAGTATGGGCCCCGCACGCACACACCCCTTGCAGAGAGCCCCGGCCCCTCTGTGTCTGCCGCGGGGCATGTACCTCTCCAACCAATGGTGCATGGCTCCCTCGGTAGGATCCACAACATCCCGCTCCTGGCCAAGTACATCTGGACAGCCTGCTGCTGGATCCTGAACCCCTGCATGATTCAGAGAGGGAAATCAATGTGACCAGAGTCCCACTGCCTCAACCACAGACTAAGAGACACCCGCCCACCCTACCCCCACTGTCATGGGCTCTGGGCCCCTTGTAGTGAGTTGCAGAGTGATGCTAATCCAGCAAGTGTCACACCACAACGACAAATTCACAGTCCTGAGCCTCAGGCTTTAAGACTCCTTCCTCCCAGGCTGTGGACTCTGGGAACCAACAGTGAGCATATACCAGTGAAACCTCTGACAACCTTTTCCACAAGAGCGGGAACCACAATCACAGCCAACATAGTTTGCATAATGAGATGGGGGAGAGTCATATTGCTGACCCCTGACGAGACTTCATCCATGAATAAGAAACTAATACCCAAGACACAACTACCTCAAGAGAACACAAATAGCTCAAGTAGGGAGCTCCACTAGATTAATAAGTCCAGGCGACATGAGAGATCACATCATAGGAACACCCCAAAACAATCTGGGAGCAAAGCAGTTGGATCTAGGGCACAGAAACAATTAAAATATTGCAACAAAATATGGGGAGACAAAAAAGCAATCTCCAAAGAAAAAAACAGAAATCAACAGAAAAGGAGGTACATGCAATGGAGGCAAGTAACATGTCAGATAAAGAATCCAGATTAATTGTTATAAGGATGCTCAAATGGCTGGATGCTAAATACACAACTGATGAGAATTACAAGGAGCTGAATGAAAATGTGATCTACATGAAAAGGAACCAAAATGAAATGAAGAATGACATATCTGCAAAAATGACCACATTGAAAAGTTTATATAGTAGACTAGAAGAGGCTGAGGACCACATCAGCAAATTAGAAGACAAGGTAGGAAAAAACACACAAACACAGTGGCAACTGGAAATAAAACTTAAAAAGCAAGAGGACAGCCTAAGGGAGCTTTAGGACAACACAAAACAAAACAACATTCGCATTATAGGGGTACTAGAAGTAGAAGAAGCCAAGCACAGAGTAGAAAACCTGTTTGAAGAAATAATGATAGAAAACTTACTTGATATTGGCCAGATAAAAAGAAAAACAAAACAAACAAATTAAAAAACCCACAACAACTATGCAATTCCAAGAAGCACACAGAATGCCAAACACCATGAACCCAAAAACACCAACATCAAGACACATCATAATTAAATTGGCAAATATCAATGACAAAGTATGAATCTTAAAGTGAGCCTCCGCTGGGCAAGCTCTTATTCAAACAAGGGCACAGAAAGAGACAGAAAGTTACCTACAGGAGATATCACATTATAATATCAACTTATTTCTCAACAGAAACCCACCAGGCCAGAAAGGAATGGAATGAAATATACAAAGTGATGCAAAGCAAGGGACTGAATCCAAGAATTCTATACCCAGCAAGGCTATCATTCAAAATTGAAGGTGGAATCAGGAGATTCACAGACAAAAAATGGCTAAGAGAGTTTATTACCACCAAGTCAGCAGTGCAAGAAATGCTAAAGGGGTGCTGTAAAAAAAAAGAAACAGAAATCCAAGAAGAAACACAAACATTAAGAATAAAAATGATGGCAAACAAGTACTTATCAATAATAACATTAAATGTAAATGCATTGCCCTAACCAGTTTGGCTCAGTGGATGAGCGTTGGCCTGCGGACTGAAAGTTTGATTCCACTCCAGGGCATGTACCTTGGTTGTGGGCACATCCCCAGTGGGGCGTGTGAAGGAGGCAGCTGATCGATGTTTCTCTCTCATCGATGTTTCTAACTCTCTATCCTTCTCCCTTCCTCTGTAAAAAATATATATATATATATATATATATATATATATATATATATATATATATATATATATATATATATATATAAATTAAATGTAAATGCATTAAATGCTCCATTCAAAAGACATAAGGTAGCTGAATGGAAAAAAAAACAACAACAACAAAAAAAACACATGAACCATATAGTTGATGTCTGCAAGATACCCACCTCAGAACAAAGGATTCACACAGAATGATAGTGAAGGGATGGAAAAAAATTCCTGCAACAGAAATAGAGAAAAACTGGGGTTGTAATACTTATATCTGACAAAATACACCTCAAAGTAAAGGCCATAACAAGAAATAAGGAATGACAGTTTATAATACTAAAGGGAGCATTTCAACAAGAAGATATAACTCTGGTAAACATATATGAAGCCAATACAGGAGCACCCAAATACAGAAAACAATTTCTGGAATATATCAAGGGAAAAATCACTAGCAATACATTCATAGTAGGGGCTTTTAATACCCCATGACACCACTGGATAAATCCTCTAAAGAAAAAATCATCAAAGAAATAGCAATCCTAAGTGGTAATAAGTTATCTAACCTTGCAACATAAAAATTAGAAAGAGAGTAACAAGAAAAGCTCACAGTACCCAGAAGGAAGAATATAATAAAGATCAGAGCAGAAATAAACTACAGAGAGCCAAACAAACAAACAAACACAAACAATACAAAAGATCAATGAAACCAAGAGCTGGTTCTTTGAGAGGACTGAACAAGATTGATGAACCTTTGGCCAGGCTCACCAAGAAGCAGAGAGAGAGGACCCAAATAAACAAAATCAGAAATGAAAGAGGTGAAGTAAAAACTGACCCCACAGATATACAAAGGATTGTAAAAAAAAAAAAAATCCTATGAACAACTCTATTCCAACAAACTGGACAACCTCGACGGAATTCAAACATTCCTAGAAAAATACAAGTTTACAAAACTCAATTAGAAAAAAAAAAAAACAAACATGAATAGGCCAATAAATACTGATGAAATTGAAACAGTAATCAAAAAGCTTTCAGCAAACAAAAGCCCTGGTCAGATGGTTTCACAGTGGAGTTTTACCTAACATCAAAGAAGAACTAAATCCAATCCCCCTCAGACTATTCCAAAAAATGCAAGAGGAAGGCACACCTCGAAGCTCTTTCTATGAAGCCAGCATTACCCTAATAGCAAAACCAGATAAAGACACCACAAAGAAACAGAATTACAGGCCTATATCCCGGATAAACATAGATGCTAAAATCCACAACAAAATTCTGGCAAACCGGATCCAGCATGACATCAGAAAGATCATATACCATGAACAAGTGATATTTACTTCAGGCATGCATGGCTGATACAATATCCACAAGTCAACATCACATAAACAAACTGAGAGATAAAAATCAAATAATCATATCAATTGATGCAGAAACAGACATCTGACAAAGCCCAACAACCTTTCCTAATAAAAACACTCAGCAAAGTGGGAATAGCAGGATCATAATAAAAGCCTTATATGACAAACCTACGGTAACATCATAATCAATGGTAAAAAATTAAACCATTTCCCTTAAGAACAGAAATAAGACTGAGATGCCCGCTTTCACCACTCCTATTCAACATGGTACTAGAAGTGCTAGCCACAGAGATCAGACAAGAAGAAGAAATAAATGGCACCCAAATTGAAAAAAAATAAATAAATAAAATTGTCATTATTTACAGATGACAGGATACTGTACATAGAAAACCCTAAAAACTCCATAAAGATTAGACTTAATAAATGAATTCGACAATTTATCAGGATACAAAATCAATGCCAATAAATCTATGGCATTTTTATACACCAATAGTAAACTTACAGAAAAGAGATTTAGAAAACAATCCCACTTATCATCACACCAAAAAAATTAGGATGCCTAGGGATAAACGTAACTAAGGAGGTAAAAGACCTCTACTCAGAAAATAAAAAAGACTCTGAGAAAAGTGATAGAGGAAGACATAAACAGATAGAAGAACATACTGTGTTCATGGATTGGTAGAAGCAGCATCATTAAAATGTCTATACTACCCAAAGCAATCTATAGAATCAATGCACTCCCCATTAAAATACCAACAGCATATTTCACAGACCTAGAACGAACTCTCCAAAAACTCATCCGGAATAAAGAAAAGATCGCGAATAGCTGCAGCAATCCTGAGAAAGAAGAACAAAGTAGGAGGAATCTCAATACCATCTATCAAGCTGTATTACAAAGCCACTATTCTCAAAACTGCCTGGTACTGGCACAGGAACAGACATATAGTCCCATGGAATAGAATAGAGAACCCAGAAATAGACCTGAACCACTATGCTCAGTTAATATTTGACAAAGGAGCCAAGAGCATACAATGGAGTCAACACAGTCACTTCAATAAGTGGTGCTGGGAAATTTGGTCAGATAGATGCAAAAAAATGAAACTAGGCCACCAATTTACACCATATACAGAAATAAACTCAAAAATGAATAAAGGACTTAAACATAAGATAGGAAACCATGAAAATATTAGAGGAATCCACAGGCAGCAAAATCTCAGACATATGCCAAAGCAATATCTTCATCGGTCCAGCTCCTAGGGCAATGGAACTAAAGGGAAAAAAAAAAATGGATCTACATCAAAATAAAAAGCTTCTGCTCAGCAAAAGAATCCATTACCAAAACAACAAGAAAACCCACCACATGGGAGAAGATATTTGCGAATGTTATCTCTAATAAGGGTTTAATCTCCAATATCTAGAGGGAACACATACAACTTAACAAAAGGAAGATAAACAACCCAATCAAAAAATGGGCAACAGATCTAAATAGATACTTTTTGAAAGAAGACATAAGAAGGCCAACAGACAAAAGTCATTAATCATCTGAGAGATGCAAATAAAAATGACACTGTGGTACCATCTCACACCTGTCAGGATGGTAAATATCAACAAAGGTCAGGTGCTGGCAAGGATGGGGAGAAAAAGAAACCCTTCTTCACTGCTGGTGGGAATGCAGATGGGTGCAGCCACTGCGGAAACAGTATAGAGATTCCTCAAAAAATTAAAAATGGAACTTCCATTTGACCCAGTAATAAGCACTTGTGGAAATATATGCCAAGAAACTAGAAACACCAATCAGAAAGGATACATGCACCCCTATGTTCATAGCAGCACACTTCACCATAGCTAAGATTTGGAAACAGCCTAAGTGCCCATTAGCAGATGAGTGGATTAAAAAACTGTGGTGCATCTGCACACTGGAAGACTATGCTGCCATACAAAGGAAGGAACGCTTACCATTTGCAACAGCATGGATGGGGCTGAGGAGCCTTATGCTGAGCGAACTCAGTCAGTCAGAGAAAGATAAATATCACATGATGTCACTCAGTTGTGGATTATAATAAACAACACACACTGATGAACAAAAATGGATCCAGAGACAGAGAAGCATGATCAGCTGCTGAAACCTCAGAGGGAAGGTAGGGGAAGGTGGGGGTGAGGGGGAAAGATCAACCAAAGGACCTGTATGCCTGCACACAAGCCTAACCAATGGACACAGACACCCGGGGGTGAGGGGGAGGGCATGACTGAGGGGTGAGGGGATATGGGGCGATAAGAGCACATATGTAATACCTTAACCAGTAACAAAGATAAGAAACCCTCACACATATCATCAGGTGAGAACTCTCTCTCTCTCACACACACACACACACACACACACACACACACACACACCCCGGGAGACAGGACCCTGTCCTCTCAGTGGGCATCACCTCTTATCCCCAAACCTGACCACCACTTTCTCACCGGCTGATCCAGAGGACGACGTTGGCCACAGGCCTTATGCTCTGTCAACAGCGACCTTTCCCAAGTGGACACTGCCCACCGTCCAGCAGCCACATTTCTGCCCCTTCTGTGTCCCCCACGCCCTGGAGCAGGGCTGGGCTGGCCTGAGAGCCCACAGACTTGAGGAGCCAGAGGAGCCGATCCCGGGGGTGGGGTGGGGTGGGGGGTGGGGGGCACCCTTTGTCAAGTGCAAAGGCGGCCAGCGGAGGTCCAACAATGAACGCCGGTGCCCGAGTTCCATGAATTGTTGCGTGTCAGTCTCCTCAGCGAGCGCCACGTGTGCGCAGCCCAGGGCCTGGCCTCACACGAAGAGCCAGGTTTTCCCTCAGGCCTTCCCTCCAACCCCCGGGGAGCTCATTTTCAGAGGAAAATGGCGGCGGGGAGGGGCTGCGGGGTACCATGACCAGCACAAGCTGCCCCAAGGAGGAAGAAGTTCACCCCGGAGAAAGCAAGAACCCAGAGTGTGAACTTCCCTTTCCACAGGCCGCGCTCCTCACCAGCTGGTCTGCACAGCACAGCGGCTGGAGGGAAAGCAGCGGTGGCCGCCTCAGGAGCTTCCTGGAGCTGCGGCCCGGGTCCTCAGGGGCGAACCCTCGCGAGATCCCGAGATCACCAGCGGGGTCTCCCAGGGAGCCCAGGAGGGGGCGCTGGGGCCCGCCCACCAGCTGCAAGGGGTGGGAACCGGTGGGGGGCAGTGTGGGGGACCCGGTGCTTCCGGTATGAGGGTGGGGTGGGTGGGGTGGGCTCGGATGTGCAGGGAGAAACAGGAGGCCCCGACCCCCAGCTTACCTCCCACTGCCACCCCTGGTCTGTGTTTCCCTGCAGCCCTCTCCCTCAGGCCCCTTCCCTCTGAGGTTTGGGCTGCCACTCACCTCCAGGGGTCCCTGAGCAAGGCTTGGCCCCTCTCCCACCCCCACCGCAGCCCTCTGTCTAGAAAAGAGCTCCCTGCCCCGGCTAGGCCACTGTCCCTACTGTCTGGACGGGGACATTTTTGTAACCCCCTGGGCAGAGGAGAGCCGGCCACATGCAATTACAGGGTCTCTCTCCACAGCTGCTCTCCTCATCTTCCCCTGGGGTTTGGGTTACCAGAGCTCTGTCAGCAGCCCCAATTGCCCCGTTTGCTCTGCTCACCTCCCCCAAGCCGCCTTCTCCCCAACAAATCCCTTTGGGCAAAGTGGCAACTGGGCCTGAAAACAGAAAGAGGGGCAGGAGGCTCCTGAGGGGGAGCAGGCCAACAAAGCTGAGGAGAGGTGGGAGGCACCAGCTGCAGTCTGGTGCGCAGCCTCTGGCAGAGCTGCCCCTTAGATTAACCTTAACCTGGGCTCCCCTCTGGGATGGTGCCTCCAGGGGGCCCAGGGGGCTGGCACCTCCCTGTGACAGGTTTTGGTGCCTGCTTTTCCATAGTCTCTTTAGGAGACAAAAGTCAGGCTGGAGAGGAGAGGGAGAGGTGACATGCAAAGCAGAGGCCCAGGCCCTGTCATTCATGCTGGCATTAAGCATCTCTGTGGGTTCTTTTGAAATCAGCTTCAGACAGGGGGGAAGGGCATGTAATAAGAATAGAGCCACAGTTGTTTCATCATTACTCACCTCCCAAACTATGAATAAGAGGCCCTGGGACACTGGAGGATGAACCAGGCTGTACTAAAAACATAAGCTGCCTCCATGGGGCCATTACTCAGAAAACAATTGCATTTAGAAACAGACCAAGGACAGGGCACGCTTTCACCCTTCTTTTCTCAGGAAGGCTGACCATTCTCCGTTCCCAGGAAGGGGCTGAGCTGTTGCTTGGGTCATAGAAGATTAGCCACCGTGTTGTAGTAGTCTGTGCTCCTGAAGGCCGGACTGCAGGCCCTCCCCTCCCCTTTCCATGTTACACTAGCAGCTGGCAGCTACAGGTAGCTATCTTCCCCCCAGGGGGTCAGAGCACCCTTTCCAGGGTGAGCGACTACTGACCCCATTATTGACCGCATTGTTGGAATAAACGCTCACATGTGCTTCTACCCTGTCTCTGCTTATTTTGGCTCAAGTAGTGACAGGCAGCCTCAGACACATTGTGTCCCGTTTCACTTCCTCACTCAGGCCTGGGAAATACTCAGACTCCTCCAACTGTGAGACTTTTCCTGAGAGGGATAGTGGCAGTGGGCACTGTGTCCCTGTCATGCAGGTGGCCCTGCATCTCTTTACCATAGGCTGTGGGAAGGTCGTGGGGCTGAGAGTAACAGGCAGGATGGTAAGGCTACCTTGTTCTGTGAGCCTACCCCGCCATTCCTCCAGATGTTCCCCATGCATATGAACTAGCAGAGTTTTAGAGTTGCAGCTACATGGATGAACGGATGAGCAGAAATGAGGCCACTGCACTCATCCCCAGTGGATCAGGGATTGTCACCTAGAGCAGAGCAGATAGGAAACTACAACACCGAAAACCTCAATTATTTCACCTTGGAACTAGAGGTTCAGCCTACCCTCCCTCCTCTCTTCTAGATGCAGTTGGCATGTATTTGTCCTATGGTGTCTGCTAATGCCATGCTCAGAGCTACACACAGTCTCTCCTCACAAGGTTTAGGATGAAAATAGGACACACACACACACACACACACACACACACACACACTTACACACACACACACATCCGAAGCAAATGATACCATTGTCTACAACTGGCTCTTTGTAACTAATTCTGTCAAGAAACACAGGGGCTGGTATGGAATCATACAGAGGCAGTCAGACTCCTGCCTTGAGGCCTGAGCAAGGAGGGTCCATTGGGGCCTTGGAAGGATCCTGTTCTGGGCGTGAGGACAGACTGCACAAATTCTGGGAGAGTAAAGTGCTTGGCCAATATGAGGACACAAGAGAGACTGGGGTACAATGGAGATGACAAAAAGTGACAGAGAGGGCAGGGGATGCATCAGTGGAAGGTGATTTTCTAGCCAGACTCATGCCAGGACACTTTGAACTTTAATGCTGTCAGTTGTTGTTCCTTTCAGGTGACGACACTGAGACGAGAAAGATTAAGCCAGGGGTAAAAGCAGGGTGGGCTAATCAGGAAGGAATTGGGGGCTGACTTGTGCTTCCATGACACCCCCTGTACAATAGCCTCCTGATTTAGTAACAGGCACCTGCAATGGCCTCTGGACGCCCAGTCCCCTGCAGGATTAGCCTATGTGAAAGGTCTTGGAGAGCACTCAGGGTGGCAGGTGTGCATTCCCTAGGATGTGTGTACTGATTTGGGTGAACCACACCTTTTGAAAATCCTTTTGGGGTACCCATCCAGGAGCCCGGAGGGAAAGGCAGGAACCTTCACCTGTGGGCGAGATCCCTTCTCCCAGATTCAGTCCTCTGAGAGACTGGACTTGAAGAGGGTAGGGCCCTCCGGGTGTGTAACTGTTGGGAGAGGTCCGGTGTGTGGAGAGGAACACTCACCTGAAGGCCAGCTGCTCACTTACAGGAGGGGCTCCCACAGCTCCAGGGCCTTGGACCACCTCAAAGCAACTTCTTGGGAAGAGGACTTGGCTGCGCCACCAGGCCTGGTCCAGTCCTGCCTGGAACAGGGTGTCCACTGGTTGCTCCCCTGGTTGCTAAGTCTCACAGCTTGGAACAAAAGAACTTAGAATCCTCAGAGCTCATGAATAAATTTGCATGGATGTCCCTCCTCACCTGAGAAGCTGGAGGAGGAGAGGATGAGAGAGTCAGTCCTGGGTGTACTTACAAGTGTCAGAGTCTCAGAAGGCAGAACCCTGAGGGGTCTCCCCCAAGTCCTAGGCTCTACTCCCCTCTCTGTCCTCACTCAGGGCCCAGGAGACAGTTCCGAAGGACAGTTTATGTGGGTACCTGGACTGACTCCTCTCCCTCCCCTCCAAGTTTACCTGAGTCACCCCTCCCTGCCTTCTCCCCTCTTCTCCTGGTCCTGGGCCAAGCCTACCGGGATCCCGCCTCTTCCCTGTCCTGCTGTGGGCTCAGGAGGTGTTCTGGGTGAGCTGAACAGCCACCATCTTCAACACTGGTCCCAGCAGCCACTGTGGAATTTTAACCCTACTGCTTGGAACCAACAAGGTCTGGGAACCACCCCCGCATGCCTGATTGATGCTGTCACGGGGAGTAGGGGGTTCTAGCTAATAGACACCTGTTGAAGTCCTCTTGTTTACCATGTTTCACTCAAATCAGGTAAAGGCAACAACCTTCCTGAAGCAGGTTTCCCTCTCTCTAATCTTTTGGGCAGGGGGTACCTGGGGGTGTCCAAAGGTTCTCTCTGAGACCTTTGCCTCTTAACAGCTGAAAATCAATATCCCTCAAAGTAGCTTCACGTTGGCAGAGTCTTGGTCCCTTTAATTCTTAATGATAGGCTACATGAGGGTTCAGGCAGGTATCTGTCAGCTAGATAACCCGTGTCGCATGGTTTCTTAATTTTCCTGACAAGTGTGTTCTGTTCTTCCTCGACTACTTGCAAATTTCCCATTCTCACTTCTGAAAAATAATATCCAATTTCCCCCCTTTCTACTTTGTTCAAAATATGTTATATGCAGTCCATCGGGCCTGGCTCAGTGGTTGAGCATTGACTTATGAAGACAGGAGGTCACCATTTGATGTTCCATCAGGGCACATGCCAGGTTTCATTCTGGATCCCAAGTGTGGTGGCCTAGGGTGTCAGCTGGTCAAGGATTCTCTCTCATCATTGATGTTGCTACCTCACTCTCTCTCTCCTTCCTCTCTGAAATCAAAGAAAATGTGTTTTAAAAATTAAAAACTGTCTTATACAGCCAATGTTGCCTCAGTGTGTTTGAAATTTTTATGCATTTATCATTTCTATGTGAAGCCTCCTTGCACATGTACTAAACCCTGATGTTCTCCTATTAATCTTTCTCTGCTAGTTTGGCTGTTAGCCCAGCCTAGAAGAACTTAGCCACCACAAAAATATTAATGAGTTATTTTACCTTCATGTTTTGCAAAAAGTCTTTTTATTTTGATGTCTCTCAAAGGCCATCTCACTAAGGATTGAGTAAAAATTTTAATCTTTTTTAATCAGAAATGGTGGGTCTTTATTTGCATTTCCTATGCCCACGATTGGGCCAGCGGGTGGCGCAGGGGGCAGGACTCAGGGTGGCCTGGTAGCCTATTGGGCCAGCGGGACCCTGAGCTCGCATCGCCTAGCCGGAGGCTTTTGAAAGGCCTGGTGCACCAGCAGACAGGTAACCAGCCCCCGCCGCAATCAAAAGAGAAAGTGTGTAGGGGATCCTACATGTGCATGATTCAATCATGCACTGGGCCTGTAGTAAATATATATTTAGAAGATATTTGTGCAAGCCAGAGGGATACCTACTCTCTAGTGGACTGGTCCCAAAATGTTCAGACCCAAGGCTTTTTATTGATACATTTTGCCTTTCAGCAAAGCAAATACACCTAACAAAGTTAAGGTTTGGTAAACAATAAAGGATTTTCAGGTTAGGGATATTGCCTTCAGCTGTTCAGCCAATAGCAGGTAATAATATGCAGATTTTCAACCCTGCTGAATAGCAAAGTCCATCAGCCTTACCAGGGACTTCTTGCATTTATTATGCTAACTACTGTTGGTCTTTGCCTCCAGCATGCCCCTTTTTCTGTTTTAACAATAAATTTAGAAGGGTGTCTGCCATTCACGAACTTGAGTCCTTTTAAGACTTTTAGATTTTATTAAAAGACTTGAGTTCTTTTGTTGCAGAAGACTGGAGAAGAAAACCAAGCAGCATTTAGACTTTGAAATTACCCTTTTTAATATATACACTGGTGGGCTTAGAGAAAAGTGAATTAAAATTCTAAGCAGAGCTACAAGCAGAACTTTCCTTTTAATTAAAGAGCCAGCCCTATGTGTGCTTAGTGATTACCCTGCTGGTGGCCTTGAAAACAACAGTTCCATCCAATTAAAAAATGCATCTGACATGGCATGAGGGTATGGCCATTCTAGTCTCTGGCCTACAAAGTCAGACAGCTAACTTTATCTTCCTTATTACTCAAGCAGGCTAGAAAGCAAAGTTACTTTTTCAGAATAAGGGGCTGTTTAAAATTAGCAGAGTTTACTTTACAGAATATGGGACTATCTAAACAGCAGAGAATTTTAAAAAAAGTAGTTTTGCATAATATATGTTAGTCTTGTGTGGACGAAAGGAGCCACATGCTAACCTGACAAGCTCAGGGGAGGCCTGCGTGGCAGTCTTGCAAACTCAGAGACCTGGAATAACCACAAAGGATGGTTTGAAAATTAAATATTTAACTACAAACAGGTTATAGTGGGCAGTCATTCCTTAGCTGATACCTTCCCTGACAAAGATCAACTTAGATCTTCTTTCCTGAGCCCATTTGCCATTTTGCCTCTAAGATAACATATCTGTGAGATGTCTGGGTAACTTGTAACTTCCTTCTTTTGCTGGAGCCCCTGGGGCACAACCTAATGTGGTAGGCGCCAGGACAGATGCCTCAAATTCCTTCATTATCCTGTTAATTGTTCCTGTACCCACCTAAGTATGTGTCCATCATTTTACTTTTTGTCCAATCCCAGGGGTTTCCCACCATTTGACTTTATCCAATGAATTTCATGTAGCCCACCTATGTCCCTCCTTTGATGGCAATGTATAAATACAGATGTAACCCACCATTCTTCGGAGCATAATCTCAATTCGTTGAGGTTCTGCTTCCCGGCATATGTCGACAGTTTGGCTCAAATAAACTCACTAAAATTCTTTACAGGTTTCAATGTTTTTTTCGTTAACACTTGTCATCCCCCCGCCCTGTCCCACAAACTTTTTAGCCTTGTGGTACAATAACCACAGGGTGTTTTTGTGTTCAGGTGTGATGACTGCTCTTTTACTCATTCCTGCTGAAAAGGGGCGATGACCAAGGGGTTAACATCCCATTTTTTCCTCTCAGAGAGGTTTGTAGGGAATTCTTCTGGTTTTCAGGACCATTTGAAGTTTAAAGGCATTTAGACGAGATGAGATAAAGTGAATTAACAGATTTAGAAGACATGGTCCTAGGTGAAAGGTTTGCGATGCAGGAAACAAGACAGAGTCCAGGCCATGGAAAGGGGGGGAGGTTTTAATCTTGAGCTCCTGGGCGAAACTCACAGGTCCAAGAGTGGGCCAGGGGAGTTCCGCCAAAATGGGGCTTAGGTACTTCCTTTATACAGCTGTTTAGTGAGGGGAGGGTGGAGGGCATGAGAGGTGTGGAATTCCTGCCTCAGGCAGGGGTCTGAGAAGGCTGGCAAGGGTCTGGGAAGGCACCAGTTATCTTTGTCACCATCTACGTTGTGGATGCTTGCAGGGCTGTGGTCTTTCCCCCCTGCCTTGACCTAACATCCAGGCCTTTTTGGTGATAGGGGGCACCAAAATAGTCCTGGCTACTTCCTGCTGATCAGGGGCAAAGAGGGTGGGGGATGTTAAAGGCCAGGGTCAGGCAGAGGCTGGTTGAGGGTGAGGGGCAGCCTAGTGTAGGGATGGAGCAGGAGCTGGTTTACAGTCACCGGTGACATTTCTGCGATCCGGGAGCAGATGAATTTGAGGAGGCAGGGAGCTAGGGAAAAAAAGACACAGATGAGAATTAGGGGCCCTATCAGGGGTAGGGTCCAGGTGGCTCTAAAGAGAGTTGTTCCGGGAGTGCCTTGCATGTAAATCTTCACTCAGCTTAGTCAGGGTCTGCACGTTCTGTTCCACCACTCTGGATTCGTTGATGTAGCAGCAGCATTCTTCTTGAAGGAACATGCAGGTTCCTCCTCTTTCCATAGTAAGAAGGTCTAGGGCCCTTCGGTTCTGCAGGGCTATTTGGGCTACCGGTTCTGCAGGGCTATTTGGGCTACTGATGTTACTTGCCGCTGCAGGGAGGCTAAGGAGGCAGTAGTAGACTCCAGGGCTATCTGGAGTCTGTCATTGAAATCCTGAGCAGAGATTATGCTGTTCCCGAGGGGCCCCCCCCCAGCGAGGCCTATCGAGGCAGCGATACTTACCCCCAACATGACCAGGAGGAAGGCGGCCCTGCGGGCCGGGGGTGGGATGAAGGGAGCAACCAGGCAAGCTCTGACTCTCCATACAAGGTTAGCTGGAGAACTACTGTGACTCCAAAGCAAGGCCCGGGGTCAGAGGAGTTTACGCAGTTGCTTAAGGTGCCATTGCACCAAAAGAGGGTACCGGGCTGGCCTTGGTGTGACTGGCTGCACTGTGGTTTTGGGTACAGTTCCAAGTGACCCGTCCCACAGTTACCGGGTTGCTGGTCTGGTAGCATATCCACGGGGACAAGGTGGGCTCTGGAGTTTCGGGTTCCCAGAGGGGAATGCCAGCCAGGGGAGGCTGACATTCACCGTGTCCTTGGGTTCCTGGAGGAGTCATGAGTGGGACAGCAGCCAGCAAAGGTCTTTGGAGAGAAACACATAAAAAGCAGTGCGAGACATTGGGCAGGGTGCGGGTCTCATTAAGGAATAGTAGAGTGTGTTGGATAAGTTGGAGCCAAGAAGACAGGACTTCTACCCGGGGGGAATCAGGCAGCTTCCCTTTAAGGGAATGTTCGGCCTGTAGGATGCTTTTGGAGACCTGGATTTGGGCCTCCTGGGCCATGATATATTCCCGGGAGATGAGGATGGTCCCTGAAGGGGTTGAGCTCCAACCACCCCCATATAGTTTTCCCATAACGCCTGCAACCCATCGCTGGTCCCAGGGGTCCCGGACCCTGATGTTGAAGGTCCCGTCTTTCCAGAAAAAGGGACCAGACCTGACCTCATTGTAGGCATCATGGATGACACAGCCTGACCAGCGCCAACCCCCACAGGTGTTGACGTCACGATTACACCTGTCTGGGTTCCGCTGGTTGTAAGCAGAGTAGGCATATGGTCGGCCACTGTTGGACACTGACTGGAGGTCAACAGCAATCAGGATCTCTGCCTGGCATCCGACCAGAGGGCAGTCCTGAGATCCTACCTGCCGGGTGACTTGTGTGCTGTCCTGGTCGTAGGTTTCACGGACCTTGAACCTCCACACATAAGCAGGTGGGGGTGGGTGTAGGTTGCCCAGGGCTGGGAGGAGAAGGAGGAGGGGGAGGACGGCTAAGGCGGACCTTAGTGGGGCCCAACACCTCACATTTATAGAAGTCATGCTGCTCCAGAGTCCTCTTGAGTCTGGAGAGGTGGTGCCACGATGGATCTCCAAGTAGTTTGGCAGCAGTGGGGGTGGTGAGGATTACTGTGTGCAGTCCCGTCCACCTGTCAGCCTGTTCCCGGAGCAGCTTCCTGCCAGTCCTGCCCTGGGAGGTGTCCCCTCATTTGATGTGTAGGAAAGTTGGGGCGCATTCCTCCCTGGGGTGAGCAGGAGGAGCAGGCACTTGTGACTGCCTCTCGCAGTGTGGGCGAGGTGAAGAGGAATGAAGGCCGTATCCAGGGTCCGCTCGAGTGTTACTATCGCGTAGGAGGCTTTCTGACGTCCCTGGGGGTCTAGACAAGAGCTTCCATCCACAAACAGAGTTAAGTCAGGATTAGAGAGAGGAAGATCTGAAAGTCCCGCCCGAGGTTGAGTGAGGGCCTCTGACGACCTCGGGGCAGGAGCGCTTTGCTGCAGGTTGTGTGGAGGCAGCGGGAAGGAGAGTGGCTGGGTTCAGGGCTGGGGACTGAGTTAGGGAGATGTCAGGACTCTCCAGGAGCAGGAGATGGAGTTCCTGCATTTGAGAGGGGGCAAGGAGAGATAAGGACCGGTGTGACAGAAGATCCTGGAGAAGACCTGTAAGGGTTGCTGGAGGCATATCTTCTGGGCCTCCTTGGTGAGAGCAGCAGCTGCAGCCAGAGCCCGGAGGCAGGGCTGCCATTCCCGAACTGTGGGATCAAGCTGTCTGGACAGGTAGGCTGCGGGGTGAAGGCTGGAAGAATCCTACCAGTGGAGGCCAGCTGTATGCCTCTGAGATGTGTCCAGGGAGGGGCTGCAGAGAAGGATATCATCTCCATACTGGAGGAGAGTGCTGGGTTCTAATGAGCATTGTCGGAGGTCTCTGTTAGGCCTGGCCAAACAGATGAGGGCTGTCTCTGAACCCCTGGGGCAGGACCATCCAGGTGAGTGGGTCCTTTTAAAATCCTTGTCAACAGTTAACTTTAAAACTTCTTGGAACAGGCCTCTAACTGCTTGAATTCAGAACTGAGTTTCTGATAAGCCTGTGCCAGCAAGAAAGTTGTTCTCTAGGGAGGGAGGAGAGGGGGAGAGGGCGGGGTGAGAAGGCGCTGAGGCCAGAGCATGTTTGCCGTCAATACCCATGACCGAGATCGTGGAAGGGGCAATGGCCTGGAAAAGGAGGACAAGAACAGAGACGTAGCCCCCATATGATTAGGAAGGAGATCTGCTTACCCACTACCTTGAGCGTTTACCTGGGGGCCCGGCGAGGGTGATGGGTTGTTGAGTCCTGGCATCTTCAGCCTTCAGCCAGTTCCAGCGTGGCCAGCGGCAGGTCATGACCTGGAAGGACGGCCCCTCTAAGTTGAGAAGCAGAGGGCCCGTCACTGTTCCAGGGGCAGTCACTTTTCCAGTGGCTGCTTTGACCGCACGCCGGGGAAGGCTGGGCTGGAGCCCGGGGTTGGGGGCACTGTGGCCTTCGTTTCTGCACTGGAAGCATTCTCTCGTTGCACCCCCACCACGCACAGTCCCTCTTGGACCATGCGTGGCTGCCGCCGGCCCCAAAGGTAGCAAGGTTTGGGTTTGCAGACTCATCTCCTGTCGTAGGCGGGCGTACTCTGCCTGCTCCTCACGGGCATTGAAAACCTTAAATGCCATATTCACCAGATCCCGGACAAGGGTCTGAGGGCCATCCTCTGCCTTTTTGACTTTTTTCGGATATCTGGGGCTGACTGCGAAATGAAGTGAGTGGCTAGAACTGTTGCTCTGGCCGGGGACCCAGGGTCCAGACGAGTATATAAGGTCAGAGCCTCAGTCAGCCTGTTAAGGAAGACCGCGGGTTCTCATCTGGTCCCTGAGTAACTTCCCTCAGCTTGTCAAAATTAACTACCTTGTGGGAGACGACCTGTAGGCCGGCTATTAGGTATTGGAGCATCTGGTCTCGATGTCGGCGCCCCTCTTGCCCTTCCGGGGTATCTAGTTGGTACACCCAGCCTGGTTCCTGACGAGGAACGGCCTGGGGAGGTCCGGGGAGTGAGGATGGGGGAAGGGAGGGAGCGGACGGCAAGGCGGAAGGAGGCAGGGCGGAAGGAGCCCTGTTGCAGGGAGGCTGGCGAGTCGGAGGGGAGGAGGAGGAGGAGGCGGGGCCTCGGACCCGGGGGCTCGGGGGTCCAAGCCCGGTCGCTGTCCGGGGCGTCCTGTGCCTGAGCCAGGGGCGCTGCCCGCCCTCCCCATGCCTGCTCCCTTGCCGCCTCCGCTCCCCCACCCCGGAGCGCGCGGGAGCCAGCTGTTTGGAGCGGCTTGCGGGATGGCGGGAGGGTGGCTCTCGAGCTGTGCGGCGGCGATGGTTGCGGCGATGGTTGCAGCCGCGGGGAAGAAAGCGCAGCTGCGGCCGCGGGAGGGAGCGGCGCGATCGCGGTGGTGTTACCCATGGCCAAGGAGGCCGCAGGTGGGCAGGTGAGGTGCTGCCGAGAAAGCACCTGCCAGGGGAAGAAAGGGAGCCATGGCGAAGGAGGAGGAAGAGGAGGGGGCCGAAAGCGTTCGGCGGGAGCAAGAGGGGTGGAAGTGAGAGAGCAGCTGCATCCAAAGAGTCAGAGAATAGAAGGAGCAGAGGAGGGCAGAGTCAGAGAGAACAGAAGGAGCAGAGGGAGGGACGGGAGCGCAGATTGAAAAAGGCCTGGACACATGGAACCTCCAGCCCCTTCCCAGCTCGTTGGCAGGAATTGTTAAGGTCGGTCAGGATGTTAAAATCTAAAGTCCCATCTTCAGGCCATTGTGACCTGTTGTCCAATTCATACTGAGGCCATGCCACGGTACAGAAGTAAATGAGGCGTTTAGGACGCAGATCCTGGGACAGGCCCAGCTTAGCCAGATTGTTGAGTAGGCACCCAGCGGTGCCTGCGAGTCAATTTTGGATTTCTGGTTGCCCATTTTGAAACCTAGGGTCAGTAGCAAAGGCCCAAGGATCAGCGTCCCAATCATTGAGCCAAGGCTACGGACTGGAGTCCGAGGGATGGTGGGAGACTTCTCTCGCCGACCCCCTGGGATCCGGAGACCAAAAGGCCGGAGACCAAGGTGGAGTAGGAACATCTTCACTACCCCCCAGGGTCAGAACCTTTCCTGGAAAGGTCCGGAGGGCTATGCCCGGAAAGCAATCTCTGACGAGGACCGCGATTTACGGACAGAGACACGGACTGAGGACCCTAGGAGTCAATAGGGACTGGGACTCACCAACTGACGCTGCCTAGCTGGAAAGAAGCCTGAGGGTTCCGGGGAGACAAGTGGGGAGGGGTACCCCAAATGGGATACACACTCAATCCCCACCCGGGTTTTGGTACCAGATGAAAGGTTTGCGACGCAGGAAACAAGACACAGAGTCCAGGCCATGGAGAGGGGGGGAGGTTTTAATCTTGTGCTCCCGGGCGAAACTCACGGGTCGGGTCCGAGAGTGGGCCAGGGGAGTTCGCGCCCAAACTGGGCTTAGGTACTTCCTTTATACAGCTGTTTAGTGAGGGGAGGGTGGAGGGCATGAGAGGTGTGGAATTCCTGCCTCAGGCAGGGGTCTGAGAAGGCTGGCAAGGGTCTGGGAAGGCCCCAGTTATCTTTGTCACCATCTACCTTGTGGATGCTTGCAGGGCTGTGGTCTTTCCCCCCTGCCTCAACCTAACACTAGGGTTATGAGTAGCATTAACACTGGTCCTGTCAATGGAAGCAAACATTTCCCGACCATCCCCTCCCCTCCCGCCCCCCACCTCCCATGTAGCCCAGGTCTGGGATAACTCCTGTCTTATTTTTGAAGCTGGATCAGCTAGTTTCTTGGCCCCATCTCTTACAATACCAGACTGGTTAGCATAAAAACAGCACTCTTCCTCAAGGAACAGGCACAGCTTCCCTTTCTCAGCTGTGAGAAGGTCTAGTCCTCTTGGATTCTGGAGAGTAACAGCTGCCAGTGAGTCAATATGATCCTGTACTGCAACAATCCTTTGGGCTATTTCTTCCAAGCTGTCAGCAAGGTCTTTGGGTAGGCTCTGGTAGTAGGAGAGGGAAGTTGCCAGTCCCCCTATTCCAGTGCTAGCCCCTGATGAAATGCTGAGTGTAATAAGGAGAGGGATTAGCTCGGGCGCTCTTTTGTATTGGATATGGTGTGTTCCGGGGATGGGCAAGGACTGAATATTGGGGGCTATATCTACATTGGGTGAGCGATAGATGAGAGTTCAAGTCCCTGTCCATTTTGTTGGGAGACAGACATACATGTTTTGTCCACAGAGGAAGAAGGCTCCCTGATTATGGATATAAGCTGAAAGGTGTAGAGAATAAAGTTGAGTTGCAGCATATGGGGGTCTCTATCCTCATTCTGCACTCCAAACCGCGAGGGTGGCTGCCATGTTGCTTCCTATAAGGGGTGACAGGTGAGAGGTTGAGAGTCTTTTACAGAGAAAATAGGTAGGAATGCTAGTATGAGGTGATATCCAAGGAAAAAGTGAAAGGGACAGAAAAGAATAATTGAAGCCTCAGGCCTGGACTGTTGGATAAGAAGTAAAACTGGTCATAGAAAATGACCATTGGCTTCTGGGGAGTCCTGATAGTTGATCCATTGGGACCAATAGGTATTTGATAGTTCCAATTTGACTGTAGTGTTGCAAGCAGAGGATGGGAGATTACTCACTGATTTATTGCCCCGTGATCTTGTAAAGCATAAAGGCGCAGGGGTGAGTAGTGGGGAGTGTAGAGAGATAGGGTCTGTGACTGGGAGAGAGGATGAAGCTAACTCAGCAAGAGACTGAGTTTAGGTCCGAAAGAGAAGGGATGCTTGGTTTGCCTCTGCAGTAGGAAAATCACCTACTAGGGTTTCAGCTCTTTCAGAAAATATATTCCCCTTTTCTTTTTCAGAAGCCAGAGTGATTTTGGACTGGTTCCAACACTTGATGGGTGCAGGAACAGTGCCATATGCTGAAGAAGAGAGAGAAAGGCAGAGCCAGCAGTCCTTGGCTAAGGCTGGGTTGGTCTGATTTACGAGGGAGAGGGTAAAGTTAAGCTTTCAGTAGAGATAGTGAGGACTAAGGAGTCTCTCGAGTGGCCTCTCTGAGAGTGGTCAAGATTAAGAGAGTTCAGTAACAGTAAAATAATTAGCATTAGCCTCATCCTGTTCCTTTGCTGTGTAGGGAGCAGTAATTTTATGTTTCTTCTGTGTCCCAGCAAGGGCAGAAGAGTTCTCATCCTGGAACTGGCCTTGGGTTCTGAAGACACTCATAAAAGACAAAATGAGAATTATTAGAAAGATAAAAACAATGAACATCCAGAAATACCAGAGCATTTTACCTTTAAGAGAAAAAAAGAGAGATTAATGTAAAGAAGAATCTACAGGCTGTTTCTGAATTTCTTGGAGCAGGTTGATCAGCCAGGTCTGTTGTCTTCTTGAGGGTGATCTGCAGGGGGTGTTTCTGGTCAGAAGTTACCTTCCACACAAGCTGGGCGTCCCTCAGCTGGTGGGCTGCTTTCAGCCTGGAGTGGCGAATCCACACATTCAGTCCTGCAACTTTGAGAGCTGTGGGGGTGGTGAGTATGACTGGATATGGTCCATTCCAAATTGGATTAAGGGGCTATTTTTTTTTTCCAGTCTTTTACCCAAACCTGGTCTCCAGGTTTATAAGGATGTACAGCTGTTCCTGGAGACATGGGCAGTTGGTCAGTAAGCTGTCTGTGGAAATCAAAGACAGTTTGTCCAAGTCTTTGTAGTTGCTTCTGGATTTCTCAGTTTCCTATTTTCCCCAAATCTCCCTTTGGCCAAATTAAGCGGAGGGGGAGTGGTCTGTCATATAGAATTTCAAATGGAGAAAAAGCTACCCTGGCCCTCAGGGCCCAGCATACCCCTAGGAGTACAGAGGCAAGATATTTGTCCAGGGTAGGGTTGTCCATTGGCATAGCTCAGCTATAGCCTGCTTGAGAGTCCGGTTCATGCGCTCTACTTTCCCTGAACTCTGAGGCCTATAAGCTTTCTGTAGGTCCCATCTAATTCCTAAAGCCTTAGCTACCTATTACACTATCTCTGCTACAAAGTATGGGCCATTATCAGACCCAATGGTCAGAGGCACTCCATACTGCTGAATTATGTCCTTTAGCAATGCCTTCTTGACTTCTATCGCCTTTTCCCTGTGAGGGGGATATGCCTCAACCCAGTCTGAAAAGGTGCAAACAAAGACTACTAGGTATTTTTCCCTCTGCTAGGCACTAGTTTTGTAAAGTCTACTGCTAAGTCCTCAAAGGGAGTTTTCCCGCAGCGCTGAACTCCTATTGGTCCCACAGATCCCTGTTTGGAGTTGTTCTGCACACAGAGGAGGCAATGCTGAGAAACTGAGGCACACAAGGAGGGAAGCTGGGCAATTAGGTAGTATCTGCCTTACAAAGTTTCTAGAGCAGTCTCCCCTAAATGAGTAATTTCATGCTGCTGGAGGACTACGTTATGGGACATAGTCCCTACGATCTCAGAGTATCTGCCAACCTTTTGTTCTTTTGCCCCCTTCTTGCTGGGCTCGTTCCTTCTCCTGAGGAGGATACTTTGGAGGTTCAGGTAACTCAGGGGCCAACATGATCCGTGCCGGTGCTGCTTGTTCTTTGGCAGCCTGCTTTGCTGTGGCATCAGCAGTCTGGTTTCCTTCTGACACTGAGTCTTTCCCTTTCTGGTGACCTTTGCAATGGATGATGGCTATTTCTTGGGGCTTCCAAACTGCTTCTAGCAACTCTAAAATCTCATTTTGATTTTTGGTTTATTTTCCTCCTGTCATCAGGAGCCACCTTTCCCTCTTACCCATGAATATGCAGGGTAATGAAGGCATAGTGTGAATCAGTGTAGATGTTGGCACGCTTATCCTTACTTCAATATGTGGATGACCTCCTACTAGCCAATTGAGGTCTAAGGCTATGGCGAGGGCCCAAAATTCTGCCCTCTGTGCTGACCATCCTACAGGCAGGGACTGTGCCCCAGTTTTCTCAAAGTACGATACCACTTCATACCCACCTTGTCTTTTTCCTTCAACAAGAAGTTACTGCCATCTGTGAACAATAATAAGTCTGTATTCTGTGGGGGCTTATCTGTTAGATCTGGCCAACTAGAGTAAACCTCCTTTACGACTTCCAGGCAATCATGCTCAGGGCCCCCCTCAGCAACGGGTAGAAAGGTAGCAGGATTAAGAGCCCTTACTGCTTGTAGCTGTACCCTTGGAATTTCACATAATAACCTTGGTATTGAGTAATCCCAGCATGAGTTAGCCAGTGCTGCCCTTAGCTTCCATTAGGGTAATAACAGAAAGAGGTACTTTTACATTTAAGTTTTGTCCTAGGGTGTGTTTATCTGCTTCTTTGACTAATAAAGCCATGGCTTCAAGGGCTCTGAGGCATGGGGGCCACCAGGAGGCAACTGGGACCATCTGCTTGGAGAGACAGGCTACTGGTCTTTGCCAAGGTCCAAACTCCTGTGTTAGAACTCCAAGGGCTACCCCGCTGTTCTCATGTACAAAGAGATTAAAGTCCCACATCACTTCTGGTAGCCCTAGTGGTGGGGCCTCAGTGAGTTTTGCCTTTATGGTGATGAAGGCTTTCTTCTGCTCGAGGCCCCATTCTATAGGTGCCTTCTCTTCCCCTTTTAAAGCTTCATAGAGAGGCTTGGCCAGGTCTGAAAACCCTGGGGTCCAGTTTTGACAGAACCCAGCTGCCCCAGGAATTCCCAAATCTGCTTTGGGTGTGAGGGATTGGGATGGCACATACTGCCTGCTTTCTTTCAGTCCCTAGCCTTTGTTTCCCTTGGGTGATTCGGAAGCCTAGATACTTGACTTCCTTCTGACAAATCGTGCCTTATTCTTGGACACTTTATAACCTGTTTCAGTTAACAGTCTCATGAGGCCTCACGCCCCATCCCAGCACTGAGCTTGTGTGGAGCTGGCTAGTAGGAGGTCATCTACATATTGAAGTAGAACACACCCCAAGTCCTGTCCTGGGAACTTAGATCAGATGCAAGGGCTCCACTAAAGAGAGTAGCGGGTTTCTTGATTCCTTGTGGAAGTCTTATCCAGGTGAACAGTTCCTTGGCTCTCACAATTGAGTTTTTGCACTCAAAAGCCAAAAGGGGCTGGCTGAAGGGGGCTAACCTGAGGCAGAAAGGCATCTTTCAGAACTAGGCATGTAAACCATTCTGCTTCAGATGGAATGAGTCCTAGAATTGTGTAGGGGTTTGGAAGTGCCAAATGCAAGGTTATAATAGCCTCATTAACAGCCTGCAGGTCCTGGACTGGGTTGTATTCATTAGTCACAGGCTTTTTGACAGGCAGGAGGGGAGTATTCCATGGTGACTAGCATCTTTTAAGGAGTCCCCTCTGAGGTAGCCAGTGTAAGTGGACCTGAGTTCCTACGCCTGCCTCCCTTGGAATTGGATATTGGTGGATTTTGACAGGATGTGCCCCAGGCTTTAAGTCAATTAGTATCAGGGCATGTTTTTTGGCCAGGCCAGGGGGATTAGCTTCTGCCCAGACCAGCGGAAATTCTTCCTCTAATTCAGAGTCTAAAGGTGAGGCCTTTGAATGACGGGTATAAAGTCTCCATTCTTCCTCCCTGGGCACTGCTAAGGACAGGATCTTTGGAGAAGTCTGCTCACCTAGGCAAAGCTGTGCCGAGCCATCTGGGGCAGAGGTGATCTCTGTCCCATTTTGTCTAAAAGGTCTCTACCCATCATAGGTACTGGACAATCTGGCAAGTACAGGAATTCTTGAAGCACTTGATGACCGCCAAGTTGGCATCAACGAGGCCGGCATAATTGTCTACAGGTCTGGTCCCCAGTAGCTCCAATAATGGTGACTTCCTTTCCTGAGAGAAGCACTACCTTCTGTATGACTACTGAGTGCTCAGCTCCTGTATCAACCATAAAGTCCACAGCCTAGCACCCAATTTTCATTCTGACTATGGGCTCATGGAGACCCACCTAAAAAGAGCCGGTCTGTCCTAGTCATAGTCAGCTGCCACCAGCCCAATAAGGTCTGCTTCAGGTGGTTCTAGTTGATAGCAACTAGGTGGAAAAGGGGGCCCTGTTTTCTTGCTTTGCCGTTTGGGACATTCATTTTTCCAGTGCCCTGTTCCCTTATAATAGGCACACTGGTCCCATCTCAGGCTTGCTCTACATTTCCCTCCTGATCTGTCTTCTTGCTTCACTTTCTGATGTGTCTGGGAGCCAGATCCTCGAAAAGCCGCTGCTATTACATTGACCGTTCTTTGATTCTCTTTTCTTCCTCCTTTCTTGCTGTTCAGCCTCGGTTGATGAAAACCTTGTTGGCTATCTCTAGCAGTTCAGTAGCATTTTTTTTCCAGCAAACACTTTTAGCTTCTGTAATTTTCTCCATGTGTCCTGCTGGGCTTGTCCTACAAAAAGTGGCATAGCCATGGTTAGAGGTCTGGGGCCCCAGGGTTAAAGGGGAAATAGGTCCAGTATGCCTCACTCAGTGTATCATAGAAAGCTGCTGGACTTACATTAGGCTTCTGCAAAATCCCAGAAAGTTAAGCTATATTGGTGGGCTTCTAGGCTCTGGCCTTGACCCCCTGGAGGAAAGCCAGCCTATATTTTTCTATCCTGGCCTTTTTGACTTCTGAGTTCAGGGACCAATCAAGTTCCTCATCCGGGAGGGCCTCCCTTGCCCATCTGTCTGTATCTATTGTCCCTGCCGGGGCCTGGGTCTGGAGCCACTTCCGAGCCTCTGTCATTACTCTCATGCGCTCCTCAGTGTTAAAGAACATGAAAAGGAGCTACTTGCAGTCCACCCAGGTGGGTTTTTGGGTCTGGAAAATCATTTCTAGGATGTCTACCATGGCCTGAGGTTTTTCAGAATAAGCTGGGGTGTGTGTCTTCCAATTCAGAATGTCACTTGTGGTAAAGGGCTGACAATAATAGACTGGCCTTCCTTCATGTAAAGTCCCATCTTTGCCAAGCACTTGGGCACCCCGAATCTCCCTGAGATGCATCTGACATGCCGGTTGTGGTTTGTGCCTTTAATTAGCTGAACGCAAGTGCCGCCCAACTGGCTCTGGAGAGCCCGGTTGAGGAGAGACTGAGCAGGGCGTTGTTTCCAGATTTTCTGGACCTTCCAGGCTAGCAGGGGGAGCACTTGGTGCTGCCTATGTCTCTTATGGAGGTGGTCAAACTGGTGGGACTTCCGCGAGGGGAGGGTCCTGTGGAATAGGGGGCTGAGCTTCCTTCTGAGGGACCTGCTTCTTTTGTCCTGCCTGCTTTTTCTTTTTTCTGTTCCTGTCCTCCCTGTCTCTCCTTTCCCTGCTCCTGCCCTGCGTGCCTCTTTACTTCTGCTACTAAAACCTTACTCGGTCCCTTCATACACATGCAGAACCGGACCCACCAAGGTGGCAAGGTTTGAACAAGTGCTAAACAGCTGGCTATGTAGGGAAACTGATCTGATTGTCCAGGGTTTCCTGTGACTACATTCCAGACTGCCCTGACAAATCCTTCATCTAAAGAGCCTTCCAAGGGCCAGCCGACCCTGAAAGCTGGCCATTTTACTTCACAGAATTTCCTCAGTTTTTCAGGATTTTTTTAAAGACCATAATCCCCACTGAATTCCGTTTTAAATTTTTTTCAACATGCAGTTGAGAACAGTGGGTTTACTCTGTCCCGACCCCATGATGATGGGTGGCTTGAGACAGACAACAGAGGGGGTGACCTGTTTTCACAGATTCACTCAGATGCCTGCCTGGCCATGTCCCTTGGGCACTTTGACTCGTCTTAGTTAAGGTGCACCCATATAAACCCCAGGCCTGGTCACCTTTGAGTGGGGGTGAGTCACCTTTATGCCTTATGATGAATTGGAGAACTGCAAATTGGGGCCCACTCGGACTCTGTAACCAAAGATGTGGAGCCACACAAAGGAGAGGAGAGGGCAGGCCCTTTCCTTCCACTCTCACACACTTTTACCCATCATTCACTCAGAGTTTAAACCATCCATCCAATTCCTAATTTCATGAGGAAGCTTTCTGACTTCCAGGGAGGTGATCAAGCTCCCACTTCCACTCATTGGAATGGATCTGACCTTCCTTGGCTTTGTTAGGGCAACCTGCACCAATGCACAGCCAATGCCTACTAGCATGGCAAGGCATCTTTACCATCCTCCAATTGTGGACTGTTTTTTCTCTGCCTAGTAAGCATGTTACTTGGGGCCACTGCTCTCTGTGGTTGAAGTAGTCTGGTTCCTCTCTCGGATCCATTGTTGCAGGAATCCACACAGGCTTGGAGTTTTCTGGAAATATATAAGTATATCCTCACCCAAAAGTTAATAAAGGAAACGTTCTATAAACTAGACTCGGGATATTATCGCATTTGCCAAACCATGTTCCTCTGGCTTATTTTGATACCAGTGTAATTTCATGGGTGTCTTGAAATCAGCATTACAAGTGAAAAACAAATTAAAGTAAAAATATTAAGGTATTTAAGGCTTGAAGTCATTTCCTTACAGGATAGTACTCCACTATACCCACTTGTGGTTTAAATAATATTAAGCTAGTTTTAGAAGTCCTGCAGTGCAGCACTGATAGCTTTTAATTCAATTCTTTCACAGAAGGATGACGGATCTTAATTCATTGCATGATAATCAGCTTTACTATGACCTGAACCATCAGTAAAAAATTAGTTAATGCTCCAGAAATAGGTTCCTGCCTAGTACAACTAAGTCCCCCTGAATATTCACTTATTTTAATGGTCAATTTAAATCAGTCAGAATTAAGGCTTATTTTCTAACTTTATTTGTCCTTGGGTGTGGACAGTAAATGACATAAATTGAATTTCTGCTATCAGTCTTTGAGAATATTGGCATAACCTTTGTTAGGGAAGTAAAATGCAAGTTATTTACTTTACTTTTTGTGGCCTAATACATTGATTTTTTTTTAAAAACTATAGTTTATTTTATATTTGAAGGAAATCTCTCTTTATTTCGTCCCAGAGTAATTTCTAGGTCACATTTCGGGAGTTTCTTTCTTTCTTTCCTTATTTTTCCTTCTTTTAAACAGCACAACAAACATTGTTGCTTTTTGGATGCTGGCCAATATTGCCCTGTATACATTTTAAATGACTTTCTTTTTATTTATGGTGACTCATAATAATCAGATTTAATGCTTGAATAATAGCATTCAGTGTACCCTGTAAATAGCAGTGGGAGAGATTTTAAAATTTCTCCTTTTTACTAAGCTTAAAATTTACTTTTAAACAGCAATCTGTTTGGCTAGTGCTCATTTGCATACACAGAGGAGTTATGGGAGATCTCAGGAACTATTTCAGAGGACTTTCCTAGAATTAATTGCTTAACATTTTTGTTTTTCAAATTTATATGAAAGTATATGAGCCCTTGATTATATTATAGAAAGCTAATTCATTAAGTAATTAAAGTAGGCATCGTTATTGAAAAAGAAATGTAAGCAAACTTATATATTTGACCTATAAAGTACAGATTCCATCCCATCTGACAGTCTATTTAAAGAGCAGTCTGTGGATTTTTGTCTTTAAATTCCTCTTCTGAATAATCTGGGTCTGCTTAAGTAATATTCAGTAACTTTGTCTTGCCCTCCCTTAGAGGTTGAAAACTTTTAAAATGTAGTTATGAATTTTTATTTGATAAATATTCCCATGTGATTTCAAGTATATGAGATCAGCCTAATTCAATTTTTAGAAAAATTCATTTAAGAAGAGAAATGAATTATTGAATCATTCCAGGGCCCCTAAAATGTCCCAAAGTCACCTCTCCATTAAAGTTTTGAAATTTAACTTGTAAACACTATCAAATACACACACACACACACACATTCACACACACACACACACACACACACACACACACACACACACACACTAGAGGCTTGGTGCATGAAATGCATGCAAGGGGGGTGTGTCCCTCAGTCCAGCCTGCACCTTCTCCAATATGGGACCGCTTGAGGTCCTACAGGCCTAAACGGGCAGCCAGACAACCCTCTCACAATCCAGGACTGCTGGCCCCCAACTGCTTTTTTGCCTTCCTTCCAGATTTCCCCTAACCACTTCAGCCTGCCAGCCTGATCACCGACTAACCACTCCCCTGCCAACCTGATTGATGCCTAACTGGTCTCCTGCCAGCCCGATTGCCCCAAACTGCCCTCCTCCACCGGCCTGGTGCCCATAACTGACCTCCCTGGCCAGCCTGATTGCCCCCAACTGCTCTCCCCTACAGGCCTGGTTCCCCCGCAACTACCCTCCCTGCTGACCTGATCACCCCTAACTGCCGTCCCCTGCCAGCCTCATTGCCCTTAACTGTTTTCCCCAGCTGATCTGGTTCCCCCGCAACTGCCCTCCCGTGTAGGCCTGATCCCCCCAACTGTCTTCCTCTGCATTCCTGCCATCCTCATTGCCCCTAACTACTTTCCCCTGCTGCTCTGTTTCCCCCCCCCCCCCAATTGCCCTCACCTGCAGGCCTGGGTCTTCCCTAACTTCCCTTCCCTACAGGCTTGATCACCTACAAATGCCCTCCCTTGCAGGCCTGGTTCCACCCAACTGCCCTCCCCTGCTGTTCATCTTGTGGCAGCCACCTTGTGTCCACATCGGGGCAGCCATCTTTGACAACATGGGGGAAGCCATCTTGTGTGTTGGAGTGACAGTCAATTTGCATATTATTCTTTTATTAGATATGATAGAGGCCTGGTGATCGGGTGGGGCTGGCTAGTTTGCACTGAAGGGTGTCCCAGATCAGGGTGGAGGTTTCCTTGGGGGATGTGGCGGCCTCAGTTAGGGGACTGTTGTGGTTTGATGGCCAGCCATGCACCTGGGAGACCAAAGCATAGGTTGGAAGCAGATATCAGGGATTTATTTATCTTCTATAATTGAAACTTTGTAGCCTTGAGTGGAGGCCAGGGCAGGCCAGGGCGGGGGATGCTTGGCTTCCTCCATCACCAGGGGCAACCCAAGCCCGCTGCTTGCTCCAGCTCCATGGCTGCCACCATCTTGGTTGGGTTAATTGGCATGCTCATTCCTGATTGGCTGATGGGTGTGGCTTGTAAGTGTAGTGGAGGTATGGTCAATTTGCATATTTATCTTTTATTAGATAGGATAGATAGATAGATAGATAGATGTTCTATAATTATTCTAAAAGATATCAATTAAATTTAAACTGCTTTTTATATTAAAAATTTGGTTCAGACAATAAAATTAAATCTCTTTTTTAATCAGATCATATAAAATATTTTATCTTAGGTTGAAATTTTACCAAACATAGTTCACAGAAAGGCTACAATATATTTTGAAATACTAATTTCTCCAGAGAAAATACAAGAATTATTTTCTCAATAATAAATTTCTAATTTTATGCATTTTGTAATCACAACCATATAATTTCTCAATTTAATTTGAACATTAAGTTTTTAGAAGCTTAAAATTTTAGGTGGCATGTTAAATATGTATCATTTCTTAGATTGGTAATACCTTCACATTTTAAGGATATATTTAAAAAATGAAAGACATATTGAATTAATAGATCCAGTTCTGTCCTCTAGATTTTTCATAAGAGGCAAAGTCAGATTAACATTTCAATAATTTTTCATTTAAAAATACCTAGACATTTAATAAGTTTTATTATTTAATTCAGCAAACTCCAAAGTTTTAAGTTGCCAGAAACTTTGGAAAACTGTGTTTCTGACTAGCGAAAGGAGGGGGAAGCAGGGAAGCAATCCTCCAGGTCACTCCACTTGAAGGTAAAAGTGCCACATTTTTCCTCAGAGATAACATCTAAGTGTTGCTGCTGCGGGAAATGAGACCAGCCCCCTCCTCTATCAGAAAGAGCAGCTAGTCTTTCCCCAGGGTGACTGGGCCCCCAGTATCTAGAATTATCACTGAAAAGCTCCACTACTGTTAGTTTGAGACGTTGCGGGGGGGGGGGGGGGCGGAGGGGGGAGTCCAGAGCCGATGCAAGCATCTACAAGGTAGATGGTGAGTTTCGCCTGGGAGCGCAAGATTAAAACTGCCCCCACTTTTCATTGCTTGGACTCTGGGTCTTGTTTTCTGCATCACAAACCTCTCATCTGGAGCTGAAACCCGGGAGGGGATTGAGTGTGTATCCCATTTGGGGTACCCTCCCTCTTGAATCTCCGGAACCTTCAGGTTTCTCTCCAGTTCGGCAGCATCAGTGGGTGAGTCCCAGTCCCGATTGATTCCTAGTGGTCATCATGGAATCTCTGTCTTAAATTGTGGCCCAAGTCAGAGATTGCCTTCCGGGCATAGCCCTCCGGACTTTTCCAAGAAAGGTTCTGACCCTGGGGTGGTAGTCAAGACGTTCCTGCCCCCCTTGGTTTCCCCACACTCTTGGCCTCACTCCGGACCTCAGGGGGTGGGGAGACGTCCCCTGCCATCCCTCGGGTCCCCGTCCATAGCCTTGGCTCAATGATTGGAACGCCAATCCTTGGGCCTCTGCTACTGACCCTAGGTTTCAAAATGGGCAATCAGAAATCCAAATCTGATCCTCAAACACCCCTTGGGTGTCTCCTCACCAATCTGGTAAGCTGTCCCAGGATCTGCGTCCTAAACACCTCTGTACCATGGCATGGCCTCAGTATGAATTGGACAACAGGTCAACATGGCCTGAACATGGGACTTTCGATTTTAACATTCTGACTGACCTCAACAATTTCTGCCAACGAGCTGGGAAATGGCTGTAAGTTCCATATGTCCAGGCATTTTTCAATCTGCTCTCCCGTCCCTCCCTCTGCTCCACCTGTTCCACCTCCCAGGTCCTCCTAGCATGCGAGAATCTCTCTCTGCCTACCGAGACCCCTCCACTTTCCACCTTATCTGAACCCCCTGAGAATATTTCTTCCCGTCCAATTCGCCTGCCCCCCTACGACAGGGCTCCTTCTGCCCTGCCTCCTTCTGACCTGCAGTCTGTTCCCTCCCTTCCCAGATCCTCACTCACCAACCTCCCTTCACCGCCCCCTCCCCCAGAGCCTTGTCCCTTACCTGCTGACCTTCCCCTTCTCCCACCCCCGCCAGCTTCCCCAGGCAGCAGGCACACCCGCTCTAGGTCTCCTCCTCTCCTCTGCCCCCTCCAGGAAGTTGCAGGGGCTGAGGGAGTGGTCAGGGTCCATGTTCCCTTCTCTCTGTCGGATCTCTCCCAGATTGAGAAGTGGCTGGGGTTCTTTTCCACCAACCCCACCGTGTTTGTCAAGGAATTCCGATACCTTTCTCAGGCCTATGACCTCATCTGGCATGACATTCATGTCATTCTTTCTTCTACCCTAACATCAGATGAAAGCAAAAGAGTCTTAGGAGCGGCGACGGACCACGCAGATCAGATCCACCTTACAGATGCCTCTATGCCAGTGGGGGCCCAGGCCGTTCCTCATCATGAACAAGGCAGGGATTACCAACTGGATATCCCTGAAGGGTGAGACGGTCGCCGATGTCTCGACCAGATGCTCCAATGCCAAATAGCCGACCTACAAGCCTTCTCCCACAAGGTAGTTAATTTTGACAAGCTGAGGGAAGTTTCTCAGGGACCAGATGAGAACCCTGAGGTCTTCCATAACAGGCTGACTGAGGCTCTGACCTTATATACTTGTCTGGACCCTGGGTTCCTGGCCAGAGCAACAGTTCTAGCCACTCACTTCATTTCACAGTCAGCCCCAGATATTTGAAAGAAGTTTAAAAGGGCAGAGGATGGCCCTCAGACCCCTGTCTGGGATCTGGTTTATATGGCATTTAAGGTTTTCAATGTCCATGAGTAGCAGGCAGAATCAGATTGGGAGGACCGACTTCTACAAAAGGTTAACCTGGAAACTCAAGCCTTGGTAGGTGCCCTAAGGACAGCAGCCATTCATGGTCCAAGGGGGACTGTGAGTGGTGGGGGTGCAACGAAAGGACGAGCGCAACTGGGAGAATGCTTCAAATGCAGAAACGAAGGCCACTGGGCTAAACAATGCCCTCAACCCCGGGCTCCAACCAAGCCCTGCCTGGCATGCAGTCAAAGCGGCCACTGGAAAAGTGACTGCCCTTGGAAAAGTGATGGGCCCTCTGTGTCTCAACATACAGGGGCCATCCTTTCAGGTCATGACCCACCACTGGCCATGCTGGGACTGGCTGAAGACTGAAGATGCCCAAACTTGTCAACCCCTATCACCCTCGCCGAGCCCTGGGTACAGCTCCAGGTAGCAGGTAAGCAGATCTCCTTTTTGATCGATAAAGGGCCTACCTTTTCTGTTTTGCCCTCCTTTTCCAGGCCACTGTTCCCTTCCATGATCTCGGTCATGGGTATTGACAGCAAATCCACCTGCCTGCTGGCCACCGGGCCCCTTCCCTCTCTCCTCAACAATAGTCCTATAACCCACTCATTCCTAGTCATGCCTTCGTGCCCCATGCCCCTTTTAGGATGAGATATCCTAACCAACTAGGGGCCACTCTGCAGCTCACTCAGAGTCCTTCAGCCTCACTCAGAGTCCTTCAGCTCACTCAGAGTCCTTCAGCCTGCTTCTTCTGCTCCTGGCTCCCTCCCTTCATGGGAACACTGATCCCCCACTGCCTGTGTCCGTAGTCAACCCAAAATATCGGACACCTCTACCTCAGTGGTTACTAGACATCATACCCTGGTCAGGATCAGACTTAAGGACCCCACCTCGTTTCCTTCCCATCCCTAGTTTTCCATCTCCCTAACTCATCGCTGAGTCCTCAAACCTCGCATTACTTGGCTTCTGGGGCAGGGTCTCCTCATACCTATTGATTCTCCCTGCAACACCCCCATCCTCCCTGTTAGGAAGGCAGACGGGACCTACCGGCTGGTGCAGGACCTCTGACTAATCAATGAAGCGGTGGTCCCCATCCACCTGGTGGTCCCCAATCCTTACACTCTCCTTGCTCGCATCCCATCTGTACCACTCACTTTCCGTCCTTGACCTCAAGGATGCCTTCTTTACCATCCCTCTGGATCCAGACTCTTACCTTCTGTTTGCATTTACTTGGGAGGACCCAGACGAGCAGGTATCCTGCCAACTCCCCTGGAAGGTTCTTCCCCAAGCATTCAGAGACAGCCCTCATCTCTTTGGCCAGGCCTTACCCAGGGACCTCCAACAATGCTCATTAGAACCCAGCACTCTTCTCCAGTATGTAGATGATTTCCTTCTCTGCAGCCCCTCTTTAGACATTTCTCAGACGCAGACAGCTGGCCTCCTCAACTTTCTAGGGGACAAAGGATACCGTGTGTCTCCTGCCAAGGCACAACTGTCGGCCCCCACCTTCACTTACTTGGGGGATCTGTCTGACTCCCAATTCCCGAGGACTGACAGTTGACCGAGCACAGGAAATACGAGACCTACAGCCTCCCACTTCTGCGGAACAGATATTGTCCTTTCTAGGGTTAGTAGGATACTTCTGCCACTGGATCCCAAATTTTTCTCTCCTAGCGAAGCCTCTATACAGTCCGCTAAAGAAACACCAATAGGCCCCCTCTCCTCACCCTCCCTCACTCGCCAGGCTTTTTCTAAGCTCCGAGATGCCCTTCTGGCCTCTCCCCCTCTTTCTCTCCCGGAAATCTCTAAGCCTTTCCAACTATTTACTGATGAGAAACAGGGAATAGCTATGGGGGTCCTCACCCAGCACCTAGAGCCAGGCTTCACCCCCATAGCCTACCTTTCCAGACAACTTGATCCCATGGTTTGAGGATGGCAGCCCTGCCTCCGGGCTCTGGCTGCAGCCACTGCCCTGCCCAAGGAGGCCCAGAAGATCTGCCTCCAGCAACCCTTACAGGTCTTCTCCACCCATAGGCTACAGGATCTTCTGTCTCACTGATCCTTATCTCTCCTGGCCCCCTCTCACATGTAGGAACTCCATTTCCTGTTCCTCAAGAGTCCTGACATCTCCCTAACTCAGTCCCTAGCCCTGAACCCAGCCACTCTCCTTCCTGCTGCCTCCACCCATTCTGTGGCAATGCACTCCTGCCCCGAGGTCATCGAGGCCCTCACTCAACCTTGGATGGGACTCTCAGATCTTCCTCTCTCTAATCCTGCGTTAACTCTGTTTGTGGATGGAAGCTCGTGCCTAGACCCCCAGGGACATCAGAAAGCCTCCTATGCGGTAGTAACACTCTAGCAGATCCTGGAGGCGACCCGGCTCCCAGAGGGTACCACCTCTCAAAAGTCTGAGCTCATTGCGCAGACCAGGACGCTGCATTTGGCCAAAGGGAGGAGGGTAAACATATACAGACTCCAAATATTCCTTTCTGATAGCACATTGCCACTTGGTTATTTGGAGGGAGAGGGGCTTTCTCTCTACTAAAGGCTCACCTATTATCAAAGCTAGACTCATAACCCGCTTACTTGATGCCTTACAACTTCCCTCTCAGGTAGCCATTGTGCACTGCTGAGGCCATCAGACAGACTCCTCGATGGTTACGCGGGGAAATGCCCATGCAGACGCGGTGGCCAGAGGCTTATCTCAGGGTGAAGGGTCCCCAGCCCCGGTCCTGTTCCTTTCCCTTCGCTCCATTACCCCTCAGTATACAGAAGAAGAAAAAAATAAACTCCTACAACGGGGAGGCTCTTCTGGTCCTGAGGGATGGATCTTCATAAATAACAAGATCGCCCTTCTCAAGGATCAGGTAGGGGCCATTGCCCAACAGGTCCACCAGTCATTGCACATTGGACCGCTGGCACTTGGGAGGTTCCTCGAACCCCTCTTCACCTCGCCCACATTGCAAGTGGCAGTCACGAGTGCCTGCTCCTCCTGCTTTACGTGTGCAGCTGTCTCACCCCAGGGAGGAATGCGCCCCAACTTTCCTACCCATCAAATGAGGGGACACCTCCCAGGGCAGGACTGGCAAGTAAACTTCACCTATATGTCTCGCCACAAGAACACCAAATATCTGCTTACCATGGTAGACACCTTGACAGGGTGGGTAGAGGCCTTCGCTACCCTCAAGGAAACTGCTGAGGTTTTGGCTGAGACGCTAATAACACACATAATCCAAAGGTTCGGCCTCCCCACCTCCATAAAATCAGACAACGGCCTGGCTTTTATATCAAGTGTCGTTCAGCAGGTTAGCGCCTCACTTGGCATCTCCTAAAAAGTGCACATACCCTACCACCCAAAATCATCGGGTAAGGTCGAGAGGGCCAATGGCCTCCTTAAAGACCATCTAACAAAACCCTCTCTCGAAATCCGCAGCCCCTGGCCAGATATCCTGTCCATGGCCCTGACCAGAATCCGGGCTACACCAAGGAGCCCCACCTTTTTAAGCCCTTTTGAACTCCTATATGGGAGACCCTTCTTGCTCAACCATCATCTCCCTCCTGACCCTCCTCTCCTGGCTACTTATCTTTCATACCTGTCTCTATCCAGGCAGCTGCTCCGGGAACAGGCTGACAGGTTTCTACCCAAGCCAGAACCAGCTGACCAAGGCTCGCGAGGACCACCCCTCCAGCCCGGGGACTCAGTTCTCAAGAATCTACATCCCAAGGCCTTGGAACCCAGTTGGATGGGACCTCACACAGAAATCCTCACAACCCCCACTGTGGCCAAACTACTGGAAGATCCATCGTGGCACCACCTCTCCAGACAAAAGAGGACCCCGGAGCAGCATGACTTCTATGAATGTGAGGTGTTGGGCCCCACTAAGGTCCGCCTTAGCCTCCCTCCCACTCTTTCTTCTCCTCCCAGCCCTGGGAAATCTACACCCACACCCACCTGCTTATGTGTGGAGGTTGAAGGTCCGTGAAACCTACCACCAGGACAGCACACAAGTTACCCAGCAGGTAGGATCTCAGGACTGCCCTCTGGTCGGATGCCAGACAGAGATCCTGATTGCTGTCGAACTCCGGTCAGTGTCCAATGGTGGCTGACCATATGCCTGCTTTGCTTACGACCAGTGGAACCCAGATAGGTGTAATCAAGACGTCAACACCTATGGGTGTTGCCGCTGGTCAGGCTGTGTCATCCATGATGCCTACAATGAGGTCAGGTCTGGTCCCTTTTTCTGGAAGTACTGGACCTTCAACATCAAGGTCTGGGGCCCCTGGGACCAGCGATGGGTTGTGGGCATTATGGGAAAACTATAAGGGGGTGGTTGGAGCTCAACCCCTTCAGGGACCATCTACATCTCCCAGGAATATGTCATGGCCCAGGAGGCCCAAATCCAGGTGTCCAAAGCATCCTATAGGCCGAACATTCCCTTAAAGGGAAGCTGTCTGATTCCCCCTGGTAAAAGTCCTGTCTTCTTGGCTCCAGTTTATCCAACACACTCTACTATTCCTTAATGAGACCCGCACCCTGCCCAATGTCTCACACTGCTTTTTATGTGTCTCTCTCCAAAGACCTTTGCTAGCTGCCGTCGCACTCATGACTCCTCCAGGAACCCAAGGACACAGTGAATGTCAACCTCCCCTGGCTGGCATTCCCCTCTGGGAACCCGAAACTCTGGAACCCACCTTGCCCCCGCGGATATGCTACCAGAGAAGCAACCCGGTACCTGTGGGATGGGTCACTTGGAACTGTACCCAAAACCACACTGCAGCATGTCCCACCAAGGCCAGCCCAGGTACCTTCTTTTGGTGTAATGGCACCTTAAGCAACTGCATAAAATCCTCTGACCCCAGGCCTTGCTTTGGGGTCACAGTAGTTTCCCAACTAACCTTATATGGAGAGTCGGAGCTTGCCTGGTTGCCCCCTTCATCACACCCTCGGGATCGCCAGGCCACCTTCCTCCATGTCATGTTGGGGGTAAGTATTGCTGCCTCGATAGGCCTAGCTGGGGCGGCCCTCAGGAACAGCATTATCTTTGCTCAGGATATCAATGACAAAGTACAGATAGCCCTGGAGTCTACTACTACCTCCTTAGCCTCTCTTCAATGGCAAGTAACATCGGTAGCCCAAATAGCCCTGCAGAACTGAAGGGCCCTAGACCTTCTTACTGCGGAAAGAGGAGGAACCTGCATGTTCCTTCAAGAAGAATGCTGCTATTACATCAAGGAGTCCGGAGTGGTGGAATAGAACGTGTAGACCCTGACTAAGCTGAGTGAAGAATTATGTGCAAGACACTCCTGGGACAACTCTCTTTTCGGCTGTCTCCAAAGCCCTTTAGCTACCTGGATCCTATCCCTGAAAGGGCCCCTAATTCTCATCTGTGTCTTTTTTTCCCTAGCTCCCTGCCTCCTCAAATTCATCAGCTACTGGATCACAGAAATGTCTCAGGTGACTGTTAACCAGCTCCTGCTGCATCACTACACTGGGCTGCCCCTCAACCCACCTCTGCCTTACCCTGGTCTTTAACATCCCCACCCTTTTCGCCCCTGGTCAGCAGGAATTAGCCAGGAGGATTTCAGTGCCCCCTATCACCAAAAGGCCTGGATGTTAGGTCGAGGCAGGGGGGAAGTCCAGAGCTGATGCAAGCATCTGCAAGGGAGATGGGGACAAAGATAACAGGTGCCTTCCCAGACCCTTGCCTGAGGCAGGAATTCCACACCTCTCAAGTCCTCCACCCTCCCCTCACTAAACAGCTGAATAAAAGAAGTACCTATGCCCCCTTTTTGTCTTGAACTTCCCTGGCCCACTCTCAGACCAGCGAGTTTCGCCTGGGAGTACAAGATTAAAAACTCCCCCGCTTTTTATCACCTGGACTCCATGTCTTGTTTCCCGCATCGCAAACCTCTCAACCACAAATCCTACATTTTAGTTTCACCTATTTATCGGTATTTCAACAATTTTGAGACTTTAAAGCCAATTACTATTATTCAAGGTATTTTCTTTGGCAAATTCTGTAACAGAGAAAACTTACTGACTTTCAGTGGCTTTAATGTTAACAATGGAATATGGTCCATTATTATTCAAAGACTACCCTTTATTATGGAAAGGCTAATTTTGTTTCCTAAACCCAGCCTGTATATATATATATTTTTTAGGTCATTTTTGCTATCTTTTTTTTTTCCTTATAAAAACTCTCCTGGGTTTATTCTATATCATCCATAAAGCAATTGAGCTCAGCCCAAGACCCATCTAAGATCAGAAGGAGCACACTTTTGTCTTAAGTCAGCCTTTTCTCTTCATGAGTACATAAATCCCAGACATATCCCCAAATTCTGCTAAATGTTAAAGGACGGACCAGGAAAGAAAAAACATGGCGAAAAAGAGACTTTGTAAATAGCACTCTCGAGAGTGGGCATCCATTTTACAGGTTCAATAAAATAAAAGAATTATTGGTAAATGGGCCACGTGTGTCCCCACCCCCACATCCTGTTTGCTCTGGGGAAATTCATTAAATGGCCTGGTCACCTAGGTTTCTTTTCTTATTAAATTAAATAAAGGCATGCCTAATAAACTAACAATAAACGCATTAAACCAAACATAAAGGACAAATCAACAAACATATAGACAAGACTTAATAAATCAAAGTTCTTTTCCAGGATCTATTCTCTCCATAGCATTGACTACCCTTTAAAGATATTTTAGCTAAGCTCTGCCTGTCCCAAGGTGTGCTATGGTAATTTTTAAACAAAGCATTGAAGAGTCCCCGTCCCAGAAGAGTAATTGCTCTATCCTCTCTACCTGCTGAGCCTTTCCACACCAGAGGTGGAGAATCTGGTGGCAGTGTTTTTCAATCATTACAGACTTTTGATCCCAATACAAAATAGGCACAATGCAATTTGAACAAGACCCACATAGTTAATATGACAAAAGCACTGCTTTTCTTGAGCCAAATTAATAGAGTACATTTTGACATTTGAATTTCTTTATCCTTGAGCATGGAAGCTAAAGATTTACAATGATATTTTTTTCTTTTGGACAAATCCATACCCATTATTGCCTGGCTTAAAACAAAAGACACCCTCGCCCATTTTGGATCAGGAATTCCAATGCTTGGCGCTAGCTTAATGCTTAGTGAATCTCCCCACCTTTTTTCCCAGTGATCCCACCTGTTTACCCTTGGACTTCCTTTCTTTGCTCTGGCAAAACTTCTTCTCCATTCCCTGTCTTGGGCGACATAAATGCCTCAGTCTTTTTTGCAGCAAGGGTTTAGGAATCAGGAGAAGGGGCTGCAACATAAATGGATACACTAGACAAGAAATATAAATTTAGAAGGCATTGAGGGAGCCAGATGGATACTTACTCTCTAGTCAGTGGTTCCCCAACTGTCCAGACTAACTGCTTTTTATTTACACATTTTGCTCATTAGAAAAGCAAGCACAAATATAAGGTTTGGTTAAAAAGAAAGGGTGATCAACTTAGAGGAATTGCTTTCCGCTGTTCAGCTAGCATTAGGTAATAATAGACAGATTTTAAACCCTGTTGAATATCTAAGTCCATCAATCTCCTGACATTTATTATGCTAACTACTTTGGTCTTTGCCCCAAGTAAAGCCACACAATTTTGTGGTAATTTTTAAAAATTCAAGTTGGAAGGCTTGTTGATAACTTTACACTCAGCAGTCCAATAGGTGTGCTTTTAAAAACCTCTCCCATTTGTGATGTTTGTTTACATTCACTAATAAAAAATTCTTAGGATTCAAGATAGCTCAATGTTTGAGAAAGCATACCTTTGTGGTGAATTAAATGTCAAACTGTTGAAGAGAAAGTGCATGAGTAGTTCTACAATAAAATACATATCACTATCTAATGAAACTTTTGTTCATTTCATTCAGAAGTATAGTCAGGGATGCCAACTCTTTCAGTTTAACTGGCAATCTCTGTTTCAATCTTATTATTCCCACTTCAGAAAAGTGCTAATGTCATTTCAATAAGCAAAAGGATGCTTACATTTAGACTTCTTCAAACTTTTATATAATTCCTTCTGTAATTTTTTTTCCTACTTACTCTATTCCTTTAAAGGTTGAGGACATATAAAATGCCACAGGGAGGAGGTCAACAGTTGTTTTGCGGCCTGTTGGAGGTTCCTCAACTCTTTGCTTGCTCTAATTGGAAAACAAGGCAGCATGCCATGAAGACGAAGCACACTGCTTCCTTTTGCATTCAATTCAGTTCAAAGACTGTACTGGTATGCACTTATGGTCAAAGGAAACATGGGGAAATTTAGAGCCAAGAATGCTACTCACCATCCAACACTTTGTATTTACATGTTTGGGGTAAAATTGGACAAGAGATTGCATTTTGAGGAAAAATTTATTCTGAAAATTTTAACAATACAGATGTTCAATTTAAACATTTAATTATATTGTAATTTAAGTCAACACTTATGAAATAACCCTGAATAATTGACACTTTGTATTCTATGCAGAAACTTCATAAAGGGATCTACAATTCTTGAATCTTCCCCAAACCCACCATTTGCTTTTAGTCATTCTTAAATAACAGAAGACAATTTCTTTATAAATTAAATGTCATCCTTACCTTAGCATCATTTTTAATTTCAGTGTCTACTTTGTCTGTCACAGGGACTTCCCCACTGACTCTCCCAGAGGAGCCCGATAAGTTGAGCTACTGTACTGCATGATTCACTTTCTCCTCTGTAGATGGTGAATCCTATGATCCTAGCCAGCACCATACAGGGATCTCATACAGAGGTGTCCCACCAGCTGTTGCAATCATTGCCATCCACCCTCCCCATCAAAACCATCTGTTCTGCGGCTATGGTAATCATCTCAGTGACTGTTTACAACATAAGTCAGAAGAGGCCTGCATATTGGTGGTGCTCCACCTGAGCCTCCTGTAAAGTCAGTGACCAAGTAACAACACTTGAACCTCTTTTTAAATTTCTTTGTTGATTAATGTATTGCATATGTGTCCTCATCCCTCCATTAACTCCCCAACATCCCCCTCACTCATGTCCTCACTTTGCTGGTGTTCGTGTCCATTGGTTAGGCTTATATTCATGCACACAAGTCCTTTGGTTGATCTCTCTTCCTTTTCCCACCCTCCCCTATCTTCCCTCTGAGGTTTGGCAGTCTGATTGATGCTTCTCTGTCTCTGGATCTGTCCCTGTTCATCAGTTTATGTTGTTTATTATATTCCACAAATGAGTGAGATCATGTGGTATTTATCTTTCTCTGACTGGCTTATTTAACTTAGAAAAATGATCTCCAGTTCTATCCATGCTGTTGCAAATGGTAAGAAGTCCTTCTTTTTTATTGCAGTGTAGTATTCCATTGTGTAGATGTACCACAGCTTTTTAATCCACTTATCTGCTGATAGGTACTTAGGCTGTTTACAAATCTTAGCTATAGTGAATTGTGGTGCTATGAACATAGGGGTGCATATATCCTTTCTATTGCTGTTTCTAATTTCTTGGGATATATTCCTAGAAGTGGGATCACTGGGTCAAATGGGAGTTCCATTTTTATTTTTCTGAGGAAACTCCACACTGTTCACTACAGTGGCTGCACCAGTCTGCATTCCTGCTAGCAGTGCAAAAGAGTACATTTTTCTCAGCATCCTCACCAACACTTGTGGTGTGTTGATTTGTTGATGATAGCCATTCTGATGGGTGTGATATGGTTCCACATTGTTGCTTTGATTTGCATTTCTTGGATAATTAGTGACTTTGATTATGTTTTCATATGTCTCTTGGTCTTCCTTTGGTCCTCCTTTGAAAAGTATCTATTTAGGTCCTTTACCCATGTTTTGTTTGGATTGTTTATCTTCATTTGTTAAGTTGTATGAGTTCCCTGTAAATGTTGGAGATTAAACCCTTATCGGTGATGACATTGGCAAATGTGTTCTCCCATGCAGTGGGCTTTCTTGTTGTTTTGTTGATGGTTTCTTTTGCTGTGCAAAAGCTTTTTATTTTGATATAGTCTCATTTGTTTATTTTCTCTTTAGTTTTCATTGCCTGAGGAGCAATAACAGTGAAGAAGTTCCTTCAGCATGTCTGAGATTTTGCTGCCTGTGGATTCCTCTAGTATTTTTATGGTTTCCCATCTAATGTTTAAGTCTTTATCCATTTTGAGTCTATTTTTGTGTATGGTGTAAGTTGGTGGTCTAGTTCCATTTTTTTGCATGTCTCTGTCCAATTTTCCCAACACCATTTATTGAAGAGACTGTCTTGACTTCATTGTATGTTCATGCCTCCTTTGCGAATATTAATTGGGCATAGTGGTTTGGGTCATTTTCTGGTGCTGGAAACTGATCATTGTCTCACTAATAGAAAGTTGAGGACAGGAAACCCAGAAGGCTGGTCAACAACCTGAATTGCTCTAATCACTCACTGTTTAGTTGAAACGTTGTTAGCTGAAGCAGCCTCCACCTCTATTTGTCTATGTAAATTTCTTTAATTGGAGTTTCATGCCTAAGGGCTATAGGTGTATCCCAAAGACTCAATAAAATGGATAGCATGGCCAGAGCAGTGTGTCGTCCTCCCACTAGAGGTGGGCACCTGTCTGGCCCCCAATATTTCCAAATTAATACTTTTTTAATTCACTTTCATTTGCGTGCAGCCTTCTCCAGAACCCGAACCCTGAACCAAAACCCTGAATCCCGTGGGATGTAAAAGGGGTTCCCACATTCTGGGTTCTCTATTCTATTCCATTGATCTATATGTCTGTTCTTGTGCAAGTACCAGGCTGTTTTAAGAACAGTGGCATTGTAATACAGCTTGATATTGAAAGAATAATAAAGAGTTTTTTTTTCAAAAGCTGTTTTATCTCAAACCCCCCCCCTCAAGGTCTCTCCCCCTGTGCTGGTAAAGCTGACTGTGTATTTTATCTCAACTCCTCAAGGTCCCTCTCCCAGTGATGGGAACAAGACCATTAAAGCTGAGTGTCTTCGAGCAAAGAATAAACAGAGCAGTGTTATGTTGTTCAGACAAAAAGAGAAACATAGAATATGAAATTACCAGATGGGATTGTTGTTGCCCTATCATAAAATATGTAACTAACAGCTCCCCTTTGGAATTTCCCGGCAGCTTTTGGTCCCCTTCTGCTCCCTCCCGTGTGTGACCCCTCCCAACTTGTAATTTTTGCCTATATAAGCTTGTAGAATTTCCCACTGGGCGGTTCAACTCCTCTGCTCCTGCGTGAGTTACGATTTGAGCCCCAGCATGCTGGAATAAAGCCTCTTGCTGCTTGCATCAAGTGACGCCTCCTGCGGTTGATTGGGGTTGCCGTCAATTCAGGGGACAGAGTAAGGGTCTCCTTTTGGGGGTCTTACAATATCTGATATTGGGATCCCACCTACTTTGTTCTTCTTTCTCAGAATTGCTGCAGCTATTTTTTTTTTTATTCCAGATGAATTTTTGGAAAGATCGTTGTAAGTCTGTGAAATATGCTGCTGGTATTTTAATGGGGATGAGCCTCTCTAATAAAATGGTAATATGCAAATTAACCATCACTCCGCTACATAAACCACACCCACCAGCCAAGCCACGCCCACCAGCCAATCAGGGCGAGTATGCAAATTAACCCCAATCCAAGATGGCTAGAGCCACAGAGAGAAAGGTTTCCCAGGTAATAGAGGAAACCAAGCTTTCCATAGCCGTTGCAGGCCTAAGCCTCCACTCAAGCTACAAAGTTTCAATTATAGAAGGTAAACAAATTAAAACAAATGGCGGCAGAATGGAGCTTGAGAAAGCAGGCCAGCGTTGCCGGCGGCAACATGGGAAGCAAAGCTTTCCGCACACCCTGGCTGGGCTCACCCGCTTAAGGCTACAAAGTTTCAATTGTAGAAGGTGAATTAATTGCCACAGAAATGGCTGCCGCCCCAGAAATGGCTGTCGGCCCAGGCTACAAAGTTTCAATTGTAGAAGGAAAATAAATTCCAGATACCAGGGCCTCCCCTTGGGTTGCCAGGAGGCGTGGCCGGCCTGCAAACCACCACAGGCCCCTCGCTCAGGCCGCCCCACACCCCAAGAGAACCCCCACCCTTATCTGTGACACCCTTTAGGGCAAACCAGCTGGCCCCCACCCGTGCACCAGGCCTCTATCCTATTTAATAAAAGAGTAATATACAGATTGATCATCATTGCAACACACAATATAGCTGCCCCCATGTAGTCAAAGATCCTGCCCCCATATGGACACAAGATGGCCACTACAAGATGGCCAGCAGGAGAGGGCAGTTGGGAGGCACCTGGCCTGCAAGGGTGGGCAGTTGAGAGGGACCGGGTTCGCAAGGGAGGGCAGTTGGAGGTGATCAACCCTGCAGGAGAGGGCAGTTAGGGGTGACCAGGCTGGCAGAGTAGGGAAGTTGGGGGCAAACAGGCTGGCAGGGGAACAGTTAAGCAGGCTGGCAGCGGAGTGGTTAGGGGGTGATCAGGCTGGCAGGCAGAAGCGGTTAGGGGCAATCAGGAAGGCAGGCAGGCAAGCAGTTGGGAGCCAGCAGTCCTGGATTGTGAGAGGGATGTCCGACTGCCCACCAGGATCGGGCCTAAACGGGCAGTCGGACATCCCTCCAGGAGTCCCAGATTGGAGAGGGTACAGGCTGGGCTGAGGGACAACCCCCCGCTGTGCACGAATTCGTGCACCAGGCTTCTAGTATTGAATATGTAGATTGCTTTGGGTAGTATGGACATTTTGATGATATTGATTCTACCAATCCATGAACACAGTATGTTCTTCCATCTGTTGATGTCTTCCTCTATCTCTTTTTTTTGTGTGTCCTGTAGTTTTTCGCATATAGATCTTTTACCTCCTTAGTTAAGTTTATTCCTAGGTATCTTTTTTTTTGTGATGGTAAATGGAATTGCTTTTTATTCTCTCTTTCTATAAGTTCACTATTTGTGTAAAGAAATGCCATAGATTTCTTGGCATTAATTTTGTATCCTGCTACATTGCCAAATTCATCCAGTAAGCCTAAGAGTTTTTGATGGGGTCTTTAGGGTTTTCTATGTACAATATCATGTCATCTGTGAATAAGGACAATTTTACTTCTTCTTTTCCATTTTGGATGCCTTTTATTTCTTCTTCTTGTATAATTGCAATGGGTAGTACTTCCAGTACTATGTTGAACAGGAGTGGTGAGAGTAGGCATCCCTGTCTTGTCCCTGTTCTTAGGGAAAATGGTTTTAGTTTTTTTTTTTCCATTTAGTATGATGTTGGCTGTGGGCTTTTCATATATGGCTTTTATTATGTTGATTATGTGATTTTTACGTCTCAATTTGTTTATGTGATGTATCATGTTTATTGATTTGCAGATATTGTACCATCCTTGCATCCCAGGATAAATCCTCCTTGGTCATGGTGTATGATCTTTCTGATGAATTGCTGAATCTGATTTGCTAGAATTTTGTTGAGGATTTTGGCCTCCATGTTCATGAGGGATATTGGCCTATATTTCTCTTTCATTGTGTTGTCTTTAGCTGCTTTTGGTATTAGGGTGATGCTGTCTTCATAGAAGTAGTTTGGAAGTGCTCCTTCCCCTTGAATTTTTTTGAGTAGTCTGAGGAGCATAGGTTTTAGTTCTTCCTTCAAGGTTTGGTATAACTCCCTTAGTAGCCATCTGGTCCCGGGCGTTGTTTTTTTTTTTTTTTTTTTTTTTTTGCTGGGAGCTTTTTAATGACTGCTTCAATTTCTCCCATAGTTATCGGCCTATTGAGTTGTTTAGAATCTTCCTGATTGAGTTTTCGAAGGTTGTAATTTTCTAGGAATATGTCCATTTCCTCCAGGTTGTCCAGTTTGTTGAAATAGAGTTGTGAGTATTATTTTTTAACAATCCTTTGTATTTCGGTGGGGTTTGTTGTTATTTCTCCCCTTTCATTTCTGATTTTGTTTATTTGGGTCCTTTCTCTTTGCTTCTTGGTGAGCCTGGCTAGAGGTTCACCAACATCATTTAGCTTTCAAAGAATCAGCTCTTGGTTTCATTGATCTTTTGTATTTTTTTTTTTTTTTGGTCTCTATGTCATTTATTTCTGCTCGGAACTTTATTATCTCCTTCCTTCTGCTCACTCTGGGCTTTTCTTGTTGCTCTCTTTCTAATTCTTTGAGTTGTAGATTTAGATGGTTTACTACCATTTTTTTTTTTTTTGTTTGTTTTTGAGGTAGGCCTGATGAGCTATAAACTTCACTCTCAGGACTGCTTTCATTGTGTCCTAGAAATTTTGGATTGTTGTGCTTTTGTTATCATTAGTTTCCAGTATGATTTTAATTTCTTCTTTGATCTCATTGGTAACCCAGTCATTATTTAATTACATCCTATTAAGCTTCCATGTGTTTGAGATTTTTGAATTGTTTTATTGTAATTTATTTCTAATTTTATGGCATTGTGGTCTGAGAAGATGCTTGGTATGATTTCAATCTTCTTGAATTTGGGGAAACTTTGCTTGTGACCCAATATGTGGTCTATTTTTGAAAATGTCCCATGAGCACTTGGAAGAATGTATATTCTGTGGCTTTGGGGTGAAATGTTCTGAAGATGTCAGTTAAGTCCATCTGATCTAGTGAGTCATGTAGGATTGATGTTTCTCATTGCATGGTATATATCTCTAGTAGGTCGAATACTGGATCAGATGGGAATTCCCTTCATAATTTTTCTGAGGAAACTCCATACGGTTTTCCACAGTGTTTGCACCAGTCTGCATTCCAACCAACAGTGCAAGAGGATTCCTTTGTCTCCACATGTTTACCTGCACTTGTTGTTTGTTGATTTGTTGATGGTAACCATTCTGATAGCTGTGAGATGGTATCTCATTGTCATTTTGATTTGCATGTCTTCAGAGATTAGTGACTTTGAGCATTATTTAATATGTCTCTTGGCCTTCTATATGTCCAATTTAGAAAAGAGTCTACTCAAGTTCTATCCCCATTTTTTATTGGATTGTTTTTCATCCTTTCATTAGATGGGTGAGTTCCCTATAAATTTTGGATATTAGGCGTTATCGGATATAACATTGGCAAATAATTTCTCCCATGCTGTGAGCTTTCCTGTTTTTTTGTTTGTTTGTTTTTTGTTGGTGTTGTTGATTGTTTCTATTCTCGGCAGAAAATTTTTGTTTGTTTGTTTTATTTTGATGTAGTTCCATGTGTTTATTTTCTCCTTAGTTTCCATTGCCATAGTGGTTGCATCAGTAAAGAACTTCTATGAAATATGTCTGATATTTTGCTGCTTTTAGATGCTTCTAAGATTTTTCTGGTTTCCATCTTATGTTTAAGGCCTTTTTTCTTTTTGAATTTATTTTTCTGTATGGTTTAAGTTGGTGGTCTAGTTTCATTATTTTGCATGTATCTGTCCAATTTCTCCAACACCATTTATTGAAGAGACAGTCTTGACTCAACTTTATGCTCTTGCCACCTTTGTCAGATATTAATTGAGCTTAATGGCTTGGGTGTATTTTGGGTTCTCAGTTCTGTTCAATTAGTATATATGTCTGTTCTTGCACCAGTACCAGCCACCTTGAGAACAATGGCTTTGTAATATAGCTTGAGAGCTGGTATTGTGATCCGCCTATTTTGTTCTTCTTTCTCATAATGTGGGTATTCTGGGTCTTTTTTAATTTCATACTAGTGACATGGTGCACGAAATTCATGCACGGGGGGTGGGGGGTACCTCCACAGCCAAGGCTGCATCCTCTCTAATCCGCGACCCTTTGGGGGATCAGACCTAAAACCACAGTCAGACAACCCTAACATAATCTGGGATCTCTGGTTCCTAACTGCTCACCTGCCTGCCTGCCTGATTGCCCCTAACTGACCCCCTTCCAGCCTGATCAACCCTAACCTCCTCTGCCTGCCAGGCTGATCGCCCCTAACTGTCTACCCTGCTGGCCTGGTTGCCCCTAACTGCCCCCACCGCCGCTTTCCTGGTCGCCCCCAATTGCCCACCACCACAGGCCTGGCCACCCCTTACTGCTCCCCCAGCCATCCTGGTCACCCCCAAAAGCCCCCCTCTACTTATCTAGACACCTCTCACTGCCCCACCTGCTGGCCTAGTCGCTCCCAACTGCCCCCCCCCCCCATAACTGGTCTGGTTGCCTGACACAGCCTGCTGTTCAGTTGTTGGTCATCCCTCATTATCCCCCCTGCCGGCCTGATCACTCCTTGCAGCCTGCTGTTCAGTCATTTGGTCGTCCCTCACTAACACTCGTGCTGGCCTGGTCGCCCCATGCAATCTGCTGTTCAGTAGTCTGTCTGTTTGATTTGGTTGTGGTGGCCCTTGACTTTTTATATATTAGGATGAAGTTTTGCAGACTTTGTTCTATGTCTGTGAAATATGCCTTTAGTATTTTAATGGACATTGCTGTACATCTGTTGATTACTTTGGATAATATGGCAATTTTAGTGATGTTGATTTACCAATACATGAAAATGGTATATTCTTCCATTTGTTTGTCTTACTCTCTCTTTTTTCAATGCCCTGTAGTTATCCAAGTATAGGTATTTTACCTCTTTAGTTACGTTTATTCCTAGGTATCTTAATTTCTTTATTGCAATGGTAAATGGGATTATTGTATGTTTGTTCTTTGTTTGTTTAGTTTCTCTTTTTGTGAGTTCATTATTGGTGTATCAAAATTCATAGAATTCTGGGTGTTAATTTTGCATCCTGCTATTTTGCCAAATTCATTTATTAAGTCCAGTGTTTTTTGATGGAGTCTTTAGGGATTTCTATGTACAATATCATGTCATCCTTGAATAATGACAGTTTTACTTCTTTTCCATTTGGAATGCCACCTATTACTTCTTTTTGTCTTATTGCTGTGGCTAGCACTTCCAGTACTGTTTCAAGAAGTGGTGAGAGTGGACATTCGTGCTTTGTTCCTGTTTTAAGGGGAGATGGTTTCTGTTTTTGCCCATTGAGTATGGTGTTGGCTGTAGATTTGTCATATAAGGCTTTTATTATGTAGAGGTGTGATACCTTTATTCCCAGTTTGCTTAGAATTTTTACCAAAAAAAAAAAAGCATGTTGGGTTTTGTCAAATGCTTTTTCTGAATCAATTAATGTGACTGTGCGATTTTTTATATCTCAAATTGTTTATGTGATGCATCACTCTAATTGACTTTGGGATCTTGTACCATCCTTGTATCCCTGGAATAAATCCAATTGGTCATGGTGTATTATCTTTCTAATGTAAGGCTGGTTCAGATTTGCTAGAATTTTGTTGAGGATTTTAGGATGTATGTTCATCAGAGATATATTGGCTTGTTATTCTCTTTCTTTTAGTGTCTTTATCGACTTTTGGGATTATGGTAATGCTGGCTTCATAGAAAGAGCTTTGAGTGTTCCTTCCTCTTGAATTTCTTTGAAATAGTCTGAGGAGGATAGGTTTCAGTTTTTCTTTGAATGTTTGGTAAAACTCTTCTGTGAAACTGTCTAGCCCAGGGCTTGCATTTTTTTTTTTCTGGAAGGTTTTCAATAACTGTTTCAAGATCTTTCATATTTAGTGGCCTATTCAGATTCCTTTTATTCTTCCTGATTGAGTGTTGGAAGGTCGTATTTTTTTAGGAGTATATCCATTTGATCTAGGTTGACCAGTTTGTTGGAATATAGTTGTTCATACTTTTTTTTTTATAACCCTTTTTTATTTCTGTGGAGTCTTTTGTTATTTTGCCTCTTTCATTTCTGATTTTGTTTATTTGGGTCTTCTCTCTTTGCTTCTTGGTGAGCCTCAATAACAGTTCATCAATCTTATTTATCCTTTCAAAGAGCCAGCTCTTGGTTGTATTTATAAGAAGTAGTGATGCTTTTTCTCTTCTTTACTGTTTTGTTTGTTTGGTTGTTTCTTTTTTGTCTCCATGTGATTTATTCATGCTGTGATCTTTTCTATTTCCTTCCTTCTGTTCATTCTGGGATTTCTTGTTGTTCTCTTTCTAATCCTTTAACCTTTTGCACTCGGATGTCCAGTGTGACTCGCCATGGTTAGCATGAGAATAAAGGAATCAAGAAAAAAGAAATCGAGTGCAAAGGATTAAGTTGTAGAGTTAGATAATTTACTACCAGTTATTCTTGTTTTTTGAGGTAGGCTATGAACTTCCCTCTCAGGACTGCTTTCAGTGCATCACATTGGTTCTGGATTGTTGTGTTTTGATTTTTATTTGATTTTTGGGTGTTTTCAATCTCTTCTTTGATCTCTTTGATAACACAAACATCCTATCTAATAATAGACAAATATGCGAATTGACCATACCTCCAACACACCCACAAGCCACGCCCACAAGCCACGCCCACCATCCAATCAGAGTGAGTATGCAAATTAACCCAAACCAAGATGGCTACAGCCACAGAGAGCAAGGTTTCCTATGTAACAGAGGAAGCCAAGCTTTCCGCCTGCCCTTGCCAGGCCTAAGCCTCCACTCAAGCTACAAAGTTTCAATTATAGAAGGTAAACAAATTCAAATAAATGGCTGCAGAATGGAGCTTGAGAGAGCAGGCCAGGGTTGCCGCCAGCAACTGGGGAAGCAAAGCTTTCCGCATGCCCTGGCCTGGCCCACCCGCTTAAGGAAACAAAGTTTCAATTATAACCCCAACAGAAATGGCTGCTGGCCTTGGAGGGAGCCCCAGGCTTGGATCCACTCCAGGCTACAAAGTTTCAATTGTAGAAGGAAAATAAATTCCAGATACCAGGGCCTCCGCTTGGGCTTTAGGGGGCGTGGCCAGGCTGCAAATCACCTCAGGCCCCTCGCTCAGGCACCTCATACCCCAAGGGAACCCACACCTGATCCGGGACGCCCTTCAGGCAAATCAGCTGGCCCCCACCCCTGTACCAGGCCTCTATCCTATCTAATAAAAGAGTAATATGCAGATTGATCATCACTGTAACACACAATATAGCTGCCCCCATGTGGACAAAGATCCTGCCCCCATGTGGACACAAGATGGCCCCCACAAGATGGCCAGCAGGAGAGGGCAGTTGGGAGGCACCCGGCCTGCAAGGGAGGGCATTTGGGAGGCACCCTGCATGCAAGGGAGGGCTGTTGGAGGTGATAAACCCTGCAGGAGAGGGCAGTTAGGGGTGACCAGGCCGGCAGAGGAGGGAAGTTGGGGGCAAACAGGCTGGCAGCGGAGTGGTTAGGGGGTGATCAGGCTAGCAGGCGGAAGCGGTTAGGGGCAATCAGGAAGGCAGGCAGGCAAGCAGTTGAGAGCCAGCAGTCCTGGATTGTGAGAGGGATGTCCGAATGCCTGTTTAGTCCCGATCCCGGTGGGCCTATCATTCAAAATTGGAAGCCTGGTGGGATCGGGCCTAAACCTGCAGTGGGACATCCCTCAAGAGTTCCCATATTGGAGAGGGTACAGGCTGGGCTGAGGGACAACCCCCCTTCGTGCCCTAATTTTGTGCATCGGGCCTCTAGTTGTTTATAACATACTGTATAGCCTGCAAATATTTTAATTTTTGTTATTTTTATTGTAGTTTATATCTAACTAGAAGCCCAGTGCACGAAATTCGTGCATGGCGGGGGGTTGTCCCTCAGCCCAGCCTGTACCCTCTCCAATCTGGGACTCCTGGAGGGATGTCCGACTGCCCGTATAGGCCCGATCCTGGTGGGATCGGGCCTAAACGGGCAGTCGGACATCCCTCTCACAATCCAGGACTGCTGGCTCCAACTGCTTGCCTGCCTTCCTTCCTGATTGCCCCTAACCACTTCTGCCTGCCAGCCTGATCACCCCCTAACCACTCCGCTGCCAGCCTGGTTGATGCTTAACTGCTCCCCTGCCAGCCTGTTTGCCCCCAACTTCCCTCCTCTGCCAGCCTGGTCACCCCTAACTGCCCTCTCCTGCAGGGTTGATCACCTCCAACTGCCCTCCCTTGCAAGCCTGGTCCCTCTCAACTGCCCTACCTTGCAGGCTGGGTGCCTCCCAACTGCCCTCCCTTGCAAGCAGGGTGCCTCCCAACTGCCCTCCCTTGCAAGCCTGGTCCCTCACAACTGCCCTCCCTTGCAGGCTGGGTGCCTCCCAACTGCCCTCCCCTGCTGGCCATCTTGTGGTGGCCATCTTGTGTCCACATGGGGGCAGGATCTTTGACCACATGGGGGCAGCTATATTGTGTGTTGCAGTGATGATCAATCTGTATAGTACTCTTTTATTAGATAGGATATGCCATTGTGATCTGAGAACATGCTTCCTATGAATTCCATCTTGTTGAATTTGAAGAGACTTTATTTCTGTATCAAGTGGTCTATCTTTGAAAATGTCCCATGTGCACTTAAGTGGAATGTACATTGTGTAGCTTTGGTATGAAGGTGTTGATTAAGTCTATTTGATCCAGTGAATTGTTTAGTATTGCTGATTTTTATTTCTAGAGGATTTATCCAGTGATATCAATGGGGTATTAAAGTCGCCTACTATGATTTTATTGCTGTTTATCCCTCCCTTGATATCGTCCAGAATTTTTTTTTGTTGGTTTTTTTTTTATGTATTTGTTGCTCCTGCATTGGGTGCATATATGTTTACCATAGTTATATTATCTTGTAGTCTTGATCCCTTTAGTAATATGAAGTGGCCTTCCTTATCCCTTTTAATGACGTTAACTTTAAAGTTTATTTTGTATTATATAAGTATTGCTACCCTATTTTTTTTTCCATTTCCCTTTTCTTGAAAAATATGTTTCCATCTTTCCATTTTCAGTCTGTATGAGTCCCTGGTACCGTCGTGGGTTTCTTCTAGACAACATATATGTGGGCCATAATTTCTTATCATTTCAGCCACTCTATGTCTTCTTAATGGAGCATTTATTCAATTTATGGTTAATATTACTATTGGTAGGTACGTGCTTATAGCCATTTTTGTTCTCTATGCCTTCTTCGCCATCTATTTCTGCTTTTATGACAAGCACTTTAGCATTCCTTGCATTATTGTCTTCTTTGTGATAAACTCCCTTAGCCCTTTTTGTTTATTTGTCCGTTTTGTCTGTGAAGTTCCTGAAATGCCCTTCTATTTTAAATGATAACCTTGCTGGACAGAGTGATCTTGGATTCAGTCCCTTCTTTTGCACCGCTTTGCATATTTCCTCCCATTCCCTTCTAGCCTCATGTGTTTCTGTTGAGAAATCATTTGATGATCTCCTGAGTGTTACTTTGTAGGTAACTCTTTTCAGCCTTAAGATTCTATGTAGTTAACATTTGCCATTATAATGACAACATGTCTTGTTATAGGTGTTTTTGGGTTTATCTTGTTTGGGACTCTCTGTGCTTATGTGAATGTTTTATTTCCCAGATTATGGACGCTTTCTGTCATTATTTCTTCTTTTTTTAAAAATATAACTTATTGATTTTGTAAAGAGAGGAAGGGAGAAGGATAGAGAGTTTGAAATATTGATGATAGAGAAACATCAATCAGATGCCTGCTGCATACTTCCTACTGGGGATGTGCCTGCAACCAAGGGAGATTCCCTTGACCATATTCGAACCTGGGACCCTTCAGTCCACAGGCTGACGCTCTATCAACTGAGCCAAACAAGTGTTAGGGTTCATCATTATTTCTTCGCATAGGTTTCCTAGTCCGTGTTCCTCTTCTTGTCCTTCTGACACCTCTATTATATGTAAGTTACTTCCTTTCATGTTGCCTCAAAGCTTCCTTAGGATCACCTCCTGATTACTAATTTTTTCTCAAGTTGTTATTCAGATTGTGTTGTTCAGGATGTGTTTGTCTGCCCTGTGTTCTAATTCACCAATTTGGTCCTCTGTTCTTCTAGGCTACTGTTGAAACCTTCCATCAGGTTTTTTTTTTTTTTTAATTGTAGCTGTTATAATTTTTTACTTCCCCTTGGTTCTTACATAAGTTGTGGATTTCTAAATCATCCCGTATGACCCATATTCTGAATTCCTCTTTTGACATACAGCATGTCTCAGTTTCATTTATTTCCTCTTCTGGCAATTCCTTTTTCTTTACTTTGTGTGTTGTTTCTTTTTATTCCCATTTTTGCTGTCACTGGAGAGCCCAGGTCCAGAATTTTGTGGCCTGTGGCCATGGGGGTGTGTCAGTGGGAGAGGCATGCACTCCAACCTTCACAGGAGGCAGCAGCCAGTGGGTTCCTGGAGTCCTGGTGTCTGAGGGTCTGTAGCCACAATAGCAGGTCTTTGGCCAGAGTTGCTCTAGGTACCTGGGTGAAGCCTGAGCACCATATGGGTGGTGGTGAGGCTGGTCTCCTAGTCACAGCAGCTCTCCCCTTCAAGATGGGTTGCTTTCTTAGGGACACATTTGACTTAGAACAGCGTAGTAAGGTAAAAATACCAAAAATAGTGCAAGGGTCCTATTGAAAAATAGAATGAATAAATAGATCAGAACGATGTACATAAAGATTGTAGTCATACTGGGAATTTTTATTTCTGTCATGTTAGCTGAATAAATAGTAAAAGTAAGAAAGACTAGGAATAAAATGCCTAATCATTTTGAATGAATGATTGAATTATTTGTTTTAAAAACAAAACAGATTAGGAAAACTGGGTGCACTGAAAAAATGAAATAAAAGTTGGCAATACATAAATGATATAACATACACATTCTAAAAAGTAATCCACGTTGCCCAGTCAGTGTTGCACAATGGTTGAGCATTGAGCCATGAACCAAGATGTCCCCTCTTCCATTGCCAGGGAGGAAATATGCCAGGGGAGCAGGCTGGATCGCAAGCATGGAACATTTCAGGATGCAACTGATCAGAAGGTTTCTCTATCATCAATGTTTTCATCTCTCTATCCCTCCCCTTTCCTCTCTCTCCAGAAAACCAATAAAAAGCCTACTATAAAACTAGATAGAATTTTCTATGTTTTCTCCTGTAATATGAGATATTTTAGTCCTTATTACTAGAGGCCTTTGGAGGACTTTTATTAACCAACATATATGATTAATAAAATTTGTGTTGGATGCCTTAATGGGAGGTATTTAGTAATGACATTTTTCATAAACTTACCATGAAAAAGAACTCTGTCATTTTTTAAGGAAATGCTTTGTTTGGGAGAAGAATTTGAGGTAGAACTTGATTTTAGTTGCAGTAATTTGTAGGTTTCAAGCAGTTGTTCTTTTGTTCAATTTAAATGTTATGTAGTATTGATATTATTTGTGTACTCATTTTAGTCTGTGGATGGAAAAACAATGTAGACTATGCCATGAAACCATCTTTTCAAAGTTGGAGTGGACTTCCTTCAAGTAACAGAAGTGATGTAAGAAGTCTGAGAGGTGGAAGAGGAGGAAGTAGAGAAGCAAAAGGACGTCCCTCAGGTGGAGAACACTTAGGTAATGTTTCAAAGTATAGGAATTGAAGGAGACTTGCCTCGGTGAGGTGAACACATAATGCAATATGCAGATGAAGTATTATAGAGTTATATACCTGAAGCCTACATAATCGTATTAGCAATGTAGCTTCCATACTATATACTAGAAGCCTGATATGCTGTCTGGTCATCCAGTTAGTCGTTCAATCAAAGTGTAATACACTAATCACATGCTAAGGCTGCTCAATGGCTCATTATGACATGCACTGACCTCCAGGGAGCAGTCAGTCGACCCATAGACCAGTCGTTATGACATACACTGGCCACCGGGGGCAGATGCTCCATCTGGTAGTTTAGCTTGCTTCTGGGGTCTGGCTGATTGGGACTGAGCAAATGGGCTGGACAAGGCCTGGAGCCCTCCTGCCATCCCTCCCTGGCTGGCCAACCTCCCGCTTCTCACCGCAGCCCTGATCTTGCACTGGTGGAGTGCCTTGGCCTGGCCTGTGCCCCCTAGTGATCTGGGAACCATCAGGGGATGTCAGAGAGCCAGTTTGGGCCCGATCCAGCAGGCCAGGCTCGAGGGACCCCACTGGTGCATGGATGTGTGCACCGGGCCTCTAATAAATATAATAAAAAAGGAAAGGTGGAGAAACTGTCAGTAAATCATTTTTAATTTAAAAATATAAATATGAAACCATTATTTGTGTGAAAACAGTAACATTGAATGAAGAGATACACCTCAAATTTCATTCATATCTTTCAAAGCAAAAGATATCTTAGCATTCTTTACATTGAGAATGGATGCTAATGATCAATTCCTCCCAGTAGTAGAAGTAGCAGAGTGTGCCTAGCTGGTGCGGGTCAGTAGACCTATGATCCAAGAGGATGTAGTTCAATTCTCAGTTGGGGCATGCTCCTGAGTTTAAGCCTTGATCCCAGGGGTGGGGGGATATACAGGAGACAGCCAACCAATGATTGTGTCTCATTGTTTAGGTTTCTATCCATCTCTCCTTCTCCCTTCCTCTCTGAAATTATTAACAAATGTACTTAAGAAATGGAAATATATGCTCACAAGCTGATGGGCCCAAACTAGAAGAGGAGAAGGAAGCAGAAAATAAAGTAACGACAATGAAAAGAAAGAAGGGCCAGGTGCTGTGTGTGGCAAGCTAGGAAGCTGCTTACACCCAGCAGAGAGCAGCAAGCACATGAGTGGCTGGCACTGAATGAGAGGCAGTAGAAGGAGAAAAAGCAGGAATGAATCTCTCACCTTCTGGGAGACTAGAATCACAAATGCAGCCCTGCCCCTGGGCCTGGGTGTGTGGTCTTCTCCCCTGGTGTTCCACTGGCAGGCCACTCAGTGAGCCAAATGAGACAGCCCTGGGCCAGAATGCAGTGGCATGTGGGCAGGGAGCCTGTTTCTTACTGGGCAGCTGACTGTCCGTTGATTATGGGATCCAACAGCACAGTATGACATCTCCCTTTCACTCAGTTGTATTGCCCCTCAGGCTGGCCCTCCATATCCCCAACTCCCCAGAGTGACCTTCACCTGTGTCCACCTAAGTGCTCTTCCGGATTGCTTGGGGTTGGCCACTCTTCAGACCCAAAACCCAGGGACTGTCACTGGCTCAGAGTTGGTTTACCACCTCCTAGATGGATGGGAAAGAGGGTCATGTGGGGAGAGTCTTCTCGCATTATGACCTAGCCTCCACAAAGGGTTTCATATTCTTAGTACGGGACACAGATACTAAGCAAAGGTTTATGCCAGCTTAATGTTGTGCTAAAAGGAATGTAACTGTTTTTACTGGCTACAAGTATTGGACTGCAAGCAGGGACTGGATCCAGGGGGACGACAGGTGTGGATTTGTGAGTTCAGGCCTCTGACTAGGTGGCAGGATGATGTCCCTTTCAGTACTGGGGTCTGACTTTTGCACAGGGAAGCTCTACCATGGAGTGGCCAAAGGCCAGTGATGTAGGCTCCCAGTGGGGAGGAGTATTTGAGTCCATGGCCGCTAGGAAGTTGTAGTTCTGTGGTGATCACGGGAAGCCACTTGTTCCAGTCCCTGTGGATGCACCTTCTGTGGGCTTAACCACTGAACAGTCACAGAGGTAAGGGAGGAGGTACTGGTGCCCCAGAAAGAACCACCAAATCGGAATGGATAAATGGTGATGTGATCTACTGGAGCCAACCTCACCCAGCCTAGTGTCTGTGCATCACAGATGCTCAAGCCCTCTTATTTAACCAGTAACTGCAGATGGGAGAATCGGGTTAACATGTCATAGAGGACACCAGATGGTTCACATTCAGTTCTCTTTATTACTGACATTTATTAACAACCATTCAAGCAAAGGTAATTCCCGCATCTACCTCCCAAGCCAGAATCCCTTCTCCCTAGAGATTCAGGTGCATATCTCTAACTCCTTAGGACCCATCTCCCCAAAGAAACCATCTGTCCCCCTGTCAGCATTTCCCCACATCACTGAGTAGTTGTCTGAAACTGGCTGCTGGGATCCTTTAAGATACACTTATGTCTGGGCTTCAGTGTCCAAGAGCCCAGAGTAAAGCCTAAGAGATGTGTACTCAGCTAGACAGACATGTATCAGGGTCACAGAATGGGGTTTGTGTTATAGAAAGTTGTACAGCCACAGTGAGGACAGGGGTAAGCATAGAACCAGACCATGCCGGACCGCCCAACTCCTGAAGCATATGCTTCAGCTTGGCATGCACTTGAGCAAGTTGGCCCAGGTGGATGGTGCTGCTCCTTTCCTCGTAACTCTCCAGGGTTGGAGGGGCTGGGTAAGGCACACAATTCATCTTGCTCAGCCTGATGGTGTGGTGAAGCAGGTCCTCCAGGATGCTCATGGAGATGGCATTTTCACAGAAGCTTAGGGTCATGAGCTGAGAGCAGTGGCTCAGGGCAGGCAGGAGGTCCATGAACTTGGGGTCCATGATCGCACACTCATCCATGTCCAGGTCCTGCAGGGTGGGGGAGGCTCTCTAAAACAGAAATAGGAGGAGCCCAGAACTGAGGTTGGTCAAGTTGAGCCTCCTGAAATTCAGGACTTTCAGCTGGCTGATGTTCAGGTGATGAGAGAGATGTCTAAAGTCACTTCCTAAAAGCAGACACTTAGTGATGGACAGCGTCTCCAAAGGGGTCTTCAGGCAGTTGGGAGACATAGAGCAGTTAGGTGAGGGTGATGGACCTGGGGGGCAGAGCATGGTGAGGATGACCAGGCTTTAAGGTAAAAGGCCCATTTCACCAAAGCCTAAAGCTTTCCAGATAATGATCAAACCCAGGATGTTGCACAGTGAAAAAATCATTCAAGTCACTGCAAATTTGAGTGGAATCCTTTCTCCATCTCTTATCTGCTCTGAGATGGATTCAACTGGATGAAACCTCACACACTCCATTTGTTCATCTGTTATGTGGAGCACATCATACACCCCACCCTCATACACACAGGTGTTGTGAGCATGAATGATGGGAGGTAAAGTTGGGAGGAGCTCAGAAAGGAGCCTGACCCAATGTCTCAAACAGGAAGTAACCAATGAACTTTAGTATTGGAGACATGACCCGAAATGCCTTCATTTTGAGGACCTTCCGGCCACAGCCTGGGTACCTGTCTCCCTCATCTCTTAGCCCATGAGGCTCCTGGCATAGTTGCAAAAATGGCTAATCTGGACAAGGTTGCGCAAAATCCAGTGGGGGCTGCCACCAAGCAGGAACTTAGATCACTGAATCATCTACAAACCACCTATCCCTTTTCATGATTCCTCCCTCCAGAATCCTGCATTTATCAGGCATTCCCTTAGCAGGAGCCTTTGTCAAGCCTTGGCAGACAGGTGATTCCAGGCAGGTTTGGATTGAAAGGCTGCCATCACCAAATCGCTAAGTGTGGACCTTAACCCCTGAAACCTCACATCTGATGGGCTTTCCTCTCTTCACTGCCATCCTTACTTCATTCTATTGCATAATATTCCTTTAGACAATTCTTAGAAGGATTCACAATCTACCATCACTGGCCCGAAACCCCCATTACTTCCATTCCCAGCAAGGAGTCTCTTTAATAGCATCTTTCTGAGTTCATACATCCTACCTTAGTCTGTGGGGGTGTTACTTGACAACATGCAAGGGGACAGAGGAGTGAACAAGACATTGACTGTATGGACCCTCTAGTGACTCAGGCTCTCTATCACTGATGATGGACAGCACATAGGAGGTCCCTTCACTGTGGACTGAAATGAGAAGTGGCTCTTGCTGGTCTGCAGAGAAACCTCACCACACCTCACCTGAGATTCTGGTCTAGGCGGCCTTTAAGGAAGGAGACAACATCCAAATAGAGCTCCTGGAGGTAGAACTGGTTGAGGAACTGAGAGGTGACCAGGCTAACACACTGCTTTTCCTGCTTCAAGGTGGTTTGAGAAGACATAAAGACATGGGAGAGGAGGAACCGACGCAGATTGACCTTCAGGCCCAGGTAAGGAGCGAACTTCCTCAGAGTGGACAGCCTCCAGGTACAATTTACCTCCAAATCCTGGACAAAGTCGAGCTGCACCATATCCAGGATGTTAATGTTTTGCTTCAACACGGGATAAACCGTCAGCTTCTTACAGCAAAGGTACAGCAAACCTCTCATCTCGCTGACTTTCTTAATAAGGTAGCTGAGGGACTCATCAAGAACACCTTTTTTAAGGCAAAGGTCAACTTACACCTCCATGGGGGCCAAGGGTGGATTTGGCCCTGCCCTTAAGCTGTCCACTTTCCCCCTCTTCCTCATTGATGTGGGACCTCAGGCTAAAGCAGTGAGCAAACATCAGCTCTTGTTCCGCCCCACATGATCCAGAACTCCTAATGAGCTCCCTTCTGTAAATTCAGCATCTGCATTTTCCACCTCCTGTGGAGAAAACAGGAAATAGACTGGGGTGCATTAAGATAACAGGGAATGAGACCCTGACCATAATTCTGGGAATCTGGGCACCTGGGCCAGACACCCAATGTGCCTGTTACTCCATACCCCAGGAATCAGCTGCTCCTTGCACTACTGGGATCCTTCATGGTCCCCATTTCTGGTACCTTTGGGTGCCACCAGGAAGGGTGGGCTCATGTCCCTTCGGTCACCCTCTGCATCTTCATCAGCCCTATATACGTGATGCCTGTTCCAGAATGACCCCAGCAGTGGCTCCAAGTCCTCCCTGAGCTCTCCCTTTGGCCCTGCACGCTCCCATATTCCAGATGTAACTGCTCAGATCCCCAGGGCCCAACCAGGCTACTGAATCCCCCTCACCTGGGTCGAGTCTCCTGGGCAAGCAGGGCATGGAGCCCATCGAGCACAGTCTGAACGATATCATGGTAAGGCTGCCGATGGTTCATCAGAGCCCCCAGAGGGAGGCGGGGGAAAGGCCAATCCTGCACCTTGGCCTTCAGGACTTCGCTGTGCTTCCCTGCCAAGGCTGCTGTGAACCAAGTTGGGAAGAGTTCCATAGGTAGTCACTCCACAGCATCAATAGCTAAGGCTTCATCCCTCAGCAGGCTCTGGCATGCCAGTTCCAGAAGTCTGCGTGGAGCCTGGAAGTTCATCCTGATGAAGTGGCTCTTAAAGACATCCTGGGAAATGGCCGGAGCAAGGCATCTTCTCAGGCTGAGCATGAGCAACCTGGTCCTTCTCCTTTTAGAGGAACCAGCTGAGGGCAAAAGGCACTGCTCTGACAACAACTGGAGCATCCCAATTAATCCCAATCCCGTTTTCTGCTTAGGGGCTACTAAGCCATTCAGCCCTGCCTCTCCTTGACTGGTGGCAAGACAAGCACCTTGTCAGGCACCAAGGAATGGTGAGATGACCACTGGACCTCTCCCACATCTACCCACTGCCTACCTGTAATTCTGCTGTGCAATGAGTACTGAGAAACCAAAGAGATGGCCCCACCCTTTTCAGGGAAATCCTTTCTGATTATCACTGAAGGACTGAGAGCACCTGGAGTAGGCAGCAGTGCCTGGCCAAGCACCACCTCTTGCTAAGCTCCAACAAATAAAACAGATGGGGAAGATTAAGGAACACCCACACAATGCGTACCTTCTGGCCTTAGAGACATTTTAAATTAGAAAGAGTAAAAGCAGCACAAAAGATTTCTAAAGCATGGGGTAGCTAGCAATGAGAAAAATAACCATACATTTTGAGATGTTCAGTTTATTGGGTGTCCCTTAATCCATGACCACAGAGGGCTCACATGTGACAACTAAGCCTCCCCTCAAAAGAGACTGCAAGCCCTGGTCAGTGTTGCTCAGTTGGTTGAGCATCCCTCCTTGCACCCAAAGGTTGCTTTCAGGCTCCATTCCCAACCCCCGAAGGGGGTGGGAGGAGCCCGCTGATGGATGTTTCTCACATCAATGTTTCTCTCTCTCTTTCTCCCTTCTTCTCTTTCTAAACATCACTTGGCTTTTATTAAAGAACTCCCTTAAGACCTGCTGTCAGACACAAAGCCTGGCCAATAAAATTACAAAAAGAATTTTGCCAATTTGGCCTACAATAGATTCCTTAGGAATATGCAACTTTCAGAGAGCAGGGAAACTTGCTCTGTAAACCTCTATGAATGGCACACATCAGAACAGAAATCAAAACGTTTTGGATTACGGCTAATCTGCATCTAGATGCAAAGGCAAAATCTGCTCATTTGTAAGGAAAGAAATGCCAATTCTCTGTGGGACTTTGGCCTGCATGTCCTTGAGGACCTCCTTAGGCTCCTGATTCACGAGAGTGGACATGGTGCAGGGAGCCCTCTACTCAGACCTGGGCAGTGACTCTCATGCTCTAGCTTCTGATCCCTCCTGAGCCTCCTCAGAAACTATTATACCCCATCTGGCCACACCGTCTTTTGAGGTCCTAGCTGAAATGGCAATTTCCAACTGAAAGCTGAACCTTATTACTAGAGATCCCCAGACAGTTAACCTGATTGGGTTTTGCACTCTGCACACCTCCAACTGAATCCTAGGTCCATTCATGAAAGGAAAAGAAAATGAAACCAACATGGAAGTAACTTGATGGGTTGTTGGTACCACATCTAGATTCCCTAATGTTCATGTTAACACACCATTAGGCAGACAAGGTATCCTCTCAAGAGAAAAAGGAATACAATGCAATAGTATTGAATACCAAATAGTCCCTGACACTTGATGTTACCTCAATTGCACATCCGTGCCCATTCAAAGAGGAACAGGGGGAAAGTTGGTCTTCCAAATTTTGAGGATCAAGCCTTCCCCAAAGGAGGTAGGGCCAAAATCACATCTAGGGATTAATCAGGAGAAAGGAGGGGCTGCAAGTTTATAATGGGACCAAGGGAATCACCCAAGATAAGGTGCACACTTGGGAAACTCAAAGGCTCTGACTGGATAAACTTGAGAACTTAAAACGCTGGTGGTTAAGAAGAAAATATGGTGCATCCCTTAAACCCAAGCTGGTGGGGAGTATAGGCAGGAGGTTGAATCACCCTCCCTCTGTGGAGGTAAAGGGCATTTCCTCCAGAAGAGCCAGATGAGCTCAGAAAACTGGCTTCAGAAAATTAAATGTAAAAATGTGGGCTGTGCAGAGGCCAGAGGAGAGGTGTGGCAGGGGAACCTGGGAAGTGACTTATTCAATTCTGAAAGCCATTAACAGGCGAGAGTCCTGGGCTCTTTGGAATCTTGAAGGCACAGAGAAAAATACACGTGGGCCAAAACACCTATGTATCCTTATCAAGGAGTTGCTCCCAGAGGGCATTTTCTTTGGCTCAGGCCTCCTTTTTCACATCCGGACCTTCCACAGGAAACATATTAGGCCCAGGCAAGTTCCAGGGGCCTGGCCATAAACATGACTTCCAAAGTCTGTATGGATAACTAATGTTTGCTCAACCCTATAAAACAACCCATGCAAATTGGCTTCAAAAAGGTACTTCTGGGCCCAGGACTAAAACTCTCACTCAGATTGTGAGGGAAGAGTGTCCTCTCTCAGGATTAAGCACAATGCACAGATACACCTTCGCATTCAAATGTTTTCAAGCTTTACTTGTATTTGACATGTAAGGATCTGCCAAATTTTTGGGATATCCCATGCTGCACGAAGTCACTCATTGGATCTTTTGAAATTGAGAGAGGCAGACACAGATATATATATATATATATATATATATATATATATATATATATATATATATATATTTCAAAAGATCATATATATATATATATATATATATATATATATATATATATATATATATATATATAGAGAGAGAGAGAGAGAGAGAGAGAGAGAGAGAGACAGAAAGAGAGAAAACTTTTCTTCAGGCTCTTATCTACCCCCTGCAATGTGATGCCCAAAAATCTCTCATATTCCAGGGAGAGGGACCATGCGAGAGATTACCAAAGCGGTGTTCACCAGAAAATTTCAGACTGGTTGATTAGATTTCTGGAAGAGGTTCAAACTGTAATGTGTTTAGGAAGTTAATCTGGAATTGTATTCTGGGCTCTCAGAATGAGTGGTTCCACCTGGGGAATGTATTTCTCTTTAACACTGACATTGCATGCACCAGGCAGAATCTGGAAAAGTGTAGGGGTTCAAGTTCAGGCAGCTTCTATGAGATCCCAGTGCCCAGGAGATACAAGGAGGTAGGAGGGACCTCTTAGAATGTCCTAGAAACAAAGTCTCAGCTGAACATGCCTTCTTCCTGAGCAAGAACCACTCCTCTTCCCACCCCCATGCAGAGCCGGCTTTCCCAGGGCATGAGCTGTGGCACTGGAGGCAGGAGCACATTTGCATTAAGGGCTTTCCTTCCTGCCCAGTATTGGACAGGCCCCGCCAACTCCCAGCACCCATACATGAATCTGGGGGGATGTTTTTACCACATCCTGGTCACCTACCACCTGCCCTCAGTATGGCTGTCTCTTATGTACAGCCCAGAGCAGTCTCTGAGCACATGATTCCTACTGGAATCCAAACACATATGCTCTTTCAACAATTTCTTTTTTTTTTTTTTGGAGCTGAGGGTGGTCCTTAGAATGTGCTCCCAAGGCTGGGAGTCCTCTTTATGCATTCCTGGAATGTCAGCCAACCTCTCATGATCCTGATGCTGGGGACACACACTGTTGACAGAAATCAGGAGTTCCCCCCAATTCATCTGAGCTGTTTTGGAGAACATTGCATGCTACAATGTGCAGAAGGAAAAACAACATCTAAGCTGCTTTCCTGGATCCAGAGAGGCACTGAGGAGGCTGGAGGATGCCCTTCCTAGGTTCCAGAGGAAGCCCTGCCTTTGTGGACCTTCACAGGCTCTGGGGATCAGCCCTCATGCATGGGCTTTCCCACATTCAGCTCTCTTAAGCCAGCCTTTGACCAGACATGCATCCACCACACTGGACATCTCAACGTAATTGACACATTCCTAGAAAAATGCAAGCTTCCAAAACTCAATCAGGAAGAATAAAAAAGATGGCTTCACAGTGGAATTTTACCAAACATCCAAGAAGAACTAAAATCAATGCTTCTCAGACTATTCCAAAAAATTCAAGAGAGAGACAAACTTCTAAGGTCTTTCTATAAAGCCAGCATTACCGTAATACCAAGACCACATAAAGACACCACAAAGAAAAAGAATTACAGGCCTATATCCCGGAAGAACATGGATGCTAAAATCCACAACACAATTCCAGCAAAACGTATCCATCATTACATCAGAAAGATCATACACCATGAACAAGTGGGATTTATTCCAGGAATGCAAGGCGTGTACAGTATCCACAAGTCAATAAATGTGATCACATGAACAAACAGAGACAAAAATCACATAATCATATCAATCGATGCAGAAAAGGCATTTGACAAAGCCCAAAACCCTTTCCTGATAAACACGCTCAGCAAAGTGGGACTAGAAGGATCATAATAACAGCCTTATATGACAAATCTATGGCCAACATCTTACTCAATGGGTAATAACTAACACCATTTCCCTTAAGAACAGGAACAAAACAGGGATGCTGCTTTCACCACTCCTGTTCCACACAGTACTAGAAGTGCTAGCCACAGTGATCAGACAAGAAGAAGAAATAAATGGCACCCAAATTGGAAAAAAAAGTAAGTAAAATTATCATTATTTGCAGATGATCTGATACTGTACATAGAAAACCCTGTAGACTCCATCAATAAATATTAGACTTAATAAATGAATTTGGCAAAGTAGCAGGATACAAAATTAATGGCAAAATTATACACCAATAGTAAACTTACAGAAGAGAGAATTTAAAAAAAAATCCCATTTACCATTCCATCAAATAATTAAGACACCTAGGAATAAACTTAACTAGGGAGGTAAAAGACCGCTACTCAGAAAACTACAAGATGCTGAAGGAGAGACAGAATATGGCTGCTGACAGGAAGGCAGACTGCAAGATAGTACGTGAGTGAGAAAACGAAGGGAGAGTGTGGTCAGACGGGGAGTTTTTGTTGGTGAGTTGAGGGACAGCTATACTTCAGGAGACTGTGGGGCACTGCTGGACAGGGCTTCCCTGAATGGGCAGTCCCCTCTGCTGCTGGGTTCCCTCCCAGAGTGACCAGCTCAGATGCGGAGACCATGCCATCTTGAAGGGGAAAGTGGATGTTATCGGAAACGTGAAAAGCCCGGGGGATCTACAACTATGGCACCCACCTAAAAGCTGCAAACCTGAGAATACAGATCCCCAATTGGCGAAAGCACGTGGATTCAGAGGAGCTCTACACTCCCTCACAGAAAGGTCAGATTTTGCCTGGGATCAGGTGAGGTTCATTGTCCCGGCAGGAGAGAGAACCTCGTGCACAGTGGGAGCTGGAGAACCTGGGGAAATCTGTGCCTAGAAAAATCCGTGGCCCTCGGGCCTGGCATGATCCCTGAATGTGGAAGAGGGTCCTCAGAGCTGGTAACAGAAGGTAACTCTAAAAAGCAACCCATTTTAATCTGGACACAAAAGGACAGCCTAAAAATTTCAAAAGTGTGCCAGCTGCTTAGACCCAAGAGGAAAAAAGACTGCACAGACTTGAGCGCAGCCCTGGAGTTTGCACACTTACTCTGGCTCCTATTTTTTTTTTTTTTTCTCTTTAAGTCCTTGCTTCTGATTACTAAGCCCAATACATAGGATCACCCAATTGTGGACACCCAAAGAGACTGCAGGGGAAAGTTGTTTTTCTGGAACCTGGGGATCAGAGCGGGGAATAACCATCAGAGAAACAGCTCTGGGGCAACCCACTCCCACAGACAACTATTAAGTGCCACAGGGAAAACAAAATCTAAACACCAGCTAGAGAGAACCTATAGTCCTGGAGGTCAATCTAGAAACATTGGCATCCAGGGGTTGAATCACAAATGTACTCTTGTGTAAACACAAATAAAGGAATACAAGAAATAGAGATGTACTGCCTGCTTAAAACTCAGGACTGGCTTACAACATGGAGGAGCAGTAGAACTCAGGGAACTTCAACACTGTCCTGACTAGGAAACATGCGTGCCAAACAGGACAGTAGAGGAAGTGAATGACCTTCACTACTGCACATTGTTGTTTTTAGTTTTTTTATCTTTTACTTAAGAAACTATTTTTTTTCTTTTGTCTTCACTTGATTTTACCTTTTTAATTATTACATTTTTATTTTCCATCAGTATTATAACTACTACAATTTTTCCTTTTTTTTTTTAAGTGTCATTTTATTTTCTCTTCATTTTACTTTGGGATTATTGTTCTACATTCTATTTTCATCTTTCCTTTAGCATCATTTTATTCTATCTCAACTTTACCTTTATGCCATCACTCTCTTCCTCACTTTTCCCCTGTTGCTTTCCTGTTTCTCTTACCCTATTCCTGCTTTTGATTTTCCCTATATCTTCTTTTAACCCCTGTGAAAATTTCACCCTACTTATATTCCAATCCCCTGCTCCAAGTCCATACACACCTTTCTCTCCTCTTTCTTCACTATCCAATATTTGTTCTCTCTTTGTTGTTGTTTGCTTGATTATTGATTATATCAATTTTATGCATGTTTGTGAGATTATTTTGCTTATTTCTTTTTTTCTTTTTTGTTTTTGTTTTATGCTTCTGTTTTCCCTGCCTACACTTAATGTTAGTTCTTGTTTGTAGTGTGCATTCATCTCCAGGTACTTGTTTGTTGCTTTTGTTGGATTAGTGGCTGTTATATTCAAGTTTTCATATATATATGAAAACTTGAATATAACATATATATATATATAGTTTGTTCCCCTCTTCTTTCTCATTCTCATTGTTTTCTCTGTTACTTTTTTATCCTTTTCCCAATTTCATTTTTGCATTCCTTTTCTTTTCTCTCTTCTTCTTTCTCTTCTATCCTGCAATTCACCTTTCCCTGTTCGTCACCTTTATTTGGGGTTATTAATATCATGAATACATTTCTGTTCAGTGCCTTGTGTATTGTACCTGGTCGTGTTGTATTTTGTTTCTTTAAATGAATGCAGGAGAGAAAGAACTACATAACCATACACCTGGATATGTGAGATCATGGGGAGCCAAAGAAAAAGCCTACATATGAAAGAAAATTAGGCATCACCAGAAAAGGATGTAAATGACATAGAGGAAAGCAACCTGTCAGAGAAAGAATTCAGAGAAATGGTCATAAGGTGGCTGAAAAGAATGGAAGACAAATTTGACAATATGTGTAAGAAACAAGAGGAAATGAAGAAAAACCAAGAAGAAATGAAAAATGACATTGCTTCTGTAAAGAACTCAATAAAAATCATCAAGAGTAGACTAGAAGAAGCAGAGAACCACATCAGTGAGCTAGAAGACAAGGTAGGAAAAAAATACCCAAGTATGGAAGCTTCTAGAAAAAAAAATTAAAAGCAGGAGGAAAGCCTAAGGGAACTTTGGGACAGCACAAACAAAATAACATCCACATATAGGGGTTCCAGAAGAAGAGGAAAATGAGCAAGGAATAGAAAACCTGTTTGTAGAAATAATGATGGAAAACTTCCCTGATATAGGGAAGAAAAACCCCACACAAATCCAAGAAGCTCACAAGAGTCCCAAGCATAATGAACCCTAAAAGAATGACCACAATGAATATTATAATTCAATTGGCTAACACCAATGACAAAGTAAGAATCTTAAAAGCAGCCAGAGAGAGACAGAAAGTTACCTACAAAGGATCCCCCATCAGAAAAGCAACTGATTACTCAACAGAAACACATCAGGCCAGAAGGCAATGGAATGAATTATACAAAGTCATGCAAAGGAAGGGACTGAATCCAAGAATACTGTGCTCAACAAGGCTATCAATCAAAATTGAAGGTGAAATCAGGAGCTTCACACACAAAAATCGAATAAGGGAGTTTATTACCACCAAACCAGTAATGGAAGAAATGCTAAAGGGTCTGCTAAAAAACAAAAAAGAAATAGGAACCGAAGAAGAAACACAGGGGTTAAGAATAAAAATGGTAATTAACAAGAACCTATCAATAATAACTTTAAATGTAAATGGATTAAATGCAGCAATCAAAAGACATAGGGTAACAGATTGGTTAAGAAAACATGACTCATATATCTGCTGTCTACAGGAAAGCAGAAAAAAAAATATGCACAGACTGAAGGTAAATGGATAGAAAAAGATTTTTCAGGTAAATGGAAATGAAAAAAAAAAGCTGGGGCAGCAATACTTATATCTGACAAATTAGATTTCAAAGTGAAAGACATAAAAAGAGATGAGGAAGGGCACTTCATAATACTAAAGGGAGCAATCAGGCAAGAAGAAATAACTCTGGTAACCATATACGCACCCAATACATAAGCATGCAAATACATAAAAAGACTCATGGAGGATATCAAGGGGGAGATTGACAGCTATACAATCATACTAGGAGACTTTAATACTCCACTATCACCATTGGGCAAATCCTCTAACCAAAAAATCAGCAAAGAAACAGCAATCCTAAATGACTCATTAGACCAGATGAAATTAATTGACACCTTAAGAACATTTCACCCCAAAGCCACAGAATATAAATTCTTCTCAAGTGCACCTGAGTCATTTTCAAAGATAGACCAACTATTGGGTCACAGGCAAAGTCTCTTCAAATTCAAGAAAATATAAATCATATCAAGCATCTTCTCAGATCACAATGGCATAAAACTGGAAATCAACTACAATAAAAACAATCCAAAAAATCAAACGCATGGAGAGTAATCAGCATGCAATTAAACAATAACTGGGTTATCAGAGAGATCAAAGAAGAAATAAAAAACTTCATGACAACAAATGACAATGAAAACACAACAATCACAAATCTATGGGACACAGCTAAAGCCGTCTTGAAGAAAAGTTCATAGCTCTACAAGCCTACAGTAAAAAAAAAAAAAAGAAACAATGGTAATACATCACCTAACCTTACAACTCAAAGAGTTAGAAAAAGAGCAACAAGAAAAGCCCAGTGGAAGCAGAAGGAAGGAAATAATAAAGATCAGAGTGGAGATAAAAGATATAGAGACAAAAGAAATACAAAATATCAACTAACAAGAGCTGATTCTTGAAAGGAAAAACAGGATTGATGAACCTCTAGCCAGGCTTATCAAGAAGCAAAGAGAGAGGACCCAAATAAACAAAATCAGAAATGAAAGAGGAGAAATAACAACAGACACCACTGAAATACAAAGGATTGTTAAAAAATAATACGAACAACTCTATTTCAAAAAACTGGACAACTTGCAGGAAATGGACATATTCCTAGAAAAATATAACCTTCCAAAACTCAATCAAAAAGAATCTAAACAGCTCAATAGGCCAATAACTATGGAAGAAATTGACGCCGTCATCAAAACGCTTCTAGCAAACAAAAACCCCGGGCCAAATGGATTCACAGGGGAGTTTTACCAAACATTCAAGGAAGAATTAAAACCTATCCTCCTCAAACTATTCCAAAAAATTCAAGGGGAGTGAACACTTCCAATCTCCTTCTAAGAAGCCAGCATCACCCTAATACCAAAACCAGATAAAGACAACACATTGAAAGAGAATTACATGCTAACATCCCTCATGAACATAGATGCCAAAATTTTCAACAAAATTCTAGCATACTGGGTCCAGTAGGACATCGTAAAGATCATACACCATGACCAAGTAGGATTTATCCCAGGAATGCAAGGATGGTAAAATATCCTCAAATCAATAAACATGAGATATCACATAAACAAATTGAGAGATAAAAATGACATAGTTTTATCAATTGATGCAGAAAATGTATTTGACAAAATTCAACACCCTTTCTTGATAAAATCTCTCAACAAGTTGGGAATAGAAGGATAATACCTCAACATAATAAAAACTATATATGATAAACCCACAGCTATCATCATACACAATGGGCAAAACTAAAACCATTTCCCCTATGAACAGGAACAAGACGTTGATGCCCACTCTCACCACTCCTGTTTGACATAGTACTGGAAGTATTAGCCACTGCAATTAGACAGAGAAGTAATAAAAGGAATCCAAATTGGACAAGAAGAAGTAAAGGTATCCTCATTTACAGATGACATGATATTGTACATAAAAAATCCAAAAGACTCCATCAAAAAACTAATAGACTTAATAAATCCATTGGGCAATGTTGCAGGATACAAATTAATTCCAAGAAACCTATGGCATTTCTATACACCAATAGTTAACTTACAGAAAGAGAGACTAAAAAAGCAATCCCATTTACCATCGTACCAAAAAATTGAGATACCTAGGAATAAACTTAACTAAGGAGGTGAAAGAACTATACGTGGAAAACTACAGGACACTGAAAAAAGAGATAGAGGAAGATGTAGACAGATGGAAGAACATATCTTGTTCATGGATTGTTAGAATCAACATTATTAAAATGCCCATAATACCCAAAGCTATCTATAGATTCAATGCACTCCCCAATAAAATACCAACGGCATATTTCACAGATCTAGAAAGAACTCTGCAAAAATTCATCTGGAATAAAAAAAGACCCCAAATAGCCACAGCAATACTGAGAAAGAAGAATAAAGTAGGAGGTATCTCAATTCCAGATTCCAAGCTGTATTACAAAGCCATTGTTCTCAAAACAGCCTGGTACTGGCACAAGAACACATATAGACCAATGGAATAGAAGAGAGAATCCAGATATTGACCCAAACCACTATGCTCAATTAATAGTTGACAAAGGAGGCATGAACATAAAATGGAGTCAAGACAGTCTCTCCAATAAATGGTGTTGGGAAAATTGGACAGATACATGCAAAAAAAAAATGAAACTAGATCACCAAATTACACCATACACAAAAATAAACTCAAAATGGATACAGGACTTGAACATAAGACGGGAAACCATAAAATTATGAGAGGAATCCACAGGCAGCAAAATCTCAGACATATGCTGAAAGAACATCTTCACTGATACTGCTCCGAGGGCAATGGAAGCTAAAGAGAAAATTAACAAATGGGACTACATCAAAATAAAAGCTTTTGCACAGGAAAAGGAACAATCAACAAAACAACAAGAAAGCCCTCTGTATGGGAGAACATATTTGCAAATGTTATCACTCATAAAGTTATAATCTCCAACATCTATAGGCAACTTACACAACTTAGTAAAAGGAAGATAAATGATCCAATAAAAAATGGGCAACGGACCTAAATAGAATATTTTCAAAAGAAGACAGAAGGAAGGCCAAGAGACACATGAAAACATGCTCAAAGTCACTAATTATCCGAGAGATGCAAATCAAAACAACAATGAAGTATCATCTCACACCTGTCAGAATTGCTATCATCAACAAATCAAAAAAGGACAAGTGTTGGCGAGGATGCGGAGAAGAAGGAACCTTGGGCACTGCTGGTGGGAATGCAGACTGGTGCAGCCACTGTGGAGAACAGTATGGAGTGTCCTCAAAAAACTAAAAATGGAACTCCCATTTGAACCAGTAATCCCACTCCTAGGAATATATCCTAAGAAAATAGAAACACCAATCAGAAAGGATATATGCACCCCTATGTTCATAGCAGCACAATTTACAATAGCTAAGATTTGGAAACAGCCTAGGTGCCCGTCAACAGATGACTGGATGAAAAAACTATGGTACATCAACACAATGGAATACTATGCAGTCACAAAAAGGAGGAATTCTTACCATTTGCAACAACCTATATGAAACTGGAGAACGTTATGCTAAGTGAAATAAGCTGGTCAATTGAAGAAAAATACCACATGATCTCACTCATTTGTGGATAATAAAGAACATTATAAACTGATGAACAAAAATATAGATACAGAGGCAGAAAAGCATCAAATAGACTGTCAAATTACATTGGGAAAGTTAGGGAGAGGTGGGGAGATAAGAGATCAACCAAAGGATTTGTATGCATGAATATAAGCATTAGCAATGGACGCAAAACACTGGGGGGTGACGGCATGTATGGTAGTGGAGTGGGGAGGCAATGGTAAAATATGTACACATATAATACCTTAATTAAAAAAAATGGGGAAAAAAAGAATAAATAATTTCTCAATGTGAGCACAGGGGGAAGAAAGAAGTTGGTGCAATGTGAAAAAATTCCATGTAGAGCAGAAAGCACACTCTACATCAATGTAAGAAATCACTAAGAAATTATGAAAAGCTGCAGTAAACTGTAGGAAATTCATTGAAAAGAAGTGTAAAGCATTTCTCAATGTGAGGCAATGTTGAAGAAAGGTATTTATACAATGCGTGACAATCCCTTCAAATAGAGCAGGAAGCACACTATAGCACAGTGTTAAAAACCACCAGTAATTCATTGGAAAGCAGCAGTAACTGATTGCAACTGGTTAGAAAACAGGTAAAAGTCACCTCTATGTGAGAAAAGAATGTAGAAAGAAGTTTGAAAAATGTGAGATATGCATGAAATAGAGCAGTTAGCATACTATAACTGTGTTAGAAACCACTCTGTATTCACTGAAACGCAGCAGTAAATGATACAATATCAGTGGAAAACAAGTATACATCATTTCTCACTGTGAGGAAAGAGGGAAGCTAAATTTCTGTACAATGCAGGAAAATCACATAAAGACATCTGTAACCGCAATAGAGCACATTGTTAGAAGCCCTAGGAATTCACTGAAAATCAGCAGTGACATACACCGAATAGAGAAGACAAGTGAAAATCACTTTGGAACATGAGGAAAGTGTCTAGAAAAGTGTTGTACAATGTGGTGATATCCATGAAAGAGAGCAGGAAGCAGAGTGTTAAAAACCTCTGGGTACTCACTGAAAAGCAGCAGTAACTATAGAAAAGAGCTGGAAAACAAGAGTAAATGATTTCTCAATGTGAGCACAGAGGGAAGAAAAAAGTTGATACAGTGTGGTAAAATCCCGTGTAAAGAGCAGAAAACACACTATACCCAATATAAGAAATCACTGAGAATTTACGAAAAGCTGAGGTAACCTGTAGGAAATATTTGGAAAAAAATTGTAAAGCATTTCTCAATGTGAGGGGTGTTGAAGAAAGGTGTTTGTACAATGTGGGAAAATCACATAAAGAAAGCTGTAACCGCACTAGAGCAGTCTTAGAAGCCCTAGGACTTCACTAAAAATCATCAGTGTCGAACACCAAATAAGAGAGAAGACAAGTGAAAGTCACTTAGGAATGTGAGGAAAGAGTGTAGAAAGGTGTTTGTGCAATGCGGTTGAATCAATAAAAGAGAGCAATATGCACAACATAGTACAATATTAGAAAACAATGAGAATTCACTGAAAAGTAGCAGTAAATGACAAAATAGCTAGAAAACAAGTTAAAAATCACTTTGGAATTTGAGGAAAGAGTGTAGAATGGTGTTTGAGCACTAGGAGATATGTGCTGAAGAGCAATACATAAGTTAGAGCACACTTTTCAAAGCACTTTGAAATCAGTGAACAGCAACTGTAATCTCTACAATACAGATGGAAAACAGGTGGAAATCACTTATGAACTTGAGGAAAGACTATACAAAAGTGTTTGACAATGTGGGTATTTCAGTGCTAAAGAGCAGAAACGCACCATAGCACAGTGTTACAAACCACTAGTAACTGAATGAAAAACACCAGTAACTTATATAAAATGCTTAAGACAAGTAAAAATCACATCGCTCTGTGAGGATAGAAATTAGAAAGGTGTTTGTAAAATGAGGTGATATCCATGAAAAAGAGCAGGATGCAATGTATAGCAGTGTTGGAAACCTCTGGGTACCCACTGAAAAGCAACAATAGACTATATAAAAGGGTTGGAAAACAAGAGTAAATCATTTCCCATTGAGAGCACAGAGGGAAGAAAGAAGATGGTACAATTTGGGAAAATCCCAGGTAAAGAGCAGAAAGCACAATATACCCCAAACAAAGAAATCACTGGAAAATTATAGAAAAGCAGCAGTAAACTGTAGGAAATACTTGGAAAAGAAATGTAAATCATTTCTCAATGTGAGGAAATGGTGTAGGAAAAAATATTCTATGTCCTGTGGGAATAGAATGTTTTTACAATGTGTGGCAATGCCTTAAGTAGAGCAATAAGCACACTATATGAAGCACAGTGATAAAAACCTGATGTAATTCACTGAAAAGGAGCAGTAACTGATGCCAATGGTTTCAAAACAAGTAAAACTCACTTCTCTATGTGAGGAAAAAAATCTTAAAAGGAGTTTGTGAAATGCGGTGATATACATGAAATAGAGCAGTAAGAATTGTCAAACTATTCTATAAAAACACGGTGAATTCACTTAAACTCATCAGTAAGTGATACAAAATTGTTGGAAATACATGTATATCATTTCACACTGTGAGGAAAGAGTGAAAAAGAGTTTTTGTACAATATGAGAAAATCGCTTAAAGACAGCTGTAACCACAATGGAGCACAATGTTTGAAGCGCTAGGAATTTGATGAAAATCAGCACTGATGTACACCAAATAGAGAGAAGACAAGTGAAAGTCACTTTGAATGAGAGGAAAGAGTCCAGAAAGTTGAATATAAAAGTCTGTGAAATAATGAAAAAGAGGAATATTCACAATATAGCACAGTGATAGAAACCAATGTGAATTCACTGAAAAGCAGCAGTAAACGACAAAATACTTATAAACAAGTGAAAATCTCTTTTGAAAATGAGAAAAGACTCTAGAACGGTTTTTGAGCACAAGGAGAAATCTGAGCTGAAGAGCAATACCCACATTAGAGCACACTTTTGAAAATATTTTGAAATTAGTGAACAGCACTTGTAATCTCTCCAATAAATTACCGAGAATCATGAAAAGCTGCAGTAAACTGTAGGAAATACTTAGAAAACAAGTGTATATCATTGAAAACAAAACTAACTTCTCTATATGAGGAAAATATAGAAAAGAGTTTGTAAAATGGGGGGATGTCCAAGAGATAGAAGAGTAAGCATACTATAACTGTGATAGAAACCACTCTGTATTGACAAACACAGAAGTAAATGATACTAAATCTTGGGAAGAGAAATGTACACCTTCCTCACCGTTAGGAAAGTGTGAATAAAGGTATTTGTACAATGCGGGAGAATCAAATTAAGCTGTAACCACACTAGAGCACAGTGATAGAAGCCCTAGGAATTCTCTAAAAATCAGCAGTGATGTATACCTAATAGAGAGAAGACAAGTGAAAGTCACTTAGGAATGTGAGGAATGAGTCTAGAAAGGTGTTTGTACAATGTGGTGATATCCATGAAAGAGAGCAGAAAGCAGAGTATAGCAGTGTTAGAAAATTCTTGGTACTCACTGAAAAGCAACAGTAACTTATATAAAAGAGTTGCAAAACAAGAATAAATCATTTCCTATTGTGAGCACAGAGAGTAGAAAGAATTTGGTACACTGCAGGAAAATCCCATGAAAAGAGCAGAAAACACACTGTATCCCAATCTATGAAATCACTGAGAAATTATGAAAAGCTGCATTCAACTATAGGAAATACTTAAACTGTTCACAGAGCAAATAAAGGGATTACATAGACACCCCCCTCCTAAGAAATCTCAGGGCTCTCTTAACTAGGGTAAAAAATAAAGCACAATGGTTACCCAGCCAATACAGAAGGCAGGAGGTGGACGTCTCAGAGGTACAAATGGTAGCAACTGCCAGGATGTAACAGAGATGAGGAAACCAAACATTCTTATGTTTCTATGGCTCCCAGGGCTGGCCTGCAGGCGCACCTTAAAGGCCAGAGCCACGGAACAGGTCTTCAAGAGTTGAAGTCTTTCTATTGTAGAATGTCCTTTTTGAGGTCTTAGACCAAATAGTCACTGTAATCCATCCGTGAGTTAAGTAGAAAAACTGGAAATAGAGCCGTGTTGATGGGGAGCAACTCTCATGATAGGGAGCTAGTTCCAGGCCACCGGGTGGCCTCCCTTAACAGTCCTTGGACCAGGACCTTGGGGCAAAACTGACTTGGGCCCTGGCTGTCACCTGACTCTGCTTCCAGTTGGACCTTACTTTGGGAGTATCCCAGGGAGGAGAAAGAATGAGAGAAATGCTACCTCCCTCCGGCGCCCTTGCTGTGTGCTGCCCTGATGGGAAAGGTGCAGGACACATTCTCTTGTCTTATTCCTGTGAAAAAATAATAAAGTGAGAACCTTAAACAGTCATTCCCAAAGAGCCGTTGACAAGGTCTTGGAACTGAAAATGGCCTTTTCTATTGTGGTGAGTCCTTGCAACTATTTCCTAGAGCATCCTGATAATACTTCACCCCCATAAACTGCTCATGTTGGATTTGCAAAGCTATGAAACCAGGAATTTCACACTTATGAGAACTAGGGGTACACTTGGTTGTCGGGAGGAAGCTGGTAAGAGTGGGTAAACAGCCCACTCAGCAGCATCAGGATGGCAGCCAGAACTGCCACAGGGAAGGTGCTGCCCATCTCCTGCTGGTCGGGCCTGAAGGGGATGTGGAAGGATGGCGGGAAGCATATGCCCTCTTCATTCATCACAGAGTGGTAGTCCATATCATAGCACTGAAGATAAATGCGCCAGCTATGATGCTCAGGACTCCGGAGGCCAAGAAGAGATTGCAGGTGTTTTCCTTCTGAAAATGAGCCACGCACACTCTCTGCAGGCCCATGACCATGAGCACTTTACCCTGGAGAATGAGGAGGCTAGCGGCCAGCAGCAGGTGCTGAGGGATGCAAATATTCAGCGGCAGGTAGGTGTCACTGTAGGTGTAGAGGTGTCACACCATGGCTCTGCTCTGGAGGCTGTTGGACTGGTAAGTGCAGACCTTCCATATTCATACACAGGCCAGCCCCGGGGAGGGGGCTGAGCTGATCTCCATGTACCAAACCCACTACTCCGCCAGTCCCATGCAAGTCATGGAGAAGATCCATCCTACGGTGGTGACAATGAAACCCGCTACTTGGCAGTTGGCACTGAGGACCAGCGAGGTCATTGCCATGTGTCCTGGTGAACTGCAAACCAATAGAGAGCATCATGAGGGTGGGACCCACCTGCCTGAAACCACCCTCGGGTATGAGCAGGGCTATATTGGAGAGGGAAATTCCATATTCCTGAATGGAGATACTTGACCCCCATGCTCTGCTGGGGAAGGGTCCTTGGGAAATTTTTACTGAAAGCTTTAAAATATGCAGACTTTCACCCTGCAGGTACCTAAGTGGTTAGAGCGTCTTCCCAACAGGCCAAAATTGCTAGTTCGATCCCTGGTCAGTGCACATACAATAAGCAACCAATGAATGCATCGGTAAGTGGAACACCAAGTCGATGTTCCTTCCTCCCTCCCTCCCTCCCTCCCTCCCTCCCTCCCTCTTTCCCTCCCTCTCTCCTTCCCTCCATGTCTTGAAATCAACAAAAATATGGTCAAACTTTCAAACAGGCAGTTCCATTTATGGACATTTGTTGAAAGACCCAATTAACATTGGCTACAAATATTTTACAATAGAGATGGGCATCACAGGAGACCAGGAGCTGTGGCGGGAGGGGCCAAGCGGGGGCACAGAAGACGGGCCCAGACCTGCCCCCGTGCCCACGAATCCCACACTTCCTTTTATGCACTGGGCACCTAGTGTGTATATATAAAACCCTAATATGCAAATCGACCAAACAGCAGTACATCTGGTCTCTATGATGCACACTGACCATCCTGGGGAAGAACCTCAATACAGAACCTGCTCCCTGGTGGTCAGTGCACTCCCAGAAGCCAGGCTCACAGCTGGCAAGTGCCGTGGAGGTGGTGGAAGCCTCCATGTCAGCGCAAAGGATCCCTCAGGGGATGTCTGACTGCTGCCTTAGGCCTGCTCCCAGAAGGTGAGAGGGCACAGGCTGGGTAAGGTACCCCTCAGTTGGCACCCTCCCCCCTCAGTGCATGAATGGCGTGCCTCTAGTGTTGTCATATATCTCTTGGCCTTCTATAGGTCCTGTTTGGAAAAGTGTCTACTTAAGCCCTTTGCCCTTTTTTTATTGGATTGTTTATCTTTGTTAAGTTTTATGAGTTCCCTGTAAATTTTGGAGATTCAACCCTTACTGGAGATAACATTGGCAAATATATTCCCCCATGCAGTGGGCATACTTGTTTTGTTGATGGATTCTTTTGCTGAGCAGAAGCTTTTTATTTTGTTGTAGTCCCTTTTTATTATTATTATTATTTTCTCCTTAGTTTCCTTTGCCTTAGCTGAATCAGTAAAAATATTGCTAAGACATACGTCTGATATTTTGCGGCCTATGGATTCTTCTAAGATTTTTATAGTGTCCCATCTTCCATTTAAGTACTTTATCCACTTTGAGCTTATATGTGTATATGACATAATTTGGGGTCTACTTTCATTATTTGCAAGTATCTGTCCAATTTTCCCAACACCATTTATTGAAGAGAGTATCTTGCTTCATTGTATGCTGTTTTATCCTTTTGCAAATATTAATTGAGCATAACATCTTGGGTGGATTTCTGGATTTTCTGTTCTTTTCCATCGACCTATATGTCTGTTCCAGTGCCAGTAACAGGCAGTTCTGAGAATCAGTGGCTTTGTAATATAGCTCAGTATCTAATATTGTGATACATCCAACATTGTACTTCTTTCTCAGGCTATTCAAGGCCTTTTTTAATTCTGTGCCAGAGGCCCGGTGCATGAAATTCATGCTGGGTAGGGACCCTAGGCATGGCTGTCAATCAGGGCTGATCTGTGGGGTGACCAGCGGGCTGATCGGAGGCTCCCGCTGGCACTTGCCTTAGCTGGCCTGGGGCTTGTAGACTGGGGGCTGCTCCTGTGTTGAGCATCTGACCACTGGTGGTCAGTGTGCGTCATAGCGGCTAATCGTTCTACAGGTTGTTCTGCTGTTCGGTCATTTTGTATATTAGGCTTTTATTATATAGGATGCATTTTTGGAGACTGTTCTAGGTGTGTGAAATATTCTGCTGGTATCTTAATGGGGAGTGCATTGAATCTACAAATTGTTTTGGATAATATGGCCATTTTAATGACATTTATTCTGCCAGTCCATCAACACAGTGTATTCGTTCATTTGTTTATGTCTTCCTCTACCTCTTTTTTCAATGTCCTCTCATTTTACAAGTACAGTTCTTTTACTTCCTAAAGTTTATTCTTAGGTATCTTAATTTTTTTGTTATAATGATAAATTGGATTTCTTTTCTCTTTCTGTAACTTCATTATTGGTATATAAAAAAGCCATAGATATCTGGAAGTTAATTTTGTATCCTGCCACATTGCCGAATTTATTTTTTAATTCTATTAGTTGTTGTTTTTTTTATTTGAGTTTTTGGGATTTTCTATGTATAATATGTCATTTGCGAATAGTGACACTTTCACTTCTTTTCCAGTTGGGTTGCCTTTTATTTCTTCTTTTATGATCCCTATGGCTAGAATTCCCATACTATATCAAACAGTAATCATGAAAGTTGTCATCCATGTCTTGTTCCTGTTCGTAGGGAAAATGGTTTTAGTTTTTGCCCATTGTGTATGATGTTGCCTGTAGGTTTGTCAGATAGGGCATTTATCATGATGAGATATGCTCCCTCTATTACCACTTTGCTGAGAGTGTTTGTCAAAATTGGGTGCTGAATTTTGTACAATGCCTTTTTTGTATGTATCAGTATGATAATGTGTTTTTTATCTTTCAATTTGTTTATATGATGTATCACATTATTGATTTACAAATATTGTACCAGCTGTGCATCCCTGAAATAAATCCCATTTGATCGTGGCATATGGTCTTTTAAATATATTTCTGGATGAGGTTTGCTAATACTTTGTTGAGTATTTTAGCATCTATGTTCATCAGAGATATTGGACTATAATTATTGTTTTTTGTTGTGTCTCCATCTGGTTTCAGAATTAGGATAATGTTGGGCTTATAAAAAGAGTTTGGAAGTGTTCCTTCCTTTGGATTTTCTGAAATAATTTGAGGAGTATAGGTGTTAGTTCTTTCAATGGTTGGTAGAACTTCCCCACGAAACCATCTAAACCTGGGCTTTTGTTTGGTGGGAGATTTTTTATTACTACTTCTATTTCATTAGCCCATTTCATTAGTTGTTCTTAGCCTATTCATTTTTTTTTTATTCTTCGTGATTCAGTTTTGGGACTTTGCAATTTTCAAGGAACTTGTCTATTGCATCCATACTCTCTAGCTTGTTGGCATATAGTTGTTCATAGTATTTTATTACAATCCTTTGTATTTCTGTTCTGTCAGTGGTTAGTCTTCCACTTTTATTTCTGTTTTTATTTATTTGGGTCTCTCTCTTTTTTTTCCTTGAAGATTATGGCTATTGACTGGTTTATTGATTTGTTAATCCTTTCAAAAAATAATCTATCCTTTTCATTGTTTTGTTTTGTTTTTGTATTTTTCAGTTATTTATTTCTACTCTAATATTTATTATGTTGTTCCCGCTACTTAAACTGGGATTTTCCTTGTTTTTCTCTTTCTAGTTATTTAAGTTGTAGAGTTAAATTGTTTATTGCTGATTTTTTTCTTTTGCTCTTTCTTTTCTTCCCTTCCCCTTCCCCTTCCCCTTCCTCTTTCCCTTCCCATTCCCCTTCCCTTCCTTTCCCTTCCCTTCCCTTCCTTTCCCTTCCCTTCCATTCTTTTTTGTGATATACCTGTAGCCATGACTGTTTTGGTTCAGTGGATAGAGCATGGACCTGTGGACTGAAGTGTCTCAGGATTGATTCCAGTCAAGGGCATGTACCTTGGTTGTGGGCACATCCTCAGTAGGACATGTGCAGGAGACAGCTGATCAATGTTTCTCTCTTATCATGTTCCTAACTCTATCTCCCTTCCTCTCTGTAAAAAATAAATAAAATAAATAAAATAAAATAAAATAAAATAAAATAAAGGAGATATGCCTGTAGTGCTATGAACTTCACTTGCAGAACTTTTTTTTGCCGTGTCTCAGAGATTTGGGGTTGTTGTGTGTTCAGTTTCATTTGTTTCCAGGAAGTTTTTGTTTTATTTTTTTTATCTCATTGGTAACTCAGTCATTATTTATTAACATGCTATTTATCCTCTATGTGTTTGGATGTTTTTGGTTGTTTTTACTGTAGTTGATTTTTCCTTTAATTCCACTGTGATCTGAGATATGCTTGATATGATTTCAGTTCTTGAACTAGTAGAGACTGCTTGTTTATGCTAACATGTGGCTTCTATTTGTGAATGATTTTGGGTGCTTGAGAAGAATGTATATCCTGCATTGCATGAATTGTTCTATAAATGTCAATTAAAACCATCAGATCCTTTTTGTCCTTTAGAGTCTGTTTCCTTGTTATGTTTTTGTTCCGAGGCTCTATCCAGGGAAGCCAGATGGGTGTTAAAGTCTCCTACTATGACTGTGTTGTTCTCAATCTCTCTGTTAAATTCTTCTAGAAAATTTTTATTATATATGAATTAGAGGTCTGGTGCATGGAATTCATGCACAGGGTGGGTATTCCTCAAACCGACCTGCAACTTCTCCAATCTGGGACCCCTCAAAGGGGTGTTTACATGGATCGGGCCTAAACCGGCAGTCGGACATCCCTCTCACAATCTGGGACTGCTGGCTCCAACCTCTCACCTGCCTGCCTGCCTGCCTGCCTGTTTGCCACTAACCACTCTGCCTGCCGGCCTGCTCACCCCCAACTGCCCCCCTGCTGGCCTGCTTGCCCCCTACTGCCCCCCTGCTGGCCTGCTCACTCCAAATTCCTCCCGGCTGTCCTGATCACCTCCAACTGACCCCCACTGATGACCTACTCACCCCCAACTGGCCCCCTGCTAGTCTGCTTACCCCAATGTCCCCTGCCATCCCATCCAGGCCTGATCAACCCCCCTGGCGACCCAAGGTCCTAGGCCCTCCTATATATTTTTTTTTTTTCAGCACCTCCTTGAGTGGAGGCCAGAGCCAGCTGGGAGCAAGTATCTACGGTTTCTTTATGTTCCGTAATTGAAACTTTGTAGCCTTGAGCAGATGAGAGGGCCGGCCAGGGCAGGCAAGAAGCTTGTCTTCCTCCATCGCCGGGGGCAACCCAAGCCTTCTGCTTCCTCCAGCTCCGTGGCCACCACTATCTTGTTTGGGTTAATTTGCACACTCGCTCCTGATTGGCTGGTGCATGTGGCTTGGCATAGTGGAGTGATGGTTAATTTGCAGGTTTCTCTTTTATTAGCGTAGATACTAGAGGCCCAGTGCATGTAACAAATTAAGTATTCTCCTTGGAAAACCTAAATGAAAAAAAGTGTTGAGGAACCTCCAACAAGTCTGCAAAACAATTGTTCACCTCCTTCCCATGGCATTTTGTATGTCCTCAACCTTTAAAGGAATAGTATAAGTAGGAAGAAAAATTACATATGGATTGATATCAATGTTTGGAGAAATCTAAATGTAAGCATCCTTTTGCTTATTGAAACGACATCAGCACCTGTCTGATATGGGAATAATAAGATTGAAACAGAGATTGCACTTAAACTAAACCAGTTACCTTTTCTTATTATACCTATGAATGAAATTAACAAAAGTGCCCCTTAATAGCGAAATGTATGTTACTGTAGAACTACTCATGTACTTTCTCTTCAACTATTTGACATTTAATGGACCATCAAGGGCATGCTCGCCCAAACATCAAGTTATCATGAGGCCTCAGTGTTTTTATCAGTGAACATAAACAAAAACCATGAACAGGAAACGTTTTCAAAAATTCACCTCTTGGCTTGTTGAGTGTATAGTTATCAATAAAACTTGCAACGTGAATTTTAAAAATTACCACAAAAATGTGTGGTTTCTTAAAATTAATTTTATTAGAATAGTGTATGTGAAATTCATTAAAAAATTTGGAAGCTGGAAACTCATTTTTTTAAGGACTTTAAAGTCTAGCATGTCAGATTGGGGGGGCAGTGAGGGAATAAGCCCTGTTCTGATTGGCTCAGTGAGACCCTTTTTCATTGCCACCTGGTATGCTGCTGGATTGGTGAAATACTTAATAAAGCCACTTGCACATCAAATTTACTCAGCTAAATTTTACCAATGTAGGTTTGAATTGATAAGGTATTTTAGTGCAGAGAAAAACAAGAAGGCAAACAATACAAAACTTCCCAGTATATAGTAGAACACATTACATACAATCCTCTGGGGAAGTGGACAAAAAGGAAAATTAAAGGAGAAGGAGGAACAGCATAAAAATTCTGACTATGACAAAGAGCTCCTTCTTGTGTTTCTTAAATGAACATTATGTGTATCAAAACCCTAAGTTACTTTATATTTTTAGATATATTTATTTTTATTGTTTCCAGAGAGGAAGGAAAGAGAATCATCAATGGTGAGAGAGAATCATTTATTGGCTGTGTTAAGGAAAAAAACCATTGAAACCTGTAAAGAATTTTAGTGAGTTTATTTGAGCCAAACTGTGGACATATGCCTGGAAGCAGAACCTCAATGAATTGAGATTATGCTCCGGAGAATGCAGGGTTACATCTATTTTTATACATTGCCATCAAAGGAGGGACATAGGTGGGCTACAAGAAATTCATTGGTGACGGATTAAGGAGGTGGGGTAAAGTCAAATGGTGGGAAACCCCTGGGATTGGACAACAAGTAAAATGATGGACACATACTTAGGTGGGTACAGGAACAATTAACATGATAATGAAGGAATTTGAGGCATCTGTCCTGGTGCCTACCACATTTGGTTGTGCCCCAGGGGCTCCAGCAAAAGAAGGAAGTTACAAGTTACCCAGACATCTCACAGATATGTTATCTTAGAGGCAAAAAGGCAAATGGGCTCAGTAAAGAAGATCCAAGTTGATCTTTGTCAGGGAAGATAGCAGCCTAGGAATGACTGCCCACCATAACCTGTTTGTAGTCAAATATTTAATTTTCAGACCATCTTTTGTGGTTATCCTAGGTCTCTGAGTTTTCAAGACCGCCACACAGGCCTCCCCTGAGCTTGTCAGGTTAGCAGGTGGCTTCTTTCGTTCACAGCTGCTTCCTATAAGACATCTACTGGGCTTGGAGCCCACAACCCAGGCATGTCCCAGATCTGGAATTGAACCCTGAGCTACTGGTTCACAGATTGAAAATCAACCCCTCAGCCAAGCAGGCCAGGCTTTGGCTCTTTTTTATTCAGAATCTTCCCTTTAACAGCCCTGTCTCCCAGATGCCCTAAATCCAACCTGCCTGACTGCTATGCCGATTGATGGATTCTGGGGTACATTCAATAGTAAGCAACCGACTATGTGTACCTTACTCTTCCTGCTTGCTTTCTGATGGCCTGGAGACCCCCATTTATAGGGCCTTCATGTACAGAATCCCTGTGCACCACCAGTCACCACCTACCCAGGGCCCCTGTATGCCCATCTTCACAGATGATGTCTCTATCTAAGCATGCACTTTCTAAGCCTCATTGCCTTGGTACTGTGCCTTTTTGAATATTTTAATAGAAAAATCCAGATTCTAATGAAGAATTTTGCTGGATTTCTCAGTTGTGGTCTCCAGAAGATGTAAAGTGTCAAGTGCAGGACACCCTGTTGAGAGACAACATGCAGCAATGAGTTTTCTTTCGTTTTGTCTTGTTTTAATGCGGGGGGTTTTAAAATTGATTCTTTAGAGACAGATGAGTGGAGAGATACAGACAGACAGAGAAGCATTCATGTGAACCAGAAATATTAATGGTTGCCTGGGGACCAGACCTGCCACCTGGACATGTGCCCTGACCAGGAATTAAACAGGTGACCTTTGTGATGCACAGGACTATGCCTAGCCACACTGTCCAGGGTGCACTGATTTTCACTTTTCTTCGTTAACTTGCTTCTGGTGACTAATAATCACTATTAATGCTAATAACAGTGGGCAATTCCAGAACAGGACATGCTGACCAGTGCTTTACATAAGTTATCCCACAAGTGAATCTCAACACAACGTAATGGGACACGGTCTCTATATGTGGTGAGGAACCAACACCCGATCATGCGATGTTTAGCCCACGCCCTTCCTCCCCCAGAACCTACCCATTTTTATACTTTTCCTAAATTCCAGAGGTTCTGATTCCCATCATGGACACTGTTCCCTGTCAAGGTGGAAATAAGAAGACAAGGTGCAAGAGAGAGAAAGAGAGAGAGAGAGAGAGAGAGAGAGAGAGAGAGAGAGAGAGAGAGAGAAGAGGGAAGCATTTTCTTGTTCTCTGATCCTCTTTGTAGTGGTTTGGCGGGCTCACTCTCTGTTATAGATATATCAGCATTTTCTCTCCCCAATAGAAGTAGCAGAGTGTGCCTGGCCGGTGTGACTCAGTAGACCTATAATCCAAGAGGTCATAATTGAATTCTCAGGTGGGACTGATGCCTGAGTTCAGGACTGACTCCCCAGGGGGCATGTGCAGGAGACAGCCAACCAATGATTTTGTCTCATTATTGCAGTTTCTATCCTTCTCTTCCTCTCCCTTCCTCTCTGAATTTAATAAGAAATGTACTTAAGAAATGGTAAAATATGCTCCCAAGTTGATGGGTCAAACAAGAAGAGGGGAAGGAAGAAGAAAATAAAGTAACAGCAATAAATAGTATGAAGGGCCAGGTGCTTTGTGTGGCAAGCTAGGAAGCTGCTGACACCCAGCATAGAGCAGCAAGCACATGAGTAGTTAGCACTTCATCAAGTCAAACCTACATTGGTAAAATTCACCTGAGTAAATTTGATATGCAAATGGCTCTATTAAGTGCTTCAGCAATCCAGCAGCATACCAGGTGGCAATGAAAAGGGGCTCACTGAGCAAAACCCACCAGGGCTGGTTCCCCCACAGTCCCCCAATCTGACTTGCTAGACTTTAAAGTCCTTAAACAACTGAGATCCCAGCTTCCAAATTTTTCAATGAATTTCACATATAGTTGTGGATGAAAGGAACCACATGCTAACCTGACAAGCTGAGGGGAGGCCTGCGTGGCAGTCTTGCAAACTCAGAGACCTGGAATAACCACAAAGGATGGTTTGAAAATTAAATATTTAACTACAAACAGGTTATAGTGGGTAGTCATGTCCTAGTCCGATATCTTCTCTGACAAAGATCAACTTAGATCTTCTTTCCTGAGCCCATTTGCCTTTTTGCCTCTAAGATAACATATCTGTGAGATGTCTGTGAGATGTCTGGGTAACTTGTAACTTCCTTTTACCCGGACCCCTCAGGGCACAACAATGGCACCTGGACATTCCCTCATTGTTATCAAGTTAATTGTCAACTGTTAATTAAGTTAAAGTATCCTGTATCCATCTCTGTAAGAGAAGCACATGTCCATCATTTCACTTTTTACCCTATCCCAGAGGTTTCCCCGCTTTGCTTTGTCCCACCTCCCTAATCTGTCACCAATGGATTTCATGTAACTCACCTACTTCCCTTTCCTTTGATTTCAATGTATAAATATAGATGTAACCCTGCATTCTAGGGAGCATTATCTCAATTCATTGAGGTTCTGCTTCCCAGCATATGTCGACAGTTTGGCTCAAATAAACTCACAAAATTCTTTACAGGTTTCAATATTTTTTTTTCGTTAACATAGTATTACAATAAAAATAATTTCCAGAAACCATGCTGCAGATTTTTTGTTTGTTGGTTTGTTTGTTTGCAGCAAGAGTTCAGGAATCTGGAGAATGGGCTGCAACATAAATTGATACACTAGGCAATAAATATACATATAGAAGATATTTGGGCAAGCCAGAGGGATACCTACTCTCTAGTGGAGTGGTCCCCAAATGACCGGCCCCAAGGCTTTTTATTGATAAATTTTGCCCTTCAGCAAAGCAAACACACATATCAAAGTTAAGGTTTGGTAAACAATAAAGGATTTTCAAGTTAGGGATATTGCCTTCAGCTGTTCAGCCAATAGCAAGTAATAATATGCAGATTTTCAACCCTGCTGAATAGCAAAGTCCATCAGCCTTACCAGGGACTTCTTGCATTTATTATGCTAACTACTGTTGGTCTTTGCCTCCAGCATGCCCCTTTTTCTGTTTTAACAATAAATTGAGAAGGGTGTCTGCCATTCACAGAACTTGGGTCCTTTTAAGACTTTTAGATTGTATGAAAAGGCTTGAGTTCTTTTGTTGCAGAAGACTGGAGAAGAAAACCAAGCACATTTAGACTTTGAAATTACCCTTTTTAATATATACACTGGTGGGCTTAGAGAAAAGTGAATTAAAATTCTAAGCAGAGCTACAAGCAGAACTTTCCTTTTAATTAAGGAGCCAGCCCTATGTTTGCTTAGTGGTTACCCTGCTGGTGGCCTTGAAAACAACAGTTCCATCCAATTAAAAATGTGCATCTGACATGGCATGAGGGTATGGCCATTCTAGTCTCTGGCTTACAAAGTCAGACAGCTAAGTTTATCTTCCTTATTACTTAAGCAGTGTTAACGAAAAAAAACCATTGAAACCTGTAAAGAATTTTAGTGAGTTTATTTGAGCCAAACTGTCGACATATGCCGGGAAGCAGAACCTCAACGAATTGAGATTATGCTCCGAAGAATGGTGGGTTACATCTGTATTTATGCATTGCCATTAAAGGAGGGACATAGGTGGGCTACATGAAATTCATTGGATAAAGTCAAACGGTGGGAAACTCCTGGGATTGGACAAAAGTAAAATGATGGACACATGCTTAGGTGGGTACAGGAACAATTAACAGGATAATGAAGGAATTTGAGGCATCTGTCCTGGCGCCCACCACATTTGGTTGTGCCCCAGGGGCTCCAGCAAAAGAAGGAAGTTACAAGTTACCCAGACATCTCACAGATATGTTATCTTAGAGGCAAAAAGGCAAATGGGCTCAGGAAAGAAGATCTAAGTTGATCTTTGTCAGGGAAGGTATCAGCTTAGGAATGACTGCCCACTATAACCTGTTTGTAGTTAAATATTTAATTTTCAAACCATCCTTTGTGGTTATTCCAGGTCTCTGAGTTTGCAAGACTGCCACGCAGGCCTCCCCTGAGCTTGTCAGGTTGGCATGTGGCTCCTTTCGTCCACAGCAGGCTAGAAAGCAGTTACTTTTTCAGAATAAGGGGCTGTTTAAAATTAGCAGAGTTTACTTTACAGAATATGGGACTATCTAAACAGCAGAGAATTTTAAAAAAGTAGTTTTACAAAATATGGGTTAGCCTTGTCATCCCCCCGCCCTGTCCCACAAACTTTTTAGCCTTGTGGTACCATAACCACGGGGTGTTATTGTGTTCAGGTGTGATGACCGCTCTTTTACTGCTTCCTGCTGAAAGGGGCGATGACCAAGGGGTTAACATCCCATTTTTTCCTCTCACAGAGGTTTGTAGGGAATTCTTCTGGTTTGCAGGACCATTTGAAGTTTAAAGGCATTTAGAGGAGATGAGATAAAGCGAATTAACAGATTTAGAAGATGTCGTCCTAGGGTTATGAGTAGCATTAACACTGGTCCTGTCAATGGAAGGAAACATTTCCGCCCCCCGCCCCCACCTCCCATGTAGCCCAGGTCTGAGATAACTCCTGTCTTAGTTTTCAAGTTGGATCAGCTAGTTTCTTGGCCCCATCTCTTACAATACCAGATTGGTTAGCATAAAAACAGCACTCTTCCTCAAGGAACAGGCACAGCTTCCCTTTCTCAGCTGTGAGAAGGTCTAGTCCTCTTGGATTCTGGAGAGTAACAGCTGCCAGTGAGTCAATATGATCCTGTACTGCAACAATCCTTTGGGCTATTTCTTCCAAGCTGTCAGGAAGGTCTTTGGATAGGCTCTGATAGTAGGAGAGGGAAGTTGCCAGTCCCCCTATTCCAGTGATAGCCCCTGATGAAATGCTGAGTGTAATAAGGAGAGGGATTAGCTTGGTCGCTCTTTTGTATTGGATATGGTGTGTCCCGGGGATGGGCAAGGACTGAATATTGGGGGCTATATCTACATTGGGTGAGCGATAGATGAGAATTCAAGTCCCTGTCCATTTTGTTGGGAGACAGACATACGTGTTTTGTTCACAGAGGAAGAAGTTTCCCTGATTATGGAGACAAGCTGAAAGGTGTAGAGAAAACAAGGTGAGTTGCAGTGTATGGGGGTCTCTGTCCTCATTGTGCACTCCAAACCGAGAGGGTGACTGCCAAGGTGCTTCCTATAAGGGGTGACAGGTGGGAGGTTGAGACTCTTTTGCAGTGAAAATGGGTAGGAATGCTAGTATGAGGTGATATCCAAGGAAAAAGTGAAAGGGACGGAAAAGAACAATTGAAGCCTCAGGCCTGGACTGTTGGATAAGAAGTAAAACTGGTCATAGAAAATGACCATTGGCTTCCAGGGAGTCCTGATAGTTGATCGTTGGGACCAATAGGTATTTGATAGTTCCAATTTGACTGTAGTGTTGCAAGCAGAGGATGGAAGATTACCCACTGGTTTATTGCCCCGTGATCTTGTAAAGCATAAAGGGTTGAGGTGAGTAGTGGGGTGTGTAGAGTGATAGGGTCTGTGACTGGGAGAGAGGATGAAGCTACCTGAGCAAGAGACTGAGTTTAGGTCCGAAAGAGAAGGGAGGCTTGGTTTGCCTGTGCAGTAGGATAATCACCTACTAGGGTGTCAGCTCTTTCAGAATATATATTTCCCTTTTCTTTTTTAGAAGCCAGAGTGATTTTGGACTGGTTCCAACACTTGATGGGTGTAGGGACAGTGCCATATAGTGAAGAACAGAGAGAAAGGCAGAGCCAGCAGTCCTTGGCTAAGGCTGGATTGGTCTGATTTAAGAGGGAGAGTGTAAAGTTAAGTTTCCGTAGAGATAGTGAGGACTTAGCAGTCTCTCGAGGGGCCACTCTGAGAGTGATCGAGATTAAGAGAGTTCAATAACAGTAAAATAATTAGCATTAGCCTCATCGTGATCCTTTGCTGGGTAGGGAGCAGTAATTTTATGGTTCTTCTGTGTCCCAGCAAGGGCAGAAGAGTTCTCATCCTGGAACTGGCCTTTGGTTCTGAACGCACTCATAAAAAGACAAAATGAGAATTATTAGAAATATAAAAACAATGAGCATTCAGAAATACCAGAGCATTTTACCTTCAAGAGAAGATAAGAGAGATTAGTGTAAAGAAGAATCTATAGGCTGTTTCTGAATTTCTTGGAGCAGGTTGATCACCCAGGTCTGTTGTCTTCTTGAGGGTGATCTGCAGGGGGTGTTTCTGGTCAGAGGTTACCTTCCACACAGGCTGGGGGTCCCTTGCCTGGTGGGCTGCTTTCAGCCTGGAGTGGCGAATCCAGGTGTTCAGTCCTGCAACTTTGAGAGCTGTGGGGTTGGTGAGTATGACTGGATATGGTCCTTTCCAAATTGGCTTAAGGTAAGGTGACCAGACGTCCCGCTTTTGGCGGGACAGTCCCAATTTTTATCAATTTGTCCTGCATCCCACGGCATTTTAAAAAAGTCCTCATTTTTGGAAAGAATGCAGGACAAGCTAGGGAACGGCGGGAGAACGGAAAGGGAATATAAGGTTTTTGGGGGCCGTGTGGCTATTTAGCCAGGATAAGAGTTTTATATAATTTTTGTTAATTTTATAATGTTAAAGTTTAATAATAACAAATAATTGTTGAGAACTGATTATCAAGAACTGCTTATCAAAGTTCATATTGTTGATCAGTTGTTAGAATTCGACCACCATTGTTTGGACTTAATGAACTATGGCATTTTTGGGGATTGGAAACGACGAAAACATATTGTAACTGTCTCTCAGAGGATACACATCATACTGCGTGCTAGTAAGCTAGTTAAACAAGTAATGTCATTACAAATCAGCTATTCAGATAATTTAGGTAAGTAATTTAATTATTTATTTCATAAATACACAAATTTTCTTGAATTTAGCAGACAGTACTAGTATTATTTATATTTTATAGTGGCGGCAAAAAGTCTAGCACCGGCCTTGAAAGTGACACGACTTACATTAAGGCAAATTCAGAGGAAAAATAATACAAGTGAGTATTGTTATTATTTAGAAAGAAATATAGGATTAAAATTAATATAGTTACTTTATAACAATCAAATTAATTTAATTTATAAACTAACAATAAAATATGTTCATGTAATTATGTACCTACTTACTGTGTTTTTAAGCAATATGTATATAATCCTATCTAATAATAGAGTAACATGTAAATTACCATCACTCCGCTACACCCACGATTGGGCAGTGGGAGGCTGGGGGGCGGGACTCAGGGTGGCATATCCGGCCATTGAGAGGCACGGATCCGCTGCCACTGTATTTTATCTCCCGCCCCCTGTGCCTCTCCCAGATCCGTGGCCGCTGAGGGTGCCTGCCGCAGACACCCAGCTGCGCCTCTCAACGGCATGGTAGCCAGGTGTCTGTGGCAGCCCCCCTCAGCGGCCATTGAGAGGCGCAGAGGGCGGGAGTCCCACCCCCTGCGCCTCTCAACAGCAGGGTAGCCCCCCTCAGCAGCCGCGGACCATCAAAAGTGGGGGAGCTGGGTGCCTGTCTGCTCCCGCACCAGGCACCCAGCTCCACTGCGAAAAGCAAAAGCGTGTAGGGGACCCTACACGTGCATGATTCAATCATGTACTGGGCCTCTAGTTATAATATAATTTTAAATTAATTTTTTTAGATTTTGAACATAATGAGTAAGAAAAGAGGATGCAAATTCAACGATGATCTAAGAAGTGAATTTCCTTTTATTAAAAAAGCCAAAAGAGATTACAATATAGACCAAATTTTTAAGCAAGTCCGCCCCCCCCCCCCCCCCCCCCCCGCTTGGTCAATGGTGTCCCGCTTTACCAATGTTAAACTCTGGTCACCTTAGCTTAAGGGGCTCTTTTTTTCCAGTCCTTTACCCAAACCTGGTCTCCAGGTTTATAAGGATGTACAGCTGTTCCTGGAGAGATGGGTAGTTGGTCAGTAAGCTATCTGTGGATCTCAAAGACAGTTTGTCCAAGTCTTTGTAGTTGCTTCTGGATTTCTCAGTTTCCTATTTTCCCCAAATCTCCCTTTGGCCAAATTAAGCGGAGGGGGAGTGGTCTGTCATATAGAAGTTCAAATGGAGAGAAAGCTACCCTGGCCCTCAGGGCCCAGCATACCCCTAGGAGTACAGAGGCAAGATATTTGTCCAGGGTAGGGTTGTCCATTGGCATAGCTCAGCTATAGCCTGCTTGAGAGTCCGGTTCATGCGCTCTACTTTCCCTCAACTCTGAGGCCTATAAACTTTCTGTAGGTCCAATCTAATTCCTAAAGCCTTAGCTACCTGTTATACTATCTCTGCTATAAAGGCTGGGCCATTATCAGACCCAATGGTCAGAGGCACTCCATACTGCTGAATTATGTCCTTTAGCAATGCCTTCTTGACTTCTATCGCCTTTTCCCTGTGAGGGGGATATGCCTCAACCCAGTCTGAAAAGGTGCAAACAAAGACTACTAGGTATTTTTCCCTCTGCTAGGCACTAGTTTTGTAAAGTCTACTGCTAAGTCCTCAAAGGGAGTTTTCCCGCAGCGCTGAACTCCTATTGGTCCCACAGATCCCTGTTTGGAGTTGTTCTGCACACAGAGGAGGCAATGCTGAGAAACTGAGGCACACAAGGAGGGAAGCTGTGCACTTAGGTAGTATCTGCATTACAAAGTTTCTAGAGCAGTCTTCCCTAAATGAGTAAGTTCATGCTGCTGGATGACTACGTTATGGGCTAACTGTTCTGGGACATAGTCCCTATGATCTCAGAGTATCTGCCAACCTTCTTTTGTTCTTTTGCCCCTTCTTGCTGGGATCGTTCCTTCTCCTGAGGAGTATACTTTGGAGGTTCAGGTAATTTGGGGGCCAACATGATCCATGCTGGTGCTGCTTGTTCTTTGGCAGCCTGCTTTGCTGTGGCATCAGCAGTCTGGTTTCCATTTGACACTGAGTCTTTCCCTTTCTGGTGACCTTTGCAATGGATGATGGCTATTTCTTGGGGCTCCCAAACTGCTTCTAGCAATTCTAAAATCTCATTTTGATTTTTGATTCATTTTCCTCCCGCCATCAGAAGCCACCTTTCCCCCTTACCCATGGATATGCAGGGTAATGAAGGCATACTGTGAATCAGTGTAGATGTTGGCACGCTTATCCTTACTTCAATATGTAGATGACCTCCTACTAGCCAATTGAGGTCTAAGGCTATGGCGAGGGCCCAAAATTCTGCCCTCTGTGCTGACCATCCTACAGGCAGGACCTGTGCCCCAGTTGTCTCAAAGTAAGATACCACTTCATACCCACCTTGTCTTTTTTCTTCATGAAGAAGCTACTTCCATCTGTGAACAATACTAAGTCTGGATTCTGTGGGGGCTTATCCGTTAGATCTGGCCAGCTAGATTAAACCTCCTTTAGGACTTCCAGGCAATAATGCTCAGGGCCCCCCTCAGCAATGGTTAGAAATGTAGCAGGATTTAGAGTCCTTACTGCTTGTAGCTGTACCTTTGGAATTTCACATAATAAACCTTGGTATTGAGTAATCCCAGCATGAGTTAGCCAGTGCTTCCCTTAGCTTCCATTAGGGTAATAACAGAAAGAGGTACTTTTACATTTAAGTTTTGTCCTAGGGTGAGTTTATCTGCTTCTTTGACTAATAAAGCCATGGCTTCAAGGGCTCTGAGTCATGGGGGCCACGCGGAGGCAACTGGGACCATCTGCTTGGAGAGACAGACTACTGGTCTTTGCCAAGGTCCAAACTCCTGTGTTAGAACTCCAAGGGCTACCCCGCTGTTCTCATGTACAAAGAGATTAAAGTCCCACATCACTTCTGGTAGGCCTAGTGGTGGGGCCTCAGTGAGTTTTGCCTTTATGGTGATGAAGGCTTTCTTCTGCTTGAGGCCCATTCTATAGGTGCCTTCTCTTCCCCTTTTAAAGCTTCATAGAGAGGCTTGGCCAGGTCTGAAAACCCTGGGTTCCAGTTTTGACAGAACCCAGCTGCCCCTGGAATTCCCAAATCTGCTTTGGGTGTGAGGGACTGGGATGGCAAATACTTCCTGCTTTCTTTCAGTCCCTAGCCTTTGTTTCCCTTGGGTGATTCGGAAGCCTAGATACTTGAATTCCTTCTGACAAATCGTGCCTTATTCTTGGACACTTTATAACCTGTTTCAGTTAACAGTCTCATGAGGCCTCACGCCCCATCCCAGCACTGAGCTTGTGTGGAGCTGGCTAGAAGGAGGTCATCTACATATTGAAGTAGAACACACCCCAAGTCCTGTCCTGGGAACTTAGATCAGATGCAAGGGCTCCACTAAAGAGAGTAGCGGGTTTCTTGATTCCTTGTGGAAGTCTTATCCAGGTGAACAGTTCCTTGGCTCTCACAATTGAGTTTTTGCACTCAAAAGCCAAAAGGGGCTGGCTGAAGGGGGCTAACCTGAGGCAGAAAGGCATCTTTCAGAACTAGGCATGTAAACCATTCTGCTTCAGATGGAATGAGTCCTAGAATTGTGTAGGGGTTTGGAAGTGCCAAATGCAAGGTTATAATAGCCTCATTCACAGCCTGCAGGTCCTGGACTGGGTTGTATTCATTAGTCACAGGCTTTTTGACAGGCAGGAGGGGAGTATTCCATGGTGACTGGCATCTTTTAAGGAGTCCCCTCTGAAGTAGCCAGTGTAAGTGGACCTGAGTTCCTACGCCTGCCTTCCTTGGAATTTGATATTGGTGGATTTTGACAGGATGTGCCCCAGGCTTTAAGTCAATTAGTATCAGGGCATGTTTTTTGGCCAGGCCAGGGGGATTAGCTTCTGCCCAGACCAGCGGAAATTCTTCCTCTAATTCAGAGTCTAAAGGTGAGGCCTTTGAATGACGGGTATAAAGTCTCCATTCTTCCTCCCTGGGCACTGCTAAGGACAGGATCTTTGGAGAAGTCTGCTCACCTAGGCAAAGCTGTGCCGAGCCATCTGAGGCAGAGGTGATCTCTGTCCCATTTTGGCTAAAAGGTCTCTACCCATCATAGGTACTGGACAATCTGGCAAGTACAGGAATACATGAAGCACTTGGTGACCGCCAAGTTGGCATCGACGAGGCGGGCATAATTGTCTACAGGTCTGGTCCCCAGTAGCTCCAATAATGGTGACTTACTATCCTGAGAGAGGCACTACCTTCTGTATGACTACTGAGTGTTCAGCTCCTGTATCAACCATAAAGTCCACAGCCTAGCCCCCAATTTTTATTCTGACTATGGGCTCATGGGGGCCCACCTGAAAAGAGCCGGTCTGTCCTAGTCATAGTCAGCTGCCACCAGCCCAATAAGGTCTGCTTCAGGTGGTTCTGGTTGATAGCAACTAGGTGGAAAAGGGGGCCCTGTTTTGTTGCTTTGCCATTTGGGACATTCATTTTTCCAGTGCCCTGTTCCCTTACAATAGGCACACTGGTCCCATCTCAGGCTTGCTCTACTTTTCTCTCCTGATCTGTCTTCTTGCTTCTCTTTCTGATGTGTCTGGGAGCCAGATGCTCGAAAAGCCACTGCTATTACATTGGCCATTCTTGTATTCTCTTTTCTTCCTCTTTTCTTCCTGCCCAGCCTCAGTTGATGAAAACCTCAGTTGGCTATCTCTAGCAGTTCAGTAGCATTTTTTTCCTGCAAACCCTTTTAGCTTCTGAAATTTTCTCCATGTGTCGTGCTGGGCTTGGCCTACAAAAAGCGGCATTAGCCAAGGTTAGAGTGTCTGGGGCCCCAGGGTTAAAGGGGAAATAGGTCCAGTATGACTCACTCAGTGTCTCATAGAAAGCTGCTGGACTTTCATTACGCTTCTTTAAAATCCCAGAAATTTTAGCCATATTGGTGGGCTTCTTGGATCCGGCCTTGACCACCCCTGGAGGAAAGCCAGCTGATATCTTTGTATCCTGGCCTTTTTGACTTCTGAGTTCAGGAACCAATCGAGTTCCTGATCCGGGAGGGCCTCCCTTGCCCATCTGTCTGTATCTCATGTCCCTGCCGGGGCGTGGGTATGGAGCCACTTCCGAGCCTCTGTCATTACTCTCATGCTCTCCTCATTGTTAAAGAACATGAAAAGGAGCTGCTTGCAATCCACCCAGGTGGGCTTTTGGGTCTGGAAAATCATTTCTAGGCGGTCTACCATGGCCTGAGGTTTTTCAGAATAAGCTGGGGTGTGTGTCTTCCAATTCAGAATGTCACTTGTGGTAAAGGGCTGACAATAATAGACTGGCCTTCCTTCCTGTAAGGTCCCATCCTTGCCAAGCACTTGGGCACCCGAATTTCCCTGAGATGCATCTGACATGCCGGTTGTGGTTTGTGCCTTTGATTAGCTGAATGCAAGTGCCGCCCAACTGGCTCTGGAGAGCCCGGTTGAGGAGAGACGGAGGGGGGCGTTGTTTCCAGACTTTATGGACCTTCCAGGCTAGCAGGGGGAGCACTTGGTGTTGCCTGTGTCTCATATGGAGGTGGTCAACCTTGTGGGACTTCCTCGAGGGGAGGGTCCTCTGGAATAGGGGGCTGAGCTTCCTTCTGAGGGACCTGCTTCTTTTGTCCTGCCTGCTTTTTCTTTTTTCTGTTCCTGTCCTCCCTGCCTCTCCTTTCCCTGCTCCTGCCCTCCCTGCCTCTCTTTTCCTTGCTCCTGCCCTGCGTGCCTCTTTACTTCTGCTACTAAATCCTTACTTGGTCCCTTCATACACATGCAGAACCGGACCCAAGGCGGCAAGGTTTGAACAAGTGCTAACCAGCTGTCTATGTAGGGAATCCGATCTGGTTTTCCAGGGTCTCCTGTGACTACATTCCAGACTGCCCTGAAAATCCTTCATCTAAAGAGCCTTCCAAGGGGAAGCCGACCCTGAAAGCTGGCCATTTTACTTCACAGAATTTCCTTAGTTTCAGGATTTTTTTTTAAGACCATAATCCCCACTGAATTCCGTTTTAAATTTTTTTCAACATGCAGTTGAGAACAGTGGGTTTACTCTGTCCCGACCCCATGATGATTGGTGGCGTGAGACAGACAAGGGAGGGGGTGACCTCTTTTCACAGATTCACTCAGATGCCTGCCTGGCCATGTCCCTTGGGCACTTTCATTCGTCTTAGCTAAAGTGCACCCATATAAACCCCATGCCTGGTCAGCTTCGAGTGGGGGGTGAGTCACCTAAATGCCTTATGACGAATTGGAGAACTGCAAACCGGGCCGACTTGGACTCCGTAACCAAAGTTGTGGAGCCACACAAAGGAGAGGAGAGGGCAGGCCCTTTCCTTTCACTCACACACTTTTACCCGTCATTCACTCAGAGATTAAACAATCCATCCAATACCTGACTAATTTCATGAGGAAGCTTTATGCCTTCCAGGGAGGTGATCAAGCTCCCACTTCCCTCATTGGAATGGGTCTGACCTTCTTTGGCTTTGTTTAGGGCAACCTGCACCAATGCACAGCCAATGCCTACTAGCATGGCAAGGCATCTTCACCATCCTCCAATTCTGGATTGTTTTTCTCTGCCTAGTAAGCATGTTACTTGGGGCCACTGCTCTCTGTGGTTGAAGTAGTCTGGTTCCTCTCTTGGATCCATTGTTGTAGGAATCCACACAGGCTTGGAGTTTTCTGGAAATATATAAGTATATCCTCACCCAAAAGTTAATAAAGGGAACCTTCTATAAACTAGACTCGGGATATTTTCGTATTTGCCAAACCATGTTCCTCTGGCTTATTTTGACATCAGTGTAATTTCATGGGTGTCTTGAAATCAGCATTACAAGTGAACAACAAAAATTAATGTAAAAAAAATTAAGGTATTTAAGGCTTGATGTCATTTACTTACAGGATAATACTCCACTACCCCCCCTTGTGGTTTAAATAATATTAATCTGGTTTTAGAAATCCTGCAGTGCAGCATTGATAGCTTTTAATTCAATTCTTTCACAGAAGGATGACGGATCTGAATTCATTGCATGATAATCAGCTTTACTATGACCTGAACCATCAGTAAAAAATTAATGCTCCAGAAATAGCTTCCTGCCTAGTACAACTAAGTCCCCCGGAATATTCACTTATTTTAATTGTCAATTTAAATCAGTCTGAATTAAGGCTTATTTTCTAACTTTATTTCTCCTTTGGTGTGGAGAGTAAATGACATAAATTGAATTTCTGCTATCAGTCTTTGAGAATATTGGCATATCCTTTGTTAGGGAAGTAAAATGCATGTTATTTACTTTACTTTTTGAGGCCTAATACATTGATTTTTTTAAAACTATAGTTTATTTTATATTTGAAGGAAATCTCCCTTTATTTTCTCCCAGAGTAATTTCTAGGCCACATTTAGGGAGTTTCTTTATTTCTTTCCTCATTTTTCTTTCTTTTAAAGAGCACAATAAACATTTTTGCTTTTTGGATGCTGTCCAATACTGCCCTGTATATATTTTAAGTGACATTCTTTTTACTTATGGTGACTCATTAATAATCAGATTCAATGCTTGAATAATAACATTCAGTGTACCCTGTAAAAGGCAGGCTGTGGATTTTTGTCTTAAAATTCCTCTTCTGAATAATCCAGGTCTGCTTAAGTAATATTCAGTATCTTTGTCTTGCCCTCCTTTAGAGGTTGAAAACTTTTAAAATGTAGTTATTAATTTTTATTTGATAAAGGTTCCCATGTGATTTCAAGTATATGACATCAGCCTAATTCAATTTAAAAATAAATTCATTTAAGAAGAGAGAATGAACTATTGAATAATTCCAGGGCCCTTAAAATGTACTAAAGTCACCTCTCCATTAAAGTCTTGAAATTTAACTTGTAAACGCTATCAAACACACACACACACACACACACACACACACACACACACACACAAACACTAGAGGCATGGTGCATGAAATGCATGCAAGGGGTGTGTGTCCCTCAGTCCAGCCTGCACCTTCTCCAATCTGGGACCCCTGGAGGGATGTCCAAATGCCCAGTTAGGCCCTGTAGGTGTAGTGGAGGTATATTGACTATACCTCCACTACACCTACAGGCCTAAATGGGCAGCCAGACAACCCTCTCACAATCCAGGACTGCTGGCTCCCAACTGCTTTTTTGCCTTCCTTCCAGATTTCCCTTAACCAATTCAGCCTGCCAGCCTGATCACCGACTAACCCCTCCCCTGCCAGCCTGATTGATGCCTAACTGCTCCCCTGCCAGCCAGATTTCCCCAAACTGCCCTCCTCCACTGGCCTGGTCACCCCTATCTGCCCTCCCCTGCCAGCCTGATTTCCCCAACTGCCCTCCCCTACAGGCCTGGTCCCCCGTCAACTGCCCTCCCTGCTGACCTGGTCACCCCTAACTGCCGTCCCCTGCCAGCCTCATTGCCCTTAACTGTTTTCCCCAGCTGATCGGGTTCCCCCCCAACTGCATGCCCCTGCAGGCCTCGGTCCCCCCAAACTGCCCGCCCGTGTATACCTGGTCCCCCCAACTGCCTTCCTGTGCAGTCCTGGTCCCCCTCCCGCAACTGCCCGCCCCTGCAAGCCTCTTTGCCCCTAACTGCTTTCCCCTGCTGGTGTGGTTCCCCCGCAACTGCCCTCACCTGCAAGGCCTGGGTCTCCCCCAACTTCCCTTCCCTACAGGCTTGATCGCCCACAACTGCCCTCCCTTATGGGCCTGGTTCCTTCCAACTGCCCTCCCCTGCTGTCCATCTTGTGGCAACCACCTTGTGTCCACATCGGGGCAGCCATCTTTGACCACATGGCGGCAGCCATCTCGAGTGTTGGAGTGACAGTCAATTTGCATATTATTCTTTTATTAGATAGGATAGAGGCCTGGTACACATGTGGGGGCAGGCTGGTTTGCACTGAAGGGTGTCCCATATCAGGATGGGGGTTTCCTTGGGGAATTGGGTGGCCTGGGCTAGGGGACTGTGGTGGTTTGACAGCCGGCCATGCCCCCGGAGCCCCAAGCATAGGCTGGAAGCAGATAACTGGGAATTATATATCTTCTATAATTGAAACTTTGTAGCCTTGAGTGGAGGCCAGGGCAGGCCAGGGCGGGGGATGCTTGGCTTCCTCCATCACCAGGGGCAACCCAAGCCCGCTGCTTGCTCCAGCTCAGTGGCTGCCACCATCTTGGTTGGGTTAATTGGCATGCTCATTCCTAATTGGCTGATGGGTGTGGCCTGTGGGTGTAGTGGAGGTATAGTCAATTTGCATGTTTATCTTTTATTATATAGGATTTATATTATATTATATTATATTATATTATATTATATTATATTAAAGTTTTATAATTATCCTAAAATATATCAATTAAATTTAAACTGCTTTTTATATTAAACATTTGGTTCAAACCATAGAATTAAATCTCTCTTTTAATCAGATCATATAAAATATTTTATCTTAGGTTGAAATTTAATCAAACATAGTACACAGAAAATCTATAATATAGTTTGAAATACTAATTTCTCCAGAGAAAATACAAGAATTATTTTCTCAAAAATAAATTTCTAAACTCTATGCATTTTGTAATCACAACCATATTATTTCTCAATTTAATTTGAACATTAAGTTTTTAGAAGCTTTACATTTTAGGTGGCAAGTTAAATACGTATAATTTCTTAGATTAGTAATACCTTCACATTTTAAGGATATATTTAAAAAATGAAAGACATATGGAATTAATAGATCCAGTTCTGTCCTCTAGATTTTTCATAAGAGGCAAAGTCAGATTAACACTTCAGTAATTTTTCATTTAAAAATACCTAGGCATTTAATAAGTTTTATTATTTAATTCCAAAGTTTTAAGTTGCCAGAGACTTTGGAAAACTGTGTTTCTGACTGGCGAAAGGAGGGGGAAGCAGGGAAGCAAGCCACCAGGTCGCTCCACTTGAAGGTAAAACCACCACATTTTTCCTCAGAGATAACATCTAAGTGTTGCTGCTGTGGGAAATGAGACCAGCACCCTCCTCTATCAGAAAGAGCAGCTAGTCTTTCCCCAGGGTGACTGGTCCCCCACTATCTAGAATTATCACTGTAAAGCTTCACCACTGTTAGTTTGAGATGGGGGGGGGGGGTGGGGCAGAGTCCAGAGCCGATGCAAGCATCTACAAGGTAGATGGTGAGTTTCACCTGGGAGCGCATGATTAAAACCGCCCCCACTTTTCATCACTTGGACTCTGTGTCTTTTTTCCTGCATCACAAACCTCTCATCTGGAGCTGAAACCCGGAAGGGGATTGAGTGTGTATCCCATTTGGGGTACCCCTCCCTCTTGAATCTCCAGAACCCTCAGGCTTCGCTCCAGCTCAGCATCGTCAGCGGGTGAGTCCCAGTCCCTATTGATTCCCAGATGTTATCCTGGTGTCTCTGTCTTAAATCGCGGCCCAAGTCAGAGATTGCCTTCCGGGCATAGCCCTCCGAACTTTTCCAAGAAAGGTTCTGACCCTGGGGTGGTAGTGAAGACGATCCTGCCCCCCTTGGTTTCCCCAGACTCTTGGCCTCACTCAGGACCCCAGGGGATGGGGGAGACGTCCCCTGCCATCCCTCGGGTCCCTGTCCATAGCCTTGGCTCAACGATTGGGATGCCAATCCTTGGGCCTCTGCTACTGACCATAGGTTTCAAAATGGGCAATCAGAAATACAAATCTGATCCTACAACAGCCCTAGGGTGTCTCCTCACCAATCTGGCTAAGCTAGGCCTGTCCCAGGATCTGAGTCCTAAACACCTCATTTACTTCTGTACTATGGCATGGCCTCAGTATGAATTGGACAACAGGTCAACATGGCCTGAAGTTGGGACTTTCGATTTTAACATTCTGACCAACCTCAACAATTTCTGCCAACGAGCTGGGAAGTGGCTGCAGGTTCCATATGTCCAGGCCTTTTTCCATCTGCACTCCCGTCCCTCCCTCTGTTCCACCTGTTTCACCGCCCAGGTCCTCCTAGCTCATGAGAAACTCTCTCTGCCTACTGCGACCCCTCCACTTTCCACCTTATCTGAACCCCCTGAGAATCTTTCTTCCCCTCAAACTTGCCTGCCTCCCTACGACAGGGCTCTTTCTACCCTGCCTCCTTCTGCCCTTCCGTCTGTTCCCTCCCTTCCCCCATCCTCACTCCCCAAGCTCCCTTAGCTGCCCCCTCCCCCAGAGCCTTCTCCCTTACCTGCTGACCTTCCCCTTACCCCACCCCTGCCTGCCTCCCCAGTCAGCAGGCACACCCGCTCCGTTACCTTTCTCAGGCCTATGACCTCACCTGGCATGACATCCATGTCATTCTTTCTTCTACCCTAACATCAGATGAAAGGGAAAGAGTCGTAGGAGTGTTTATGGACCACACAGATCAGATCCACCTACAGATGCCTCTATGCCAGTGGGGGCCCAGGCCGTTACTCGTCAGGAACCAGGCTGGGAGTACCAACTAGATACCCCCGAAGGGCGAGACGGGTGCCGTTGTCTCGACCAGATTCTTCAATGCCAAATAGCCGACCTACAAGCCTTCTCCCACAAGGTAGTTAGTTTTGACAAGCTGAGGGAAGTTACTCAGGGACCAGATGAGAACCCCGCGGTCTTCCATAAAAGGCTGACTGAGGCTCTAACCTTATATACTCGTCTGGACCCTAGGTCCCCGGCCAGAGCAACAGTTCTAGCCACTCACTTCATTTCACAGTCAGCCCCAGATATTTGAAAAAAAGTTTAAAAAGGCAGTGGATGGCCCTCAGACCCCTGTCTGGGATCTGGTGAATATGGCATTTAAGGTTTTCAATGCCAGTGAGGAGCAGGCAGAATCAGATTGGGAGGCCCCCCTTCGACAAAAGGGGAACCTGCAAACTCAAGCCTTGGTAGCTGCCCTAAGGCCAGCAGCCATGCATGGTCCAAGGGGGACTGTGCGTAGTGGGGGTGCAATGAAAGGACAAATGCAACTGGGAGGATGCTTCAAATGTGGAAACGAAGGCCACTGGGCTAAACAATGCCCTCAACCCTGGGCTCCAACCAAGCCCTGCTCGGCGTGCGGTCAAAGCGGCCACTGGAAAAGTGACTGCCCTTGGAAAAGTGATGGGCCCTCTGCGTCTCAAAGTAGAGGGGCCGTCCTTCCAGGTGATGACCCGCCACTGGCCATGCTGGGACTGGCTGAAGACTGAAGATGCCCGGACTCGACGACCCCTATCACCCTCGCCAAGCCCCGGGTAAAGCTCCAGATAGCGGGTAAGCAGATCTCCTTCTTGATCGATAAAGGGCCTACCTTTTCTGTTCTGCCCTCCTTTTCCAGGCCACTGTTCCCTTCCATGATCTCGGTCATGGGTATTGACGGCAAATCCACCTGCCTGCTGGCCACTGGGCCGCTTCCCTCTCTCCTCAACAATAGTCCTATAACCCACTTATTCCTAGTCATGCCTATGTTCCCCATTCCCCTATCAGGATGAGATATCCTCACCAAACTAGGGGCCACTCTGCAGCTCATTCAGAGTGCTTCAGCCTCCCTGCTTCTTCCGCTCCTGGCTCCCTCCCTTCACGGAAACACTGATCCCCCACTGCCTGCGTCCCTTGTCAACCCAAAATATGGGACACCTCTACCCCGGTGGTTACTAGACATCATACCCCGGTCAGGATCAGACTTAAAAACCCCACCTCATTTCCCTCCCATCCCCAGTTTTCCATATCCCTAACTCATCACTGAGGCCTCAAACCTCTCATTACTCGACTTCTGGGGCAGGGTATCCTCATACCTATTGACTCTCCCTGCAACACCCCCATCCTCCCCATTAGGAAGGCAGACGGGACCTACCGGCCTGTGCAGGACCTCCGACTAATAAATGAAGCGGTGGTCCCCATCCACCCGGTGGTCCCCAATCCTAACACTCTCCTTTCCCGCATCCCATCTGTACCACCCACTTTTCCGTCCTTGACCTCAAGGACGCCTTCTTTACCATCCCTCTGGATCCAGACTCTTACCTTCTGTTTGCATTTACTTGGGAGGACCTCCTCAACTCTCTAGGGGACAAAGGATTCCGTGTGTCTCCTGCCAAGGCATAACTGTCGGCCCCCACTGTCACTTACTTGGGGGATCTGTCTGACTCCCAATTCCTGAAGACTGACAGTTGACCGAGCACAGACAATAGGAGACCTACAGCCTCCCAATTTATGGAACAGATCTTGTCCTTTCTAGGGCTGGTAGGATTCTTCTGCGATTGGGTCCAAAATTTTCCTCTTCTAGCTAAGCCTCTATACCAGGCAGCTAAAGAAACATCAATAGCCCCCCTCTACTCACCCTCCCTTATTCACCAGTCTTTTTCTAAGCTCCAAGATGGCCTTCTGGCCTCTCCCCCTCTTTCTCTCCCGAACATCTCTAAGCCTTTCCAACTATTTACTGATGAGAAACAGGGAATAGCTATGGGGGTCCTCACCCAGCACCTAGGGCCAGCCTTCACCCCCGTAGCCTACCTGTCCAGACAGCTTGATCCCACGGTTCCAGGATGGCTGCCCCGACTCCACGCTCTGGCTGCAGCCACTGCTCTCACCAAGGAGGCCCAGAAGATCTGCCTCCAGGGACTCTTACAGTTCTTCTCCACCCATAAGCTACAGGATCTTCTGTCATACCGATCCTTATCTCTCCTGGCCCCCTCTCGCATACAGGAACTCCATCTCCTGTTCCTCAAGAATCCTGACATCTCCCTAACTCAGTCCCCAGCCCTGAACCCAGCCACTCTCCTTCCTGCTGCCTCCACCCAACCTGTGGCAATGCACTCCTGCCTGGAGGTCATCGAGGCCCTCACTCAACCTTGGGTGGGACTCTCAGATCTTCCTTTCTCTAATCCTGACTTAACTCTGTTTATGGATGGAAGCTTGTGCCTAGACCGCTAGGGACATCGGAAAGCCTCCTATGCAGTAGTAACACTGGAGTGGATCCTGGAGGCGACCCGGCTCCCAGAGGGTACCACCTCTCAAAAGGCTGAGCTCATTGCGCTGACCAGGACCCTGCATTTGGCCAAAGGGAGGAGGGTAAACATATATACAGACTCCAAATATTCCTTTCTTATAGCCCATTGCCACACGGTTATTTGGAGAGAGAGGGGCTTTCTCTCTACTAAAGGCTCACCTATTATCAACACTAGACTCATAACCCGCTTACTTGATGCCTTACAACTTCCCTCTCAGGTAGCCATTGTGCACTGCTGAGGCCATCAGACAGACTCCTCGATGGTTACGCGGGGAAATGCCCATGCAGACGCGGTGGCTAGAGGCTTAACTCAGGGTGAAGGGTCCCCAGCTCTGGTCCTGTTCCTTTCCCTTCCCTCCATTACCCCTCAGGATACAGAAGAAGAAAAAAATAAACTCCTACAACGGGGAGGCTCTTCTGTTCCTGAGGGATGGATCTTCATAAATAACAAGATTGCCCTTCCCAGGGATCAGGTAGGGGCCATTGGCCAACAGGTCCACCAGTCATTGCACATTGGACTGCTGGCACTTGGGAGGTTCCTCGAACCCCTCTTCACCTCGCCCACACTGTGAGAGGCAGTCATGAGTGCCTGCTCCTCCTGCTCCATGTGTGCAGCTGTCTCACCCCAGGGAGGAATGCGCTCCTAATTTCCTACCCATCAAATGAGGGGACACCTCCCAGGGCAGTACTGGCAGGTAGACTTCACCCATATGCCTCCCCACAAGAAGACCGACTATCTGCTTACCATGGTAGACACCTTGACAGGGTGGGTAGAGTCCTTCGCTACCCTCAAGGAACCTGCTCTGGTTGTGGCTGAGATGCTAATCACACACATAAACCCAAGGTTCAGAGTCCCCACCTCCATAAAATCAGACAACGGCCCGGCTTTTATATCAAGTGTCGTTCAGCAGGTTAGGACCTCACTTGGCATCTCCTGGAAACTGCACATACCCTACCACCCTCAATCATCGGGTAAGGTCGAGAGGACCAATGGCCTCCTTAAAGACCATCTAACAAAACCCTCTCTAGAAATTCACAGCTCCTGGCCGGATCTCCTATCCATGGCCCTGACCAAAATCCAGGCTACACCAAGGAGCCCCAACTTCTTAAGCCCTTTTTTACTCCTATATGGGAGACCCTTCTTGCTCAACCGTCATCTCCCTCCTGACCCTCCTCTCCTGGCTATTTATCTTGCATACCTGTCTCTACTCAGGCAGCTGCTCCGGGAAAAGGCTGACAAATTTCTACCCAGGCCAGAACCAGCTGACCAAGGCTTGCAAGGACCACCCCTCCAGACCAGGGACACAGTTCTCCTTAAGAATCTATATCCCAAGGCCTTGGAACGCAGGTGGACAGGACCTCACACAGTAATCCTCACAACCCCCACTGTGGCCAAACTACTGGGAGATCCATCGTGGCACCACCTCTCCAGACTCAAGAGGATCCCAAGCAGCATGACTTCTATGAATGTGAGGTGTTGGGCCCCACTAAGGTCTGCCTTAGCCTCCCTCCCCCTCTTTCTTCTCCTCCCAGCCCTGGGCAATGTACACCCACCCCCACCTGCTTATGTGTGGAGGTTGAAGGTCCATGAAACCTAGGACAAGGACAGCACACAAGTTACCCGGCAGGTAGGATCTCAGGACTGCCCTCTGGTCGGATGCCAGGCAGAGATCCTGATTGCTGTCGAACTCCAGTCAGTGTCCAATGGTGGTCGACCATATGCCTGCTTTGCTTAGGACCAGTGGAACCCAGACAGATATAATCAAAACGTCAACACCTATGGGGGTTGCCGCTGGTCAGGCTGTGTCATCCATGATGCCTACAATGAGGTAAGTTCTGGTCCCTTTTTCTGGAAGGACGGGACCTTCAACATCAGGGTCTGGGACCCCTGGGACCAACGATGGGTTGTGGGCGTTATGGGAAAACTATGAGGGGGTGGTTGGAGCTCCAACCCTTCAGGGACCATCTACATCTCCTGGGAATATGTCATGGCCCAGGAGGCCCAAATCCAGGTCTCCAAAGCATCCTACAGGCCAAACATTCCTTTAAAGGGAAGATGTCTGATTCCCCCTGGGTAAAAGTCCTGTCTTCCTGGCTTCAATTTATCCAACACACTCTACTATTCCTTAATGAGACCCGCACCCTGCCCAATGTCTCGCACTGCTTTTTATGTGTCTCTCTCCAAAGACCTTTGCTAGCTGCCGTCCCACTCATGACTCCTCCAGGAACCCAAGGACACAGTGAATGTGAACCTCCCCTGGCTGGCATTCCCCTCTGGGAACCCGAAACTCCGGAACCCACCTTGCCCCCGCAGATATGCTACCAGACCAGCAACCCGGTAACTGTGGGATGGGTCACTTTGAAGTGTACCCAAAACCACACTGCAGCTAGTCCCACCAAGGCCAGCCCGGGTACCTTCTTTTGGTGCAATGGCACGTTAAGCACCTGCATAAATTCTCTGACAACAGGCCTTGATTCGTGGTCACAGTAGTTCCCCAACTAACCTTGTATGGAGAGTCGGAGCTTGCCTGATTGGCCCCTTCATCACACCCCCGGGCCCGCAGGGCCACCTTCCTCCATGTCATGTTGGGGGTAAGTATTGCTGCCTCGATAGGCCTAGCTGGGGGGCGGCCCTCAGGAACAGCATAATCTATGCTCAGGATTTCAATGACAAACTCCAGATAGCCCTGGAGTCTACTACTACCTCCTTAGCCTCCCTGCAAAGGCAAGTAACATCGGTAGCCCAATTAGCCCTGCAGAACCGAAGGGCCCTATACCTTCTTACTGCGGAAAGAGTAGGAACCTGCATGTTACTTCAAGACGAATGCTGCTACTACATCAATGAGTCTGGAGTGGTGGAACAGAACCTGCTGACTCTGACTAAGCTGAGTGAAGAATTACCTGCAAGACACTCCTGGGACAACTCTCTTTTCGGCTGGCTCCAAATCCCTTTAGCTACCTGGATTCTACCCCTGATAGGGCCCCTAATTCTCATCTGTGTCTTTTTTTCCTTAGCTCCCTGCCTCCTCAAATTCATCAGCTCCCGGATCACAGAAATGTCTCGGGTGACTGTAAACCAGCTCCTGCTGCATCCCTGCACTGGGCTGCCCCTCAGCCTGCCTCTGCCTGACCCAGGCCTTTAACATCCCCCACCCTCTTCACTCCTGGTCATCAGGAATTAGCCAGGATGATTTCAGCGCCCCCTATTACCAAAAGGTGAGGATGTTTGGTGGCTTTCATGTTAACAATGGAATATGGTCCATTATTATTCAAAAACTACCCTTTATTATAGAAACGCTAATTTTGTTTCCTAAACCCAGCCTGTATATTTTCTTTAGGTCATTTTTGCTATCTTTTTTTTTTTCCTTAGAAAAACACTCCTGGGTTTATTCTATATCATCCATAAAGCAGTTGAGCTCAGTCCAAGAACCATCTAAGATCAGAGGGAGCACACTTTTGTCTTAAGTCGCCTTTTCTCTTCATGAGTACATAAATCCCAGACATATCCCCAAATTCTGCTAAATGTTAAATGACAGACCAGGAAAGAAAAAACATGGCGAAAAAGAGACTTTTTAAATAGCACTCTCGAGAGTGGGCATCCATTTTACAGGTTCACTAAAATAAAAGAATTATTGGTAAATGGGCCACGTGTGTCCCCACCCCCACATCCTGTTTGCTCTGGGGAAATTCATTAAATGGCCTGGTCACCTAGGTTTCTTTTCTTATTAAATTAAATAAAGGCATGCCTAATAAACTAACAATAAACACATTAAACCAAACATAAAGGACAAATCAACAAACATATAGACAAGACTTAATAAATCAAAGTTCTTTTCCAGGATCTATTCTCTCCATAGCATTGACTACCCTTTAAAGATATTTTAGCTAAACTCTGCCTGTCCCAAGGTGTGCTATGGTAATTTTTAAACAAAGCATTGAAGAGTCCCCGTCCCAGAAGAGTAATTGCTCTATCCTCCCTAGCTGCTGAGCCTTTCCACACCAGAGGTGGAGGATTTGGTGGCAGTGCTTTTTCAATCATTACAGACTTTTGATCCCAATATAAAATAGGCACAATGCAATTTGAACAAGACCCACATAGTTAAATATGACAAAAGCACTGCTTTTTCTTGAGCCAAATTAATAGAGTACATTTTGACATTTGAATTTCTTTATCCTTGAGCATGGAATCTAAAGATTTACAATGGTATTTTTGCCTTTTGGACAATTCCATACCCATTATGGCCTGGCTTGAAAGAAAAGACACCCTCGCCCATTTGGATCACAAATTCCAATGCTTGCTGCTAGCTTAATGCTCAGTCAATCTCCCCACCTTTTTTTCCCAGTTATCCCACCTTTTTTCCCTTGGACTTCCTTTATTTGCTCTGGCAAAACATCTTCTCCAGTCCCTGTCTCGGGCGACATAAATGCCTCAGTCGTTTTTGCAGCAAGGGTTCAGGAATCAGGAGAAGGGGCTGCAACATAAATGGATACACTAGACAAGAAATATAAATTTAGAAGGCATTGAGGGAGCCAGACGGGTACTTACTTTCTAGTCAGTGGTTCCCCGAATGTCCAGACTAACTGCTTTTTATTTACACATTTTGCTCACTAGCAAATCAAACACAAAGGTAAGGTTTGTTTAAAAATACAGGGTGATCAGGTTAGGGGAACTGCTTTCCTCTGTTCAGCCAGCATCCTATCTATAAAACAGTAGTATGCAAATCATCACTCCGCTACACTCACAAGCCACGCCCACTGGCCACGCCCACTGGCCAATCAGAAAGGGAATATGCAAATACACCTAACCAAGATGGCTGCAGCCTCAGAGAGCAGTTGTTGGAACTGGGATATTGGAGCCGAAGATCAGAGGGGAAGATCGGAGCCAGCAGGGGTCCTCCACAGGTGATCAGAGCCAGCTGGGGTCCCCCACAGATGATCAGAGCCAGCTGGGGGTCCCTGCCCAGAGGCTTGCGGCATTGGCTGGGGGTGGAGCAGGGCGATCAGAGCCAGCTGGGGGTCCCTGCCCAGGGCTGGAGGCTTTAGGCCTTGGTAGGGGTGGAGCCGGAGATCACAGGAGATAGGTGTGAACTACAGAGGAAATACCTTTTCTGACCACTCATTGGCTAAGCACCCTGTATGCCACTGGTAATATTCTTAGTAACTTGGGTATAAGAATCCAAAAAAGTGACCTAGGGATTTTCCACCACACTCCTGGAGAAAAAAATGAAGGTCTGCTGCTGGAGGGCTAAGAAATGTCATAACCTGCCCTACACGGTTTGGCTCAGTGGATAATGTCTAGGTTTGCCAACCGCAGAGTCCAGGTTAGATTCTGATCAAGGGCATGTATCTAAGTTGCAGGCTCCTCCCTGGCTGGGGCCCAGGTCAGGGCTCAGGAAGGAGGCAACCAACCAAAGTGTTCCTTTCAGTTTGATGTTTCTCTCTGTCTTTCCCTTTCTCTTTCACATTCTCTAAAAGTCAATGGAAACATATACTCAGGTGAGGATAAAAAAAAAAAAAAGAAAGAAATGTCATCCTATCTAATAAAAGAGTACTATGCAGATTGATCATCACTGCAACACACAATATAGCTGCCCCCATGTGGTCAAAGATCCTGCCCCCATGTGGACACAAGATGGCAACCACAAGATGGCCAGCAGGAGAGAACAGTTGGGAGGCACCCGGCCTGCAAGGGAGGGCAGTTGAGAAGGACCAGGCCTGCAAGGGAGGGCAGTTGGAGGTGATCAACCCTGCAGGAGAGGGCAGTTAGGGGTAACCAGGCCGGCAGAGGAGGGAAGTTGGGGGCAAACAGGCTGGCAGGGGAGCAGTTAAGCATCAACCAGGCTGGCAGCAGAGTGGTTAGGGGGTGATCAGGCTGGCAGGCAGAAGCGGTTAGGGGCAATCAGGAAGGCAGGCAGGCAAGCAGTTGGGACCCAGCAGTCCTGGATTGCGAGAGGGAAGTCCGACTGCCCTTGAGGGGTCCCAGATTGCAGAGGGTACAGGCTGGGCTGAGGGACAACCCCCCTCCGTGCACGAATTTTGTGCACCGGGCCTCTAGTTAGGTAATAATAGACAGATTTTAAACCCTGTTGAATATCTAAGTCCATCAGCCTTCTGACATTTATTATGCTAACTACTTTGGTCTTTGCCCCAAGCAAAGCCACACAATTTTGTGGTAATTTTTAAAAATTCAAGTTGGAAAGCTTGTTGGTAACTATACACTCAACAGTCCAATGGTGAACTTATAAAAACCTCTCCCATTTGTGATGTTTGTTTACATTCACTAATAAAAAATACTTAGGATTCAAGATAGCTCAATGTTTGAGAGAGCATACCTTTGTGGTGCATTAAATGTCAAACAGTTGGAGATTAAGTGCATGAGTAGTTATACAATAAAATACATATCACTATCTAATGAAATTTTTGTTCATTTCATTCAGAAGTATAGTCAGGGAAGCTAACTGGTTCAGTTTAACTGGCAATCTCTGGTTCAATATTATTATTCCCACTTCAGAAAGGTGCTGATGTCATTTCAATAAGCAAAAGGATGCTTACATTTAGACTTCTCAAACTTTTATATCATCCCTTCTGTAATTTTTTTCCCTACTTACTCTATTCCTTTAAAGGTTGAGGACATATAAAATGCCACAGGGAGGAGGTCAACAGTTGTTTTGCAGCCTGTTGGAGGTTCCTCAACTCTTTGCTTGCTCTAATTGGAAAACAGGGTAGCATGCCATGAAGAAGAAGCACACTGCTTCCTTTTGCATTGAGTTCAGTTCAAAGACTGTACAGGTATGCACTTATGGTCAAAGGAAACATGGGGAAATTTAGAGCCAAGAATGCAACTCACCATCCAAACACTTTGTATTTACATGTTTGGGGTAAAATTGGACAAGAGATTGCATTTTGAGGAAAACTTTATTCTGAGAATTTTAACAAAACAGATGTTCAATTTAAACATTTAAGTATATTGTAATTTAAATCAACACTTATGAAAAAACCTGAATAATTCACACTTTGTATCCTATGCAGAAACTTCATAAAGGGATCTACAATTCTTAATTCTTCCCCAAACCCACCATTTGCTTTTAGTCATCCTACCTAATAATAGACAAATATGCAAATTGACCATACCTCCGACACAACCACAAGCCACACCCACAAGCCACGCCCACCACCCAATACGAGTGACTATGCAAATTAACCCAAACCAAGTTGGCTACAGCCACAGAGAGCAAGGTTTCCTAGGTAACAGAGGAAGCCAAGCTTTCCTCCTGCCCTTGCCAGGCCTAAGCCTCCACTCAAGCTACAAAGTTTCAATTATAGAAGGTAAACAAATTCAAACAAATGGCGGCAGGATGGAGCTTGAGAGAGCAGGCCAGGGTTGCCGCTGGCAACAGCGGAAGCAAAGCTTTCTGCACACCCTGGCCGTGCCCACCTGCTTAAGGCAACAAAGTTTTAATTATAACCCCAACACAAATGGCTGCCTGCCTCGGAGGGAGCCCCAGGCTTGGCTCCGCCCCAGGCTTGGCTCCTCTCCAGGCTACAAAGTTTTAATTATAGAAGTAAAATAAATCCCAGATACCAGGGCCTCCGCTTGGGTTTCCAGGGGGCGTGGCCGGCCTGCAAACCACCAGAGGCCCCTCGCTCAGGCTGCCCCACACCCCAAGGGAACCCCCACCTGATCCGGGATGCCATTCAGGGCAAACCAGCTGGCCCCCACCCCTGTACCAGGCCTCTATCCTATCTAACAAAAGAGTAATATGCAGATTGATCATCACTGCAACACACAATATAGCTGCCCCCATTTGGTCAAAGATTCTGCCCCCATGTGGACACAAGATGGCCACCACAAGATGGCCAGCAGGAGAGGGCAGTTGGGAGGCACCCTGACTGCAAGGGAGGGCAGTTGAGAGGGAGCAAGCCTGCAAGGGAGGTCAGTTGAGAGGGACCAAGCCTGCAAGGGAGGGCAGTTGGAGGTGATCAACCCTGCAGGAGAGGGCAGTTAGGGGTGACCAGGCCAGCAGAGGAGGGAAGTTGGGGGCAAACAGGCTGGCAGCAGAGTGGTTAGGGGGTGATAGGCTGGCAGGCAGAAGCGGTTAGGAGCAATCAGGAAGGCAGGCAGGCAAGCAGTTGGGAGCCAGCAGTCCTGGATTGTGAGAGGGATGTCCCATATTGGAGAGGGTACAGGCTGGGCTGAGGGACAACCACACTCCGTGAACGAATTTTGTGCACCGGGCCTCTAGTTCTTAAATAACAGAAGACAATTTCTTTATAAATTAAATGTCATCCGTACCTTAGCATCATTTTTAATTTCAGTGTCTACTTTGTGTGTCACAGGGACTTCCCCACTGACTCTGCCAGAGGAGCCCGATAAGTTGAGCTACTGTACTGCATGATTCATTCTCTCCTCTGTAGATGGTGAATCCTATGATCCCAGCCAGCACCATGCTAGGGATCTCATACAGAGGTGTCCCACCAGCTGTTGCAATAATTGCCATCCCCTATCCCCATCAAAACCATCTGTTCTGTGGCTATGGTAATCATCTCAGCAACTGTTTACAACATAAGTCAGAAGAGGCCGGAATTCTGGTGGTGCTCCACCTGAGCCTCCTGTAAAGTCAGTGACCAAATAACAACACTTGATTCTCTTTTGTAATTTCTTTGTTGATTAAGGTATTGCATATGTGTCCTCATCCCTCCATTAACTCCGAAACATCCCCTCACACATGTCCTCATTGCACTGGTGTTCATGTCCCTTGGTTAGGCTTATATTCCTGAATACAAGTCCTTTGGTTGATCTCTCTTCCTTTCCCCCAAACTCCCCTATCTTCCCTCTGAAGTTTGGCAGTCTTATTGATGCTTCTCTGTCTCTGGATCTGTAAGACCCCCAAAATGAGACCCTTATTCTGTCCCAAGAATCGACGGCGACCCCAATCAACCGCAGGAGGCGTCACTTGATGCAAACAGCAAGAGGCTTTATTCCAGCATGCTGGGGCCCAACTTGTAACTCACGCAGGAGCAGAGGAATTAAGCAGCCCAGTAGGAAATTTTACAGGCTTATAAAGACAAAAACTACATGTTGGGAGGGGTCACACATGAGAGGGAGGAAAAGGGGACCAAATGCTGCCGGGGAATTCTAAAGGGGAGCTGGGCTTGTTAATTTCATGTTTTATGACAGGGCTTTTTCCTGGGATAGCCTTGATGGTCTGGCTCCTATCACCCGGAGGGAGACTTGGAGGAGTTGAGATAAGACACACAGCTTTACAACTTTAATGGTCCTGTTCCCATCACAGGAAGGGGGAGACACCTTGGGGAGATAAGACATATGGCTTTACAACTTTAAAGGTCCTGTTCCCATCACAGGAAGGGAGACCTTGGGGAGTTGAGATAAGACAGGCAGCTCTCAAAAAAATTCTTTATTCTTACAGATCTGTCCCTGTTCATCAGTTTATATTGTTCATTATATTCCACAAATGATTGAGATCATGTGATATTTATCTTTCTCTGACTGGCTTATTTAACTTAGCAAAATGCTCTGCAGTTCTATCCATGCTGTTTCAAATGGTAAGAATTCCTTTTTTTTTAATGCAGCGTACTATTCCATTATGTAGATGTACCACAGTTTTTTAATCCACTCATCTGCTAATGGGTACTTAGACTGTTTCCAAATCTTAGCTATAGTGAATTGTGCTGCTATGAACATAGGAGTGCATATATCCTTTCTATTGCTTTTTCTAATTTCTTGGGATATATTCCTAGAAGTGGGATCACTGGGTCAAATGGGAGTTCCATTTTTAGTTTTCTGAGGAAACTCCATACTGTTCACCACAGTGGCTGCACCAGTCTGCATTCCTGCTAGCAGTGCAAAAGAGTACGTTTTTCTCAGCATCCTCAGAAACACTTGTGGTTTGTTGATTTGTTGATGATAGCCATTCATCACGGATACTAAGCAAAGGTTTATGCCAGCTTAATATTGTGCTGAAAGGAATGTAACTTTTTTTACTGGCTACAAATATTGGACTGCAAGCAGCAACTGGATCCAGGGGGATGACAGGTGTGGATTTGTGAGTTCAGGCCTCTGACTAGCTGGCAGGATGATGTCACTTTCAGGACTGGGGTCTGACTTGTGCACAGGGAAGCTCTACCATGGAGTGGCTAAAGGCCAGTGACATATGCTCAAAGTGGGGAGGAGTGTTTGAGTCCATGGCCGCTAGGAAGTTGTAGTTCAGTGGTGATCACGGGAAGCCAATTGTTCCAGTCCCTGTGGATGCACCTTCTGTGGGCTTAACCACTGAACAGTCACAGAGGTAAGGGAGGAGGTACTGGTGCCCCAGAAAGAACCACCAAATCGGAATGGATAAATGGTGATGTGATCTACTGGAGCCAACCTCACCCAGCCTAGTGTCTGTGCATCACAGATGCTCAAGCCCTCTTATTTAACCAGTAACTGCAGATGGGAGAATCAGGTTAACATGTCATAGAGGTCACCAGATAGTTAACATTCAGTTCCCTTTATTACTGACATTTATTCACAACCTTTCAAGCAAAAGTAATCCCCGCATCTACCTCCCAAGCCAGAATCCCTTCCCCCTAGAGATTCAGGTGCATATCTCTAACTCCTTAGGACCCATCTCCCCAAAGAAACCATCTGTCCCCCTGTCTGCATTTCCCCCCACCACTGAGTAGTTGTCTGAAACTGGCTGCTGTGTTCCTTCAACCCTTTGCATTCGCTTGTTTTTTTCTCGATTCCTTTATTCTACTTGGGATTTAATTTTTTAAATACCCCAGATATTACAAAGCACAGCAGTAGAATAAAAAACTGAGTTTCTTTTCATACAAACTTATTTATTTGGATTTTTTAAAAAATATTTTATTGATTTTTTAAAGAGAGGAAGGGAGAGGGATAGAGAGTTAGAAACATCGATGAGAGAGAAACATCGATTAGGTGCTTCCTGCACACTCCCTATTGGGTATGTGCCCGCAACCAAGGTACATGCCCCCGACTGGAATCGAACCTGGGACCCTTGAGTCCGCAGGCCGACGCTCTATCCACTAAGCCAAACCGGTCAGGGCTGAATTTTTTATATTTCAAATTATTGATACATTCAAAGAGTAATTTTAATCTCTATAATTGTTCATGGTGTGATATTTTTTGAAATATTCACCCACATGAAGACCTGGTTTACATTCACATGTTTCGCAAATATAAGTTGTCTCTCTTCTTCCTCCTTTGATTTTTCTGTTAGAACAAACAACACAATCTTTCTGTTTTTGTTAGGGTGAGGTGTGATTATCTGGAGCTTTCCATCTAAACGTTGCTCTAAGTTAGTGGATAATAATCTACCCCTGGAAGTTAGTGTACCATCTCTGAATTCTCCAACAAGATCATGTACTAGTTTCCTAATAAATTTCACATGCGTTATTGGTTTTTCATTTTTTCTTTTTTGGCATCAGTTGAGATGGCATTTACATTTTACTTTTCCTTTCATGCTAATGAAAACAAGAAAAGATACTGGAAAAATAGACAAAAATTCCCCTTCCCCCCGAGGTGAAACTACGTGTCGAGTGTGGCTCATCCTATGAGCTGCTACTGATGCTAACCATGTCGAGTCCCAATCGACATCTGAGTGCAAAAGGTTAAGATACACTTAGTCTGGGCTTCAGTGTCCAAGAGCCCAGAGTAAAGCCTATGAGATGTGCACCCAGCTAGACAGACATGTATCAGGGTCACAGAATGGGGTTTGTATTAGAGAAGGTGCTACAGCCACAGTAAGGACAGGGGTAAGCACAGAACCAGACCATGCCAGGCTGCCCAAACTCCTGGAGCATATGCTTCAGCTTGGCATGCACCTGAGCAAGTCGGCCCAGGTGGATGGTGCTGCTCCTTTCCTCATAACTCTCCAGGGGGGCGTGGTACAGCACACAATTCAGATTGCTCAGCCCATTGTTGTGGAGAAGCAGGTCCTCCAGGATGGTCATGGAGATGGCATTTTCACAGAAGCTAAGGGACATGAGCTGAGAGCAGTGGCTCAGGGAAGGAAACACGTCCATGAACTTGGGGTCCATGATCCCACACTCACCCATGTCCAGGTCCTGTAGGGTGGGGGAGGCTCTCTCTAACAGAAATAGGAGGAGCCCAGAACTGAGGTTGGTCAGGTTGAGCCTCCTAAAATTCAGGACTTTCAGCTGGCTGACATTTAGGTGATGGGAGAGATGTCTCAAGTCACTTTCCAAAAGCAGGCAGCTAGTGATGGATAGAGTCTCCAAAGGGGTCTTCAGGCAGCTGGGAGACATAGAGCAGTTAAGTGAGGGGGATTGACCTGGGGGGCAGAGCGTGGTTAGAGGAGTCAGGTCTTAAGGTAAAGAGGCCCATTTCACCAAAGCTTAAAGTTTTCCAGATAATGATCAAACCCAGGATGTTGCCCAATGAAAAGAGTCATTCAAGTCAGTGCAAATTTGAGTGGAATCCTTTCTCCATCCCTTATCTGCTCTGAGATGGATTTAACTGGATGAAACCTCACACACTCTATTTGTTCATCTGTTATGTGGCGCACATCATACACCCCACCCTCATACACACAGGTGTTGTGAGCATGAATGATGGGAGGTAAAGTTGGGGGGAGATCAGAAAGGAGCCTGACCCAATATTTCAAGCAGGGGTCAACCAGTGAATTTTAGTATTATAGACATGACCTGAAATGCCTTCAATTTGGGCTCCCTTCCAGCCACAGCCTGGACTCCTGTCTCCCTCATCTCTTACCCCATGAGGCTACTGGCATAGTTGCAGAAAGGGCTAATCTGGACACGGTCGGGCAACATCCAGTGGGGGCTGCCACCCTGCAGGAACTTAGTCCACTGCATTGTCTACAAACTACCTATCCTTTTTCATGATTCCTCCCTCCAGAATCCTGCATTTACCAGGAATTCCCTTAGCAAGAGCCTTTGGCAAGCCTTGGCAGAGAGGTGATTCGATGCAGGATTGGATTGAAAGACTGCCATCACCAAATAGCTAAGTGTGGACCTTAACCTCTGAAACCTCACCTCTGATAGGCTTCCCTCTCCTCACTGCCATCCTCACTTGGTTCCTTTGCAAAATCTTCCCTCAGACACCACTTAGTAGATTCCCAAGCTACCATCACTGGCCCGAAACCCCCATTACTTCCATTCCTAGCAAGGAGGCTCTTTAATAGCATCTTTCTTAGTTCATACATCCTACCTTAGTCTGGGGGGTGTTACTTGACAACATGGAGGGGTGAACAAGACATTGACTGTGTGGACCCTCTAGTGACTCAGGCTCTCTAGCACTGCTGATGGACAGCACATAGGAGGTCCTATCACTGGGGACTGAAATGAGAAGGGGCTCGCTCTGATCTGCAGGGAAACCTCGCCACCCCTCAACTGAGCATCTGGTCCAGGCGACCTTTTAGGAAAGAGACGTCATCCAAATAGAGCTCCTGGAGGTGGGACAGACTGAGGAACTGAGAGGTGACCAGGTTAACACACTGCTCCTCCTGCTCCAAGGTGGTGTGAGAAGACGTAAAGACGTGGGAGAGGAAGAACCGACGCAGATTGACCATCTGGCCCAGGTAAGGAGCGAACATCCTCAGAGTGGACAGCTTCCAGGTACAATTTACCTCCAAATCTTGGACAGAGTCGAGCTGCACCATATCCAGAATGTTAATGTTTGCTCTACACGGCATAAACCTTCAGCTTCTTACAGCAAAGGTGCATCAAACCTCTCCTCTCGATGACTTTCTTAATAAGGTAGCTGAGGGACTCATCAAGGACACCTTTCTTAAGGCAATGGTCTACTAACACCTCCATGGGGGCCAAGTGTGGATTTGGCCCCGCCCTTAAGATGTCCACTTTCCCCCTCTTCCTCATAGAATGTGGGGCCTCAGGCTCCAGCAGTGAGCAAACATCAGTTCTGGTTCCGGCTGACACGATCCAGAAATCCTGATTAGTTCCCTTTTGTAAATTCAGCATCTGCATTTTCCACCCCCTGTGGAGAAAATAAGATGTAGACTGGGGTGCATTAAGATAACAGTGAATAAGACCATGGCCATGAGTCTAGAAATTTGCGCACCTGAGTCGGACACCTGACGGGACTTTTACTCCATACCCCAGGAATCAGCTGATCCTTGCACTACTGGGATCCCTCGTGGTCCCCATTTCTGGTACCTTTGGGTGCCACCAGGAAGGGTGGGCTCATGTCCCTTCGGTCACCCTCTGCATCTTCATCAGCCATATATATGCGAAGCCTGTTCCAGAATGATGCCAGCAGTGGCTCCAAGGCCTCCCTGAGCTCTCCCTTTGGCCCTGCACTCTCCCATATTCCAGATGTAACTGCTCAGATCCCCAGGGCCCAACCAGACTACTGAATCCCCCTCACCTGGGTCGAGTCTCCTGGGCAAGCAGAGCTTGGATCCCATAGAGCACAGCCTGAAATATATCATGGTAAGGCTGCCGATGGTTCATCAGAGCCCCCAGAGGGAGGCAAGGGAAGGGCCAATCCTGCACCATGGCCTTCAGGATTTTGCTGTGCTTCCCTGCCACGGCTGCTGTGAACAGAGGTGGGAAGAGCCTCATAGGCAACCACTCGACCGCAGTGATGGCCGAGGCTTCATCCCTCAGCAGGCTCTGCTTTGCCAGGTCCAGAAGTCTGTTTGGAGCATGGCGGTTCATCCTGTTGAAGTGGCTCTTAAAGAGATCCTGGGAAATGGCCAGGAGCAAGGCATCTTCTCAGGCTGAGCTTGAGCACCCTGAAACTTCTCCCTTCAGAGGAACCAGCTGAGGGCAAAAGGCACTGCTTTGACAACTAATGGAGCGTCCCAATTTACCCCAATCACATTTTCTGCTTAGGGACTGCAAAGCCACTCAGCCCTGACTCTCCTTGGCTGGTGGCAGGACAAGCACCTCTCCAGGCACCAAGGAGTGGTGAGATGACCACTGGACCCCTCCCGCATCTACCCACTGCCTACCTGTAATTCTGCTGTGCAATGAGTGCTGGGAAACCAGAGAGATGGTCCCACCCTTTTCAGGGAAAACCTTTCAGATTATCACTTGAAGGACTGAGAGCACCTGGAGTAGGCAGCAGTGCCTGGCCAACACCGCCTCTTGCTAAGCTCCAACCAATAAAACAGATGGGGACGATTAAGGAACACCCACACAATGCGTACCTTCTGCCCTTTGGTATGCTTTAAATGAGAAAGAGTAAAAGCAGCATAAAAGTTTTCTAAAGTTGGGAGAGCTAGAGGTGAAAAAAATAACCATTAATTGCGAATGTACATTTTTTGTGTGTCCCTTCTATGAATATTAGAATGACCACTTAATCCATGACCACAGATGGCTCATAGGTCACAATTAAACCTCCTCTCAAAAGGGACTGCAAGCCCTGGTCAGTGATGCTCAGTTGGTTGAGCATCCCCCCTTGCACCCAAAGTCGCTTTCTGGCTCCATTCCCAACACCCATTAGGGGGTGAGCAGGAGCCCGCTGATGGATGTTTCTCACATCAATGTTTCTCTCTCTCTTTCTCCCTTCTTCTCTTTCTAAACATCACTTGGCTTTTATTAAAGAACTCCCTTAAGACCTACTGTCAGACACACAGCCTGGCTGATAAAATTACAAAAATAATTTTGCCAATTTGGCCTACAATAGATTCCTTAGGAATATTCAACTTTCAGATAGCAGGGAAACTTGCTCTGTAAAACTCTAAGAATGGCACACATCAAAACAGAAATCAAAATGTTTTGATTTATAGCTAATCTGCATTAAGATACAAACACAAAGTCTCCTCATTTGTAAGGAAAGAAATGCCAATTATCTGTGGGACCTTGGCCTGCATGTCCTTGAGGATCACCTTAGGCTCCTGACTCACCAGAGTGGACATGGTGCAGGAAGCCCTCTGCTCAGACCTGGGCAGTGACTCTCATGCTCTAGCTTCTGATCCCTCCTGAGCCTCCTCAGAAACTATTATATACCCCATCTGGCCACACCTTCTTCTGAGGTCCTAGCTGAAATGGCAACTTCCAACTGAAAGCTGAACCTTAGTACTAGATCTCCAGGCAGTTAACCTGATTGGGTTTTGCACTCTTCACACCTCCAACTGAATCCTAGGTCCATTAATGAAAGGAAAAGAAAATGAAACCAACCTGGAAGTAGATTTGATGGGTTGATGGTACCACATCTAAATTCACTAATGTTTGTGTTAACACACCATTAGGCAGACAAGGTATCCTCTCAAGAGAAAAAGGAATACAATGCAACAGTATTGAGTACCAAATACTCCCTGACACTTGATGTTACCTCAATTGCAAATCCTTGCCCATTCAAAGAGGAACAGAGGGACAGTTGGTCTTCCAGATTTTGAGGATCAAGCCTTCCCCAAAGGAGGTAGGGCCAAAATCACATCTAGGGATTAATCAGGAGAAGGGAGGGGCTGCATGTTTGTAATGGGACCAAGGGAATCACTAAAGACAGGGTGCATATTTGGGAAAATCACAGACTCTGACTGGATAAACTTGAGAACTTAAAAGGCTGGTGGTTAAGAAGAAAATATGGTGCATCCCTTAAACCCAAGCTGGTGGGGAGTACAGGCAGGCGGTTCAATCACCTTCCCTTTGTGGAGGTAAAGGGCATTTCCTCCAGAAGAGCCCGATGAGCTCAGAAAACTGGCTTCAGAAAATTAAATGTAAAAATGTGGGCTGTGCAGAGGCCAGAGGAGAGGTGTAGCAGCGGAACCTGGGAAGTGACTTATCCAATTCTGAAAGCCACTGAGGGGCGAGAGTCCTGGGCTCTTTGGAATCTTGGAGGCACAGAGAAAAATATACGTGGGCCAAAACACCTATGTATCCTTATCAAGAAGCTGCTCCCAGAGGGCATTTTATTTGGCTCAGGCCTCCTTTTTCACATCCCGACCTTCCACAGGAAACATATTAGGCCCAGGTAAGTTCCAGGGGCCTGGCCCTAAACATGACTGCCAAAGTCTGTATGGATAACAAATGTTTGCTCAACCCTATAAAACAATCCATGCAAATTGGCTTCAAAAAGGTAGTTCTGGGCCCAGGACTAAAACTCTCCCTCAGATTGTGAGGGAAGAGTGTCCTCTCTCAGGATTAAGCACAGTGCACAGATACACCTTCGCATTCAAATGTTTTCAAGCTGTACTTGTATTTGACATGTAAGCATCTGCCAAATTTTTGGGATATCCCATGCTGCACTGAGTCACACATTGGATCGTTTGAAATTGAGAGAGGCAGACACACACACACACACACACACACACACACACACACACACACGAGAGAGAGAGAGAGAGAGAGAGAGAGAGAGAGAGAGAGAGAGAGAGAGAGAGAGACTTTTCTGCAGGCTCTTTTCTACCCCCTGCAATGTGATGCCCAAACAACTCTCATATTCCAGGGATATGGACCATGTGTAAGATTATCACAGTGGTGTTCACCAGAAAATTTTAGACTGGTTAATTAGATTTCTGGAAGAGGTTTAAACTTTAATGAGTTTAGGAAGTTAATCTAGACTTGTATCCTGGACTTTCAGCACGAGTGGTGCCACCTGTGGGCTGTATTTCTCTTTAACACTGACATTGCATGCACCAGGCAAAATCTGGAAAATTGTAGGAGTTCAAGTTCAGGCAGATTTTATTAGATCCCAGGCCCAGGAGATACAAGGAGGCAGGAGGGACCTTTTAGAATGACCTAGAAACAAAGTCTCAGCAGAACATGCCTTCTTCCTGAGCAAGAACCACTCCTCTTCCCTCCCGCATGCAGACCCTGCTTTCCCAGAGCATGAGCTGTGGCACTGGAGGCAGGAGCACACCTGCATCAAGGGCTGTCCTTTCTGTCCAGTGTTGGACAGGCCCCGCCGACTCCCAGCACCCATACATAAATCTGGGGATATTTTTGCACAACTTGGTCACCTGCCCTCATCATGGCTCTCACTTATGTACAGCCCACAACAGCCTTTGAGCACATGATTCCTATTGTGAGCCCAAGGCATATGCCCTTCTGATCTTGTGTGTGTGTGTGTGTGTGTGTGTGTGTGTGTGTGTGTGTCGGGGGGGTGGGGAGGGTTGTCCTTAGAATGTGCTCCCAAGGCTGGAAGCCCTCTTTATGCATTCCTGGAATGTCAGCCAACCTCTCATGATCCTGATTCTGGGGACACCAACTGTTCACAGAAATCAGGAATTCTCTCCAATTCATCTGAGCTGTTTTGGAGAACATAACAGGCTACAATGTGCAGAAGGAAAAACAACTCCCCAGCTGCTTTCCTGGATTCACAGAGGCACCAAGGAGGCTGGAGGATGCCCTTCCTGGGTTCCAGAGCAAGCCCTGCCTCTGTGGGCCTTCACAGGCCCTGGGGATCAGTCCCCATGCATGGGCTTTCCCACATTCAGCTCTCTTAACCCAGCCTTTGAGCAGACATGCATCCACCAAACTGGACATCCTGGACGGAATGGACACATTCCTAGAAAAATACAAGCTTCCAAAACTCAATCAGGAAGAATAAAAAAAAATTAAAAGGCCAATAACTACTGATGAAATTAAACAGTAATCAAAAAGCTTCCAGCAAACAAAAGCCCTGGACCAGATGGCTTCACAGTGGAGTTTTACCAAACATCCAAAAAGAACTAAAATCAATGCTTCTCAGATTATTCCAAAAAATTCAAGAGAGAGGCATACTTCTAAGGTCTTTCTATAAAGCCAGAATTACCATAATACCAAAACCACATAAAGACACCACAAAGAAAAAGAATTACAGGCCTATATCCCGGATAAACATAGATGCTAAAATCCACAACACAATTCCAGCAAACCAGATCCAGGATTACATCAGAAAGATCATACACCATGAACAAGTGGGATTTATTCCAGGGATGCAAGGCATGTACAGTATCCACAAGTCAATAAATGTGATACATCACATGAACAAACTGAGAGAAAAAAATCATATAATCATATCAATCGTTGCAGAAAAGGCATTGGACAAAGCCCAAAACACTTTCCTGATAAACACGCCTAGCAAAGTGGGACTAGAAGGATCATAATAACAGCCTTATATGACAAATCTATGGCCAACATCTTACTCAATGGGTAATAACTAACACCATTTCCCTTAAGAACAGGAACAAAACAGGGATGCTGCTTTCACCACTCCTGTTCCACACAGTACTAGAAGTGCTAGCCACAGTGATCAGACAAGAAGAAGAAATAAATAGCACCCAAATTGGGAAAAAAAGTAAGTAAAATTGCTGTTATTTGCAGATGACATGATACTGTACATAGAAAACCCTGAAGAATCCATCAATAACTATTAGACTTAATAAATGAATTTGGCAATGTAGCAGGATACAAAATTAACGCCATGAAATCTATGACATTTTTATACACCAATATTAAACTTACAGAAGAGAGAATTTAAAAAAAAATCCCATTTACCATCCCATCAAATAATTAAGACACCTAGGAATAAACTTAAGTAGGGAGGTAAAAGACCACTACTCAGAGAACTACAAGATGCTGAAGGAGAGACAGAAGATGGCTGCTGACAGAAAGGCAGACTGCAAGATAGTATGTGAGTGAGAAAACGAAGGGAGAGTGTGTGGTCACACGGGAAGTGTTTGTTGGTGAGTTGAGGGACAGCTATACTTCAGGAGACTGTGGGGGCACTGCTGGACAGGGCTTCCCTGAACAGGCAGCCCCCTCTGGTACTGGGTTCCCTCCCAGAGTGACCAGCTCAGATGCGGAGACCATGCTATACTGAAGGGGAAAGTGGATGTTATCTGAAGCATGAAAAGCCCGGGGAGTCTACAACTATGGCACCCACCTTACAGCTGTGAACCTGAGAATACAGGTCCCCAATTGGTACAAGCCGGCAGATTCAGAGGAGCTCTACACTCCTTCACAGAATGGTCAGATTTTGCCTGGGATAAGGTGAGGTTCATTGTCCCAGCAGGAGAGAGAAACTCCTACACAGCAGAAGCTAGAGAACCTGGGGAAGTCTGTGCCTAGAAAAATTTGTGGCCCTTGGGGCTGGCATGATCCCTGAATGTGGAAGGGGGTCCTCAGAGCTGGTAACAGAAGGGAACTCTAAAATGCAACTCATTTTGATCTGGATGCCAAAGGACAGCCTAAAAAATTTTAAAAGTGTGCCAGCTGCTTAGACCCAAGAGGAACAAAGACTGCACAGACTTGAGCGCAGCCCTGGAGTTTGCACACTTACTCTGACTCCTTTTTTTTTTTTTTTCTCTTTAAGTCCTTGCTTCTGATTACTAAGCCCAATACATAGGTTTGCCCAATTGGGGACACCCAAAGAGACTGCAGGGGAAGGTTGTTTTTCGGGGACCTGGGGATCAGAGCGGGGAATAACCATCAGAGAAACAGCTCTGGGGCAACCCACTCCCAAAAACAAGTATTAAGTGCCACAGGGAAAACAAAATCTAAACACCAGCTAGAGAGAACCTATAGACCCGGAGGTCAATCCAGAAACACTGCCACCCAGGGGTTGAATCACAAATAGACTCTTGTGTAAACACAAATAAAGGAATACAAGAAATAGAAATGTACTGCCTGCTTAAAACTCAGGACTGGCTTACAACACGGAGGAGCAGTGGAACTCAGGGAACTTCAACACTGTCCTCACTAGGAAACAGGTTTGCCAAACAGAACAGTAGAGGAAGTGAATGGCCTTCACTACTGCACATTTTTATTTAAATTTTATTCATCTTTTAATTAAGAAACTATTTTTTTCTTTTTTCTTCACTTGATTTTACCTTTTTAATTATTACACTTTTATTTTCCATCAGTATTATTGCTACTACTATTTTTCCCTTTTTTAAAGTGTCATTTTATTTTCTCTTTATTTTACTTTGGGATTAGTGTTCTACATTCTATTTTCATCTTTCCTTTAGCATCATTTTACTCCATCTCATCTTTACCTTTATGCCATCACTCTCTTCCTCACTTTTCCCCTGTTGTTGTCCTGTTTCTCTTACCCTATTCCTGCTTTTGATTTTCCCTATCACTTCTTTTAGCCCCTGTTTAAATTTCACCCTACTTATATTCCAATTCCCTGCTCCAAGTCCATACACACCTCTCTCTTCTTTTTCTTCACTATCCAATAATTTTTTCTTTGTTGTTGTTTGCTTGATTCTTGATTACATCGATTTTTATGCTTGTTTTTGAGATTGTTTTTATTATTCCTTTTTTTGTTTGTTTTGTTTTGTATTTCTTTGTTTTATTTCTTCATTTTTTCCTTGCCACACTTAATATTAGTTCTTGTTTGTAGTGTGCATTTATCTCCAAGTACTTGTTGCTGGCTTTTGTTGGGATTAGTGGCTGTTGTATTCGAGTTTTCTCCCCATATATATAGTATGTTCCCCTCTTCTTTCTTTTTTTAAAAATATTTTAAATATATTTTATTGATTTTTTACAGAGAGGAAGAGAGAGGGATAGAGAGTTAGAAACATCGATGAGAGAGAAACATCGATCAGCTGCCTCTTGCACACCCCCTACTGGGGATGTGCCCACAACCAAGGTACATGCCCTTGACCGGAATCGAACCTGGGACCCTTGAGTCCGCAGGCCGACACTCTATCCACTGAGCAAACCGGTTTCGGCTCCCCTCTTCTTATTCTCATTGTTTTCTCTATTACTTTTTTATCCTTTTCCCAATTTCATTTTTGTATTCCTTTTCTTTTCTCTCTTCTTCTTTCTCTCCTATCATGCAATTCACCTTTCCCTGTTCATCACCTTTATTTGGGGTTATTAATATCATGAATACATTTATTTTCAGTGCCTCGTGCATTGTACCTGGTTGTGTTGTATTTTGTGCCTTTAAACCAATGTAGGGGAGAGAGATCTACATAACCAGACACCTGGAGAAGTGAGATCATGGGGAGCCGTAGAAATAGCCCACATATGAAAGAAAAGCAGGCATCACCAGAAAAGGAATAAACAATATAGAGGAAAGCAACCTGTCAGAGAAAGAATTCAGAGAAATGGTCATGAGGTGGCTGAAAAGAATGGAAGACAAATTCGACAATATGTGTAAGAACCAAGAGGAAATGAAGAAGAACAAAGAAGAAATGAAAAATGATATTGCCACTGTAAAGAACTCAATAGAAAGCATCAAGAGTAGACTAGAAGAAGCAGAGAACCTAATTAGTGAGCTAGAAGACCACGTAGGAAAAAATGTCCAAGTAGAGAAGCTTCTAGAAAAATAAATTAAAAAGCAGGGGAGCCAAAGGGAACTTTGGGAAAGCACAAAACGAAATAACATCCACATAATAGGGGTTCCAGAAGAAGAGGAAACTGAGCAAGGAATAGAAAACCTGTTTGAATAAATAATGATGGAAAACTTCCCTGATATAGGGAAGAAAAAACCCACACAAATATAAGAAGCTTACAGAGTCCCAAGCAAAGTGAACCCCAAAAGAATGACGCCACGCCACATTATAATTAAATTGGAAAACACCAATGACAAAGTAAGAATCTTAAAAGCGGCCAGAGAGAGACAGAAAGTTACTTACAAAGCATCCACCATCAGAAAAGCAATTGATTTCTCAACAGAAACACATCATGCCAGGAGGGAATGGAATAAAATATACAAAGTCATGCAAAGTAAGGGTCTGAATCCAAGAATACTGTACCCAGCAAGGCTATCAATCAAAATTGAAGGTGAAATCAGGAGCTTCACAGACAAAAAATGAATAAGGGAGTTTATTACCACCAAACAAGTAATGGAAGAAATGCTAAAGGGTCTGCTGAAAAACAAAAAAGGAATAGGAACCGAAGAAGAAACACAGGAGTTAATAATAAAAATGATGACTAACAAGAATCTATCTATAATAACTTTAAGTGTAAGTGGATTAAATGCCGCAATCTAAAGTCATAGGGTAACAGATTGGATAAGAAAACATGACTCATATATCTGCTGTCTACAAGAAACCCACCTCAGAAAAAAAGATGCACACAGACTGAGGGTAAAGGAATAGAAAAAGGTTTTCCAGGTGAATAGAAATGAAAAAAAAAACACACAAAAAAAACACCTGGGGTAGCAATACTTATATCTGACAAATTAAATTTCAAAGTGAAGGACATAAAAAGAGATATGGAAGGCCACTTCATAATACTAAAGGGAGTAATCAGACAAGAAGAAATAACGCTGGTAAACATATACACACCCAATACAGAAGCATGCAAATACATAAAAAGACTCCTGGAGGATATCAAGGGGGGGATTGACAGCAATACAATCATAGTAGGAGACTTTAATACTTCACTATCACCATTGGGCAAATCCTCTAAAAAAAAAATTCAGCAAAGAAACATCAATCCTAAATGACTCTCTAGACCAAATAGAATTAATTGACATCTTCAGAAGATTTCACCCCAAAGCCACAGAATATACATTCTTCTCAAGTGCATATGAGTAATTTTCAAAGATAGACCAACTATTGGGTCACAGGCAAAGTCTCTGCAAATTCAAGAAGATATAAATCATATCACAATGGCATAAAACCGGAAATCAACTACAATAAAAACAATCCAAAAAAATCAAATACATGGAGACTAAACAGCATGCAATAAAACAATGACTGGGTTATCAGAGAAATCAAAGGAAAAATAAAAAAAACAACATGACAACAAATTACAATGAAAACACAACAATCCCAAATCTATGGGACACAGCTAAAGCAGTCTTGAAGGGAAGTTCATAGCTCTACAAGCCTACTGCAAAAAACAAGGAACAATGTTAATAAATCACCTAACCCTACAACTCAAAGAATTAAAAAGAGAGCAACAAGAAAAGCCCAGTGTAAGTGGAAGGAAGGAAATAATAAAGATCAGAGCAAAGATAAAAGACAGAGACAAAAACAAAATGCAAAAGATCAACTAACAAGAGCTGGTTCTTGAAAGGATAAACAAGATTGATGAACCTCTAGCCAGGGTCACCAAGAAGCAAAGAGAGAGGATCCAAATAAATAAAATCAGAAATGAAAGAGGAGAAATAACAACAGACCTCACCGAAATGCAAAAGGATCGTTAAAAAATAATATGAACAACTCCATTTCAACAAACTGGACAACCTGGAGGAAGTGGACATATTCCTAGAAAAATATAACCTTCCAAAACTCAGTCAAAAAGAATCTAAACAGCTCAGTAGGACAATAACTATGGAAAAAAATTGAAGCAGTCATCAAAAAGCTTCTGGCAAACAAACCCTGGGGCCAGTCGGGTTCACAGGGGAGTTTTACCAAACATTCAAAAAAGAACTAAAACCTATCCTCCTCAGACTATTCCATAAAATTCAAGGTGAAGGAACACTTCCAATCTCCTTCTATGAGGCCAGCATCACCCTAATACCAAAACCAGATAAAGACAACAACAAGAGAATTACAGGCCAACATCCCTCATGAACATAGATGCCATAATTCTCAACAAAATTTTAGGAAATTTGATCCAGTAGTCATCAGAAAGACCATACACCATGACCAAGTAGGATTTATCCCAAGAATGCATGGATGGTAAAATATCCTCAAGTCAATAAATGTGATATATCACATAAACAAATTGAGAGATAAAAATCACATAGATTTATCAATTGATGCAGAAAATGCATTTGACAAAATTCAACATCCTTTCTTGATAAAATCTCTCAACAAGGTGCGAATGCAAGGATCATACCTCAACATAATAAAAGCTATATATGATAAACCCACAGCTAACATCATACCCAAAGGGCAAAATCTAAAACCATTTCCCCTATGAACAGGAACAAGACAGTGATGCCCACTCTCACCACTCCTGTTTGACATAGTTCTGGAAGTATTAGCCACAGCACTTAGACAAGAAGAATAAATAAAAGGAATCCAAATTGGATAAGAAGAAGTAAAGGTGTCCTTATTTGCAGATGACATGATATTGTACATAAAAAAACCCAATAGACTCCATCAAAAAACTAATAGACTTAATAAATGCATTGGGAAATGTAGCAGGATACAAAATTAATGCCAGGTAATCTATTACATTTCTATACACCGATAGTGAACTTACAGAAAGAGAGACTAAAAAGGAAATCCCATTTACCATCGTACCAAAAAATTTAAGATACCTAGGAATAAACTTAACTAAGGGGGTAAAAGAAATATAAGCAGAAAACTACAGGACACTGAAAAAAGAGTTAGAGGAAGAAGTAAAAAGATGGAAGAACATATCATGTTCATGGATTGGTAGAATCAACATCATTAAATTGCCCATACTACCCAAAGCTATCTATAGATTTAATGCACTCCCCATTAAAATACCAACAGCATATTTCACAGACCTAGAAAGAACTCTGCAAAAAATCATCCGTGATAAAAAAAGACCCCGAATAGCCACAGCAATCCCGAGAAAGAGTAATAAAGTAGGAGGCACCTCAATACCAGATTTCAAGCTGTATTACAAACCATTTTTCTCAAAACAGCCTGGTACTGGCACAAGAACAGACATATAGATCAATGGAACAGAATCCAGATATTGACTCAAACCACTATGCTCAATTAATGTTTGACAAAGGAGGCATGAACCTACAATGGACTCAAGACAGTCTCTTCAATAAATGGTATTGGGAAAATTGGACAGATAAATGCAAAAAAATGAAACTAGACCACCAACTTACACCATACACAAAAATAAACTCAAAATGTATATAGGACTTGAACATAAGACAGGAAACCATAAAAATACTAGAGGAATCCACAGGCAGCAAAATCTCAGACATATGCTGAAAGAACATCTTCACTGATACTGCTCCGAGGGCAATGGAAGCTAAAGAGAAAATTAACAAATGGGACTACATAAAAATAAAAGCTTTTTCACAGCAAAAGAAACCATCAACAAAAGAACAAGAAAGCCCCCTGTATTGGAGAACATATTTGCAAATGTTATCACTGATAAAGTTATATTCTCCAACATTTACACACAACTTATACAACTTAGTAAAAGGAAGATAAATTATTTAATATTAAAATGGGCAAAGTACCTAAATAGAATCTTTTCAAAAGAAGACAGAAGGAAGGCCAAGAGACACATGAAAACATGCTCAAAGTCACTAATTATCTGAGAGATGCAAATCAAAACGACAATGCAGTACCATCTCACACCTGTCAGAATGGCTATCATCAACAAATCAACAAAGGACAAGTTTTGGCGAGGATGCAGAGAAAAAGGAACCCTCTTGCACTGCTGGTGGGAATGCAGACTGGTGCAGACGCTGTGGAGAATAGTATGAAGTTTCCTCAAAAAACTGAAAAGGAACACCCATTTGACCCAGTAATCCCACTCCTAGGGATATGTATCTAAGAAAATAGAAACACCAATCAGAAAGGATATATGCAACCCTATGTTCATAGCAGCACAATTTACAATAGATAAGATTTGGAAACAGCCTAGGTGTTCATCAGCAGATGACTGGATGAGAAAACTATTGTACATCAACACAATGGAATACTATGCGGCCACAAAAAAGAAGGAATTCTTACCATTTGCAGCAACCTGGATAAAACTGGAGAATGTTATGCTAAGTGAAATAAGCCTGTCAATGAAAGAAAAATACCACATGATCTCACTCATTTGTGGATAATAAAGAACATTATAAAGTGATGAACAAAAAGATAGATACAGAGGCAGAAAAGCATCAAATAGACTGTCAAATTACAGTGGGAAGGTTAGGGAAAGGTGGGGGAGATAAGAGATCAACCAAAGGATTTGTATGCATGAATATAAGCATTAGCAATGGACACAAAACACTGAGGGGTGAGGGCATGTATGGGAGTGGGTTGCGGGGGCAATGGTCAAATATGTACACATATAATACCTTAATAAAAAAATGGGAAAAAAATAGAGTAAATCATTTCTCAATGTGAGCACAGAGGGAAGGAAAGTTGGTACAATGTGAGAAAATCCCATGTAAAGAGCAGAAAGCACACTCTACAACAATCTAAGAAATCACTGAGAAATCACGAAAAACTTCAGTAAACTTTAGGAAATTCATGGAAAAGAAGTGTAAAGCATTTCTCAATGTGAGGCAATGTTGAAGAAAGTTGTTTGTACAATGCGTAAGCATCCCTTCAAATAGAGCAAGAAGAACACTACAGAACAGTGTTAAAACCACGAGTAATTCATTGGAAAGCAGCAGTAACTGATCACAACTGGTTAGGAAACAGGTAAAAGTCACCTCTTTGTGATAAAAGAATGTAGAAAGAAGTTTGTAAAATGTGGGGATATCCTAGAAATGTCAGGGCCAGCCTGACAGGTTGAACCTGTTTGAGGTAGGGAGGTGGAAATTGAGAAAAGAAAGAAAGACAGGACAGCAGGATCGGGAGGACTCTGCAGGTAGTAATCGATCCACTGCACCTCAGCAAGCCAACGAGCTACTGCAGCTCGCTTTATTGACTATATAATGCCTTTTATACAGAAATACTGAATAGGAAGTCAACAAAGAGGAATGTACGCTCTGTTCTTCTTAATCTGTAAGATAAAGCAGGAGGCCAAGTTCTTGGTAAATATTTATAGACTTTTGATAAGCTATGAAAGGCCTCTCTTATTCTACTCATCTGCTGACAATAGGAATGTGCCATCAAAACAAGTTAGATCAAAACAAGTCAGGGACACTGCGTGGGAAGGGACTCATTCTTGTCGGTCCCTTCGGGTGCAAGGACTCTGTCAGCTTACACCCTGTCTCCAACAGTTCCCCCTTCTCTATTTATTTTAAGCTACTAATATTAAAAGTAAAATTTTAACATTCTACCTAATAAAATGGTAATATGCAAATAACCATCACTCTGCTACACCCACGATTGGGCCAGCGGGAGGCTGGGGGGCGGGACTTGGGGTGGCCTATCCGGCCATTGAGAAGATCAAGATGGCAGCGCCCAGTCCCCTTAGTTCCAGGGGTCCCTGGGGAGTTCGGCAACCGGGAGGGGGGGAGGGCGTGGCCGGGCCCACCCAGCCGCTCCAGGGGTCCCTAGGAACATTGCAGGCATGGGGTTGCTGAGACCCAGACCAGGCCTCCGGCCACAGATTCATAGCTTTGCGGAGACCTAGGGCAAGGATCTGCCTCCTCTGCAGAGAGACAGAGGTTCTGCAGTGCCCCCAAGACGTGGGTGGGCCCAGCCAGGGATCAAGGGGCATGGAAGGACTCCTGGTAGAGGGGCAAGGACCCTCACCCCTGAGACGGGGGTTGAGGGGTGGTGCCACCTCAGTGGAGGGGTGCTGCACTGCAGGGTACTGGCCTGACTGATGTGCTTCAGAAAAGCTCCCAGTGCTAATTGGCCTCACCCAGGCGGCCTTCACACTTCAGAGGCAGTGATTCCTGCTCCCGCCTTGACCCAAAAGCAAGCCCGGGGTGCCCTGCCCCATGGCAGAGCATGCCTAGGCAGTGAGTGTGAAGCCTTCCACCTGCTCCGGAGAAGCTGGGGCAGTAAAGAATGCGGGGCAGGGGATGGGGAGAGGAAAGAATGTGGAGCATCCGCAATGAAGAGGTGCTTAAGAAATAGGCTCGGAAGCCTGACTGGAAGGTTTGTTATGTTTGCCGGGCGGCTGCCTCTTAAGAAGCGCAAAGAGCATGGCTCTGAGGGTTTCCTGTGTGCTGAGTCAAGTTCCACAGCCAACTGGAATTGGCCTCAGTTTCCTGGTCTGTAAAATGGATGGAGCATGTCCCAGTGCCTTCACTGAGCTTTGATGGCCAATTGAGATACTATATAAAGAAAATGAGGGAAGAAGTGAGAAAGAAAAGGAAGGACGAGCAACACAAAAGAAAGACTGAAAGGAACCTGTAAACCCATTGTCACTTAAATAGGGAATATAGTCAATAGTGTTGTAATGATCGTATGATGCCAGGTGGGTACTAGAAATATCGGGGAACACTTTGTAAAGTATATGATTGTCTAACCACTATTCTGTAACTAATATAAAACCTGAAACCAATACAAAATAATGTTGAATGTAAAGAAATGAAAATTGGAGTAAAATTTTTATAAATTTCAAAGTTTAACTAAAAGTTGTAAAGGAAGGAAGGGGAGAATAAAAATAGTGTTTTTCATTTTACCACTTCATTAAAAAGACAGTTGTCTTTATATGGTGCTTTTATACTTTTCTAGGTCATTATCTCATTTTAATTTCCGGACAATTTAAATACAAGATAAGTATTCCCTCCACTATTCAAAGAAAGGAAATCTTGGTGTCTGGTCCTAATGATTCAATTGTCAAGCCCTTATTGTAAAGCAGGGTTAGTAATATTTTCTTTGCAGGGTCATATCTATACTAATAAAAGCCTTGGGGGTGACCAGGCCAGCAGGGGAGGGTATTTGGGGGCAATCAGGCCCGCAGAGGAGCAGTTAGGGGGCAATCAGGCCAGCAAGGGAGCAGTTAGGGGGCAATCAGGCAGGTAGGTGAGCGGTTAGGAGCCAGCGGTCCTGGATTGTGAGAGGGATGTAAAACTGCAGGTTTAGGCCCGATTCCACAGGGATTGGGCCTAAACCTGCAGTTGGACATCCCCCGAGGGGTCCCATATTAGAGAGGGTGCAAGCTGGGCTAAGGGACACCCTCCCCAGTGCACTGGGCCTCTAGTTAATAATAAAGCTCTAATATTAAAATAATTGCAAACAATGCCAATCCAAAACTGAACTACATACATGTTATCATTTCAAAACTTGAATGTCAAGAGCAAAACTCTGGCTATTAAATAATAACAAAACAATAAGAGAGAAATCAAAACTATGGACATGTTAACATTTTTAGCTACTAAAAGAAAGTAAGTCTCTTTTCTGCTGGTGTATAGGAACATGGTTGAAGAAGTAGCTTCAAATTCTTGCTTTTCCACAATCTGCTGTACTTTAGTCGTTAACTTCTTCAGATGACTCTATGTTGGTATCTCAGTCCCTTGTGTAGCTTTCAGTTTTCTTCTTCCTCCACTTTGCTGTCATTAGGGCAGTACTTAGTCCTTTTGAGGGAAGGGACAAAGGAGCTTCTCTGGGTCCATTGGGCACACGTAACGCTCTGGTACCCGAATTGGCAGTATTGCTCATTCTGGAAAGATATAAAATACAACATCTTCCCCACATTATTACTGAATCTGATAAAACTCTTTTCTGGTTTATGCTTCCTTCCACCTAGCTGACTCGGAGGAGGCTATTGTACAGGAGGCCTGATGCCTTTCACCTGCTGTACGATCCTCTGCATCACAATTCAAAATATTTTTAAAGTATCAAAAGCATGACTGAGCTTCTCTTGAGGTGACACATAACAACTGTCTCCCCCTTTTTCTTTTAGTAAATTATTTCAAGAGTACGATTGGATCTTTCTACAATTGAGTGATATTTATTTTGCTAGATTTGATTATGTTTAAGTCCTCAGGGATTTACCCCTAAAGTTGGCACAGGAAGGTGGATAATATATTGAGGACAATGCTTCTAATAAAATATGGAAATTGTTGTTCTCCAATAATATTTTAAACACTGAAAATTAAATGAAAAGTTCCTCTGAATTAGTGTGCTCTATAGTAGCTGTTTCAATAATTTTTTGCTATACTTACCACATAAGCACTGTTACTATAGGTTGATGGGCTCTGTAGCAAAATCTGTTAAGGTATAAATGAGAACTTGTATTTCTACTGAAATATAAGGGGTTTGAAGGACATTTGCTCCCCTGCTGTAGTAGATCCAGGCTTTTTAGAACTGGATCTATCTGTAAAAATGGTTAATGCCTGAGGTATAACATTTCTTTTAATGTGGCAGTTAATACTATTCCCTATGTTAGAAATAAGCCAAGCCCATAAGTCAGGGGTCCTGGTAGAACACAAAACATCAAATATTTTTATTTCTATGCAGAAGAGTGTGCACACATGATCTGGAAGTACGCACACTGACCTTCCTTGCCCTGTGGTCCTGGGCTACCTGCAGCAATGTATAGGTACTGACTGCTAGCAAGGTAAGGCATTTTTACTATTTTTATTTCTGGACTATTGTTCCTCTGTTCTTATGGGCCACTACCTATTCTGTGGCTGGAACAGTTCTATCAGGTCCTCTCTGGGATTCGTTGTTGCAGGAATCTATATGGGTTTTTGTGGAAATATACAAACGTATTCTAGACCAAAGGTTAATAAATAAATCTTTTCTATAAATTTGACTTAGGATCCTTTTTTATTTTTTGCCCAAATGATTTTCCTTTGGCTTATTATGACACCATAAGATTTTATGGGTGTCTTGCTGTGAGTATTACAAATGAAAATTAATTTTCAAAGTAAATTTTTTTTTCTACATGTAATTTACTTTTAGGATATTTTTCCTCACAGAATATTTTTCCACTATCTCCCCTTTTTTTGATTTAATTATTAGAAGGCTTTTGGAAAATTTGTATAATGTAGTCTTGATAACTTTAAATTTTAATTTTCTTCACAAAAATATGACTGCTTTAGGTTCATTGCATGTTAAGCAATATTACTATGAGATGAACTATTCACTTATTTCAATTAGCCAATTTAAATTAATCTGAAAACTTGACTACTATTTTACTGTTAAATTTGATACTCTAATAACAATCTTAGTTTACCCTGTAAATATTAATCGAAAGAACTATTTTGCATCCTTGAGAATGCCCTGAGCATTCCTGGTGTTAAGCTGGATTTAGATATAGGGCAGCTTTTGCCAGCCAAGCCTGTCCCTGCTGTCTGGGTCCCAATCTGAGCTGGGCATGGAAAGCGCGAAGCAGCCATGGGGCAGGAGACCTCCCTCAGAAGGGGCGAGTGTTCAGGCCCCTGCAATGTTGGGGGGGGGGTGAGGTTCTGTGCCTCACCTCTGTTGACCCCCAAGTTCTCTCCTGATGGCCCCTCTGCTACTGTGCCTATCTTAGGTTGTTCCTTCCTTGAGGAATCTTACCCATCTCTGGCTAACCAGCCATCCTCCGGGGCCAAGCAGGGTGATGTGAGGTTCAGTTCTGTCTCCTTGGTAGCCGATGCCCCTGTGGCCTCCACGCCCAGCACCTGCCTTGGGATCCCCTCGCCTGCTAGCGGGGCCCCGGCACTGATCATATATCTTGGGGAACCCAGGTTTCTTCTCCAGGGAGGGCCCAGCTCATGCCATTGGGCAAGAGACAGAAGTATGGTACCATCCACTATGATACTTCAACCTCAGCATGAACAGAAAGCTCTGGCAACAGCTGTGGGAGAGTCCCTCTTGGCAAAAAGAGCAAGAGAGGCCAATATAGAATGCTCAAGTGCCTTCCTAAGAGGCCTCAACTCCTTCTTAAAATTGCTGCCAAACATTCAAAGAATTAGTTTGTAAGTTTGTTTGGGATAATTGTACAATATGCTGTTGTAAAATATCAAAAATTATAATAACTTTGTAAAATAATGTTATGTAAGGATATTCTTTGCTCTAGGCCATGGCAATTCAATTTCAAACTGGAAGTAATATTTAGAAATATTTAGTTACTTCACTTTGCCCTTCTTAAGAGGTCAAAAGATTTATAATATTTACAAAATATTTATTAATTTCTACTTGACAAGGTTTTCTATGTAACCCCAAGTATATTAGGTCTGTTTTTAAAAGATTTCCTTTAAGAAGAGAGAATAAATTTCCTGTATAACTCCAGGCCCTTGGAGCTTTCTAAGAACCATCTCTGTTAAGACCTTGAAATTTTAACATGGAAAAAAAAACTATCAAATACATTTATCTATATCTATATATGATTTAAAGATTATAATACCTTTTATAATTATCTTAACATATCAATTAGATCTTAAACTGTTATTAGAGAAAATACATTTTATTTTCTCAAAAATAAGTTCTTATACTTTAGATATTTAATTACCACAATTATATAATTTCTCCTAATATAATTTGTACTTTAAACTTTCAAAGCTTGTAAGTTAAATATTTAGTAATTCTTCCATTAACAACACTTTTATATTTCTAAGAAAAAAGCGAGACATAATCAATAGCCTTAATTCTGTCCTCTAGGTTTTTTATGAGGCAAATTTAAACTTTACTTTTTATTTGCCAGTGGCTCTGGAAAACCAGGTTTGGTTTATTTAAATGTAAACTACCACATTCCTTAAAATGGCTACTGGCAGGAGTCTGACCTGTCTGCTGGGGGAAAGGCAAGCGGCCTTCTTCCTCTATTAGTAAAGGTCATAGCCAGTTATCTGGGCTAGTTAGATCTTTGTAATTAATGCATTATTTATCTATATTTTAACAATTTCTTTGAGATTCTAGAGTCAATTATAATTATTTTAAAGCATCACTTTGAATAAATTCTATGACAGATAAATTTACTTATTTTCTTGAAGGCTTTAAAAGTTAACTTTGACTGAGGTTTATTAGTATCTTAAAAACTACTCTTTATTATGGAAATGCGAATCCTGCTGCTGGAATTAGCTTGAATTTCTTTCAAGAAGACATTTTTGCCATTTTTCTTAGGAAAGAGAACCAGTTCTGGGTTTATAATTTTCTATAGCTTTTGCAGAGAGATTCCAGCTGAAAACAATCTAAATGTCTGAAATCAGACTATGCGCGCATTCTGTCTTACAGCTAAGTTCTCTCCCCACTAATACAGAAATTCCAGACACATTTCTAAATTTTTAAGACTTTTTCATGGCGAGAAAGGAAACTTTAAATATGTATACTGGGAGAGTGGGTGTCCATATTGGATTGTCACGCGTCTCTCCCTTCCCCCACATCCTGCTTACTTCAGGGGAAACGTTAGTAAGAGATCTGGCCAAATTTCTTTTCATGCTTAAAGATAGACAGATCTCATTTTTTTCTTTCTTTTTGGCTTTCTGAAGTAATAACTCACACCCAATTTGGCCAAGATTAGCATTTCCCTCGGAGTTCTCTTATAATTTTTAAATGTAACCTTAAGTAATCTCATTGCAAGTAATCTTATTGCAGGAGAGCAGATAGCCCTGCCTTCTCCTGCCACCTTTGAATCTCTCCTCACTAGAGGCAGTTTTAGCAGTGGAGTTCCACTTATTACAGATTTTAAATTCCTTACACACACTAAGATTCTAATTTGAACAAGAAACAACATTATTTTGTGATCACATAGACTTCAACATTTTCCCATAAAAGGCATTTTCTCTAAACTCTACTTGTCCCATGCTTTACTCCCGACTATCAAAACATTTCTCCTCGCTTCTTATTGAGTACACTCTTTACCTTGAGGAGTTCCTCACCATGCTTCCCAAGTCCTCAGGTCCCTTTTTGTGGTGACAATTTCACAGGGCCAGCCTGACAGGTTGAACCAGTTTGAGGTAGGGAGGTGGGAATTGAGAAAAGAAAGAAAGACAGGACAGCTGGATCAGGAGGACTCTGCAGGTAGTAATCGATCCACTGCACCTCAGCAAGCTGACGAACTACTGCAGCTCGCTTTATTGACTATACAATGCCTTTTATACACAAATACTGAATAGGAGGTCAACAAAGAGGAATGTACGCTCTGTTCTTCTTAATCTGTAAGGTAAAGCAAGAGGCCAAGTTCTTGGTAAATATTTACAGAATTTTGATAAGCTATGAAAGGCCTCTCTTATTCTACTCATCTGCTGACAATAGGAATGTGCCATCAAAACAAGTTAGATCAAAACAAGTCAGGGGACACTGCGTGGGAAGGGACTCATTCTTGTCGGTCCCTTCGGGTGCAAGGACTCTGTCAGCTTACACCCAGTCTCCAACAATGAAATAGAGCAGTTAGCATACTATAACTGTGTTAGAAACCACTCTGTATTCACTGAAACGCAGCAGTAAACGATACAATATCAGTAGAAAACAAGTATACATCATTTCTCACTGTGAGGAATGAGGGAAGGTAAGTTTCTGTACAATGTGGGAAAATCACATAAAGACAGCTGTAACCGCAATAGAGCCCATTGTTAGAAGCCCTAGGAATTCACTGAAAATCTGCAGTGACATACACGGAATAGAGAGAAGACAAGTGAAAATCACTTTGGAACATGAAGAAAGTGTCTAGAAAGGTGTTTGTACAATGTGGTGATATCCATGAAAGAGAGCAATAAGCAGAATATAGCAGTGTTAGAAACCTCTGGGTACTCACTGAAAAGCAGCAGTAACTATAGAAAAGGGCTGGAAAACAAGAGTAAATGATTTCTCAATGTGAGCACAGAGGGAAGAAAGAAGTTGATACAGTGTGGTAAAATCCCATATAAACAGCAGAAAACACACTATACCCAATATAAGAAATCACTGAGAATTTACAAAAAGCTGAGGTAACCTGTAGGAAATATTTGGAAAAGAATTGTAAAGCATTTCTCAATGTGAGGAATGTTGAAGAAAGATTTTTGTACAATGTGGGAAAATCACATAAAGAAAGCTGTAACCGCATTAGAGCAGTCTTAGAAGCCCTAGGAATTCATTGAAAATCATCAGTGACAAACACCAAATAGAGAGAAGACAAGTGAAAGTCACTTAGGAATGTGAGGAAAGAGTCTAGAAAGGTGTTTGTACAATGCGGTTGAATCAATAAAAGAGAGCAATATGCACAACATAATACAATATTAGAAACCAATGAGAATTCACTGAAAAGCAGCAGTAAATGACAAAATAGAAAACAAGTGAAAAATCACTTCGGAATTTTAGGAAAGAGTGTAGAACGGTGTTTGAGCACTAGGAGACATGTGATGAAGAGCAATACATAAGTTAGAGCACACTTTTGAAAGCACTTTTGAAATCAGCAGAAAACAGGTGGAAATCACTTATGAACATGAGGAAAGACTATACAAAAGTGTTTGACAATTTGGGTATTTCAGTGCTAAAGAGCAGAAGCACACCATAGCACAGTGTTACAAACCACTAGTAACTGAATGAAAAACACCAGTAACTTATACAAAATGCTTAAGACAAGTAAAAATCACATCGCTCTGTGAGGATAGAAAGTAGAAAGGTGTTTGTAAAATGAAGTGATATCCATGAAAGAGAGCAGGATGCAATGCATAGCAGTGTTGGAAAACTCTGGGTACCCACGGAAAAACAACAGTAGACTATATAAAAGGGTTGGAAAACAAGAGTAAATCATTTCCCATTGAGAGCACAAAGGGAAGAAAAAAGTTGGTACAATTTGGGAAAATCCCAGGTCAAGAGCAGAAAGCACAATATACCCCAAACGAAGAAATCACTGGAAAATTATAGAAAAGCAGCAGTAAACTGTAGGAAATACTTGGAAAAGAAGTGTAAATCATTTCTCAATGTGAGGAAATGGTGAATAAAAAAACATTCTATGTCTTGTGGGGATAGAATGTCTTTACAATGTGTGGCAATCCCTTCAGTAGAGCAGTAAGCACTCTATATGTAGCACAGTGTTAAAAACCCAATGTAATTCACTGAAAAGGAGCAGTAACTGATGCAAATGGTTTCAAAACATGTAAAACTAACTTCTCTATGTGAGGAAAAAATCTTAAAAAGGAGTTTGTGAAATGCGGTGTTGTATGTGAAATAGAGCAGTAAGGATTGTCAAACTATTCCAGAAAACCACTGTGAATTTACTTGAACTCATCAGTAAGTGATACAAAATTGTTGGAAATACATGTACCTCACTTCACACTGTGAGAAAAGAGTGAAAAAGGAGTTTTTGTACAATGCGAGAAAATCGCTTAAAGACAGCTGTAACCACACTGGAGCACAATGTTTGAAGCACTAGGAATTTGATGAAAATCAGCACTGATGTACACCAAATAGAGAGAAGACAAGTGAAAGTCACTTTGAATGAGAGGAAAGAGTCCATAAAGTTAAATATAAAAGTCCATGAAATAATGAAAAAGAGGAATATGCACAATATAGCACAGTGATAGAAACCAATGAGAATTCAATGAAAAGCAGCAGTAAATGACAAAATAGTTAGAAAACAAGTAAAAATCTCTGTTGAAAATGAGAAAAGACTCCAGAACGGTTTTTGAGCATGAGGAGAAATCAGTGCTGAAGGGCAATACACACATTAGAGCACACTTTTGAAAGTATTTTCAAATCAGTGAACAGCACCTGTAATCTCTACAAGAAATCACCAAGAATCATGAAAAGCTGCAGTAAACTGTAGGAAATACTTAGAAAACAAGTGAATATCATTGATACCAATGGTTAGAAAACAAAACTAACTTCTCTATGTGAGGAAAAAATATAGAAAGGAGTTTGTAAAATGGGGGGATGTCCAAGAGATAGAACATAAGCATACCATAACTGTGATAGAAACCACTCTGTATTGACAAACATAGAAGTAAATGATACTAAATGTTTGGAAGACAAACGTACACCTTCCTCACCTTTAGGAAAGCGTGAATAAAGGTATTTGTACAATGCGTGAGAATCAAGTGAAGCTGTAAACACACTAGAGCAGAGTGTTAGAATCCCTAGGAATTCTCTAAAAATCAGCAGTGACATATACCTAATAGAGAGAAGACAAGTGAAAGTCACTTATGAATGTGAGGAAAGAGTCTAGAAAGGTGTTTGTACAAGGTGATTGAATCAAAGAAAAAGAGCAATACATACACCATGGCACAGAGAAACCAATGAGAATTCACTGAAAAGCAGCAGTAAATGCAAAATGGTTATAACACAATTGAAAAGCATTTGGAATGTGAGGAAAGAGTGTAGAACTGTGTTTGAGCACGAGGAGAAATCAGTGATGAAGAGAAGTACACACATTAGAGAACACTTTTGAAAGCACTGTGAAATCAGTGAACAGCAGCTTTAATATCTACAATAGAGATGAAAACAGGTGGAATTCACTTATGAACATGAGGAAAAACTGCACAAAAGTTTTGACAATGTAGGCATCTGAGTGCTAAAGAACAGAAGCACACCATAGCACAGTGTTACAAACCACTAGTAACTGAATGAAAAACATCAGTAACTTATACAAAATGCTTCAGACAACGACTAAAAATCACATAGTCCTGTGGGGATAGAATGTAGAAAGGTGTTTGTGAAATGTGGTGATATCCATGGAAGAGAGCAGGAAGCAGGGTACAGCAGTATTAGAAAGCTCTGAATACTCCATGAAAAGCAACAGTAAACAATACAAAAGCATTGGAAAACAAGTGTAATAATTTCTCAATGTGAGCCCAGAGGGAAGATAGAATTTATTCCAATGCGGGAAAATCCTGTGTAAAGAGCGGAAAGCAAAAAATAAAAAATAAAATTAAAAAAAAGAGCGGAAAGCACACTGTAGCACAGTGATAGAAAATACCAGTAATAAATAGGAAATCAGTGGTAACTGATACCAAAGGAAAGAAAGCAAAACTCACTTCTCTTTGTGAGGAAAGAATGTAGAAAGGAGTTTGTAAAAGGAGATGATATTTATGAAATCAACCAGTAAGCATAAGATAACTGTGTTGGATACCATTGTGAATTCTCTAAAACACAGCAGTAAACAATACAAAATAATTGGAAAACAAGTGTATATCATTTCTCACTGTGAGCAAAGAGGGAAGAAAGGATTCTGTACAATGAGGGAAAATCCCTTGAAGATGGAACTAACCATACTAGAGCAAAGTGATAGAAACCATAGGAATTCGCTGAAAACCAGCACTAACACCAAATAGAGAGAACACAAGTGAAAGTAATTTAGGAATGTGAGGAAAGAGTCTAAAAAGGTGTTTGTACATTGTGGTGATATCCATGAAAGAGAGAAGAAAGCAGAGTATAGCAGTATTAGAAAACTCTGGGTATTCACTGAAAAGCAACAGTAAATTATATAAAAGAGTTGCAAAACAAGAATAAATCATTTCCCATTGTGAGCACAGAGAGAAGAAAGAATTTGGTACAATGCAGGAAAATCCCATGAAAAGAGCAGAAAACACACTGTACCCCAATCTATGAAATCACAGAGAATCACGCCAAGCAGCAGTAAACTGTAGGAAATACTTGGAAAAGAATTGTAAATCATTTGTCAATGTGAGGATATGGAGAATAAAGGTGTTTAGACAGTGTGTGGAAATCTTTTACATAGAACAGGAAGCACAGTATAGCACAGTGATAAAAACCAACAGTATTTCATTGGATAGCAGCAATAACTGATCCCAAAAATGTTAGAAAACAAGTAAAACAAACTTCTCTATTTGTGGAAAGAATGTAGAAAAATGTTTGTAAAATGTGCAGATATCCATGAAATAAAGCAGTATGCATACTATTTCTGGGTAGAAATCACTCTGTATTCACTGAAATGCAGCAGTAACGGACACAAAATAGTTATAAAACAAGTGTACATCATTTTTCATTGTGAGGAAAGAGTGAAGAAAGGTTTTTGTACAATGAGGGAAAATCCCGTGTAAAGAGCAGAAAGCATACTCTACCCCAGACTAAGAAATCACTGAGAATCACGCAAAGAAGCAGTAAACTGTAGAAAATACTTGGAAAAGAATTGTAAATCATTTATCAATATGAGGAAATGATAAAGAAAAATGTTTGTACAATGAGTGGAAATACCTGGAATAGAGCAGAAAGCACACTATAGCACAGTATGAAAAAACACCAGTAGTTCATTGGAAAGCAGCAATTACTGATATCAATGGTTAGGAAACAAGTAAAACTCACTTCTCTATCTGAGGAAAGAATGTAGAAAGGAATTGGCAAAAGGAGGTGATATCCATGAAATGAGCAGTAAGCATACAATAAGTGTGTTGGATACATTGTGAATTCTCAAAAACACAACAGTAAACAATACAAAATAGTTGGAAATCAAGTATATATTTCTCACTGTGAGCAAAGAGGGAAGAAAGGTTTCTGTACAATGCGGGAAAATCCCTTGAGAAGGCTGTAAAACAAGGAGAGCACAGTTTAAGAAGCCCTAGAAATTCGCTGAAAACCAGCAGTAACACCAAATAGAACACAAGTGCAAGTCATTTTGGAACGTGAGAAACGGGTCTAGAAATGTGTTTGTACATTGTGATATCCATGAAAGAGAGCAGGAAGCAGAGTATAGCAGCATTAGAAACCTATGGGTACTCACTGAAAAGCAACAGTAAACTATCTAAAAGAATGGCAAAACAACAATAAATGATTTCCCATTGTGAGCACAGAGGGAAGAAAGAAGTTGGTACATTGCGGGAAAATCCTGGGTAAAGGGCAGAAAGCGCACTCTGCCCCAATCTAAGAAACCACCGAGAACTTCGGAAATGCAGCAGGAAAGGATACTAAATAGTGGGAAGAAAAGTGTACATTTTCCCTCACTGTGAGGAAAGCGTGAAGAAAGATATTTGTATAATGCAGGAAAATCATGGAAAGACAGCTATAAATGCACAAGAGCACAGTGTTAGAAGCCCTAGGGATACCCTGAAAATCAGCAGTGACATACACTTAAAAGTGAGAAGACAAGTGAAAGTCATGTAGGAGTGTGAGGAAAGTGCCTCTAAAGGTGTTTGTACAAGGTGGTTGTATCAAAGAAAAAGAGCAATATATACACCATGGCACAGAGTTGGAAACCAATGAGAATTCACTGAAAAGCATCAGTAAACGACTAAACTGTTAGAACACAATTGAAAAGCTTTTGGAATGTGAGGAAAGAGTGAAGAACAGTGTTTGAGCACAAGGAGAAATCAGTGATGAAGAGCAACACATACATTAGAGAACACTTTTGATAGCACATTGAAATCACTGAACAGCAGCTATAATATCTACAATACAGACAGAAAGCAGATGCAAATCACTTATGAACATGAGGAAAGACTGTAGAAAGCTGTTTTACAATGTGGGGAAGTTTGTGCTAAAGAGCAGAAGCCCATCACAGCACAGTGTTAGAAACCAATAGTAACTGAAAATCAGCACTTATTTACACAAACTGATTGGACAATGAGTAAAAGTCACATTGCTCTTTGGAGAAAGAAAGTGGAAATGTGCTTGTACAGTGTGGTGATATCCAGGAAAGAGAGCAGAAAGCAGAGTATAGCAGTGTTAGAAACCTCTGAGTACTCACTGAAAAGCAACAGTAAACTATGCAAAGCTTTGAAAAACAAGTGAAAAGCATTCCTCAATGTGAGCACAGAGGGAAGAAAGAAGTTGGTCTAATGCGGGAAAATCCCAGTGAAAGATCAGAAAGCACACTTTACTCCAGTCTAAGGAATCACAGAGAATCACGAAAAGCAACTGTAAACTGTAGGAAATACTTGGAAAAGAATTGTTAATCATTTATCAATGTGAGGAAATGGTGAAGAAATGTGTTTGGACAATGTGTGGAATTCAGAAACATGTCTCCCAGAAGCCTCTTTTTTGCAAATATCCAGAGGTTTGACTCACTTAAATAACACATGTCTGGTTTCAAACTTATATGTCCTGTCAGTCAGTTAACAAGGCCTACTTTGAGGACAGATTTCATGGGGGGCAACGTGCTGTTTACCTAGGAACCATTTCCCAGCCTTTCCACAGCTGCAAGGAGAATGGGTAAGACTTGGCCCAAGGCCAGCCCTGAATGTCCCATGGGACCCTGGGATGCAGGCCAGGGACTCTCACTCAATGCGGGGGCTCTGACTTCCTCCCAGTTCTAAGAACATTGTGCAAATTATAGCAGGCAGAAAGGGGCATTTCCTAAAGAATGCTTCTACCACTTTACACTTGCTCTATCAGAGGGAAGAGGGAAGCATCCCTTGCCCACAGCCAAAGGATCCAATGAATATTCTGGGGTCCACAGGCAATATCTTTGGAACACATGTTTAAATAGCTGATAGACTTATGACCCAGGTTGAAATTTTGTCAGACACTCTGCTCTCAGAGACTTAAGTACTCTTTGAGAACAAAGTCATTTCATGTCAGCCCTTGGATTTCTCTCCTATAGCTCTCTCATTGAAGTGAGTCTGTCGCAATTTAAACCTATTAAAGACCTCCCCCAGTTAATGATTGAGTTTTAATTGAGTCCCTTGAAACTTCTGTGGAGCTGTGAGCAATGGAACAGAGGGTGTGGTTCAGGTGTATGTTATGTCTCCAAATTCTTGTCTGGATGTTTTAGAGGCACTTCTCGCCTGAAAGACATCTAGTTAATATTAGCTGAAAGAAGCCACCAGTTAGTGAGTGAACTGAAGTTGTTGTCTCTCCTGACATGCCTATGAACATGATTTTGTTATGTAATGAGATGAAGATGTTAGAAGGGGAGGGGGAGCTTACACCTTACCCAGGGAGTGAGTTTGATCACCCATTAAGCCTGGGAGAGAAATATGTTTTCACACAGGGTATACCTATCGGGTGTGGTTCTGAGAGCAGTTACTTAGATTTGTAGAAACTAGACCTAAGCCAACTGGGAATCTAATTAAGCTTTAAGAGGTAGGTAGCAATTTCAAAAACTGGACAATTGGCTCCTTTTCTTTAGCAAACCAAAATCTTTTTACAAAAATAGCAAAGAAGGTGTTGAAGGGGAGTGCTTTAAATTGAGACTTAAGAGGCAGAGTGAACATCTTATGCAATAAAAGAAATAAAATTATACACTTACTAGAAGCCCGGTGCACGAAATTTGTGCATGGCGGGGGGTTATCCCTCAGCCCAGCCTCTACCCTCTCCAATCTGGGACTCCTGGAGGGATGTCCGACTGCCCGTTTAGGCTGGGATCGGGCCTAAACGGGCAGTCGGACATCCCTCTCACAATCCAGGACTGCTGGCTCCCAACTGCTTGCCTGCCTGCCTGCCTGATTGCCCCTAACCGCTTCTGCCTGCCAGCCTGATCACCCCCTAACTACTCCGCTGCCAGCCTGGTTGATGCTTAACTGCTCCCCTGCCAGCCTGTTTGCCCCCAATTTCCCTCCTCTGCCAGCCTGGTCACCCCTAACTGCCCTCTCCTGCAGGGTTGATCATCTCCAACTGCCATCCCTTGCAAGCCTGGTCCCTCACAACTGCCCTCCCTCGCAGGCCAGGTGCCTCCCAACTGCCCTCTCCTGCTGGCCATCTTGTAGTGGCCATGTTGTGTCCACATGGGGGCAGGATCTTTGACCACATGGGGCAGCTATATTGTGTGTTGCAGTGATGATCAATCTGTATATTACTCTTTTATTAGATAGGATAGAGGCCTGGTGCACGGGTGGGGGCTAGCTGGTTTGCCCTGAAGGGTGTCACAGATAAGGGTGGGGGTTCCCTTGGGGTGTGGGGTGGCCTGATCGAGGGGCCTGTGATGGTTTGCAGGCCGGCCACGCCCCCTGGAAACCCAAGGGGAGGCCCTGGTATCTGGAATTTATTTTCCTTCTACAATTGAAAGTTTGTAGCCTGGAGCGGAGCCAAGCCTGCTGCTCCCTCTGGGGCGGCAGCCATTTCTGTGGCAGTTAATTCACCTTCTACAATTGAAACTTTGTAGCCTTAAGCGGGTGAGCCCAGCCAGGGTGTGCGGAAAGCTTTGCTTCCCCTGTTGCCGCCGGCAACCCTGGCCTGCTCTCTCAAGCTCCATTCTGCCGCCATTTGTTTGAATTTGTTTACCTTCTATAATTGAAACTTTGTAGCTTGAGTGGAGGCTTAGGCCTGCAACGGCTATGGAAAGCTTGGCTTCCTCTGTTACCTGGGAAACCTTGCTCTCTGTGGCTGTAGCCATCTTGGATTGGGGTTAATGTGCATACTCGCCCTGATTGGCTGGTGGGCGTGACTTGGCTGGTGGGCGTGGCTTATGTAGCGGAGTGATGGTTAATTTGCATATTACCATTTTATTAGAGAAGATTTTTTAAAAATATATCTTTATTATTTCAGAGATGAGTGGAGAGGGAGAGAGAGATAGAAACATCAATGATGAAAGATAATCATTGATAGACTGCCTCCTGCACGCACCCACTGGGCATTGAGCACACAACTCGGGTATGTGCCCTTGACCAGAATTGAACCCGGGACCTTCCAGTCTGCAGGCTGAGGCTCTATCCACTGAGCCGAACCAGCTAGGACTGTACAATTATTTTTCAAGCTTTAAAAATTCTAAGTATTTGATAATATCAACAAAAAAGTTGTTAACTTTAAAGGCATACTATGTTTATGCAAGGTAATGTCCTATTTTTAGAGACTAGTTTTGAAGTGTATAAGGATGAAGAAATGTGATGTCTGGGGTTTGCTTCGGAGATCTTCCTGAGAAAGAGAAATAGATGAAAAGAAGGGAAGAAAGAAGAGAGAAAATGAATATGGCAGAATAATGATAATTGCTGTGTCCTTTAATGAAAGGACAGATAATTGCTGTGTCCTTTAATAGTCCTTACACTATTCTGCTTTTGCACATTAGTGGAAATTACATGTACAGGTGGAAAGGTGTTAGCGCCATAACAAAGAAGGTCAGGTTTGTTGTTTCTAGTGGGATTTTGAGAGGGAGCTGTGAGAATCCTAGCAATTCTCATTTTCACACACTAGGTTTATAACATTGATTATCTATAATAACTAGAGGCCCGGTGCACAAAATTCATGCATGGGCATCCCTCAGCCCACCCTGCACCCTCTACAATCCAGGATCTCTCAGGGGATGTCCTACTGATGGCTTAGGCCCACTCCCCGTGGTTCTCTGCTCTCTGCAGGCCTGGAGGTTTCACTGCAGCCAAGGAGATGAAGCCCCCATGCCCTGCTCTCCACTCTCTGCTTGCCTCCACCATGCACCATGCGAAGGAAGCCCCAATGCCCTGCAGTGTGCTCTGTCTGCCAGGCCTGGGGGCTTCGCCAACACCAACACACTAAGGAAGTCCCCATGCCCTGTTGTCCTGGCTCTGTCTGTGGGGTCTGGGGGTGTTCCCGCCACCACCTTGCTAAGGAAGCCCCCAAGCCCTGCTGTCTGGGCTCTGTTTGCTGGGCCTGGGTCTTCCTTAGCACAGAGGCGGCAGGGACACCCCCAGGCCCAGCAGATAGAGCCCTGACAGCAGGGCATGGGGGTTTCCTTAGCGCGGAGGCAGCAGGGAAGCCCTGCTGTCCGGTTCTGTTTGCTGGGCCTGCGGCTTCCCTGCTGCTGCCGAAGCCTCCATGCCCTGCTGTCTGGGCTCTGACTGCCGGACCTGGGGGTGCTCCTGTCGCCGCTGCGCTAAGGAAGTCCCCAAGCCCTGCTGTCCTGGCTCTGTTAGCCGGGCCTGGGTCTTCCCTGCTGGCGTGGAAGCCTCCATGCCCTGCTTTCTGGGCTCTGTTTACAGGGCCTGGGTCTTCCCTGCTGCCGCTGTGCTAAGGAAACCTCCATGCCCTGCTGTCCGGGCTCCGTTTGCAGGGCCTGGGGCTTCTCCGCTGGCATGGAAGCCTCCATGGCCTGCTTTCTGGGCTCTGTTTGCAGGGCCTGGGGCTTCCCTGATGCCGCCGCGCTAAGGAAGCCTCCATGCCCTGCTGTTCAGGCTGTTACTGCCGTGTCTGGGGGCGGATCAAAAACCCCTCCAGAGGTGGATATAGCCTCGCTGCTCCTTCGGACAAGCTGGACACCCCAGCAGCAGAGCTGAGGGGAATTGGCGCCGCCATCTGGTGGCTATGGGGGCCGCCATTTTTGTCACAGAGGGACAGTTAATTTGCATATTGCTCTATTATTAGAAAGGATAATAGAAAAATGTGTAAATTGACCATACCTCCGCGAAGCACACAGCCAATCAGGGGTGAATATGCAAATTCACCCAATGAAGTTGGCGGGTCTGTGGGCAGAGGGAACACACACAGGCAACAAGCGGCTGGGAGCAGAGCGGGGCGCCCGCTGCGTCGTTGTTGTGACGCAGTGTGTGTTCCAGTTCCCCTGAAGCTCCGAGCCTAAGCATGCAGGCACAGAGCAGCTTGAGTTGGGGTAAGATGCCAAGCGGCCAGGGACCAGGGGATGCCACTGGATTGTCTTATCCTGTCAGCCCTGCCTGGGGGTGGCTGGCATTCAAAGTCCTTTGGTTTGTGTAGCCGATGGACCAGAAGTGAAACCAAGAGCGTGGGGAGCACCAGGGATTCTGGGAATCATATTTCTGATGGCAGACGCATTGTTGGATCTCCAAAACACTAGAGCAAAGTGAGTCTAGAGCAAGTTACTGTTGAGGATAGGGGATGGAGGGAAAGCAAAAGTGAGAGACGTAAGTAAGAGACATCACAGTTTTGAGGAAATATTAAAGGAAAGATATCCTGCCGTTTATAGGAAATCTCCACCAATGGATCAAAGAAAAAAAAAAAAAGACCTCTATGAAGCTGTGAACACCAAACCAAACTGGGTTGGGGTCTCAGACAATCCCCACATATGATTGCAAAGAAAGACAGAAACCCTGGGATTGGAGAGGACTTCATTGAAGGTACCCGTATTGGACAGGGTGCACGTTGTGCTGAGGGACCCCAACCCCCTGTGCACGAATCTTTGGGCACGAGGCCCATAGTTTACCCAATCATAATAAAGATGGGTGGACAGTGGTTGGCTTGGATTTTTTTTTTAATGGAAGTTCATTAACCAATCAATGAGCCCAATTTGGACATAAAGCAAATGCCCACTTTCTGCTCAAAATGGCCTTTGCTATGGTGGTGAGTCCTTGGAACTATTTCCTAGATCATGCTGATAATACTTCACCCCCATATACTGCTCATTGTGGATTTACAAATCTATGCAACCAGGAATTTCAAACTTCTGAGACCTCAGGGTACACTTGTCTGTTGGGGGGAAGCTGGTAAGAGAGGGTAAACAGCCCACTCAACAACATCAGGATGGTAGCCAGAACCGCCACAGGGACGGTGCTGCCCATCTCCTGCTGGTCGGGCCTGAAGGGGATGTGGAAGGATGGCGGGAAGCATATGCCCTCTTCATTCATCACAGAGTGGTAGTTCCATATCACAGCAATGAAGATAAATGCGCCAGCTATGATGCTCAGGACTCCGGAAGCCAAGAAGAGATTGCAGGTGTTTTCCGTCTGAAGATGAGCCACGCACACTCTCTGCAGGCCCATGACCGTGAGCACTTTCCCCAAGAGAGCCAGGAGGTTGGCAGCCAGCAGCAGGTGCTGAGCCATGTGGATATTGAGGAGCAAGTACGTGTCACTGTAGGGGTAGCGGTGACATGCTATGGCTCTGCTCTGGAGGCTGTTGGACTGGTAAGTGCAGACCTTCCACATCCCTACACAGGCCAGCCCCGGGGAGGGGGCGGAGCTGTTCTCCATGTACCAAACCCACCACTCGGCCAGTCCCATGCAAGTCATGGAGAAGATCCATTCTACGGTGGTGGCAATGAAACCCGCTACTTGGCAGTTGGCACTGTGGACCAGCGAGGTCATTGCCATGTGTCCCGGGAACTGCAAACCAATAGAGCGGGTCATAAGGGTGGGACCCACCTGTCTGGTACCGCGCCCTGGGAATGAGCGAGGTTGTATTGGAGAGGGAAATTCCATATTTCAGAATGGAGATACTTGACCCCCATGTTCTGCTGGGGAAGGGTCATTGGCAACTTTTACTGAAAGCCTTAAAATATGCAGACTTTCACCCTGCAGTGTTTCTAAGTAGTTAGAGCGTCTTCCTTACAGGCCAAAATTTCTAGTTCAATCCCTGGTAAGTGCACATACAAAAAGCAACCAATGAAGGCATCTGTAAGTGGAACACCAAGTCAATGTTCCTTCCTCCCTCCCTCCATCCCTCCCTCTCACCTCCCTCCCTGCCTCCCTTTTTCCCTCCCTCCCTTCCTCCCTCCCTCCCTCCCTCACTCACTCCCTTTCTCCTTGTTCTTCCCTCTTTCCCTCTTTCTTTTCCTCTATTTCTTCCCCCTCTCTGTCTCAAAATTCAACAAAAAATATGTTCAAACTTTCAAAGAGGCAGTTCCACTTATGGGCATTTGTTGAAAGACCCAATTAAGATTGGCTACAAATATTTTACAATAGAGATGGGCATCACAGCGCTGTGTTACATTAAACAATGGGAAACCATGTCAAACCCAAAAGTAGGGTTTGGCGCACTTGGTGTGATGTTTGTTGTCTGGCCCTTCTCACCTCGCATAATGTTTTCAAGGTTCATCTGTATTGTAGCTCCTGGGAGCAGATCATTCCTTTCAATGGCAGAGCCGTCTTCCATTGTATGGATGTACCACAGTTTGTTTATCCCTTCGTCAGTGTGTGGACATTTAGATTAATTTAAATTTTGGCTCTTACAAATTCCATTGCTGTGAACATTTGAGCCTAAAACTTGCATGGTGTATGTTCTCATTTCTGGAGTGTAGATAGGTAGGAGTGAGACCTGTGCGTGGCTCATGCTGTAACTGTATGTGTTTAACTTTGAACAAAGTACTAAGCTGCCTCCCCAAGTGGCTACACTTTTGCAGTGAATGTAGGAACTGCCCGTTGGGAGTTTTTTACATTCGCACCAGCTATATATTCAGGTTCTAATTTCTCTGCACTTTCTCCAACTTTTAACAGTTTTTGATTACACAATGGAATACTAGGCACCTATCAAAAACAAGGATCTCTTGCCCTTTGAGACAGCATGGAGGGACCTGGAAAGTATCATGCTAAGCAAAAGAAGTCAGTTAGAGAAGGACAAGTATCCCATGATCTCACTCTAATGTGGAATCTAATAAGTAACATAAACTGATGAACAGAGTAAATCCAGAGACATAGAGGCATGGAACAGAGGGCGGAGTCTTGGAAGAAAGGCAAGGGGAAGTGATTGGGTGGGAGGTAATTAACTCAGAAACTTGTTTGCATATGCAGAATACATGAACACAGACAATAGGGTGCTGAATTCCTGGGATGTGGGACAGGATGTGCTAGAGGGGGTTGATGGGTGAAAAGGGGGACATATGTAATCTTTCAACAATAAAGATTAAAAAAACACACTGATAAACAAAATGGATCCAGAGACATGGAAGCATAGAACAGAATGTCAAATCTCTGAGGGATGGTGTGTGTGTGTGTGTGTGTGTGTGTGTGTGTGTGTGTGTGTGTGTGTTGTGTAGAGGGGGGTGGGTCGATGGGATAAGATTAATCATTTAATGTATATGCATAACTCATGGATATAGGCAATAGTTCAGTGAATGCCTGGAGTGGGTTCAGGGTGGAGGTAGTTAATGGGACAGGGAAAAAGGACATCTGTAATATTTTCAACCACAAAGAGAAATTTAAAAGTAAAATAAAATAAAAAGTAGAATGTAATGTGACCAAAGGGAAGATGTCCACAATATACCAAGTGCAAGCAGCATGTTACAAACTCCTACAGACAATGGGATCAGAGGGACGGTGAGCTTTAAAGCTATTTATATTGTAAAGAATCACATTCATATAGAAAAATGCACCAAATCTAAGTGTACAGCTCTATGACCTGTCAAGGGGTAAATACACCTATTGCCACCCCTCAGCTTAAAAGAGGTAATATCTCTGGTTTCTTGCTTGTCTTTAGTTTCCCACCTCAGCAGGAATCCCCAAACACCTTGGTTCCCTTCTGCCTGTTTTTCAAGACAGGAATTGTGCCAAGGGCATTCCTGTGTAAATGGCTTCCTTTGCGCCATGAACTAAGGCTATGATTTCAGAGAGAAAGGGAGAGAAAGAGAGAGAGATAGATGCATCAATGAAGAGAGAGAATTATGGATCTGCTGCCTTCTGAACATCCCCTACTGGGGATCAAGCCCTCATCCCGGGCATGTGCCCTGACTGGGATTTGAACCATGACCTCCTGGTTCATAGGTCAACACTAAGCCACTGAGGCACCCTGACCAGGCTGATTTTTTAAATAATCTGTGGCTGTTTAAAACTTTACGTTATTTATCATGAGCATAATTTTTTAAAATAAAAACAATAAAAAAACTTAGGAAGCAATGGAGAATTAATTCTGGCACACAAATATGTTGCAATACTTAGTATTAAAGTAATTCATTCCCTGTAGTACCCAGCAGACATGAGAGGAGAAGAGAATTCAGTATCATGGGAAAAGGTCATGGTGGGTTGAATTTAAAATTGAAATAAGATCCCTGATTGAGGTGGCTTAGCTGCACCCACCACCGGCATTGTCCTGTGTACCAAAAAGTTGCTGGCTTGATTTCTGGTCATGACACATATCTGAGGTGCCAGCATGGTCCCTTTTAGGGGGCATGCAGGAAGCAGCTGACAGATGTTTCTATTCTCTATCTCCCTTGTTCTCTCTCTAAAATTCAGTTAAAATTCATAATACAAAACTAAAAATAAATAAAATGAGGATAAGAAAATTATAAGAGTGTAGCAGGATCTTATTTTTGCCCATTCTGAAATACACTGGGAAGAGAAAACAAGATGGCATCTACTGGGATTACCAGGGATATTTGTATATTTTAAGTTGTAGATAAATGGGGGCATGTACAGCAATACAAGAATAGAAATGAACAAAGGATGAACAGTAGTGGGCATCGAAGCCAGTGCATGGAGAGCTTTGAGGGATTTGGGCTTTATGCTGAGAGGCCCCACAGTGGGAGGGACAGGAGGAGAGAACTCCCAGGCTGATACCAGAAATTCCATCTCATGGCCAGATTTTCATGGAAGTTGCCTTATTTATAACGATCATTCTTTCGGGCCAGATAACCCTGAACAACCTGTGGAAGGAACACTTTAAATGGCATTGTGGGCCTGGTTGGTGTGTCTCAGTTGTTGATAGTCAACCTCTGAACCAGGAGGTCAAGGTTCAATTCCTGGTCAGTTGGATACTCTATTCTCAGTAGGAGTGGTGCAGTAGGCAGCCAATCCGTGTTTTTCATCATTGATGTTTATTCTCCCTCTCCCTGTCCCTTCCTCTCTCTCTCTGAAATCAATAAAAACATGTTCTTAAACTAGACAAGTCTTACATAAAGGATGAACAATTAAAGTGGCCTACCTTCACCTCTCTGCAGGACTGCTGATGACAGTTAACCTGTTCACAGAGCAAATAAATGGATTACATAGACACCCCCACACCACAAGAAATCTCAGGGCTCTCTTAACTAGGGTAAAAAATAAAGCGCAATGGTTACCCAGCCAATACAGAAGGCAGGAGGAGGACGTCTCAGAGGTACAAATGGTAGCAACTGCCAGGCTGTAACAGAGATGAGGAAACCAAACATTCTTATGTTTCCATGGCTCCCAGGGCTGGCCTGCAGGCCTATGACAATAGGCTCCTTAAAGGCCAGAGTCACTGAACAGGTCTTCAAGAGTTGAAGTCTTTCTACTGTAGAAATATCCTTTTTAAGGTCTTAGACCAAATAGTCACTGTAATCCATCCGAGTGTTAAGTAGAAAAACTGGAAGAGAAAGCAAGGTGATGGGGATCAAGTCTCATGATAGGGAGCTAGTCCAGGCCAGGGGGAGGCCTCCCTGAACAGTCCTTGCACCAGGAACTTGGGGCAAAACTTACTTGGGCCGTGGCTGTCACCGGACTCTGCTTTCAGTTGGACCTTACTGTCTCCCTGGAAGAGTTCCTGCTAGGAACTCACAAGGGACATATCAGCTGGGAATGGAGGTGGGTAGGGAAGAGAAGATAGGGCCAAAGGGGCTGGCAAACAGGAAGAACAAGGAATCAAAAGGGCAAAGTGACTCCTGAGTCAGGAAACACTCAGCTCACGGGGCGGGCACTTTGGCAGGCACCTGCTGGTGTCCCGGAGCCCAAGTTCTGCCTCTGCTGGGTCTCCCTCCTCAAGTGCTCTCACAGGGACCTCTCCCTGCCTGGCACCCCCAGCAGAGGCCAGGCACTGTCCCACGCTGGCCCCAAGCCCAAAGGCCACATGGCAGCCTCTTGCTCCTGGCTACTTTTTGAGGATCCATGGAGGAGAAAGAATGAGAGAAATGCCACCTCCCTCAGGTGCCCTCGCTGTGTGCTGTGCTGATGGGAAAGGTGCAGGACACATTCTCTTGCCTTATTCCTGTGAAAAAATAATAAAGTGAGAACCTTAAACAGTCATTCCCAAAGAGCCCTTGACAAGGGCTTAGAACTTAAAAGGGCCTTTTCTATTGTCGTGAGTCCTTGGAACTATTTCCTAGAGCATCAGATAATACTTCACCCCCATAAACTGCTCATGTTGGATTTGCAAAGCTATGCAAGTGGGATTTTCACACTTCTGAGAACTTGGGGTACACTGGGCTGTTGGGGGAAAGCTGGTAAGAGAGGGTAAACAGCCCACTCAGCAGCATCAGGATGGCAGCCAGAACCACCACAGGGACGGTGCTGCCCATCTACTGCTGGTCGGGCCTGAAGGGGATGTGGAAGGATGGCGGGAAGCATATGCCCTCTTCATTCATCACAGAGTGGTAGTTCCATATCACAGCAATGAAGATTAATGTGCCAGCTATGATGCTCAGGACTCCGGAAGCCAAGAAGAGATTGCAGGTGTTTTCCTTCTGAAGATGAGCCACGCACACTCTCTGCAGGCTCATGACCATGAGCACTTTCCCCAAGAGATCCAGGAGTTTGGCGGCCAGCAGGAGGTGCTGAGAGATGCGGATATTGAGCAGTCAGTAGGTGTCACTGTAGGGGTAGTGGTGACACGCTATGGCTCTGCTCTGGAGGCTGTTGGACTGGTAAGTGCAGACCTTCCACATCCCTACACAGGCCAGCCCTGGGGAGGGGGTGGAGCTGTTCTCCATGTACCAAACCCGCCACTCAGCCAGTCCCATGCAAGTCATGGATAAGATTCATCCTAAGGTGGTGACAATGAAACTCGCTACTTGGCAGTTGGCACTGTGGATCAGCGAGGTCTTTGCTATGTGTCCCGGGGAACTGTAAACCAATAGAGAGCATCCTGAGGGTGGGACCCACCTGCCTGGAACCGCCGCCTGGGGATGAGCAGGGCGATATTGGAGAGGGAAATTCCATATTCCAGAATGAAGATCCTCATGCTCTGTTGGGGAAGGGTCCTTTGGCAATTTTTACTGAAAGCCTTAAAATATGCAGACTTTCACCCTGCAGGGTTCCTAAGTGGTTAGAGCGTCTTCCCAACAGGCCAAAATTGCTAGTTCAATCCCTGGTCAGTACACATACAATAAGCAACCAATGAATGCATCGGTAAGTGGAACACCAAGTGAATGTTCCTTCCTCCCTGCCTCCCTCTTTCCCTCCCACCTTCTTTCCCTCCCTCCCTCTTCCCTCCTCCCTCCCTTCCTCCCTCTCTCTCTGCCTCCTTCCTCCTTTCTTTTCCTCTCTCCCTTCCGCGCTCTCTGTCTCAAAATTCAGCAAAAATATGTACAAACTTTCAAACAGGCAGTTCCACTATGGACATTTTTTGAAAGACCCAATTAAAATTGGTTACAAATACTTTAAGATAGAGATGGGCATCACAGTGCTATGTTACATTAAATAATGGGAAACCATGGCAAACCCAACAGTAGGGTTTGGTGAAATAATGTATGCTACATCCATACAATGGAGCTCCATACCAACCTTACAAGTGCAGCCAAGTTGCACTTGGTGTGACGTTTGGTGTCTGCCCTTCTTACTTTGCATAATATTTTCAAGGTTCATCTGTATTGTAGCTCCTGGGAGTAGACCATTCCTTTCAATGGCAGAGCCATCTTCCATTGTATGGATATACCACAGTTTGTTTATCCCTTCGTCAGTTTGGGAACATTTAGATCCATTTTAAGTTTTGGCTCTTACACCTTCCATCTCTGAGAACATTTGTGTCTAAACCTTTGCATGGTGTATGTTCTCATTTCTGGAGTGTTAGGTAGGAGTGAGACCTGTGCGTGGGTCATGCTGTAACTGTATGTGTGTTTAACTTTGAACAAAGTACTAAGCTATCTCCACAATCTTGTCTGTTCTCCACCAACTAACCTCCCCTGCTGGTCCAGTCACCCCTAACTGCGCTCCCCTGCAATCCTAATTGCCCCCAACTGCCCTCCCCTGGCAGCCTGGTCTCCCGTGATTACCAAACATGCAGGTCTGGGTCCTACCAACTGCACTCCCCTGCTGGTCTGGTCCCCCCCAACTCCCCTGCCCTGCAGGCATCGTCCCCTGCAATGACCCTCTGCTGCAGTCCTGGGTTTCCCCATGACTGGCCTCATACCCCCCAACTGCCTTCCCTGGCTGGCCTTGATCTCCCAACCACCCTCCCCTGGAGGCCTGTGTCCCCCACGAACTGTCCTCCACTGCCGGCAAGTCTCCTCCAACTGCCTTCCCCTGCAGGCCTGGTCCCCCCAACTCCCCTCCACTGGAGGCCTGGTCCCCCCCCAACACCCCTCGCCTGGAGGGTTGGTCCTCCCCAACTGCCCAACACTTCTTGCCTGCTCTCCCCCAACTGATCTCCCATGCTGGTCCAGTCACCCCTTACTGCCATCCCTTGATAGCATTATAGCCCCCCCTGCAGGCCTCGTCCCCCTCAACTGCTCTCCCCTGCAGGCATTGTCCCTCCCAACTGCCCTCCCCTATATCCCTGTCCCCCCTCAACAGCCTTCACCTGCCAGCCCAATTGTCCCTAATTGCCCTCCCTGAAGGCCTAGTTGACCCTAACTTCCCTCACCTGCCAGCCCAGTCACCCCTAATTGCCCTGCCCTGTAAGGCTGATTGCACCTAACTGCTCTCTCATGCTGGTCTGGTCTCCCCCAACTGCTGTCCCCTGCAGGCATTGTCCCTCCCAACTACCCTCCCCTATATCCCTGTCCCCCCTCAACAGCCTTCCCCTGCCAGCCCAATTGTCCCTAACTGCCCTCCCTGAAGGCCTAGTTGTCCCTAACTGCCCTCCCCTGCCAGCCCAGTCACCCCTAATTGCCCTGCCCTGTAAGGCTGATTACCCCTAACTACTCTCTCATGCTGGTCTGGTCGCCCCCAACTGCACTCCCCTACAGGCTTGGTCCCCCACAACTGCCCTCCCCTGCAGGCCTTGTTCTTCCCAACTCCCCTCCCTTGCAGGCCTGGTCCCCCACAAGTAACCTCCCGTTCAGGCATGGTCCCATCAACTGCCCTCGCCTGCTGGCCTGGTCCCCCACAACTGCCCTCCCCTGCAGGCTTACGTCTCCCCCACCACCCTCCACTACCAGCCTGGTCTCCCCCAACTGACCTCCCCTGCTGGCCCAGTCACCCCTAACTGCCATCACTTGCCAGCATGGTTGCCTCCAACTGCCCTCCCCTGCAGGCCTAGTCACCCCTAACTGCCCTCCCCTACCAGCCTGATTGCCCCTAACTGCCCTTCCCTGAAGACCTGTTCTCCCTCAACTACCCTGCCCTTAAAACCAGCTTGTGATGACATGGGGCAGCCATATTGTGACAACGTGGGAGTGGACCTTTTGTGATGATATGACAGTGACCATCTTGTGACAAAAGAGTTTGACAATGTTGTCACGACATGGGGTGGCCATCTTGTGATGACCTCTGGGTGCCCATAATATGAGAATGTGGGAGTAGCCATCCTGTGGCAGCCATCTTGTGACAACATAGATGTGGCCATGTTGTGATGACGTGGGGCAGCCATCTTGTGACATTAGGGTGGCCATCTTGTGATGATGTGGTGGCGGCCATCTTGTGGCATCCACCTTGTGATGACATGTGGTGGTCATATTGTAATGAAGTGTGGCTGGCTATTTTCTCGTGGCCATCATGTGATGACATGGGGGCGACCATTGGGTGATAATGTGAGGGTGGCCATCTGGTGATGCAAGGGTGTGAGGATCAATTTGCATATTACCTTTCTATTATATAGAATTAGTTTCAGGTTTTATATTAGTTACAGTGTTACAGAGGACCGGAATAATCATACAATGCAGGAAAGTTTGGAGTTACACTTTATTCACTGTGGTGGGCTTAGAGAAAATGAATTCAAATTCTAAGCAAAGCTACAAGCAGAACTTCCCTTTTTATTAAGGAACCAGCCCTCTGTGCAATTAGTGGTTATCTCACTGCTGTCTTTGAAAACAAGCACAGTTCTAAAAATTATGGGCATAACTAGTCTTGACCTATAAGGTCCGACAGCTAAATTTATGGGCATATCTAGTCTCTGGCCTACAAGGTCAGACAGCTAAGTTTATTGTCCTCATTATTCAAGCAGGCTAAAGCAGGCTAGAAAGCAAAGTTATTTTTTTAGAATAAGAGGCCGTCTAAGAAAAACAGCAGAAAATTCCAAACAGCAGTTTTTACAAAATAGGGTTTTGGCTTCTCAACAGAATAGTGGTCAGACAATCATATTCTTTACAATGTGTTCTCTGATATTTCCAGTACCCACCTGGCATCATACCATCATTACAACACTATTGACTATACTCCCAATTTAAGTGACAATAGGCCTAGAGGTCACTTGTATTGTTCACCCTTCCTTTTCTTTCTCACTTCTTCCCTCACTTACTTTATATAGAATTTCAAATGTCCCAGAAAGCTCAGTGAAGGCCCTGGGACATGTTAATCCTTTTTACAGACCAGGATATTGAGGCCAATTCCAGTTGCCTGTGCAACTGGACTCAGGATGCAGGGAGTCCTCACAACTGCACTCTCCACCTTTCCTAAGGGACAGCCATGAGGCAAAAAGAACTAACATCCCCAGAAGGCTTCTGAGCCTTGTTCTCAAACACCTCTTCATCGTGGATGCTCCACATTCATTCCTCTACCTGCCCCCCGCTCCCATTCTTTATGGCCCCCGCTTCTGTAGAGCTGGTGGTAGGCTTTGCACTCTCTATGCAGGCACATGGGAACTGGGGGCAGGAATAGGCTTGCTTTTGTGCCAAGGCAATAGCAGGGGTCACAGCCTCTCAAGTGTGCAGGCCAGAGTGAGGCCTATTAGCACTAGGAGCTTTGCCGAACCACCACATTGGGATACCCAGCAATGAGGTGCCCTCTGCTGAGGTGGCGCCTCCCCTCAAACTCCACCTCATGGCTGAGGGCCTGCGCACCTCCGCACCAGCATCCTTCCATATCAGCATTTCACACCGGACCAACCTGAGTCATGGGGCCACTGTAGAACCTCACTCTCTGCTGGCAAGACAGATCCCCACCTGCCCACCCCTGCCCCTGCACAAGGCCCCTGCAGTGCACCTAGCTGTGGCACCGCTCTGTGCCCCTTGGGCTACCTGCCTCCTGGCCAGCAGCTTCGCCAATGCTGCAGAGCTCGCCCTGGAGCCGATCCTCAGGCAGAGGTTTGTCTGCTTGCCTGCGGACCCCTCGGCTGTGGCTCTGAGCTGGATGCTTTGCTGAAGCTACATCTTCCTTCAGGCAATCTCCTCAGACTCCCTGTAGCTTGGCTCCAGCAGCCCCACCCCTCCATGGCTCCCTGTAGCCAGCGCCTCACTCAGCTCTCCCAGGCTGCCCACCTGTCAGGATGCTGATGTGGCAACCTTTTGAGGGCAGTGGGGTCCTGGGGCAGGGGGTGGGAGAGCAGCTCCAATAAAGTTTAGTAAACCACTGGTCAGCATTGGGATTGGGCTGCAGGCCCCAGGCTAGTCTGCCTGGGTGGAAAAAAATCCCGCTTAGACCTGGAGTGCCACCCTGGGGCCCCACAACCCTGCCCACCCTGTGAAAGGTCATGATGTGACGGCGTCCCGGACAAATCTGCGTATCCCTCCATTATACATATATATAGATGTGAACTCCATAATACAGGCATTTAAAACTTATCATCATTTCTGGTTTAGCTTTACCCACATATTCACCAATTTTGTGTTCACCACTGGTTCTGCATCCAGTTCCTTCATTCTGTGTCCAATAACTTTCTTGTGAAAGTGTCTCTGATTGTAGATTCTTAATCGGAAAATGTGTTCACTTTGTCCTTATTGTCTTTAAAAATATATGTTTTTATTGATTTCAGAGAAAGAAAGGGTGAGAGAGACAGAGAAACATCCCCTGACTGGGAATTCAGCCTGCTAGAGGGGCATGTGCCCTGATGCTCAACCACGGAGCCAGGGCCTTTGAGTTGTGACAGTATATACAGAATATGTTTGCCTACAGATTTTAGCAGGCAAGCAGCTTCAAAGAGAAAAACCGCTTGCAGAAAAGAGCAGGAGCGGAGAATAGGAGTTTCAGACACACTCTGGAAAGCCAAGCCTGTTTTATTGGGAATGCCTGGATGGTTACAACTCTATGAAGTGTACACAGGACATTTCTTCAGGAAAGCTCCTGCCAGCCATTGCAGAGGGCGGGCCCTCATTCACACCTTTGGCGTTGACAGTTTGGCTTTCTCCTGCTCCATGGAACAGCTATCCATGGAGAAAATCATGACGCTTATGAGGGAGAAGATGGAGGCCAGGACACCCAGCGGCAGCACATAGGAGATGCACTTACTGTGGACCATGTCTTTGTTAACAGGAACTTAGGTGGAAACTCCAGGGTGGTTTGGCCGGAAAGGTCTGTGATAAAGTTGCAGGCCACCGTGAGCATGAGGCAGAAGCAGCTGAGGGAGAGATGAAGGGCGGAGGAGTTGTAGCAGGTGCGGAAGAAGTGTGGGAACTGTGCGTGGATCCAGCTGGCCCAGACCGCCAGAGTGCTGAACACCAGGGACACCGGCGCCAGGAAGTTGGCCAGCAGCATCAGGTCCTGGCCATAGTAGATCTCATCCAAAATGCCCCAGTTCTTGTTGAGCCAGGCTAACACGGACACCTCCAGCTTCAGGCCGGACACGTTAAGGGTTTTGAAATAAGAAGGTTCCCAAAGTCCAAAGTAAGAGATGTGAAAATGTATGAGATGCTAGTTTCATCATCATTTATCAGAGAGAAGAACTGGAATGACTTAAATGTCTATTAATAGAAGAGTGTTTAACTCAATTATGTTACATTCAGGATTAAAGTGCATTATTACATGACTATTACCCAGACTGAACTGTCTGAAGAAATTTCTGTATCATATCAAAAAAAAGTGCATAATAATACATTTGGTATGACCATTTTGTCAAAAGAAATACATAAAGATGTAATTTTATTTATATTTACAAATAGATATATACATACTTTTTTAAAAACTAGAAGGAAGTACACAGATCAGCTGAGAGGGGAAGATTTTCATTTCTATGTATGTATTTTTTGTAATTTGCATGGTTTGTAATGGAAAACATACTTACTTTTGTAGTTAAAAATAAACATGACCTTGAAGATTTATATGTTGCCTAAAATAAGTCATGCCTATTTACTTTTTTACTCATCCCTCACTCAAAATCCCACCTTTACATGTTGGCTTCTTTCGGGTGCAAGTTAAAAATATCCTGATGTGTTCTGCATGAAGCAAGTATATCGTGTGAAGCAACATCTAGATTGTGGGCTAACTTATTTGGATCTCTTTTTCATTTGAACCCAAGGGAGCAGTTGCTGGACTAACCAGAAATGGAGTTCCCAGGGCTTCTCTCTGCTGATTAACATGAGGGAATGAGGCCCACTCAGAGTGAATTCCATAGGGAGCTCCCCAGGAAGAAGCTATTTGGCTCCTCCAAACCCTAGCTCCTTGCTGGGAAGCCTGATATGCCCAGTAGAGTATCGACTCCCCAGGGGAAAATGCCCTCTACATGTTACCCATTGGAAAGTTCCCTCATGAGATGGGATGGGTTGACAGCCAGTCTTATGACCTCCTCGCCAACAGAAGGATGAGAGAATGGATCCCAGGCCCAGTGAGTGTTGGTGGAGTGAGGGAGTCAGGGAGGAGAAGGCTGCCTTTGCAGGAAAACATGCCAGCTTGTGGACCTTTGGGTGAGTCTGTGTCTGCACCTGGGGGGATGGGGACATGTCATTCCTGAAGACCAAATTAGAAAGTCCCCTTATATCTTATTTAGACATTTTACCAGCAGTCCATGTGGAAGGGCCTGAGCGTTCAGAAGATCGGAGATGGCACATATACTTGGGAACTGCAGGGAATGGGGATGGGTGAGGAATGTCCAGCCAACAGGAAATGGTCCACCAGGAGAAAGAACCCCTGAAATGCAAGAGGTGTGGTCAGGTAGAGTGTGGGGCTCAGAACCATGCCAGCAAATCTTTGCACCGCTTCAAAGATTTCTTACATGTGTATATTGTGCTCTGTATGGGCCATGCCCTACTTCAAACACATGAATATTAATGCATTCTGTTAATATGACCCACAAATACATATAAATGATCCCATTTCATAGATGAGGATCCTGAGCACAGAGAGTTTAAGTAACCTACTCAAGGTCACAAGATATAAATAGCACACCCAGGCTCCAAAGCCCTTACTGTTGACACTGTACTTTCTGGCTGTCCTAATATAGGTTGACATTTATTCATATCAAAAGAGTAAATACTAGACCTGGTCTGTGTTGCTAATGGGTAGAACTTCAGCCCACTGTAGGGTCACACGTTCAATTTGGTAATGGGCACACGCCTGAGTATCAGGTTCAATCCCTAGCCCCAGTTAGGGTACATGTAGGAGGCAACCAATTGATGTATCTATCACACTAAGGTTTCTCTCTGTCACTTTCTCTTTCTCTCTGTCTTCATCAGTCCCTGTCCTCCCTGCTCTTACACTTGTTCTAAAAACCAAGGGGTCGAATATTCTCAGGTAAGGATTAACAACAAAAAATAGTATAAATGAAAAGAAAATCCCATGATCATTTTAATAATGAGCATATATTGGCTTCTCTATGCCCCATAAAAATGAAAGTGACCCTGGCTGGTGTTGCTCAGTTGATTGAAAATTGTCTCATGTACCAAAAGGTTGGCGTTTCGATTGCCCTCAGGACACATGCCTGGGTTGCGGGCTTGATACTCAGTAGAGGGGGTTGCAAGAGGCAGCAGATTTATGACTCTCTCTTATCAGTGATGTTTCTATCTCTCCCTCTCCCTTCCTGTATGACATCAATAAAAATATATTAAGAAGAAAAGGAAGGAAATTTGGACACATGCTACAACATGGTTGAACTATGAAGACATTCTGCCAAGTGAAAAAAGTCAGTAACACAGACATAAGTACTGTATCATTTCATGTATATGAGGTCCATAGAGCAGTCAAACTCAGAGTGACAGAAAACAACTCTGGGTGCCAGGGCCTAGGGAGAGGAGGGTTCATTGAAGACAGTTTCAGTTTGGGGAGGTGAAAAAGTTGTTGAAATGATGGTGGTGATGATGACACTGCAATGTTAATGTCCTAAATACGGCTAAACTGTGCATTTAAAAGTGGTTGAAATGGTCAATTTTATATTGTGTTATCTCTACATAAAAAGCCCAGTGACCACAATGACCGGAATGATTGGTGTGTATGACGTGCACTGCGACAGCCAACCACACTGATCTGGGCCCCCAACATCCTCCAGCCCTCTGGCCAACCCAGCCCCCAATTGGCCTCCAACACCCAGTTTGGGAGTGGGGCTGGCTGGCCAATTGCCCACGGCCCCACCCTCCCTCCAGCCCAGCTTTATTGGCCCCCATTGTGGCAGACCAGCTGGACACCACCCATGCACAAATTTGACAAATTTGTGCAATGGGCCTCTAAGATGTATATGTATGTATGCATGTATGTATGTGTATATATATATATATATATATATATATATATATATATATTCTATCTAATAAAAGAGTAATATACACATTAACCATCACTCCGCTACACCCACAAGCCTCGCCCACAAGCCATGGCTACAAGCCTATTAGGATCGAGTATGCAAATTAACTCAACCAAGATGGCTAGGGCCACAGAGAGAGCAGGAGGGAGGCTTGGGTTTCCCCAGCAATGGAGGAAGCCAAGCTTTCCACACACCCTGTCTGGCCCAGGCCTCCGCTTAAGGCTACAAAGTTTCAGTTATAGAAGATACATAAATCCCAACAGAAATGGCTGCGGCCACAGAGCTGGAGAGAGCAGGAGCCTAGGTGTGCCCCTGGCGATGGAGGAAGTCAAGCTTCTGCAGCCCTGTCTGGCCCAGGCCTTTGCTACAGACTACAAAGTTTCATTAATAGAAGATACATAAATCCCAACAGAAATGGCTGCCACCACGGAGCAAGCAGGAGGCTTGGTTAGGTTCCAGGCTACAAAGTTTCAATTGTAGAAGATAAATAAACCCCATATATCAGGGCCTCTGCTTGTGTCACCAGGGAGCATGGCCATCCTGCAAACCACCACAAGCCTCTCTCCCAGGAAACCCCACGCCCCAAGGGAACCCTGATCCAGGACACCCTTCAGGGTAAACCAGCTGGCCCCCACCCATGCACCAGGCCTCTATCCTATCTAATAAAAGAGTAATGTGTAGATTGACCATCACTCCAACACACAAGATGGCTGCCCACATGTGGTCAAAGATCCTGCCCCCATGTGGACACAGGATGGCCATCACAAAGTGGCCAGCATGGGAGGGGAGTTGGGAGGGACCAGGCCTGCAAGGGAGGGCAGTTAAAGGGTTACCAGAGTGGCAGAGTAGGGTAGTTGGGATCAAACAGGCGATCAGGCAGCAGGGGAGAAACCAGGCCTCCAAGGGAGGGCAGGTGGGGCAATCAAGCCTGCAGGGGAGGGCAGTTAAGATTTTACCAGGCTGGCAGAGGAGGGAAGTTGGGATCAAACAGGCTGGCAGGGGAGCAGTTAGACATTAAACAGCCAGGCAGGGGAGCAGTTAGAGGGCAATCAAGAAGGTAGGCAGGCGAGTGGTTGGGAGCCAGTGGCGGAATTGTGCCTAAACGGGCATTCGGACAACCCTCGAGGGGTCCCAGATTGGAGAGGTTGCGGCTGGACTGAGGGACACCCCCCTCCCCCTTGCACAAGTTTTGTGCACTGGCCTCTCTCTATATATACAAAAGACTAGGCAAGTGACTGGCTGACAAGCCAGCTGATAGGTAAGACCCATACTGATCACCAGGGGACAAATTCTCAACGCAGGGCCTGCCGAGTGATAGAAACTTTGCAGAGTGCCCTTTTGCACTCTGGGACCCCTTGGGGGAAGTGGGGCTGCCAGTTTCAGCCTGATGCCCGCAGGCCGGGCCAAGGGACACCACCTCCCAGAGCGATACCGCTGACTCTGCAGATGCCCTTTGAACCCCGGTGATGCCCCAGGTGGGGCTGGCTGGGAAGGGACCATGGGAGGTTGGCTCCAGGGCATTTCTGGCACATCTTGACAAGTCCCACCCCGTTGGCCACCTTGTAATTAATTTCCTTTCAATATCCACAGATTCATGCGCCAGGTCGGTAGTCTTACGCTATATAATAAAAGGCAAATATGCAAATCGACCAAACAGTGGAGCAACCAGTAGCTATGATGCACATTGACCACCAGGGAGCAGACACTCGATGCAGGAGCTGCCCCCTGCTGGTCAGTGCACTCTCATGGGAAGCAGGCCTAAGCCATCAGTGGGATATCCCTCAAGGGCTCCCAGACTTTAAGAAGGTATAGGCCAAGCTGACACCCCCACCCCCTTCTGAGTGATGAATTTCATGCACTGGGCCTTAGTTCTATAATAATATAATCCTAATATGCAAATTGACTAAATGGCGGAATAACTGGTCACTATGATGTGCACTGACCACCAGGGGGCAGACGCTCAATGCAGGAGCTTCCCCCGGGTGGTCAATGAGCTCCCACAGGGGGAGCACCACTCACCCAGAAGCTAGGTTCACAGTTAGTGAGGGCAGCAGCAGTGGGCGGAGCCTCTCCTGCCTCTGGGGAGCAGGAGGAAGTCCCCAAGGGGTACAGGACTGCCAGAGGGCACATCCGGGCTGAGGGACCATTCCCCTCTCCCCAGTGTATGAATGTCGTGTACAGGGCCTCTAGCTGTAACATAAAAGGACATAAGAAAGCTGATCATTTATAAAGAGAAATATGTGTTTGTTTTATGAAAGGAGCAAGGCCCTGTGATTCGACCAAGCTATCAGCTAAGAGGCTTGTAGACCAGCCTACAAATGTGATGATGCTCATTTCTGTCTAATTAAGGTAGCCAGTCCCAGCTGGTGTGACTCAGTGGTAGAGCATTTCCCTATCAACCAGGAGTTCGTGGTTTGATTCCTGACCAGGGTACATGCCCAGTTTGTGAAATGGATCCCTAGTAGGGGGCATGCAGACAGCTCACCCATGATTCTCTCTCATCATTGATATTTCTATCTCTCTCTCCCTCTCCTTTCCTCTCTCTCTAAAAGCAATAAAGACATGTTTTTACAAAAGAAGAGTTTTAACATAAATGATAAACAAATAAAGGTGGCCTACGTTCACCTCTCTGCAGAATTGCTGGTGACAGTTAACTCGTTCACAGAGCAAATGAATGGATTACATACACACCAGCACCCCACCCCAAGAAATCTCAGGGCTCTCTTAACTATGGTAAAAAATAAAGCACAATGGTTACCCAGCCAATACAGAAGGCAGGAGGAGGACGTCTCAGAGGTACAAAGGGTAGCAACTGCCAGGCTGTAACAGAGATGAAGAAACAAAACATTCTATGTTTCCATGGCTCCCAGGGCTGGCCTGCAAGCCCACCTTAAAGGGCCAGAGCCATGGAACAGGTCTTCAAGAGTTGAAGTCTTTCTACTGAAGAAATGTCCTTTTTGAAGTCTTAGACCAAATAGTAACTGTAATCCGTCAGGGTGTTAAGTAGAAAAACTGGAAGTAGAGCCATGGTGATGGGGAGCAAGTCTCATGATAGGGAGCTAGTTCCAGGCCACGGGGTGGTCTCCCTGATCAGTCCTTGAACCAGGACCTTGGGGCGAAACTGACTTGGGCCCTGGCTGTCACCAGACTCTGCTTCCAGTTGGACCTTACTGTCTCCCTGGAAGAGTTCCTGCTAGGAACTCACACGGGTCACGTGAGCTGGGGATGGAGGTGGGCAGGGAGGAGAAGAAAGGGCCAAAGGGGGTGGCAAACAGGGAGAACAAGGTAGCAAAAGGGCAAAGTGACTCCTGAGTCAGGAAACACTCAGCTCACAGGGCGGGAACTGTGACAGGCACCTGCTGGTGTCCTGGAGCCCAGGAGCTGCTTCTGCTTGGTCTCCCTACTCAAGTGCTCTCACCGGGACCCCTCCCTGCCTGAAACCCCAGCAGAGGCCAGGCACTGTCCCACACTGACCTCCAGCCAAAAGGCCACATGGCAGCCTCTAGCTCCTGGGCACTTTGGGAGGATCCCAGGGAGGAGAAAGAATGAGAGAATTACCACCGCCCTCAGGTGCCCTCGCTTTGTGCTGCCCTGATGGGAAAGGTGCAGGACACATTCTCTTTCCTTATTCCTGTGAAAAAATAATAAAGTGAGAACCTTCAACAGTCATTCCCAAACAGCCATTGACAAGGGCTTGGAACCCTTTTCCCTGCTTCCCCAGAGCAGAACCCGCTGTGGTGGCCACCTCACCTGCTGCATCTGAACCCTTATGACCTGTCCACTTGCTCTCTGTTGACAGTGAAGGCAAAGAGGGGTCAAGAGACAGCTTTCCACAGCCCCAGAGGTTCTGGAATTACCCTTGTGACCAGCCTGAGGCAGGCGCACTGCCCTGCACAGGGTATCAGGTTCCAGAATCTGGTCCTCATCAGAAGCATGTCTCCCAAGAGCTTCCTTTTGCAAATAACCAGAGGTTTGACTCACATAAATAACACACATCTGGTTTGAAACTTATATATCCTTTCAGTCTGTTAACAAGGCCTTCTTCGGGGACAGATTTCATGGGGGGAAACATGGTGTTTACCTCAGAACCATTTCCCAGCCTTCCAGACCTGCAAGGAGAATGGGTAAGACATCGCCCAAGGCCAGCCCTGAATGTCCCATGGGACCCAGAGGCTCCTTTCAAAGCCCCAGGATGGGGGCCAGGGTCTCTCACTCAATGTAGAGGCTCTGACTTCCTCCCAGTTCTAAGGACACTGTGCAAATCACATAAGACAGAGAAGGGGCAAATCACAGCAGGCAGAGAAGGGGCTTCTACCACTTTACACTTGCTCTATCAGAGGAAAGAGGGAAGCATCCCTTGCCCACAGCCAAAGGATTCATTGAATATTCTAGGGTCCTCTGGCAATGTCTTTGGAACACATGTTTATATAGCTGACAGACGTATGCCCCAGGGAAAAATTTTGTCAGACACTCTGCTCTCAAAGACTTAAGTACTCTTTGAGAACAAAGTCATTTCATGACAGCCCTTGGATTTTTCTCCTGTAGCTCTCAAATTGAAGGGAGTCTGTCTCAATTTAAACCTATTAAAGACCTCCCCCAGTTAATGGTTGAGTTTTAATTGAGTCCCTTGAAATTTCATCACTGCTGTGAGAAAAGGAACAGGGTGTGGGTCAGGTGTATGTTATTTCCTCAAAGTTCTTGACTAGATGTTTTAGAGGCATTTCTCCCTGAAAGACATCTAGTTAATATGAGCTGAAAGAAGCCAGCAGTCAGTGAATGAGCTGAAGTTGTTGTCTCTCCTGACATGCCTATAAACATGATTTTGGAATGTAATGAGATGAGGATGTTAGTAGGGGAGGAGGGGCTTACACCTTACCTAGGGAGTGAGTTTGACCACCCATGAAGCATGGGAGAGAAATATTTTTTCACACAGGGTATACCTATCGGGTGTGGTTCTGATAGAAGTTACCTAGATTTGTAGAAACAAGACCTATGCCTACTGGGAATCTAATTTAGCTTTAAGAGGTAGGTAGCAATTTCATAAACAGGACAATTGGCTCCTTTTCTTCAGCAAACCAAAATCTTTTTACAAAAATAGCAAAGAAGGTGTTGAAGGGGAGTGCTTTAAATTGAGACTTAAGAGGCAGAGTGAACATATTATGCAATAAAATAAATAAAATTGTACACTTATGTTTTATAATATATTTTTATTTATTTCAGAGAAGGAGAGAGAGATAGAAACATCAATTATGAGAGAGAATCATTGATAGCCTGCCTTCTGCATGCTCTTTACTGGCGATTGAGCTCACAAACCTGGGCATGTGCCCTTGACCCAAATTGAACCTGGGACCTTTCAGTCCCCAGGCCAATGCTTTATCCACTGAGCCGAACCAGCTTGGACTATACAATTAATTTTGAAGCATTTAAAAAAAGTAGGTATTCAATAATAACAATAATAAGTTGTTAACTTTAAAGGTATACTATGGTTATGCAAGGAAATGTACTTTTTTTAGAGACTAGTTTTGAAGTGTATAAAAATGAAGAAATGTGATGTCTGAGGTTTTCTTTAAAGTTCTACAGAGAAAGAAAAATAGAGGAAAAGAAGGGAAGAAAGGAGAGAGAAAATGAATATGGCAGAATCATGATACTTGCTGAGTCTGGTAATGGAAGGGGGGTTTCCTTCCACTATTCTGCTTTTGCACATTTGGGGAAATTGCATATACAGGTGGAGAGATGTTAGGGCCATGACATAGAAGGTCAGGTCGGTTGTGTGTAGTGGGAGTTTGAGAGGGAGTTTTGAGAATTCCAGCAACTCTCATTTCTGCACTATAGTTGTATAATATTAGTTATTTACCCAACAAGAGGCCCAGTGCGTGAAAAATCATGCACTGGAGGGGAGGTCCCTTAGTCCCGCCACCCCCCCTCATAGGCCAGGAGCCCTCAGGGGCAACAGGCAGCCTGGCAATCAGGGGAAGGCAACCCCCCATCATACCTGTGCTGCTTCCACTGCCTGAAGCTCAAGCCTCAGCCAGCCCTGGTTACCTGAGTCTTGGGCGTCCCTGGGAGGTTGGGCAGCCGCCAAACAAGACTTGCCTGTGCCTCAGGCCTCCCCTGGGCAGCTGGGGGGCTGAGGGGATTGGGGGACTCCGGAGGCCTTTGACTGATCCATGGTAGGGATTCCCTATTCACAAGTTAGATCCCCAGTACGGAAAGGGACATCGTCCTGCCAGCTAGTCTGAGGCCTGAACTCATAAAGCCAAACCTGTCATCCCCCTGGATCCATCCCCTGGATTGAATTCAAATAATTGTGGACACTAAACACAGTTATATTCCTTTCAGCAAAATGCTAAGCTGGCATAAACCTTTGCTTAGTATCCGTGTCCTGTACTAAGAATATGAAACCCTTTGTGGAGGCTAGGTCATAATGTGAGAAGACTCTCCCCACATGTCCCTACTTCCCCTCAATCAAGGAGGTTGTAAACCAACTCTGAGCCACAGTCTTGCCCTGGGTTTTATGTCTGAAGAGTGGACACCACCAAGCCAGTTCCGGGAAAGCACTTAAGTGTACACAGTTGAAGGTCACTCTGGGCATTTGGGTGTATGGAGGACCACCCTGAGGGGCAATACAACCGAGTTAAATGGAGATGTCATACTGTGTGGTTGGATCTCATAGTCAACGGACAGTCAGCTCTCCAGCAAGAAACAGGCTCCCTGTCCACATGCCACTGCATTCTGGCCCTGGGCTGTCTCATTTGGCTCACTGAGTGGCCTGCAAGAGGAGCACCTGGGAAGAAGGCCACACACCCAAGCCCAGGGGCAGGGCTCCATGTGTGCCTCTCATCTCCCTTAATATGAGGGAGTCAGTCCTGCTTTTTCTCCTACTGCCAATCATGCAGTGCCAGGCACTCATGTGCTTGCTGCTCTCTTCTGGGTGTAAGCAGCTTCCTAGCTTGCAACACAGAGCACCTGGCCCTTCATACTTCACCCCCAACTGCCCCCCTTCTAGCCTGCTTGCCCCCAAATGCCCCCCCTGCTGGACTTCTCACCCCCTTCTTCCCTCCCCACTGGCTTGCTCACCCCCAAATGCCCCCCTGCTGGCCTGCTCACTTCAAATGCCTCCCCGTTGTCCTGATCACCTCCACTGACCCCCACTGATGACCTGCTCACTCCCAACTAGCCCTCCTGCTAGCCTGCTTACCCCCAACGACCCCTGCCATCCCATACTGGCCTGATCACCACCCCCCCGGGCGACCCAAGGTCCTAGGCCCTCCTTTTGTTCTTTTTCTTTTCAGCACCTCCTTGAGTGGAGGTCAGGGCCAGCTGGGAGCAAGTATCTAGGATTTATTTATGTTGTGTAATTGAAACTTTGTAGCCTTGAGCAGATGACAAGGCCGGCCAGCGCAGGCGAGAAGCTTGGCTTCCTCCATTGCCGGGGGTAACCCAAGCCTCCTGCTTCCTCCAGCTCCATGGCCGCCACCATCTTGTTTGGGTTAATTTGCACACTCGCTCCTGATTGGCTGGTGAGTGTGGCTTGGCATAGCAGAATGATGGTTAATTTGCAGGTTTCTCTTTTATTAGTGTAGATACTAGAGGCCCAGTGCATGAAACAGATTAAGTATTCTCCTTGGAAAACCTAAATGAAAAAAAGTGTCGAGGAACCTCCAACAAGTCTGCAAAACAATTGTTCACCTCCTTCCTATGGCATTTTGTATGTCCTCAACTTTTAAAGGAATAGTATAAGTAGGAAGAAAAATTACATATGGAATGATATCAATGTTTGGAGAAATCTAAATGTAAGCATCCTTTTGCTTATTGAAACGACATCAGCACCTGACTGATATGGAAATAATAAGATTGAAACAGAGATTGCACTTAAACAGAACCAGTTATCTTTCCTGATTACACCTCTGAATGAAATGAACAAAAGTGCCCCTTGATAGGGATATGTATTTTACTGTAGAACTACTCATGCACTTTCTCTTCAACTATTTGACATTTAAGGTACCATAAAGGGTATGCTCACCCAAACATCGAGTTATCATGAGGCCTCAGTATTTTTATCAATGAATGTAAACCAAAAACATGAACAGGAAACGTTTTCAAAAATTCACCTCTTGGCTTGTTGAGTGTATAGTTATCAACAAAACTTCCAACATTAATTTTAAAAATTACCACAAAAATGGGTGGTTTCTTAAAATTAATTTTATTAGAATAGTGTATGTGAAATTCATTGAAAAATTTGGAAGCTGGAACCTCATTTATTTAAGGACTTTAAAGTCTAGCATGTCAGATTGGGGGGCAGTGAGGGAATAAGCCCTGTTCATATTGGCTCAGTGAGACCTTTTTTCATTGCTACCTGGTATGCTACTGGGTTGGTGAAACACTTAATAAAGCCACTTGCACATCAAATTTACTCAGCTAAATTTTACCAATGTAGGTTTGAATTGATAATGTACTTTAGTGCAGAGAAAAACAAGAAGGCAAACAATAGCAAACTCCCCAGTACAGAATAGAACACATTATATACAATCCTCTGGGAAAGTGGACTAGAAAGGATGATTAAAGGAGAAGAAGGAACAGCATAAAGATTCTGACTATGACAAAAGGCTCCTTCTTGTGTTTCTTAAATGGACATTATGGGTATCAAAACCAAAGTTATTTTATATTTTTAGATATATTTATTTTTATTGTTTTCAGAGAGGAAGGAAAGAGTTAGAACCATCAATGGTGAGAGAGAATCATTGATTGGCTGCTTCCTACAAGACATCTATGGGCTTGGAGCACACAACCCAGGCATGTCCCAGACTGGGAATTGAACCCTGAGCTACTGGTTCAAAGGTCAAAACTCAACCCCTGAGCCAAGCAGGCCAGGCTTTGGCTCTTCTTTATTCAGAGGCTTCCCTTTAACAGCCCTGTCTCCCAGCTGCCCTAAATCCAACCTGCCTGACTGCTGTGCAGATGGGTAGACTCTGGATACATTCAATAGTAAGAAACCGACTATGTGTGCCTTACTCTCCCTGCTTGCTTTCTGATGGCCTGGAGACCCCCATCCATAGGGCCTTCATGTACAGGATCCCTGTGCACCACCAGTCACCACCTACCCAGGGCCCTTGTATGCCCATTTTTATAGATGATGTCTCTATCTAAACATGCACTTTCTAAGACTCATTGCCTTGGTAATGTGCCTAATTAAATATTTTGATGGAAAAATCCAAATTCTAATGAAGAATTTTGCTGCATTTCTGTGTTGTGGTCTCCAGAACAAATAAAGTGTCAAGTGCAGGACACCCTGTTGAGGGACAACATGCAGCAATGAGTTTTCTTTTGTTTTGCCTTGTTTTAATGTGGTGGGTTTTTTAATTGATTCTTTAGAGAGAGATGAATGTAGAGAGAAAGACAAAGAAGCATACATTGAGCCAGAAATATTAATGGTTGCCTGGGGACCAGATCTGCCACCTGGACATGTGGCCTGAACAGGATTCAAACAGGTGACCTTCGTAATGCACAAGACTATGCCTAGCCACACTGGCCAGGGTGCACTGACTTTCACTTTTCTTCCTTAACTTGCATCTGGTGGCTAATAATCACTATTAATACTAATAACAGTGGGCAATTCCATAACAGGACATGCTGACAAGGGCTTTACATAAGTTATCCCCACAAGTGAATCTCACCACAACGTAATGGGACACAGTCTCTATGTGTGGTGAGGAACCAACACCCAGATCATGCGATGTTTAGCCCACGCCCTTCCTCCCCCAGAACCTCCCCGTTTTTATACTTTTCCGAAATTCCAGAGGTTCTGATTCCCATCATGGACACTGTTCCCTGTCAAGGTGGAGATAGGAAGACAAGGTGCAAGTGAGAGACAGAGAGAGAGAGAGAGAGGAAAGAGAGAGAGAGAGAGAGAGAGAGAGAGAGAGAGAGAGAGAGAGAGAGAGAGAGAGAGGTAAGAGAGAAGCATTTTCTTGTTCTCTGATCCTCTTTCTTGGATTTTGGGGGGCTCCCTCTCTGTTATAGATATTTCAGCATTTTCTCTCCCCAATAGAAGTAGCAGAGTGTGTCTGGCCGGTGTGACTCAGTAGACCTATAATCCAAGAGGTCATAATTGAATTCTCAGTTGGGACTGATGCCTGAGTTCAGGACTGACTCCCCAGGGGGCATGTGCAGGAGACAGCCAACCAATGATTTTGTCTCATTATTGCGGTTTCTATCCTTCTCTCCCTCTCCCTTTCTCTCTGAAATTAATAGGAAATGTACTTAAGAAATGGTAAAATATGCTCCCAAGTTGATGGGCCCAAACTAGAAGAGGGGAAGGAAGAAGTTTATAAAGTAACGGCAATAAAAAGTACGAAGGGCCAGGTGCTTTGTGTGGCAAGCTAGGAAGCTGCTTACACCCAGCAGAGAGCAGCAAGCACATGAGTGGTTGGCACTGCATGAGAGGCAGTAGAAGGAGAAAAAGCAGGACTGACTCCCTCACATTAAGGTAGATGAGAGCACACATGGAGCCCTGCCCCTGGGCCTGGGTGTGTGGCCTTCTTCCCAGGTGCTCCTCTGGCAGGCCACTCAGTGAGCCAAATGAGACAGCCCAGGGCCAGAATGCAGTGGCATGTGGACACGGAACCTGTTTCTTGCTGGAGAGCTGATTGTCCGTTGATTATGGGATCCAACCGCACAGAATGACATCTCCCTTTCACTTGGTTGTATTGCCCCTCAGGGTGGCCCTCCATACACCCAACTCCCCAGAGTGACCTTCACCTGTGTCCCCCTAAATGCTCTCCCGGAACTGGCTTGGTGTTGTCCACTCTTCAGACACAAAACCCAGGGCAAGTCTATGGCTAATAGTTGGTTTACAACCTCCTTGATTGAAGGGAAGGAGGGACATGTGTGGAGAGTCTTCTCACATTATGACCTAGCCTCCACAAAAGGTTTCATATTCTTAGTACAGGACACGGATACTAAGCAAAGGTTTATGCCAGCTTAGCATTTTGCTGAAAGGAATGTAACTGTGTTTAGTGGCCACAATTATTTTAATTCAATCCAGGGGCTGGATCCAGGGGGATGACAGGCATGGATCTGTGAGTTCAAGCCTCTGACTAGCTGGAAGGATGTTGTCCCTCTCAGTACTGGGGATCTGGATTGTGAATAGGGAATCCCTACCATGGATCAGTCAAAGGCCTCCGGAGTCCCCCAATCCCCTCAGCCCCCCAGCTGCCCAGGGGAGGCCTGAGGCACAGGAATGTCATGGTTGGTGGCTGCCCAACCTCCCAGGGCCACCAAAGGCTCAGGTAACCAGGGCTGGCTGAGGCTTGAGCTTCAGGCAGTGGCAGCAGCACAAATATGATGGGGGGTTTGCCTTCCCCTGATTGCCACGCTGCCTGTTGCCCCTGAGGGCTCCTGGCCTATGAGGGGGGGTGTGGCGGGACTAAGGGACCTCCCCTCCAGTGCATGATTTTTCACGCACTGGGCCTCTTGATGGGTAAATAACTAATGTTATACAACTACTGTACAGAAATGAGAGTTGCTGGAATTCTCAAAACTCCCTCTCAAACTCCCACTACACACAACCGACCTGACCTTCTATGTCATGGCCCTAACATCTCTCCACCTGTATATGCAATTTCCCCAAATGTGCAAAAGCAGAATAGTGGAAGAAAATCCCCCTTCCATTACCAGACTCAGCAAGTATCATGATTCTGCCATATTCATTTTCTCTCTCCTTTCTTCCCTTCTTTTCCTCTATTTTTCTTTCTCTGTAGAACTTTAAAGAAAACCTCAGACATCACATTTCTTCATTTTTATACACTTCAAAACTAGTCTCTAAAAAAAGTACATTTCCTTGAATAACCATAGTATACTTTTAAAATTAACAATTTTTTATTGTTATCATGGAATACCAGAATTTTTAAATGCTTCAAAAATAATTGTATAGTCCTAGCTGGTTCGACTCAGTGGATAGAGCATTGGCCTGGGGACTGAATGGTCCCAGGTTCGATTCTGGTCAAGGGCACATGCCCAGGTTTGTGAGCTCAGTCGCCATTAGAGAGCATGCAGAAGGCAGGCTATCAATGATTCTCTCTCATAATTGATGTTTCTATCTCTCTCTCCTTCTCTGAAATAAATAAAAATATATTATAAAAAATAAGTGAATAATTTTATTTATTTTATTGCATAATATGTTCACTCTGCCTCTTAAGTCTCAATTTAAAGCACTCCCCCTTCCACACCTTCTTTGCTATTTTTGTAAAAAGATTTTGGTTTGCTGAAGAAAAGGAGCCAATTGTCCTGTTTTTGAAATTGCTACCTACCTCTTAAAGCTTAATTAGATTCCCAGTTGGCATAGGTCTTGTTTCTACAAATCTAGATAACTTCTATCAGAACCACACCCGATAGGTATACCCTGTGTGAAAAAATATTTCTCTCCCATGCTTCATGTGTGGTCCAACTCACTCCATGCGTAAGGTGTAAGCCCCCCTCCCCAGCTGCCCAGGGCAGGCCTGAGGCACAGGGTTAGGGTTAGGTTAGGGTTAGGGTTACTACATTACATTCCAAAATCATTTTGATAGGCATGTCAGGAGAGACAACAACTTCAGCTCATTCACTGACTGCTGGCTTCTTTCAGCTCATATTAACTAGATGTCTTTCAGGCAAGAAGTGCCTCTAAAACATCTAGTCAAGAACTTTGGGGAAATAACATACACCTGACCCACACCCTCTGTTCCATTGCTCAAAACTCTGCAGAAGTTTCAAGGGACTCAATTAAAACTCTTCCATTAACTGCGGGAGGTCTTTAATAGGTTTAAATTGCGACAGACTCACTTCAATTTGAGAGCTACAGGAGAGAAATCCAAGGGCTGTCATGAAATGACTTTGTTCTCAAAGAGTACTTAAGTCTCTGAGAGCAGATTGTCTGACAAACTTTTTCCCTGGGGCATAAGTCTGTCAGCTATTTCAACATGTGTTCCAAAAACAGTGCCAGAGGACCCTAGAATATTCATTGGATCCTTTGGCTGTGGGCAAGGGATGCTTCCCTCTTTCCTCTGATAGAGTAAGTGTAAAGTGGTAGAAGCCCCTTCTCTGCCTGCTGTGATTTGCCCCTTCTCTGCCTGCTGTGATTTGCACAATGTCCTTAGAACTGGGAGGAAGTCAGAGCCTCTGCATTGAGTGAGAGACCCTGGCCCCCATCCTGGGGCTTTGAAAGGAGCCTCTGTGTCCCATGGGACATTCAGGGCTGGCCTTGGGCGATGTCTTACCCATTCTCCTTGCTGCTGTGGAATGGTTGGGATATGGTTCCAAGGTAAACACCATGTTTCCCCCCATGAAATCATTCCCCGAAGAAGGCCTTGTTAACAGATTGAAAGGACATATAAGTTTCAAACCAGATGTGTGTTGTTTATGTGAGTCAAACCTCTGGTTATTTGAAAAAGGAAGCTCTTGGGAGACATGCTTCTGATGAGGACCAGATTCTGGAACCTGATACCCTGCGCAGGGCAGTGCGCCTGCCTCCTGCTGGTAATACAGGGAATGCCAGAACCTCTGGGGCTGTGGAAAGCTGTCTCTTGACCCCTCTTTGCCTTCACTGTCAACAGAGAGCAAGTGGACAGGTCATAAGGGTTCAGAGGCAGCAGGTGAGGCAGCCACCACGATGGGTTCTGCTTTGGGGAAGCAGGGAAAAGAGTTCCAAGCCCTTGTCAAGGGCTGTTTTCGAATGACTGTTTAAGGTTCTCACTTTATTATTTTTTCACAGGAATAAGGCAAGAGAATGTGTCCTGCACCTTTCCCATTAGGGCAGCACAAAGTGAGGGCACCTGAGGCAGGTGGTTTTTCTCTCATTCTTTCTCCTCCCTGGGATCCTCCCAAAGTGCCCAGGAGCTAGAGGCTGCCATGTGGCCTTTGGGCTGGGGGTCAGTGTAGGACAGTGCCTGGCCTCTGCTGGGGTTTCAGCCAGGGAGGGGTCCCGGTGAGAGCACTTGTGGAGGGAGACCAAGCAGAAGCAGCTCCTGGGCTCCAGGACACCAGCAGGTGCCTGTCACAGTGCCCGCCCTGTGAGCTGAGTGTTTCCTGACTCAGGAGTCACTTTGCCCTTTTGCTACCTTGTTCTCCCTGTTTGCCACCCCCTTTGGCCCTTTCTTCTCTTCCCTGCCCACCTCCATCCCCAGCTCACGTGACCCGTGTGAGTTCCTAGCAGGAACTCTTCCAGGGAGACAGTAAGGTCCAAATGGAAGCAGAGTCTGGTGACAGCCAGGGCCCAAGTCAGTTTCACCCCAAGGTCCTGGTTCAAGGACTGATCAGGGAGGCCACCCGTGGCCTGGAACTAGCTTCCTATCATGAGACTTGCTCCCCATCACCATGGCTCTACTTCCAGTTTTTCTACTTAACACTCGGATGGATTACAGTGACTATTTGGTCTAAGACCTCAAAAAGGACATTTCTACAGTATAAAGACTTCAACTCTTGAAGACCTGTTCCTTGCCTCTGGCCCTTTAAGTTGCGCCTGCAGGCCAGCCCTGGGAGCCACGGAAACATAAGAATGTTTGGTTTCCTCATCTCTGTTACAGCCTGACAGTTGCTACCATTTGTACCTCTGAGACGTCCTCCTCCTGCCTTCTGTATTGGCTGGGTAACCATTACGCTTTATTTTTTTACCCTAGTTAAGAGAGCCCTAAGATTTCTTGAGTGGGTGTCCATGTAAACCCTTTATTTGCTCTGTGAACAGTTTAACTGTCATCAGCAGTCCTGCAGAGAGGTGAATGTAGGCCACCTTTATTTGTTTATCATTTATGTTAAAACTTGTTTTTTGTAAAAACATGTTTTTATTGCTTTTAGAGAGAGAGGAAGGGAGAGGAAGAGAGAAAGAAACATCAATGATGAGAGAGAATCATGGGTCAGCTGTCTGCATGCCCCCTACTAGGGATCCATCTCACAAACCGGGCATGTACCCTGGACAGGAATCAAAACATGAACTCATGGTTGATAGGGCAATGCTCTACCACTGAGTCACACCAGCCTGGACTGGCTCCTTAATTAGACAGAAATGAGCACCATCACATTTGTAGGCTGGTCTACAAGCCTCTTAGCTGATAGCTTGGTCGAATCACAGGGCCTTGCTCCTTTCATGAATCTAACTCATATTTCTCTTTATAAATACTCAGCTTTCTTAGATCCTTTTATGTTATAACTAGAGGCCCAGTGCACAAATTCGTGCATGCTGCGGGGCTGGGCCTGTTGGGAGGAGGAGATGGTGGGAGGTTGGGAGGGTGGCCCTCCCTAATCAGGGAATGATCAGGACCTTCAATCAGGGCTGGGATGATTGGGGGAAGGAGCTATGGGAGACTGGCTGGTGGGCCTTACTCTTGATTTGATTTGTGGGGCCGATTGGGGGCACGGCCAGCCATGGTAAGGGGCTGTGGGTTGTGGGCTGGCCAGCCTCGCCCCAAATGGGTTTTGTGGGTGAGCTGATCACGTGCCAGTGACCTGGGGAAGGGCCATGGGTGGTTGGCTGGTTGGCCCTGTCCCTGATTGGGATGGGGGGTCCTCTCTGGGGTGGAACTGGGGGGAAGGGGCTGCAGGAGATTGGCTGGCCAGCCCTGCCCCCTGTTGAGGTGGGGTGGCAATCAGAGGTGGGGCTGTCCAGGGGGAGGGGCTGTGGGCCAATCAGGGTGGTGTGGGCCCATCATGGGTGTGGCCAGCCAGGGGAAGGGGCAACAGGATGTTGGCTGGCTAGCTCTGCCCCCTATCGAGATGGGCTGGCAATCAGGGGTGTTGCTGGCAAGGGGGAGGAGCTTTGGGCCAATCAGTGTGGTGGGGGCCCATCAGAATGTGGCTGACCAGGGGTAGGGGCTGCAGGAAGTTGCCTGCCCAGCCCTACCCCCTATTGTGGTGGGGGGGTGCGATCAGGGGCGGGCCAGCCTGGGGGAGGGGCTTCAGGCCCTGGTGGGCTGGGCTGATCAGGGGCACAGCTGGCCAGGGAGTTAGGGAGGGGGTGTTTGGCCGGCAGGACCCGCTCTTGAACGCGATTGGAGAGTTTGATCAGGGGCAGGCCATCAGGGGGGATGGGCTGCGAGTTTGGCCGCCGGCCCCACCTCCTGATCAGCCAGTTCGCTGGCCACAGTGGGCGTCATAGCAACCAGTTATTAGGTCGTTATGGCCATTACAGTAACTACCTTTTTATATTTATAGATTAGCAGTCCTGTGCTCTACATTCATGGACTGGGGAGAGGGGGGAGGGTCCCTCAGCCAGGCTGTGCCCTCTCACAGTCTGGGACCCCTGGGGGTTTCTGCCTGCTCCCCAGAGGCAGGAGAGGCTCCCGCCACAGCTGCTGCCCTCACTAACTGTGAACCTAGCTTCTGGGTGAGTGGTGCTCCCACTGTGGAAGCGCATTGACCACCAGGGGGAAGCTCCTGAATGGAGCGTCTGCCCCCTGGTGTTCAGTGCACATCATAGTGACCAGTTATTCCGCCATTTAGTCAATTTTCATATTAGGGTTATATTATTATAGAACTAAGGCCCAGTGCATGAAATTCATGCACTCAGAGGGAAGGGGGGCGTCAGCCTGGCCTATACCTTCTTGAAGTCTGGGAGCCCTTGATGGGTATCCGACTGATGGCTTAGGCCTGCTTCCCATGAGAGTGCACTGACCAGCAGGGGGCAGCTCCTGCATCGAGTGTCTGCTCCCTGGTGGTCAATGTGCATCATAGCTACTGGTTGCTCCACTGTTTGGTCGATTTGCATATTTGCCTTTTATTATATAGCATAAGACTACAGACCTGGTGCATGAATCTGTGGATATTGAAAGGAAATTAATTACAAGGTGGCCAACGGGGTGGGACTTGTCAAGATGTGCCAGAAATGCCCTGGAGCCAACCTCCCATGGTCCCTTCCCAGCCAGCCATACCTGGGGCAGCACAGGGGTTCAAAGGGCATCTGCAGAGTCAGCGGAATCGCTCCAGGAGGTGGTGTTCCTTGGCCTGGCCTGCGGGCATCAGGCCGAAACTGGCAGCCCAACTTCCCCCAAGGGGTCCCAGAGTTCAAGTTGGCATTCTGCAAAGTTGCTATCACTCGGCAGGCACTGCGTTGAGAGTTTGCCCCCTGGTGGTCAGTATGGGTCTTACCTACCAGCTGGCTAATCAGACAGTAAGTTGCCTAGCCTTTTATATATAGAGAGAGAGGCCCAGTGCACAAAACTCGTGCAAGGGGGAGTGGACAGAATTCGTGCAAGGGGGAGTGGCGTGTCCCTCGCCCAGCCTGAACCCTCTCCAATCTGGGACCCCTCGAAGGATGTCCGACTGCCGGTTTATGCCCAATCCCACCGCTGGCTCCAACCACTCGCATGCCTACCTTCCTGATTGCTCCTAAACACTTCTGCCTGCCAGCCTGATCACCATCTAACCAATCCCCTGCCAGGCTGTTTGATGTCTAACTGCTCTCCTACCAGTCTGTTTGATCCCAACTTCCCTCCTCTGCCAGCCTGTTAACCCCTTAACTGCCCTCCCCTGCAGGCTTGAATGCCCCAACTGCCCTCCCTTGCAGGCCTAGTTCCTCCCAACTGCCCTCCCCTGCTGGCCTGATCACCTGTTTGATCCCAACTACCCTCCTCTGCAATCTGGTAACCCCTTAACTGCCCTCCCTTGCAGGCCTGTTCCCTCCCAACTACCCTTCCCTGCTGGTCATTTTATGATGGCCATCTTGTGTCCACATGGGGGCAGGATTTTTGACCACATGGGGGCAGCCATCTTGTGTGTTGGAGTGATGGTCAATCTACATATTACTCTTTTGTTAGATAGGATAGATGCCTGGTGCATGGGTGGGGACCAGCTGATTTACCCTGAAGGGTGTCCTGTATCAGGGTTCCCTTGGGGTGTGAGGTGGCCTGGGTGAGTGGCTTGTGGTGGTTTGCAGGCCGGCCATGACACCTGGCGACCCAAGCAGAGGGCTGATATCTGGGGTTTATTTATCTTCTACAATTGAAACTTTGTAGCCTGGAATGGAGCCAAGCCTCCTGCTTGCTCGGTGGTGGCAGCCATTTCTGTTGGGATTTATCTATCTTCTATAATTGAAACTTTGTAGCCTTAAGCGGAGGCCTGGGCCAGACAGGGTGTGTGGAAAGCTTGGCTTCCTCCATTGCTGGAAAACCAAAGCCTCCCTCCTGCTCTCTCTGTGGCCCTAGACATCTTGGTTGGGTTGATATGCATACTCGATCCTGATTGGCTTGTGGCCATGGCTTGTGGGCGAGGCTTGTGGGTGTAGCAGAGTGATAGTTAATGTGTATATTCCTCTTTTATTAGATAGGATATATATATATATGTATATATATACTAGGAGCCCGTTGCACGAAGTTTCGTGCAGTAGACTTTTCCTTCACCTGGCTGCCTGCACCAGTTATCTGCCAGCAGCAGTTTTCCTCTGGCCACCCGCCAATCAGAGCGCCTCCCGCCAGCACGATCGGATACCCCGAGAGGAACTCCGATCGAGGAGGCGCTCCGATCGGGCGGGTGGCCAGAGGAAAACTGCTGCTGGTGGAAAACTGGTGCCAGCAGCCACGCAATCGGCCACCCCGAGTTTCACCACCTGCGTCTTCCGCAGCGCCGGCCTAAGCAGCGCCAGCCATTTAAGCCGGTGAGAGGAGCGAGTCCCCGCCACCCCGCTCCTACCGCCAGCCAATCGGCCACCCTGAATCCCACCCCCCGCGCCACCAGCCGGCCGAATCGTGGGCGTAGCGGAGTGATGGTAATTTGCATATTATTATTTTATTAGGTATGATATGTATATATATATATGATAAGATATATATATATATATATATATATATATAGGATATGTATATATATGCAATATATATATATGTGTGTGTGTGTGTATATATATATATGTATATATATATGTGTGTGTGTGTGTATATATATATATATATATATATATATATATATATATATATACATATACATCCTAGAGGCCCAATGTACAAATTTGTCAAATTTGTGCATGGGTGGGTCCAGCTGGTCTGCCACAATGGGGGCCAATCAAGCTGGGCTGGAGGGTGGGAGGGGCCGTGGGCAATTGGCCAGCCAGCCCTACTCCCAAACTGGGTGTTGGAGGCCAATTGGGGGCTGGGATGGCCAGAGGGCGGGGCCTGTTGGGGCCCAGATCAGGCAGGTTGGCTGCCGCAGTGCTCGTTATAGCCACCAGTCATTCCGGTCATTGTGGTCACTGGGCTTTTTATATATAGACTGGAGGCCTGGTGCACGAATTTGTGCACGGAGGGGGGTTGTCCCTCAGCCCAGCCTGTACCCTCTCCAATCTGGGACCCCTCAAGGGATTGGGCCTAAACCGGCAGTCGGACATCCCTCTCACAATCCAGGACTGCTGGCTCCCAACTGCTTGCCTGCCTGCCTTCCTGATTGCCCCTAACTGTTTCTGCCTGCCAGCCTCATCACCCCCTAACCACTCTGCTGCCAGCCTGTTTGCCCCCAACTTCCATCCTCTGCCGGCCTGGTCACTCCTAACTGTCCTCTTCTGCCGGGTTGATCACCTCCAACTGCCCTCCCTTGCAGGCCTGGTCCTTCTCAACTGCCCTCCCTTGCAGGCCAGGTCCCTCCCAACTGCCCTCTCCTGCTGGCCATCTTGTGGTGGCCATCTTGTGTCCACATGGGGGCAGGATCTTTGACCACATGGGGGCAGCTATATTGTGTGTTGCAGTGATGATCAATCTGTATATTACTCTTTTATTAGATAGGATAGAGGCCTGGTACAGGGGTGGGGGCCAACTGGTTTGCCCTGAAGGGTGTCCCTGATCAGGGTGGGGTTCCTTTGGGGCATGGGGCGGCCTGAGCGAGGGGCCTGTGGTGGTTTGCAGGCTGGCCATGCCCACTGGCAACCCAAGCGGAGGCCCTGGTATCTGGAATTTATTTTTCTTCTACAATTGAAACCATGTAGCCTGGAGCAGAGCCAAGCCTGGGGCTCCCTCCGAGGCCCGCAGCCATTTGTGTTGGGGTTATAATTGAAACTTTGTTGCCTTAAGTGGGTGGGCCCGGCCAGGGTGTGTGGAAAGCTTTGCTTCCCCTGTGGCCGGCGGCAACAACTGGCCTGCTCTCTTAAACTCCATTCTGCCGCCATTTGTTTGAATTTGTTTACCTTCTATAACTGAAACTTTGTAGCTTGAGTGGAGGCTTAGGCCTGCAATGGCTGGCAGAAAGCTTGGCTTCCTCTGTTACCTAGGAAACCTTGCTCTCTGTGGCTGTAGCCATCTTGGTTTGGGTTAATTTGCATACTCGCTCTGATTGGATGGTGGGTGTGGCTTGTGGGCGTGTCGGAGGTATGGTTAATTTGCATATTTGTCTATTATTAGATAGGACTAGCGTTCCCATTGCAGGAAGAATACTGCAATAGGGTTTCTGCTGCACTCTACCCCACCCTACCTGCTCTCCTACCTTCTCCCCCGCCCCGCCTGGGCTCTACCCTTCTCCCCTACCCCGCCTTATCCACCAGCCAACCTGAATTTCTCCTTTCTCCCCTGGTCCCACCTGGGCTCCTCTCTTCTCTCCCGCTCTGCCTTCTCTGCATGCCCGCCGGTTTTTCTCCCTTCTCCACCAGCCCCCCTGCTCTCCTTCCTTCTCCCTTGGTCCCGCCTCTGCTCCTCCCTTCTCCTCCCCCAGGCTGGCTTGCTTGCTTCTCCAGAGCTTTGCTCCCTTCTGAAACTCTTGGCTTTCTTTCTACGCTGTCTTGATATGCAAATTAACCGCCATCTTGGTTGGCGTAATTGCCATACTCGTTCTGATTGGTTAGTGGGTGTGGCTTGGCCGGTGGGAGTGGCTTGGACGTAGTGAAGGTGCAGTCAATTTGCATATTTGTCTACTATTAGGTAGGGTAACGCAATATAAAATTGACCATTTTAACCACTTTTAAGTGCACAGTTTAGCCGCATTTAGGACATTAACATTGCTGTGTCATCATCACCACCATCATCTCAACAACTTTTTCACCTCCCCAAACTGAAACTGTCTTGAATGAACCCTCCTCTCCCTAGCCCCTGGCACCCACAGTTGTTTTCTGTCACTCTGAGTTTGATTGCTCTATGTACCTCATATACATGAAATGATACAGTACTTATGTCTGTGTTACTGACTTATTTCACTTGGCAGAATGTCTTCATAGTTTATCCATATTGTAGCATATGTCCAAATTTCCTTCCTTTTCTTCTTAATATATTTTTATTGATGTCATACAGGAAGGGAGAGGGAGAGATAGAAACATCACTGATAAGAGAGAGTCGTTAATCGGCTGCCTCTTGCAAACCCCTCTACTGAGTATCAAGCCCGAAACCCAGGCATGTGTCCTGATGGCAATCGAACCGCCAACCTTTTGGTACATGAGACAATTTTCAATCAACTGAGCCACACCAGCCAGGGTCACTTTCATTTTTATGGGGCATAGAGAAGCCAATATATGCTCATTATTAAAATGATCATGGGATTTTCTTTTCATTTATACTATGTTTTGTTGTTAATCCTTACCTGAGGATATTCGACCCCTTGGTTTTTAGAACAAGTGTAAGAACAGGGAGGACAGGGACTGATGAAGACAGAGAGAAAGAGAAAGAGACAGAGAGAAGCCTTAATGTGATAGATACATCAATTATTTGCCTCCTACATGCACCCTAACTGGGGCTAGGGATTGAACCTGAAACTCAGGCATGTGCCCATTACCAAATTGAACGTGTGACCCTAGAGTGGGCTGATGTTCTACCCACTTAGCAACACAGACCAGGTCTAGTATTTTCTATTTTGATATGAATAAATGTCAACCCATATTACGACAGCCAGAAAGTACCGTGTCAACAGTAAGGGCTTTGGAGCCTGGGTGTGCTATTTATATATCTGTGACCTTGAGTAGGTTACTTAAACTCTCTGTGCTCAGGATCCTCATCTATGAAATGGATTCATAGCCATATATGTATTAGTGGGTCATATTAACTGAATGCATTAATATTCATGTGTTTGAAGTAGGGCATGGCCCATACAGAACACAATATACACATGTAAGAAATCTTTGAAGCGGTGCAAAGATGGGCTGGCATGGTTCTGAGCCCCACACTCTACCTGACCACAGCTCTTGCACTTTAGGGGTTCTTTCTCCTGGTGGACCATTTCCTGTTGGCTGGACATTCCTCACCCATCCCCATTCCCTGCAGTTCCCAAGTATATGTGCCATCTCCGATCTTCTGAACGCTCAGGCCCTTCCACATGGACTGTTGGTAAAATGTCTAAATAAGATATAAGGAGACTTTCTAATTTGGTCTTCAGGAAAGACATATCCCCATCCCCCCAGGTGCAGACACAGACTCACCCAAAGGTCCACAAGCTGGCATGTTTTCCTGCAAAGGCAGCCTTCTCCTCCCTGACTCCCTCACTCCACCAAAACTCACTGGGCCTGGGATCCATTCCCTCATCCCTCTGTTGGCGAGGACGTCATCAGACAGGCTGTCAACCCATCCCATCTCATGAGGGAACTTTCCAATGGGTAACATGTAGAGGGCATTTTCCCCTGGGGAGTCAATACTCTACTGGGCATATCAGGCTTCCCAGCAAGGAGCTAGGGTTTGGAGGAGCCAAATAGCTTCTTCCTGGGGAGCTCCCTATGGAATTCACTCTGAGTGGGCCTCATTCCCTCATGTTAATCAGCAGAGAGAAGCCCTGGGAACCCCATTTTCTGGTTAGTCCAGCAACTGCTCCCTTGGGTTCAAATGAAAAAGAGATCCAAATAAGTTGGCCCACAATCTAGATGTTGCTTCACACGATATACTTGCTTCATGCAGAACACATCAAGATATTTTTAACTTGCACCCGAAAGAAGCCAACATGTAAAGGTGGGATTTTGAGCGAGGGATGAGCAAAAAAGTAAATAGACATGACTTATTTTAGGCAACATATAAATCTTCAAGGCCATGTTTATTTTTAACTACGAAAGTAAGTATGTTTTCCATTACAAACCATGCAAATTACAAAAAATACATACATAGAAATGAAAATCTTCCCCTCTCAGCTGATCTGTGTACTTCCTTCTAGTTTTTAAAAAAGTATGTATGTATCTATTTGTAAATATAAATAAAATTACATCTTTATGTATTTCTTTTGACAAAATGGTCATACCATATGTATTATTATGCACTTTTTTTTGGTATGATACAGAAATTTCTTCAGACAGTTCAGTCTGGGTAATAGTCATGTAATAATGCACTTTAATCCTGAATGTAACATAATTGAGTTAAACACTCTTCTATTAATAGACATTTAAGTCATTCCAGTTCTTCTCTCTGATAAATGATGATGAAACTAGCATCTCATGCATTTTCACATCTCTTACTTTGGACTTTGGGAAACTTCTTATGTTGAAACCCTTAAGGTGTCCGGCCTGAAGTTGGAGGTGTCCCTGTTTGCCAGGCTCAACAAGAACTGGGCATTCCGGATGAGATCTACTATGGCCAGGATCTGATGCTGCTGGCCAACTTCCGGGGGCCGGTGTCCCTGATGTTCAGCACTCTGGGATCTGGGCCAGCTGGATCTGTGCCCAGTTCCCACACTTCTTCCGCACCTGCTACAACTCCTCCGCCCTTCATCTCTACCTCAGCTGATTCTACCTCACGCTAATGGTGGCCTGGAACTTTATCACAGACCTTTCTGGCCAAACCACCCTAGAGTTTCCACCTAAGTTTCCTGTTAACAAAGACATGGTCCACAGTAAGCGCATCTCCTACGTGCTGCCGCTGGGTGTCCTGGCCTCCATCTTCTCCCTCAAAAGCGTCATGATTTTCTCCACGGATAGCTGTTCCATGGAGCAGGAGAAAGCCAAACTGTCAAGGCCAAAGTTCTGAATGAGGGCCTGCCCTCTGCAATGGCTGGCAGGAGCTTTCCTGAAGAAATGTCCTGTGTACACTTCAGAGAGTTGTAACCATCCAGACGTTCCCAATAAAACAGGCTTGGCTTTCCAGAGTGTATCTGAAGCTCCTATTCTCCTCTCCTGCTCTCTTCTGCAAGCGGTTTTTTTCTTTGAAGCTGCTTGCGTGCTGAAATCTGTAGGCAAACATATTCTGTATATACTGTCACAACTCAAAGGCCCTGGCTCCGTGGTTGAGCATCAGGGCACATGCCCCTTTTGCAGGCTGAATTCCCAGTCAGGGGATGTTTCTCTGTCTCTCTCACCCTTTCTTTCTCTGAAATCAATAACAAACATTTATTTTTAAAGACAATAAGGACAAAGTGAACACATTTTCAGATAAAGAACCTACAATCAGAGACACTTTTGCAAGAAAGTTATTGGACACAGAATGAAGGAACTGGATGCAGAACCAGTGGTGAACACAAAATTGGTGAGTATGTGGGTAAAGCTAAACCAGAAATGATGATAAGTTTTAAATACTGCCTGTATTATGAAGTTCACATCTAAATATATGTATAATGGAGGGATACGCAGATTTGTCCGGGACGCCGTCACATCATGACCTTTCACAGGGTGGGCAGGGTTGTGGGGCCCCAGGGTGGCACTCGAGGTCTAAGCAGGATTTTGTTCCACCCAGGCAGACTAGCCTGGGGCCTGCAGCCCAATCCCAATGCTGACCAGTGGTTTACTAAACTTTATTGGAGTTACTCCCCCACCCCCTGCCCCAGGACCCCACTGCCCTCAAAAGGTTGCCACATCAGCATCCTGACAGGTGGGCAGCCTGAGAGAGCTGAGTGAGGTGCTGACTACAGGGAGCCACGGAGGGGTGGGGCTGCTGGAGCCAAGCTACAGGGAGTCTGAGGAGATTGCCTGAACGAAGATGTAGCTTCAGCAAAGCATCCAGCTCAGAGCCACAGCCGAGGGGTCCGCAGGCAAGCAGACAAACTTCTGCCTGAGGATTGGCTCCAGGGCGAGCGCTGCAGCATTGGCGAAGCTGCTGGCCAGGAGGCAGGTAGCCCAAGGGGCACAGAGCTGTGCCACGGCTAGGTGCACTGCAGGGGCCTTGTGCAGGGGCAGGGGTGGGCAGGTGGGGATCTGCTTGCCAGCAGAGAGTGAGGTTCTACAGTGGCCCCATGACTCAGGTTGGTCCGGTGTGAAATGCTGATATGGAAGGATGCTGGTGCGGAGGTGCGCAGTCCCTCAGCTATGAGGTGGTGTTTGAGGGGAGGTGCCACCTCAGCAGAGGGATGCCTCATTGCTGGGTACCCCAATGTGGTGGTTCGGAAAAGCTCCTAGTGCTAATTGGCATCACTGTGGCCTGCACACTTGAGAGGCTGTGACACAAAAGCAAGCCTGCCTTGGCACAAAAGCAAGCCCCCAGTTCCCATGTGCCTGCATAGAGAGTGCAAAGCCTACCACCTGCTCTCCAGAAGCGGGGGCCATAAAGAATAGGAGCGGGGGCAGGTAGAGAAAAGGATGTGGAGCATCCACGATGAAGAGGTGCTGGAGAACAAGGCTCAGAAGCCTTCCGGGGATGTTAGTTCTATTTGCCTCATGGCTGTCCCTTAGGAAAGGTGGAGAGTGCAGTTGTGAGGGCTCCCTGCATCCTGAGTCCAGTTGCACAGGCAACTGGAATTGGCCTCAATATCCTGGTCTGTAAAAAGGATTAACATGTCCCAGGGCCTTCACTGAGCTTTCTGGGACATTTGAAATTCTATATAAAGTAAGTGAGGGAAGAAGTGAGAAAGAAAAGGAAGGGTGAACAATACAAGTGACCTCTAGGCCTATTGTCACTTAAATTGGGAGTATAGTCAATAGTGTTGTAATGATGGTATGATGCCAGGTGGGTACTGGAAATATCAGAGAACACATTGTAAAGAATATGATTGTCTGACCACTATTCTGTTGAGAAGCCAAAACCCTATTTTGTAAAAACTGCTGTTTGGAATTTTCTGCTGTTTTTCTTAGACGGCCTCTTATTCTAAAAAAATAACTTTGCTTTCTAGCCTGCTTTAGCCTGCTTGAATAATGAGGACAATAAACTTAGCTGTCTGACCTTGTAGGCCAGAGACTAGATATGCCCATAAATTTAGCTGTCGGACCTTGTAGGTCAAGACTAGTTATGCCCATAATTTTTAGAACTGTGCTTGTTTTCAAAGACAGCAGTGAGATAACCACTAATTGCACAGAGGGCTGGTTCCTTAATAAAAAGGGAAGTTCTGCTTGTAGCTTTGCTTAGAATTTGAATTCATTTTCTCTAAGCCCACCACAGTGAATAAAGTGTAACTCCAAACTTTCCTGCATTGTATGATTATTCCGGTCCTCTGTAACACTGTAACTAATATAAAACCTGAAACTAATTCTATATAATAGAAAGGTAATATGCAAATTGATCCTCACACCCTTGCATCACCAGATGGCCACCCTCACATTATCACCCAATGGCCGCCCCCATGTCATCACATGATGGCCACGAGAAAATAGCCAGCCACACTTCATCACAATATGACCACCACATGTCATCACAAGGTGGATGCCACAAGATGGCCGCCACCACATCATCACAAGATGGCCACCCTAATGTCACAAGATGGCTGCCCCACGTCATCACAACATGGCCACATCTATGTTCTCACAAGATGGCTGCCACAGGATGGCCACTCCCACATCCTCATATTATGAGCACCCAGACGTCATCACAAGATGGCCACCCCATGTCGTGACAACATTGTCAAACTCTTTTGTCACAAGATGGTCACTGTCACATCATCACAAAATGTCCACACCCACGTTGTCACAATATGGCTGCCCCATGCCATCACAAGCGGGTTCTAAGGGAAGGGTAGTTGGAGGTGAACAGGTCTTCAGGGAAGGGCAGTTAGGGGCAATCAGGCTGGTAGGGGAGGGCAGTTAGGGGTGACTAGGCCTGCAGGGGAGGGCAGTTGGAGGCAACCATGCTGGCAAGTGAGGGCAGTTAGGAGTGACTGGGCCAGCAGGGGAGGTCAGTTGGGGGAGACCAGGCTGGTAGTGGAGGGCAGTTGGGGGAGACCGAAGCCTGCAGGGGAGGGCATTTGTGGGGGACCAGGCCAGCAGGGTAGGGTAGTTGATGGGACCATGCCTGAAGGGGAGGTTAGTTGTGGGGGACCAGGCCTGCAAGGGAGGGCAGTTGTGGGGGACCAAGCCTGCAGGGGAGGGCAGTTGGGGGCGACGAGACCAGCATGAGAGAGCAGTTAGGGGCAATCAGCCTTACAGGGGACGGCAATTAGGGGTGACTGGGCTGGCAGGTGAGGGCAGTTAGGGGCAACTAGGCCTTCAGGGAGGGCAATAAGGAACAATTTGGCTGGCAGGGGAAGGCTGTTGAGGGGGGACAGGAATATAGGGGAGGGCAGTTGGGAGGGACAATGCCTGCAGGGGAGAGCAGTTGAGGGGGACGAGGCCTGCAGGGGCGGCTACAATGCTATCAAGGGATGGCAGTTAGGGGTGACTAGACCAGCAGGGGAGATCAGTTGGGGGAGAGCAGGTAAGAAGTGTTGGGCAGTTGGGGAGGACCAAGCCTGCAGGGGAGGGGTTTTTGGGGGGACCAGGCCTCCAGTGGAGGGGAGTTTGGGGGACCAGGCCTGCAGGGGAGGGCAGTTGAAGGAGACCTGCCAGCAGTGGAGGGCAGTTGGGGAAACCCAGGCCTGCAGGGGAGGGCAGTTAGGGGTCATCAGTCCAGCAGAGGAGAGTAGCTGAGGGTGACATTGCTGGCAAGGGAGGGTAGATAGGGGTGACTGGGCTAGCGAAAGAGGGCATTTGGGGTAGACCAGGCCTGCAGGGGAGGGCAGTTGGAGGAGACTTGCCGGCAGTGGAGGACAGTTTGTGGGGGACACAGGCCTCCAGGGGAGGGTGGTTGGGAGATCAAGGCCAGACAGGGAGGGCAGTTGGGGGGTATGAGGCCAATCATGGAGGGCAGATGGGGAAACCCAGGACTGCAGCAGAGGGTCATTGCGGGGGACGATGCCTGCAGGGCAAGGGAGTTGGGGGGGACCAGACCAGCAGGGGAGTGCAGTTGGTAGGACCCAGGCCTGAACGTGTGGTAATCAGGGGGAGACCAGGCTGCCAGGGGAGGGTAGTTGGGGCAATTAGGATTGCAGGGGAGCGCAGTTAGGGGTGACTGGACCAGCAGGGGAGGTTAGTTGGTGGAGAACAGACAAGATTATGGAGACAGCTTAGTACTTTGTTCAAAGTTAAACACACATACAGTTACAGTATGACCCACGCACAGGTCTCACTCCTACCTAACACTCCAGAAATGAGAACATATACCATGCAAAGGTTTAGACACAAATGTTCTCAGAGATGGAAGGTGTAAGAGCCAAAACTTAAAATGGATCTAAATGTTCCCAAACTGACGAAGGGATAAACAAACTGTGGTATACCCATACAATGGGAGATGGCTCTGCCATTGAAAGGAATGGTCTGCTCCCAGGAGCTACAATACAGATGAACCTTGAAAATATTATGCAAAGTAAGAAGGGCAGACACCAAACGTCACACCAAGTGCAACTTGGCTGCACTTGTAAGGTTGGTATGGCGCTCCATTGTATGGATGTAGCATACATTATTTCACCAAACCCTACTGTTGGGTTTGCCATGGTTTCCCATTGTTTAATGTAACATAGCACTGTGATGCCCATCACTATCTTAAAGTATTTATAACCAATCTTAATTGGGTCTTTCAAAAAATGTCCATAGTGGAACTGCCTGTTTGAAAGTTTGAACATATTTTTGCTGAATTTTGAGACAGAGAGTGGGGAAGGGAGAGAGGAAAAGAAAGGAGGAAGGAGGCAGAGAGAGAGGGAAGAAGGGAGGGAGGAAGGAGGGAGGGAGAAAAAGAAGGTGGGAAGGAAAGAGGGAGGCAGGGAGGAAGGAACATTCACTTGGTGTTCCACTTACCGATGCATTCATTGGTTGCTTATTGTATGTGCACTGACCAGGGATTGAACTAGCAATTTTGGCCTGTTGGGAAGACGCTCTAACCACTTAGGAACCCTGCAGGGTGAAAGTCTGCATATTTTAAGGCTTTCAGTAAAAATTGCCCAAGGACCCTTCCCCAACAGAGCATGGGGGTCAAGTATCTCCATTCTGGAATATGGAATTTTCCTCTCCAATATTGCCCTGCTCATCCCCAGGGGGCGGTTCCAGGCAGGTGGGTCTCACCCTCAGGATGCTCTCTATTGGTTTACAGTTCCCCGGGACACATAGCAATGACCTCGCTGGTCCACAGTGCCAACTGCCAAGTAGCGGGTTTCATTGTCACCACCGTAGGATGGATCTTCTCCATGACTTGCATGGGACTGGTGGACTAGAGGGTTTGGTACATGGAGAACAGCTCCGCCCCCTCCCCGGGGCTGGCCTGTGTAGGGATGTGGAAGGTCTGCACGTACCAGTCCAACAGCCTCAAGAGCAGAGCCATAGCATGTCACCGCTACCCCTACAGTGACACCTACCTGCCGCTGAATATCCGCATCTCTCAGCACATGTTGCTGGCTGCCAGCCTCCTGAATCTCTTGGGGAAAGTGCTCACGGTCATGGGCCTGCAGAGAGTGTGCGTGGCTCATCTTCAGAAGGAAAACACCTGCAATCTCTTCTTGGCTTCCAGTGCCCTGAGCATCATAGCTGGCACATTGATCTTCATTGCTGTGATCTGGAACTACCACTCTGTGATGAATGAAGAGGGCATATGCTTCCCGCCATCCTTCCACATCCCCTTCAGGCCCGACCAGCAGGAGATGGGCAGCACCGTCCCTGTGGTGGTTCTGGCTGCCATCCTGATGCTGCTGAGTGGGCTGTTTACCCTCTCTTACCAGCTTCCCCCCAACAGCCAAGTGTACCCCCAGGTCTCAGAAGTGTGAAAATCCCACTTGCATAGCTTTGCAAATCCACAATGGCCAGTTTATCGCGGTAAAGTATTATCAGGATGCTCTAGGAAATAGTTGCAAGGACTCACAACCATAGAAAAGGCCATTTTGAGTAGAAAGTGGTCATTTGTTTATGTCCAAGTTGAGATCCTTGATTGGATAATGAACTTCCATTAAAAAAAACACACAAAAAAAACCACTGTCCACCTGTCTTAATTATTGCGGGCTCGGTGCACAAAGATTTGTGCACAAGGAGTGGGTCCCTCAGCCCACCTGCACCCTCTTCAATCTGGGAACCTTCAGGGGAGCCCTCTCCAATCCCGGAATTTCTGTCTGTCTTTGAAATCATATGAGCGGATTTTCTGAGACCCCAACCCAATTTGGTTTGGTGATCACAGCATAATAGAGGTCCTTTCCTTTTTATTTTCCTTTGGTCCAATTGTGGAGATTTCCTAGAAGTCACAGGATAGCTTCCCTTTAATATTTCCTCAACACTGTGACTTTACTTATGCCTCTCACCTTTGCTTTCACTCCATCCCCTACCCACAACAGTAACTTGCTTGAGGCTCACTTTGCTCTAGTGTTTTGGAGATCCCACGATGCGCCAGCCAACAGACCTACGATTCCCAGAATTCCTGGTGCTCCGCGAGCTCTTGGTTTCCACTTCCAGTCCAGGAGCTGCACAAACCAAGAGGACTGTGAACTCCAGTCACCCCCAGGCAGGGCTGACAGGACCAGCCAATCCAGTGGCGTCCCCGGGACTACAGCCGCTTGGCATCTTACCCTGCCCAGGCTGCTCAGCACATGCGTGCATAGGCCCTGAGCTTCCTAGGAGCTGGAATGCCCCCCGAGTCACTACAGAGAAAGGGAGGGCATCCCACCCTGTTCCCAGCAGCTCGATGCCTGTGGCCGAGCCCTCTGCCCAAAGGCCTGGCCATCTTTCCCTGGTTATTTTGCATGCTCATCTCTGATTGGCTGTGGGCATCTCCGTGGTATGGTCAATTTACATATTTTTCTATTATTAGTATAGATAATCAAGGTTATATGCCTATTGTGTGAAAATGAGAGTTGCCCGGATTCTCACAACTCCCTCTCAAACTGCCACTACAAACAACCAACCAGACCTTCTATGCCATGGCCCTAACACCTCTCCACTCCACCTGTACAGGCAATTTTCCCAAATGTGCAAAAGCAAAATAGTGGAAGGAATTCGCCTTCCATTACCAGACTAAGAAGTTATTACGATTCTGCCATAATCATTTTCTCTCTCCTTCCTTCCCTTCTTTTCATCTATGTTTCTTTCTCTGAAGACCTAAAGCAAACCCCAGACATCACATTTCTTCATCCTTATACACTTCAAAAGTAGTATCTAAAAAAAGGACATTTCCCTGCTAAATGACAGTACACCTTTAAACTTAACAACCTATTGTTGTTATTATCAAACTCTTATTAGAATTTTTAAAGCTTTAAAAATAATTGTACAGCCCTAGCTGGTTCAGCTCAGTGGATATAGCAACGGACTGCGGGCTGAAAGGTACCAGGTTCTATTCTGGTCAAGGGCACATACCCGGGATTTGAGCTGGATGCCCAGTGGGGGTGTATTGGAGGTAGCCTATCAATGATTCTCTCTCATCATTGATGTTTCTCTCTCTCTCTCCCTCTCCACACCTCTCTGATAAATAAAAATATATTTGAAAAAATAATTGTACAATTTTATTTCTTTTATTGCATAAGATGTTCAGGCTGCCTCTTAAGGCTCAATTGAATGCATTCCCCCTTCCACACCTTCTTTGCTATTTTCGTAAAAAGATTTTGGTTTGCTGAAGAAAATGAGCCAATTGTCCTGTGTTTAAAATTGCTACCTATCTCTTAAAGCTTAACTGGATTCTGAGTCAGCATAGGTCTTGTTTCTACAAATCTAGGTAACTGCCCTCAGAACCGCACTCCATAGGTATACCCTGTGTGAAAAAAAACAAAAAAACAACAACAACACATTTCTCTTCCATGCTTCATGGGTGGTCCAACTCACTTCCTGGGTAAGTTGTAAGTTTCCCCCCCCCCCCCGCCCCCCCGCCCGCTCCTCTACTAACATCCTCATCTCATTACAATCCAAAATCATGTTTATAGGCATTTCAGGAGAGACAACTTCAGCTCACTCTCTTACTGATGGCTTCTTTTAGGTCATATTAACTAGATATCTTTCATGTGAGAAGTGCTTCTAATATATCTAGTCAAGTACTGCGGGGCCATAACATACACTTTACCCACACCCTCTGTTTCATTGCTCACAGCACCTCAGAAGTTTCAAAGGACTGACTTAAAACTCAACAATTAACTGGGGGAGGTCATTAATAGGTTTAAATTGAGACAGACTCACTTTAATGTGAGAGCTACAGCAGAGAAATCCAAGGGCTGACGTGAAATGACTTTCTTCTCAAAGAATACTTATGTCTCTGAGAGCAGAGTGTGTGACAAAATTTCCCCTTGGAGCGTAAGTATATCAGTTATTTAAACATGTGTTCCAAAGACATTGCCTGTGGACCCCAGAATATTCATTGGATCCTTTGGCTATGGGCAAGGGATTCTTCCCTCTTCCCTCTGATAGAGCAAGTGTAAAGTGGTAGATGCCCCTTCTCTGTCTGCTGTGATTTGCACAATGTCCTTAGAACTGGGAGGAAGTCACAGCCTCTGCATTGAGTGAGAGTCCCTGGCCCCCATCCCAGGGGTTTGAAAGGAGCCTTTGAGTTCCATGGGATTTTCAGGGCTGGCCTGCAGTCAAGGCTTACCCATTCTCATTGCAGGTCTGGAAGGCTGGGATATGGTTCCTAGGTAAACACCATGTTTCCCCCCATGAAATCTGTCCCCGAAGTAGGCCTTGTTAACAGACTGACAGGACATATAAGTTTGAAACAGGACGTGTGTTATTTAAGTGAGTCAAACCTGTGGTTATTTGAAAAAGGAAGCTCTTGGGAGACATGCTTCTGATGAGGACCAGTTTCTGGAACATGATACTCTGCTGAGGGTAGTGTGCCTGCCTCCTGCTGGTCCAAAAGGAGAATGATTGCACCTCTGGGGCTGTGGAAAGCTGTCTCTTGACCCCTCTTGGCCTTCACTGTCAACAGAGAGCAAGTGGACAGGTCATAAGGGTTCAGACACAGCAGGTGAGGTGGCCACCATGGCGGGGTGTGCTCTGGGGAAGCTGGGAAAAGAGTTCCTAGCCCTTGTCAAGGGCTCTTTGGGAATGACTGTTTAAGGTTCTCACTTAATTATTTTTTCACAGGAATAAGGCAAGAGAATGTGCCCTGTGCATTTCCCTTCAGGGCAGCACAAAGCGAGGGCGCCTGTGGGTGGTGATATTTCTCTCATTCTTCCTCCTCCCTGGGAATCCTTCCTAGGTGCCCAGGAGCTAGAGGCTGCCATGTGGCTTTTGGGTTGGGGCTCAGTGTGGGACAGTGCCGGGCCTCTGTGGGGGCGCCATGCAGGGAGGGGTCCCTGTGAGAGCACTTGAGGAGGGAGACCCAGCAGAGGCAGCAGCTGGGCTCAGGGACACCAGCAGGTGCCTGTCACAGTGCCCACCCAGTGAGCTGACTGTTTCCTGACTCAGGAGTCACTTTGCCCTTTCTCTTCCTTGTTCTCCCTGTTTGCCACACACTTTGGTCCTTTCTTCTTCTCCCGCCCACCTCCATCCCCAGCTCACTTGTCCCGTGTAATTTCCTAGCAGGAACTCTTCCAGGAAAACAGCAAGGTCCAACTGGAAGCAGAGTCCGGTGACAGCCAGGACCCAAGTCAGTTTCACCCCAGGTTCCTGGTCCAAGGACTGATCCGTTATCGCATGCCCCCTCACCCCCTTGCCCTGGCCCTGGCTACCTATCATAACACTTGCTCCCCAATTCCGTGGCTCTTCTTCCAGGGTTTCTACTTAAGACTTGGATGAATTACAGTGACTATTTGGTCTAAGACCTTAAAAAGGACATTTATACAGTAGAAAGACTTCAACTCTTGAAGACCTGTTCAGTGACTCTGGCCCTTTAAGGAGCCTATTGTCATAGGCCTGCAGGCCAGCCCTGGAAGCCATGGAAACATAAGAATGTTTGGTTTCCTCATCTCTGTTACAGCCTGCCAGTTGCTACCATTTGTACCTCTGAGACGTCCTCCTCCTGCCTTGTGTAATATCTGGGTAATCATTGCGCTTTATTTTTTACCCTAGTTAAGAGAGCCCTGAGATTTCTTGTGGTGTGTGGGGGGGTGTCTATGTAATCCATTTATTTGCTCTGTGAACAGGTTAACTGTCATCAGCAGTCCTGCAGAGAGGTGAAGGTAGGCCACTTTAATTGTTCATCCTTTATGTAAGACTTGTCTAGTTTAAGAACATGTTTCTATTGATTTCAGAGAGAGAGAGGAAGGGACAGGGAGAGGGAGAAGAAACATCAATGATGAAAAACACTGATTGGCTGCCTACTGCACCAGTCCTACTGAGAATAGAGTATCCAACTAACCAGGTATTGAACCTTGACCTCCTGGTTCAGAGGTTGACTATCAATAACTGAGACATACCAACGAGGCCCACAATGCCATTTAAAGTGGTCCTTCCACATAATTTGTTCAGGGCTATCTGGCTCAAAAGAATGATCTTTATAAATAAGGCATCTTCCATTAATATCTGGCCATGAGAAGGAATTTCTGCTATCAGCTTGGGCGTTCTCTCCTCCTGTCCCTCCCACTGGGGGTCCCCCAGAATAAAGCCCGAACCCATCAAAGCTCTCCATGCACTGGCTTCGATGCCCACTCCTGTTCATCCTTTGTTCATTTCATTTCTATTCTTGTATTGCTGTACATGCCCCCATTTATCTCCAACTTAAAATATAGAAATATCCCTGGTAATCCCAGCAGATGCCATCTTGTTTTACCTTCCCAGTGTATTTCAGAATGGGCAAAAATAAGATCCTGCTACACACTTATAATTTTCTTATCCTCATTTTATTTATTTTTAATTTTGTATTACTAAGTTTAATAGATTTTTTAGAGAGAGAAGAAGGGAGAGGGAGAATAGAAACATCTGTCAGCTGCTTCCTGCATGCCCCTAACAGGGACTATGCTGGCAACTCAGATATGTGTTGTCACCGAAAATCAAACCGGCAACTTTTTGGCGCACAGGACAATGCCCACTCAGCTAAGCCACATCAACCAGGGATCTTATTTTCATTTTAAATTCAACCACCATGACCTTTTCCCATGATACTGAATTCTCTTCTCCTCTAATATCTGCTGGGTTCTACAGGGAATTAATTACTTTAATACTAGGTATTGCAGCATATTTGTGTACCAGAATTAATCCTCTATTGCTTCCTAAGTTTTTTTTATTGTTTTTATTTCAAAAAATTATACTCATAACACATAACTGTAAGTTTCAAACAGCCACAGATTATTTCAACAATCAGCCTGGTCAGTGTGCCTCAGTGGCTGAGCGTCGGCCTATGAACCAGGAGGCCATGGTTCAATTCCCAGACAGGGCACATGCCCAGGTTGCGGGTTTGATCCCCAGCAGGGGATGTTCAGAAGGCAGCCCATTCATAATTCTCTCTCTTCATTGATGTATCTATCTCTCTCTCCCCCTCTCACGTTCTCTCTGAAATCATAGCCTCAGGTCATGTAGCAAAGGAAGCCATTTACACAGGAATGCCCTGGGCACAATTCCTGTCTTCAGAAACAGGCAGAAGGGAACCAGGGTGTTTGGGGATACCTGCTGAGGTGGGAAACTAAAGAGAAGCAAGAAACCAGAGATATTACCTCTTTTAAGCTTAGCGGTGGTGACAGGTGTATTTACCCCTGGACTGGTCATTGAGCTGTACACTTAGATTTGGTGCAATTTTCTATATGAATGTGATTCTGCACAATATTAATAGCTTTAAAATTCACCATCTCTCTGATCCCATTGTGTGTACGAGTTTGTTACATGCTGCTTGAACTTGGTATATTGTGGACATCTTCCCTTTGGTCACATTACATTTTATTTTATTTTTAAGTTTCTCTTTATGGTTGAAAGTATTATAGATGTCCCCTTTCCTTGTCCCATTAACTCCCTAAACCCTGCACCCTCCCCAGGCATTCACTGAACTATTGCCTATATCCATGGGTTATGAATATACATTCTATGGTTAATCTCATCCCATCGCCCCACCCCTCTACACACACACACACACACACACACACACACACACACACACACACATGCACACCATCCCTCAGATATTTAGCATTCTGTTCTATGGTTCCATGTCTCTGGATCTATATTGTTCATCAATGTTTTTTTAAAAATCTTTATTGTTGAAAGGTTACACCTGTCCCATTCCTGCCCCCCCAATCAACCCCCTCCAGCACATCCTGTCCCACACCCCAGGGCTTCAGCACCCTATGTCTGTGTTCATAGGTTCTGCATATGCATACAGGGTCCTTCCTTAATTACCTCCCAACCAACACTTTCCCTTGCCTTTCTTCCAAGACTCTTCCCTCTATCCATGCTTCCATGTCTCTGGATCCACTCTGTACATCAGTTTATTTTATTCATGAGATTTCACATTAGAGTGAGATCATGGGATAATTGTCTTTCTCTGACTAAGTTTGCTTAGCATGATACTTTCTAGGTCCCTCCATGCTGTCTCAAAGGCTAAGAGATCATTCTTTTTGATAGGTCCCTAATATTCCATTGTGCAATGAAAAACTGCTAAATGTTGGAGAAGGTGTAGAGAAATTAGAATCTGAATATATAGCTGGTGAGAATGTATGAAACTACCAACAGGCAGTTCCTACATTCACTGCAAAAGGGCAGCGCTTAGAAAGACAGCTTAGTACTTTGTTCAAAGTTAAACACACATACAGATACAGCATGAACCATGCAAGGTCTCACTCCTACCTATCTACACTCCAGAAATGAGAAAATACACCCATGCAGACTTTTAGACACAAATCTTAACCATAACGGAATTTGTAAGAGCCAAAACTTAAAATGGATCTAAATGTCCCCAAACTGATGAAGGGATAAACAAACTGTAGTACATCCATACAATGAAGACGGCTCTGCCATTGAAAGGACTGATCTGCTCCCAGAAGCTACAATACAGATGAACCTTGAAAACATTATGCGAGGTGAGAAGGGCCAGACACCAAACATCACACCAAGTGCAACTGGGCTGCACTTGTAAGTTTGGTATGGAGCTCCATTGTATGGTTGTAGCATACATTATTTCACCAAACGCTACTGTTGGCCTTGACATGGTTTCCCATTGTTCACTGTCACACAGCGCTGTGATGCCCATCTCTATTGTAAAATATTTGTCGCCAATCTTAATTGGGTCTTTCAACAAATGCCCATACGTGCAACTGCCTGTTTGAAAGTTTGAATGTATTTTTGTTGATTTTTGAGACAGGGAGGGGGAAGAGAGCGAGAAGAGGAAGAAGAGAGAGAGGGAGGGAAGGAGGGAGGGAGGAACATTGACTTGGTGTTCCACTGACTGTTGCAATCATTGTTGGCTTATTGTATGTGTACTTACCAGGGTTCCATGTAGCAATTTTGGCCTGTTGAGAAGACGCTCTAACCAGGTAGGTATGCTGCAGGGTGAAAGTCTGCATATTTTAACGCTTTTAGTAAAAATTGCTCAAGGACCCTTCACCAGCCGAGTATGAGGGTCAAGTATCTCCATTCAGGAATATAGCATTTCCCTCTCCAATATAGCCCTGCTCATCCCAGGGGGCAGTTCCAGGACGGTTTGTCCCACCCTCATGACCCTCTCTATTGGTTTGCAGTTTCCCGGGATACATGGCCATGAACACGCTGGTCCACAGTGCCAACTGCCAAGTAGTGGGTTTCATTGTCACCACCACAGGATGGATCTTTTCCATGACCTGCATGGGCCTGGCGGAGTGGCAGGTTTGGTACATGGAGAACAGCTCCGCCCCCTCCCCGGGGCTGGCCTGTGTAGGGATGTGGAAGGTCTGCACTTACCAGTCCAACAGCCTCAAGAGCAGAGCCATAGCATGTCACCGCTACACCTACAGTGACACCTACGTGCCAATCAGTATTCCAATCGCTCAGCACCTACTGCTGGCTGCCAACCTCCTGGCTCTCTTGGGGAAAGTGCTCACGGTCATGGGCCTGCAGAGAGTGTGCGTGGCTCATCTTCAGAAGGAAAACACCTGCAATCTGTTCTTCGCTTCCAGTGTCCTGAGCATCATAGCTGGCGCATTTATCTTCATGGCTGTGATCTGGAACTACCACTCTGTGATGAATGAAGAGGGCATATGCTTCCCGCCATCCTTCCACATCCCCTTCAGGCCCAACAAGCAGGAGATGGGCAGCACCGTCCCCATGGCGGTTCTGGCTGCCATCCTGATGCTGCTGAGTGGGCTGTTTACCCTCTCTTACCAGCTTTCCCCCAACAGCCAAGTGTACCCCCAGGTCTCAGAAATGAGAAATTCCCACTTTCAAAGCTTTGCAAATCCACAATGGCCAGTTTATCGCGGTAAAGTATTATCAGGATGCTCTAGGAAATAGTTGCAAGGACTCACAACCATAGAAAAGGCCATTTTGAGTAGAAAGTGGTCATTTGTTTATGTCCAAGTTGAGATCCTTGATTGGATAATGAACTTCCATTAAAAAAAACACACAAAAAAAACCACTGTCCACCTGTCTTAATTATTGCGGGCTCGGTGCACAAATATTTGTGCACAAGGAGTGGGTCCCTCAGCCCACCTGCATCTTTTCCAATCTGCGAACCTTCAAGGGAGCCCTCTCCAATCCTGGAATTTCTGTCTGTCTTTGAAATCATATGAGCGGATTTTCTGAGACCCCAACCCAGTTTGGTTTGGTGATCACAGCATAATAGAGGTCCTTTCCTTTTTATTTTCCTTTGGTCCAATTGTGGAGATTTCCTAGAAGTCACAGGATAGCTTCCCTTTAATATTTCCTCAACACTGTGACTTTACTTATGCCTCTCACCTTTGCTTTCCCTCCATCCCCTACCCACAACAGTAACTTGCTCTAGGCAAACTTGGCTCTAGTGTTTTTGAGATCCTGCAATGCGCCAGCCAACAGACCTACGATTCCCAGAATTCCTGGTGCTCCCCGAGCTCTTGGTTTCCACTTCCAGTCCAGGGGCTGCACAAACCAAGAGGACTGTGAACTCCAGCCACCTCCAGGCAGGGCAGACAGGACCAGCCAATCTAGTGCTGCCCCGGGACCCTGGCCGCTTGGCATCTTACCTTGCCCCTAGCTGCTCAGCTCATGCGTGCATAGGCCCTGAGCTTCCTAGGAGCTGGAACGCCCCCCGAGTCACTACAGCGACACTGCGGGTATCCCGCCTTGAACCCAGCCGCTCAATGCCTGTGTCCGTGTCCGCTGCCCACAGGTCCGCCATCTTTCCCTGGTTAAATTGCATGCTCATCTCTGATTGGCTGTGGGCATCTCCGTGGTATGGTCAATTTACATATTTTTCTATTATTAGTATAGATAATCAAGGTTATATACCTATTGTGTGAAAATGAGAGTAGCTCAGATTCTCACAGCTCCCTCTCAAACTGGCACTACAAACAACCAACCTGACCTTCTATGCCATGGCCCTAACACTTCTCCCCTCCAACTGTACATCCAATTTCCCCAAATGTGCAAAAGCAGAAAAGTGGAAGGAATCCGCCTTCCATTACCAGACTCAGAACTTATTACGATTCTGCCATAATCATTTTCACTCTCCTTCCTTCCCTTCTTTTCATCTATGTTTCTTTCTCTGAAGACCTAAAGTAAACCCCAGACAGCACATTTCTTCATCCTTATACACTTCAAAAGTAGTATCTAAAAAAAGGACATTTCCCTGCTAAATGACAGTACACCTTTAAACTTAACAACCTATTGTTGTTATTATCAAACTCTTATTAGAATTTTTAAAGCTTTAAAAATAATTGTACAGCCCTAGCTGGTTCAGCTCAGTGGATATAGCATCGGACTGTGGACTGAAAGGTCCCGGGTTCTATTCTGGTCTAGGGCACATACCCGGGATTTGGGCTGGATGCCCAGTGGGGGTGTATTGGAGGTAGCCTATCATTGATTCTCTCTCATCATTGTTTCTCTCTCTCACTCCTTCTCCACACCTCTCTGAAATAAATAAAAATATATTTGAAAAAATAATTGTACAATTTTATTTCTTTTATTGCATAAGATGTTCAGGCTGCCTCTTAAGGCTCAATTGAAAGCATTCCCCCTTCCACACCTTCTTTGCTATTTTCGTAAAAAGATTTTGGTTTGCTGAAGAAAATGAGCCAATTGTCCTGTGTTTAAAATTGCTACCTATCTCTTAAAGCTTAACTGGATTCCGAGTCAGCATAGGTCTTGTTTCTACAAATCTAGGTAACTGCCCTCAGAACCGCACTCCATAGGTATTCCCTGTGTGAAAAAAAACACAACACAACAACACATTTCTCTTCCATGCTTCATGGGTGGTCCAACTCACTTCCTGGGTAAGTTGTAAGTTCCTCCCCCCCCCCCGCCCCCCGCCCGCTCCTCTACTAACATCCTCATCTCATTACAATCCAAAATCATGTTTATAGGCATTTCAGGAGAGACAACTTCAGCTCACTCTCTTACTGATGGCTTCCTTTAGGTCATATTAACTAGATATCTTTCATGTGAGAAGTGCTTCTAATATATCTAGTCAAGTACTGCGGGGCCATAACATACACTTTACCCACACCCTCTGTTTCATTGCTCACAGCACCTCAGAAGTTTCAAAGGACTGACTTAAAACTCAACAATTAACTGGGGGAGGTCATTAATAGGTTTAAATTGAGACAGACTCACTTTAATGTGAGAGCTACAGCAGAGAAATCCAAGGGCTGACGTGAAATGACTTTCTTCTCAAAGAATACTTATGTCTCTGAGAGCAGAGTGTGTGACAAAATTTCCCCTTGGAGCATAAGTATATCAGTTATTTAAACATGTGTTCCAAAGACATTGCCTGTGGACCCCAGAATATTCATTGGATCCTTTGGCTATGGGCAAGGGATTCTTCTCTCTTCCCTCTGATAGAGCAAATGTAAAGTGGTAGATGCCCCTTATCTGTCTGCTGTGATTTGCACCATGTCCTTAGAACTGGGAGGAAGTCACAGCCTCTGCATTGCGTGAGAGAACCTGGCCCCCATACCAGGGGTTTGAAAGGAGCCTTTGAGTTCCATGGGACTTTCAGGGCTGGCCTGCAGTCAAGTCTTACCCATTCTTTTTGCAGCTCTGGAATGGCTGGTAAATGGTTCCTAGGTAAACACCATGTTTCCCCCCATGAAATCTGTCCCCGAAGTAGGCCTTGTTAACAGACTGACATGACATATAAGTTTCAAACTGGACGTGTGTTATTTAAGTGAGTCAAACCTGTGGTTATTTGAAAAAGGAAGCTCTTGGGAGACATGCTTCTGATGAGGACCAGTTTCTGGAACATGATACCCTGCTAAGGGCAGCGCGCCTGTCTCCTGCTGGTCCAAAAGGAGAATGATTGAACCTCTGGGGCTGTGGGAAGCTGTCTCTTGACCCCTCTTGGCCTTCAGTGCCAACAGAGAGCAAGTAGACAGGTCATAAGGGTTCAGACAAAGCAGGTGAGGTGGCCACCATGGCGGGGTGTGTTCTGGGGAAGCTGGGAAAAGAGTTCCTAGCCCTTGTCAAGGGCTCTTTGGGAATGACTGTTTAAGGTTCTCACTTAATTATTTTTTCACAGGAATAAGGCAAGAGAATGTGCCCTGTGCATTTCCCATCAGGGCAGCACAAAGCGAGGGCACCTGAGGGCGGTGATATTTCTCTCATTCTTTCTCCTCCCTGGGAATCCTTCCAAGGTGCCCAGGAGCTAGAGGCTGCCATGTGGCTTTTGGGTTGGGGCTCAGCGTGGGACAGTGCCGGGCCTCTGTGGGGGCGCCATGCAGGGAGGGGTCCCTGTGAGAGCACTTGAGGAGGGAGACCCAGCAGAGGCAGCAGCTGGGCTCAGGGACACCAGCAGGTGCCTGTCACAGTGCCCGCCCTGTGATCTGAGTGTTTCCTGACTCAGGAGTCACTTTGCACTTTCTCTTCCTTGTTCTCCCTGTTTTCTCCCCACTTTGGTCCTTTCTACTCCTCCCTGCCCACCTCCATCCCCAGCTCACTTGTCCTGTGTGATTTCCTAGCAGGAACTCTTCCAGGGAGACAGTATGGTCCAACTAGAAGCAGAGTCCGTTGACAGCCAGGACCCAAGTGAGTTTTACCCCAGGTTCCTTGCCCAAGGACTGATCCAGTAGCGTGCGCCCCCTCCCCCCTTGCCCTGGCCCTGGCTCCCTATCCTAACACTTGCTCCCCATCTATGTGTCTCTTCTTCCAGGGTTTCTACTTAAGACTCAGATGGATTACATTGACTTTTTAGCCTAAGACCTGAAAAAGTACATTTATACAGTAGAAAGACTTCAATTCTTGAAGACCTGTTCCGTGACTCTGTCCCTTTAAGGAGACTATTGTCACAGGCCTGCAGTCCAGCCCTGGGAGCCATCCTATTTAATAAAAGATTAATATTCAAATTGACCATCACTGCAACACACAAGATGGCCACCCCCATGTGGTCAAAAATGGCCGCCCCCATGTTTACACAAGATGGCCGCCACAACATGGCTGGCAGGGGAGGGCAGTTTTGGGCATTCAGGCCAGCAAGGAGGACAGTTGGGGGGGGGCTAGGCCTGCAGGGTAGAGCAGTTGGGGGCAACCAGTCCTGTGGGGGAGAATACTGAAGGGGACCAGGCCTGCAGAGGAGAGAATTTGTGGGGGACCAGGCCTGCAGGGGGGACAGTTGGAGGGGACCAGGCCTGCATGGGAGGACAGTTGGGGGCAACCAGGCTGGCAAAGAGAGGACAGTAGGGGCAATTGGGCCTGCAGGGGAGTAGTTAGTCTTCGATCAGGTTGGCAGGGGAGTGGTTAGGGGGTGATCAGGCTGGCAGGCAGAAACAGTCCTGGGTTGTGAGAGGGATGTCTGACTGCCCACTTAGGCCTGATCCTGGTGTGCCTAAGCGGGCAGTCAGACATCCCTCCAGGGGTCCTAGATTGGAGAGGGTGCAGGCTTGGCTGTGGGACACTACCACTCTGCAAGAATTCGAGCACTGTGCCTCTAGTGGAAACATAAGAATGTTTGGTTTCCTCATCTCTGTTACAGCCTGCCAGTTGCTACCATTTGTACCTGAGAGACGTCCTCCTCCTGCCTTCTGTATTGGTTGGGTAACCATTGCCCTTTATTTTTTTACCCTAATTAAGAGAGCCCTGAGATTTATTGGGGTGGGGACGTGTCACTCTATGTAATCCATTTATTTGCTCTGTGAACAGGTTAACTGTCATCGGCAGTCCTGCAGACAGGTGAACGTAGGCCACCTTTATTGGTGTAGCCTTTCTGTAACACTTGTCTTGTTTAAAAACATGTTTTTATTGATTGCAGAGAGAGAGGAAGAGATAGGGAGAAGGAAATAGAAACATCAATGATGAGAAACACTGATTGACTGCCTACTACACCACTCCTACTGAGAATAGAGTATCCAATTCGGGCATGTGCCCTGATCAGGAATCAAACCTTGACCTCCTGGTTCAGAGGTCGACTATCAACAACTGAGACACACCAACGAGGCTCAACCTGCCATTTAAAGTGTTCCTTCCACATAATTTGTTCAGGGTTATCTGGCCTGAAAGAATGATCTTTATAAATAAGGCATCTTCCATGAAAATCTGGCCATGTGAAGGAATTTCTGGTATCAGCCTGGGAGTTCTCTCCTCCTGTCCCTCCCACTGGGGGTCCCTCAGAATAAAGCCCGAATCCCTCAAAGCTCTTCATGCACTGGCTTCAATGTCCACTCCTGTTCACCCTTTGTTCATTTCTATTCCTGTATTGCTGTACATGCCCCCATTTATCTCCAACTTAAAATATAGAAATATCCCTGGTAAACCCAGTAGATTCCATCTTGTTTTACCTTTGCAGTGTATTTCAGAATGGGCAAAAATAAGATCCTGCTACATACTTATAATTTTCTTATCCTCATTTTATTTAATTTTAATTTTGTATTATTAATTTTAATTGATTTTTTAGAGAAGAAGAAAGAGGGAGAATAGAAACATCTGTCAGCTGCTTCCTGCATGCCCCTAACAGGGACTATGCTGGCACCTCAGATATGTGTTGTCACCGAAAATCAAACCGGCAACTTTTTGGCGCACAGGACAATGCCCACTCAGCTAAGCCACATCAACCAGGGATCTTATTTTCATTTTAAATTCAACCACCATGACCTTTTCCCATGATACTGAATTCTCTTCTCCTCTAATATCTGCTGGGTTCTACAGGGAATTAATTACTTTAATACTAGGTATTGCAGCATATTTGTGTACCAGAATTAATCTTCTATTGCTTCCTAAGTTTTTTTTATTGTTTTTATTTCAAAAAATTATACTCATAACACATAACTGTAAGTTTCAAACAGCCACAGATTATTTCAACAATCAGCCTGGTCAGTGTGCCTCAGTGGCTGAGCGTCGGCCTATGAACCAGGAGGCCATGGTTCAATTCCCAGTCAGGGCACATGCCCAGGTTGCAGGCTTTATCCCCAGTAGGGGATGTTCAGAAGGCAGAAATAAGATCTGCCTTCTTCACCACCTTCTTCTTCTTCTTCTTCTTCTTCTTCTTCTTCTTCTTCTTCTTCTTCTTCTTCTTCTTCTTCTTCTTCTTCTTCTTCTTCTTCTTCTCCTCCTTCTCCTTCTCCTTCTCCTTCTCCTTCTCCTTCTCCTTCTCCTTCTCCTTCTCCTTCTCCTTCTCCTTCTCCTTCTCCTTCTCCTTCTCCTTCTCCTTCTCCTTCTCCTCCTCCTCCTCCTCCTCCTCCTCCCTCCTCCTCCTCCTCCTCCTCCTCCTCCTCCTCCTCCTCCTCCTCCTCCTCCTCCTCCTCCTCCTCCTTCTCCTTCTCCTTCTCCTTCTCCTTCTCCTTCTCCTTCTCCTTCTTCTTCTTCCCATGAAGAAGTGGATTCAGTCTTGTTCAGGGTTATCTGTCCCAAAAGAATCTTTTGGGTACTACAGGGAATGAATTAGAGGGGTGGGGCGATGGGATGTGAAGGCCCACTCAGAGTGAATTCTATAGGCAGCTCCCAGGCAAAAGCTGTTCAGCTCCTCCAAACCCTGGCTCCTTGCTGGGAAGCCTGATATTCCCAGTGGAGTATCGACTCTTCATAGATGAAGGATCTGAGCACAGAGAGGTTAAGTAACCTACTCAAAGATACAGAGATATAAACAGCTCATCCAGGCTCCAAAACCATTCTGAAACTCAGGCATGTGCCCTTAACCAGGAATTAAACCCGAGACCCATCTATTCTCCCTCTCTCTCTTCTTCTCTCTCTAAAAAATCAATTAAAATTAATAATACAAAATTAAAATTAAATAAAATGAGGATAAGAAATTTATAAGTATGTAGCAGGATCTTATTTTTGCCCATCCATAATTCTCTCTTTCTCTTCATTGATGCATCTATCTCTCTCTCGCCCTCTCCCTTTCTCTCTGTAATCATAGGCTCTGGTCATGGAGCAAAGGAAGCCATTTACACAGGAATGCCCTGGGCATAATTCCTGTCTTCAAAAACAGGCAGAAGGGAACCAAGGTGTTTGGGGGTTCCTGCTGAGGTGGGAAACTAAAGACAAGCAAGAAGCCAGAGATATTATCTCTTTTATGCTGAGGGGTGGCAACAGGTGTATTTACCCCTTGACAGGTCATTGAGCTGTACACTTAGATTTGGTGCACTTTTCTATATGAATGTGATTCTGCACAATATTAATAGCTTTAAAACTCACCGTCCCTCTGATCCCATTGTCTGTATGACTTTGTAACATACTGCTTGCACTTGGTATATTGTGGACATCTTCCCTTTGGTCACATTGCATTCTATTTTTTATTTTATTTTACTTTGAAATTTCTCTTTTTGGTTGAAAATATTACAGATGTCCTTTTTCCCTGTCCCATTAACTCCCTCCACCCTGCACCCACCCCAGGCATTCACTGAACTATTGCGTATATCCATGTGTTATGCATATACATTAAATGGTTAATCTCATCCCATCGACCCACCCCCCTCTACACACGCAGACACACACACACACACACACACACACACACACACACACACACACACATCATCCATCAGAGATTTGGCATTCTGTTCTATGCTTCCATGTCTCTGGATCTATTTTGTTCATCAGTGTGTTTTTTTAATCTTTATTGTTGAAAGATTACACCTGTCCCCTTTCCCCCCATCAACCCCCTCCAGCACATCCTGTCTCACACCCCAGGGCTTCAGCACCCTATGTCTGCATTCATAGGTTCTGCATATGCATACAAGGTCCTTAGTTAATTACCTCCCAACCACCACTTTCCCTTGCCTTTCTTCCAAGAATCTGCCCTCTATCTATGATTCCATGTCTCTGGATCCACTCTGTACATCAGTTTATTTTATTCATTAGATTCCACATTAGAGTGAGATTATGGGATACTAGTCCTTCTCTGACTGACTTATTTTGCTTAGCATGATACTTTCCAGATCCCTCCATCCTTTCTCAAAGGGTAAGAGATCCTTCTTTTTGATAGGTGCCTAATATTTCATTGTGCAATGAAAAACTGCAACCCCCTCTACTGAGTATTGAGCCCTCAACCCAGGCATGTGTCCTGACCGCAATCAAACTGCCAATCTTTTGGTACATGAGACAATTTTCAACCAACTGAGCCTCGCCAGCCAGGGTCACTTTCATTTTTATGGGATATAGAGAAGGCTATACTGTATATGGTCATTATTAAAATTAACATGGGATTTTTATTTTCATTTATACTCTTTTCTTGTCTTTGTTAATCCTTACCTGGGGATATTTTCCTCTTTTTTCTCAGAACAAGTGGAAGGGAGGGGAGGACAGGGAATGAGGAAGAGAGAGAGAAAGAGAGAAACCTTAATTTGAGAGATAGATCAATTGGTTGCCTCCTACATGCACCGTAACTGGTAGGAGGAGGCAACTGCTTCACCGAATCTGAAACTCAGGCAAGTGCCCTTAACCAGGAATTAAACCTGAGACCCATCAGTGGGCCGATGTTCTACCCACTGAGCAACACAGGCCAGGTCTAGTATTTATTCTTTTGATGTAAATAAATGAGACCCCATTTTAGGACAGCCAGAAATGGTTTTGGAGCCTGGGTGAGCTGTTTATATCTCTGTATCTTTGAGTAGGTTACTTAACCTCTCTGTGCTCAGGTCCTTCATCTATGAAGAGTTGATACTCTACTGGGCATATCAGGCTTCCCAGCAAGGAGCCAGGGTTTGGAGGAGCCGAACAGCTTCTGGCTGGGGAGCTGCCTATGGAATTCACTCTGAGTGGGCCTCATTCCCTCATGTTAATCAGCAGAGAGAAGCCCTGGGAACCCCATTTTCTGGTTAGTCCAGCAACTGCTTCCATGGGTTCAAATGAAAAAGAGATCCAAATAAGTTAGCCCACAATCTAGATGTTGCTTCACAAGATATACTTGCTTCATGCAAAACACATCAGGATATTTTTAACTTGCACCCGAAAGAAGCCAACATGTAAAGGTGGGATTTTGAGCGAGGGATGAGTAAAAAAGTAAATACGCATGACTAATTTTAGGCAACATGTAAATCTTCAAGGTCATGTTTATTTTTAATTACAAAAGTATGTATGTTTTCCATTACACACCATGCAAATTACAGAAAAATATATAAATAGGAATGAAAATCTTCCCCTCTCAACTGATCTGTGTACTTCCTTCTAGTTTTTTAAAAAGTATGTATATATCTATTTTTAAATGTAAATAAAATTACATCTTAATGTATTTCTTTTGACAAAATGGTCATACCATATGTATTATTATGCACTTTTTTTTTGGTATGATACAGAAATTTCTTCAGACAGTTCAGTCTTGGTAATGGTCATGTAACAATGCACTTTAATCCTGAATGTAACATAATTGACTTAAACACTCTTCTATTAATAGACATTTAAGTTATTCCAGTTTTTCTCTATGATAAATGATGATGAAACTAACATGTCATACATTTTCACAAGTCTAAATTATTTTTGGAATCAAAGCTGTTGGTACAAACATTTCAACTTTTTATATATATATATTTTAATTCTCACCCAAGTCTATGTTTTCCATTGATTTTTAGAGAGATTGGGAGGAAAGAAGGGAATAAGAGAGAAAGAGAGGTAGAGAGAGAGAGAGAGATGTGAGAGAGACACCATAGCCTCAGATCAAATGCGCAACCAAGGATTTTCCCTTGAATCGAATCTGAGAGCCCTTTTTGCTTGGTCCATTGGTCTAACTAAGGTGACCAGATCGTCCCACTTTTGGCGGGACAAAACTGATTTTTAACAATTTCTCCCATGTCCCACAGTGTTTTAAAAAAGTCCCTCTTTTTGGAAAGATTGTGAGTATGTGGGTAAAGCTAAACCAGAAATGATATTAAGTTTTAAATGCCTGTATTATGGAAGATCTGTCCTATCTAATAAAAGAGTAATATGCAAATTGATCATCATTCCAACACACAAGATGGCCGCCCCCATGTGGTCAAAGATGGCTGCCCCCATGTGGATGCAAAATGGCCCCCCCAAGATGGCCAGCAGGGGAGGGCAGTTGGGAGGAACCAGGCCTGCAAGGGAGGGCAGTTGGGGGTGACCAGGCCTTCAGGGGAGGGCAGTTATGGGGGACCAGGCTCGCAAGGGAGGGTAGTTAGTGGTGACCGGGCCAGCAGGGAAGGACTGTTGGGAGGGACAAGGCCAGCAGGGGAGGACAGTTGGGTGCAACCAGGCCAACAAAGCAGGACAGTTGAGGGGGACCAGGTTGACAGGGGAGGGCAGTTAGGGTCAATCGGGGCGGCAAAGGAGCAATTAGGCATTGATAAGGTTGGCAGGGGAGTGGTTAGGGGGTGATCAGGCTGGCAGGCAGAAATGGTTTGGGGCAATCAAGCAGGCAGGCAGGCGAGCAGTTGGGGGCCAGCTGTTTTGGATTGTGAGAGGCATGTCTGACTGAAACGGGCAGTTGGACATTCCTCAAGGGGTCCGTCGAATATCTCTTCATCTCTTGAGGGTTCCCAGATTAGACACCTCCACCCGCCCACCTGTGCACAAATTTTGTTCACTGGGCCTCTACTATATATATAATGGAGGAATATGCAAATTTGTCCAGGATGCCATCACATCATGACCTTTCACTGAGTGGTGGGGGTGGCCCGAGAGGTGGCACTCCGGGTCTATTTTGTCTCGCCCAGGCAGACTCACCTACGGCCTGCAGCCGAATCCCAATACTGTCCTGGGGTTTATTAAACTTTACTGTAGCTTCTCCCGCAACCCTCTGCCCCAGGACTGCACTTCCCACAGCAGGGCACCCTGGCAGCATCCGGTGGCCATAGAGAGCTGAGTGGGGTGGGGGCTGCAGGGAGCCATGGAGGGTTGGGGCCACCAGAGTCAAGCTCCCAGGGGTCTGAGGAGAGCACCTGAAGGAAGAGGAAGCTTTGGTGAAGCAGTCGGCCAGGAGCTGCAGCCAGGGGATCCACAGGCACATGGACAGGTCTCTGCCTCGGTGGTGGTTCCAAGGCAAACATCACAGCATAAGTGAAGTGGCCAGACATGAGGCGGGTGGCCCAATGGGTGCAGAGCGGAGTCGAGGCCAGGTGCTCTGGAATGGGCTTGGGCTGGGGCAGGTAGTTGGTGGGCGGGGATCTGCCTCGCCCATGGAGAGTGAGGTTCTGCAGTAACCCCAACATGGGGGTCAGCCTGGTGGGAAATGCCAGCATGGAAGGATTCCTGGGCAGAGGTGTGCAGATACGCAGCTGTGAGGTGGGGTTTAAGGGGAGTTGCCACCTCAGTGGAGGGGCGACTTGCATTACTGGGGACCCCACTGCGGCAGTTTGGCAAACCTCCTGGTGCTAACCAGGCCTCCCCATGGCCTACTCACTTGAGAGACCATGACTCATGCTCCTGCCTTGGCCCATAATCAAGCTTGCGCCTGCCCCACCCCCAGTTCCCACCCCGCTCCATGGCAGGAAAGCACCTGAAGGAAGAGGAAGCTTTGGTGAAGCAGCCAGCCAGGACCTGAAGCCAGGGTATCATGGGTGAGTGCATGGTGAGTGCAAAGCCTACCACCTGCTCTCCAGAAGGGGGGGCAGTAAAGAATGGGGTTGAGGGGCGGGGTAGAGGAAAGAATGTGGAGCATCAACGATGAAGAGGTGCTTGAGAACAAGGCTCAGAAGCCTTCCGGGGATGTTAGTTCTGTTTGCCTCGTGGCTGTCCCTTAGGAAAGATGGAGAGTGCAGTTGTGAGGGCTCCCTGCACACTGAGTCCAGTTCCACAGGCAACTGGAATTGGCCTCAATTTCCTGGTCTGTAAAATGGATTAAGCATGTCCCAGGGCCTTCACTGAGCTTTGAGGGCCAATTGAAATACTATATAAAGAAAATGAGGGAAGAAGTGATAAAGAAAAGGAAGGGTGAGCAACACAAAAGAAAGATTGGAAGGGACCTGTAAATCTATAGTCACTTAAATAGGGAATATAGTCAATAGTATTGATGGTATGATGCCAGGTGGGTACTGGGAATATTGGGGAACACTTTGTAAAGTATATGATTGTCTAACCACTATTCTGTAACTAATATAAAACCTGAAACTATATAATAAAGAAGTAATATGCAAATCAATCCTCACGCCCTTGTCTCCCAAGATGGCCACCCCACATCATTACAAGATGGCTGCCAAAGATGGCCTCCCAAAGTCATCACAAAATGGCCACCACAAGATGGCCACCCCACATCATCACAAGATGGCTTCCCCCATGTCATCACAAGATGGCCGACACACATTGTCACAAGATGGCTGGCAGGGAAGGGCAGTTGGGAATGACCAGGCCAGCAGGGGAGGGAAGTTGCGGGGGACCAGGCCTTCAGGGGAGGGCAGTTGGGGGTGATTGGGCCAGCAGGGGAACAGTTAGGTGTTCAATCAGGCTGGCAGGAGAGTGGTTATAGGGATATCAGGCAGGTGGGCAGGTGAGTGGTTAAAAGCCAGTGGTCATGGATTGTGAGAGGGATGTCTGAACCCTGGTTTAGGGACTATTCCTGTGGGACATCTCCTTAAGGGTGCAAGATTGAGAGGGTGCAGACCGAATTAAGGGATAACCCACGTGCATGAATTTCATGCACCGTGTCACTAGTATGACATATAACGAAGGACAGGAATGATTAGGGCTCAAGCTCTTTAATGTCCTTGCTTATTCTGTCATTGATTAATGTTATCCTATACTAGAGGCCCACTACGCGAAATTCATGCATGGTGGGGGGTGTCCCTCAGCCCAGCCTGCACCCTCTCCAATCAGGGACCCCTCCAGGGATGTCCGACTGCCCATTATGGCCTGATCCGTGCTCGCCTGCCTGCCTTCCTGATTGCCCCTAACCACTTCTGCCTGCCAGCCTGATCACCCCCTAACCACTCCCCTGCCAACCTGATTAATGCCTAACTTCTCCCCTGCCAGCCTGTTTGCCCCCAACTTCCCTCCTCTGCCAGCCTGTTTGCCCCTAACTGCCCTCCCCTGCTGGCCATCTTGTGGTGGCCATTTTGTGTCCACATGGGGGCAGGATCTTTGACCACATGGGGGCAGCCATCTTGTGTGTTGGAGTGATGGTCAATCTGCATATTACTCTTTTATTAGATAGGATAGAGGCCTGGTGCATAGGTGGGGGCCAGTTGGTTTTCCATGAAGGGTGTCCCAGGGTGGGGGTTCCCTTGGGGCTTGGGGCGGTCTGGGAGAGGGGCCTGTGGTGGTTTGCAGGCTGGCCATGCCCCACAGTGACCCAAGCGGAGGCCCTGGTATCTGGGATTTATTTATCTTCTACAATTGAAACTTTGTAGCCTGGAGGGGAGCCAAGCCTTCTGCTCACTCTGTGGTAGCAGGGGATTTATTTATCTTGTATAATTGAAACTTTGTAGCCTTGAGCGGAGGCCTGGGCTGGCCAGGGTGTGTGGAAAGCTTGGCTTCCTCCATCGCTGGAGAAACCCAAGCCTCCCTCCTGCTCTCTCTGTGGCCCTAGCCATCTTGGTTGGGTTAATTTGCATACTGGCTCCTGATTGGCTTGTGGGTGTGGCTTGTTGGCTTGGTTTGTGGGTGTAGTGGAGTGAAGGTTAATTTGCATATTTCTCGTTTATTAGATAGGATAATAAAAGGCTAATATGCAAATAGATCAAATGGTGGAACAACCAAACAACCAAACAACCGGTCGCTATGACATGTGCTGACAAAAGGGGTCATGTGTGGAACATAGTGAGTGGCAGGCGTTGGCTGTGGCAAGATGGTAGAGCAGGTGATCAGGGGCACCAAACCAAGGTGGGCGCCAGTCGCTGTCATCAGGTCGGGCCTCTGGTGGTTACTGAACATTCTTTGCTCCCCCATGCCATGGTCCCACTTAGCACTCGCACCTGCTCCCAGCACCGGCCCCACTTGCACCCACTGCCAGTGCCCAGCACCAGTCCCGATCACTCGGCACCATCAGCAGGTGTGAATGGAAGCAGTTGGCTCTGATCGCCCCTGAGGGATTCTCCACCTCTCCCTGCTCATGAGGGGCAATCGGGGCACCAGCCACTGCTCACACCTGCTAACAGCACCAGCCCCACTTGCACCTACTGCTGGCGCTAGCACCAATCACTCTGCACCATCAGTGGATGTGAGTGGGGCTGGCTCTGTCAGCACATGGGAGCAGCGGTGGCAGGAGTGGGGCTGCAGTAGACAGGGAACCGAGGGCTGTGGTGGGAGGGGCCATGCGGGGGCATGAAGGATGTGCCTACCTCAGCCTTACCGCCCACAGTTCCTTTCAAGGTGCACAGATTTGTGCACTGGGGCCCTAGTCTCTATATATAAAAGCCTAAGCAACTGGAATGACTGGAACAACCAAACGGCGGAACGACTGGTTGCTATGGCATGCACTGACTACCAGGGGGCAGATGCTAAATGCAGTAGCTGCCTGCTGGTGGTCAGTGTGCTCCCATAGCCAACTGCCCCTGGCTTGCAGACCCTGTTTGACTGATTGGGGCTAGGCCCAAGGCTTGGACAGGGAACTGGGGATGAGTGGCAGTGGACACAGCCCCTTTAACAGGGGGACTGAGGGTCAGCTCCCTTCTCGGGGCCAGTGGCCAACTTCCCATGCCCATCTCTCTCCAGCCTGGTCCTGATCGACCTGGCCCCAATTGGCTGGTGCTGATCACTGCCAGGCCTAGGGACTCCACCTGTGCACAAATTTTGTGAAACAGGTCACTGATGTGAGTATATATGTTAGAATTTTAAGGGTAGCCACTAACGAGGATGAAAATAAATGAAAGATTGAAGGGCTGGAAAGAAAGAAACAAATCTGCAGTTTTCCAGAGGCAGCATGATGACCTACAAAACACAGATTACATAGTCATGATTCCACATATGGGAATTTTCTAGAAAAGACAGCACTATGGAGACAGAAACAGAGCAGTTTCTGCCTGGTGTTGGGAGTGGAAGTGGGGACTGACCACAGATGGGGACTAGAAAACATCTTGCTCTGACAGGCATGCTCCACAACTGGATTCTGGTAATGGTTCTATAGTTATAGTTTACTAAAGTTCTTCAAACTATACACCTTAAATGAGTGCATTTTAAGATGTACATTAGATCTCAACAAAGATTCATAAAAATAAAATCTGATTTCATTCCTATACACCAGTGACAACTTTTAAAATATGTGTGTTTTTTCAAAGATGACATTTATAACTAGAGGCCTGGGGCACGGATCCGTGCACGGGTGGGATCCCTCAGCCTGGCCTGTGCCCTCTTGCAATCCAGGACCCTTTGGGGGATGTCAGAATGCTGGTTTTGGCCCAATCCCCACAGTCCAAGAATTGGGCCAAAATCTGGCAGTCTGATATCCCCATGAGGGTTGTAGCAGTGCCAAAGCGGTAGGTGGCTGGGGAGGAGTCCCGGCCGGGACTGGGTGCAGCTCCACTGGCACTCATCTGGGCCCTGCTGCACCTGCTGCTGCTGCTTCCACTGCCACTGCCCGGCTTCTGGCTGAGTGGTGCTCCTGTTGTGGGAGTGCACCGACCACCAGGGGCCAGTCCTGAGTTGAGCATCTGCCCCCTGGTGGTCAGTGGTTGTAATAGTGACTGGTCAACCAGTCGTTCCTGTTGTTCTGGTGATTCAGTCATAACCGTAGCTTAGCATGCATATATATGGTAAGAAAACCAAAAGTGGTCCAAGGAATAAGTCTAAAAGGTGTGCAAGACTTGCACTAGGAGGAAAACACCTATTCAAAGTAATGAAAGACAAGTTAATCCATAGTGATGATCTCTCTTATATGTGGAATCTTTAAAATATCTAAATAAATTTAAAAAACCAAGCTCATAGATACAGAGAACTGATTGGTGCTTGTCAGAGGCAGGGGTTTGCAGGAGGAGGTGGGGCTATGGTGGGATGAATGGGTGAACTGTGTTTGTTCTTTTTTCATAGACTATATTCATGAATGACATGATGTAAGGTTGTAAATTGACAATTCTACTATGATTAATATAATTCCAACCAAGACCTCACAAGAGTTTTGTGTTCATTTGTAGAGCGTTAGTTTTATCCTTCAAAGCTGTGACTCAGGGAGTCCAGATCGTTCCCACTTGTAGTCACCTGTGCTCAATAGGTAGATGTCAAGTTCTCTCAACCTATACGCATCTAGGTAGAAGTGAAAGGAGTATGAAGCATTACTCTTGGGCACCTTAGAATCTGTCCTGGAAGTCATTTGTAGTATTTCTGCTCACTTAACAGGAACAAGCACTAGCCATGTGCTGGGCAATTTTGTCAACTTATGTGTCCAGGAAAACAAGAAAAACTACCTGCTGCAGTTCTTCCTAAAGCTGATACTCCCAGGCTGCTCCTGAGCACTTTGATCTTCTTTCTGGGATTTTACTCCCATACTAAATTCAGAGCCCTGGAAGGTAAACTTTTACTTCAAAGGCCACAAAAACCATTCATATTTCATTGTTATAGACTGTGATAGAAATGGAAGTTAAATTTGTTTTTAATTTTTTTTTTTTGTTGTTGTTAATCCTCACACAAGGATATTTTTTCCAATTGATTTTCAGGAAGAATGGAAGAGAGGGAGGCAGGAGGAGAGAGAGAGAGAGAGAGAGAGAGAGAGATGGATGTGAGAGAGACACATTATTTGGTTGCCTCCTTCATGCACCATAGGGATTGAGCCTGCAATTAAGGTATGTGCCTTTTGGTCTGTGGGCTGACACTCTAACCACTGAGCAAAACCAGACAGGACTGGATATTAAATTTTAATGTTACAAATGAAGTGTATCAATCAGATCACTTCATAAACTGTGAAGTGGAAAGGCTAGCAATGCCAATACCATCTGAAGTTTGTTGTAAGGAACAGCCCCTGAGAGTTTGACTTTTGCCAGTTACTCAACTTAGTTGTGTTTCTCCATCTGTAAAATTGGAGTAGTGATTATCTTGTATTCCTTTATGACTGTTATAAGACTAAAAGTAATAATCTATATAATAAAAGCTCAACGACCCTTACAGTGGAACAACCAGATTGACTGGTCACTGTGATGCACACTGGCCACCAGGGGGCAGACACTTAACACAAGAGCTGCCCCCTGGTGGTCACTGCACTCCCACATTGGGAGCGCTGCTCAGCCAGGCCTGGCTTACAGCTGCTGAGTGCAGTGGCAGGGTCAGGATCCTCTCCCTCTTCTGCTGCAGCACTAAGAAGTGGCAAGCCAAGTGGTAAGGAGCAAGCAGGCAGGCAGTTAGGAGTGACCAGGCAGGTAGTTAGACACAAGTGGTCCCAGATTGCAAGAGGGTGCAGGCCGGGCTGAGCGGACTCCCACCCCCGTGCAGAAATTTCATGCATCGTGCCTCTAGTACATTTAATAATAATTTTAGTTCTTCAATATTTCTTGGTATATATTAAACAGTCAACACATAATGGTTGTTGCTGATACCACTGTTACGGATAAATATTTGATTGCTTTTACTTGATCTTTGGTATGAAGAATGCTACCCCAAGCATCCTTCTATTTTCCATCGTGGCCAACTTGTACATTCCTTGCTAATTCACAGGACTTTAATTCATAGGTCTCGATAGATTATAACCTAGGGCTTAGATCACAGTATCTCTTTTTGTCTTTTGAAAGAAAATTTCAAAGTGTCATCAGCTGAAGGCAGAAAAATGTTAGCTTGATCTTCAGAAAGATAAAGATGAAATGCAGAAATCTGAGAACTGGTAAACTTAAATTCAATAATCTACAAAATACTAGGTTATGATAGTGTATATAATTTATGAACCATTCATATGATGCTAATCTTTGAGTACTAACAAGAGTTTTATAGGAACAATCTAGCTATTAAAATTGTAGTTTCCCTCAGATAAAGCTGCTGAGATTGGTACTGCAGACAAAGTGGGCTACAACCCATCCTGAGATTTGAACAAAAAAACCTCTATGGAGAAGGAGGAAGATCCAGCCTTGATAGAACAAGGGCTAGGAACTATGAGTGATGCCCCCAAGTCTCATTTGGGCCAACACAGTTCTGGGAGGTCACTCTTTACCCTAAAAACTCCTACCCAGCAAAAGTAGAGAGCCCACTGTATGGGAGAACATATTTGTCAATGATACATTTGATGAGGGGTTAATTTCCAAAATATATAAAGTATCCATATAACTCAACAAAAGGAAGACAAACAATTCAATTAAAAAATGGGCAGAAGCCCTGAGTAGACATTTCTCCAAAGTGGACATACAGATGGCCAAGAGACATAAAAAATGCTCAAAGTTACTGTCAGAATGGGCATCATCAACAAATGACAAGTGCTGACAAGATGTGGAGAAAAGGGAACCCTAGAACACTGCTGGTGGGAATGCTGATTGTTGCAGACATTCTGTAAAACAATATGGATTTGTAGGAAATGGACCTCTAATCCATCTCCAGCATGGTTGGCCTTTGATGGAATTTACTAACTACCCCTAGGGCCAACAGAATATAGGGAGGAGGGAAGAGGAACAAAGAACTGTGCATGTGGGCCAGCATCATGGTGGAAACCCCTGAGGTATCTGCCTCAGCTAGAAAAGCGGAGGTGGAGAGAGCTAGAAGGACCAATTTTTTTAAATGGCCCAATGGGAGACAGCAAGACCTCAGTAACCCATGAGGAAACATAGTACCCAACCAATGAGGAACCAGAGGAGGGACTAAATAAATTGGCTATGTTCGCTGTCCAAGGTGTGCCTAAAACAAAGGACACCTGATCTCAAGACCATATTAAAAGTCTCATTATTTCCATAGTTTTGTCTCCAAGTATGTCATTTGAATCCAGACAGGTGATAATTTTCTCACAATTTGGGAGCTTATCCAGAATTTCTGTGCCCATGGAGAGGGAGGGGCTGTTGAAAGGGAGAACATTCCACCTGATTTTGGGTGGTCTCTTTGCCTGAGCCTCATTTCTTCACAGACACCAGAATAGGCCCAAGACTGTTTTTCTTCAGAAGATGGGGAAAATAACACAAGGAGGGGTACATACATGGCAACCAGGCAATAATCATTCATGGGCCAAGGTAGGAAAGTAGGCTATAAGTACTGCCTTGGTGGTTGAGTATCCTTGGAAGTTGAGTATATGTGACTAAAATGTGTCTGGGGAAAAAAACAAGTGAATAGTTCTAATCTGCAGTTCCATTCTCCAATGAGGGAAGTGACAGAGAGGGGTGAAGTAGATTTTGGGGAGTGTGAAAAATCTCCAGTATAAGGGATTGAGCACAAGATCACAGGGTACTCACTGAGGACGGGGAACAAACATTCTAGGCCTAGGGAATACATTCCCCCTAATAGTCTTTGCGGAGAATGCTGAGGTTCTGGGGAGGGGCAATCTCTGAACCAGGGACAGGGGACATTGCTCTGCTTCAGTGTTTGTTTGTTTGTTTTTTTTTTTTATGCAGGGCATTCTGTGGATTCTGTGGCAGGACAGATAAGGAGCATGGTGTGAAGCTCTTACCTGTGGGGTGTGTGGACCTATAAAGATTATATGTGAGTGTTTCTATTGATGTTTTGTGTCTCTTTGTTGTTGGGTTAATTTGTTTAAAGCTGGGGCACGTCCTGCATTGGGGGGCTCAGCTATTTGTGGCAGGCTGAACCCATGGCAGAGATTCCAGGAACATCCCAGCAGCTGCCAAGAATCCTTAATATTGGGGACTCTTCCTGCTCCCCCTCTTAGGGCATCAGCCACCTAAAACTCTTAGCTAGCAAGAGTTCTGTGGGTTTTTTAAAAAAAATATTTTTATTGATTTCAAAGAAGAAGGGAGAGGGATAGAGAGATAGAAACATCAATGATGGGAGAGAATCATTGATTGGCTGCCTCTTGCACGCCCCCTACTGGGGATGGAGCCCTCAACCCGGGAAGGTGCCCTTGATCAGAATCAAAATGGGGACCCTTCAGTCCCCAGGCCAACACTCTATCCACTGAGCAAAACTGGCTAGGGCTACAGACAGTTTTTGTCCATGTGTCTGTAATGCAATTTTGGCTTTCTATCTTTTGGGGACTTAGTTTTCTCTTTGCTAGTTTATGAACATAGAGACTCCTCTATTTCCATTGTTTGGGCTTTACACCCCTTAGAACCAAAGGCCATTTGCTGTGCTGGGTTAGTTGTGAGATAAGATCCTAGTGTCACCATACAATCAATGGGTTCATGCTGCCTGTCACTACTTGAACCAATTCTGCAGAGACAGGGTTGAATCTTATATGAGTGTTTATTCTAATACTGCAGGCAATATGGGAGAGTAGCAGGTCATCCACAAAAATCTGCTCTGCCCTCCTCCCATAAACCAGCTGCTTATATTGGGTAGAAGGACAAAGGTTACACAGGAAGTAGAGATTACAGGCATGGGGAAGGTGGCAATGTGGGCTGCATTGGGACTCCATTGTATGGGCAACAAAGTTAATGTTTCCCTGATGATGGGCAGTTCTTGAATGCAAATGGATAGCATTCCAAGGTTGACTCCCAGTTCCCGCTAGTGTGCAAATGCCAGCCCAGTCAGTATGTCCCTTCTTTATCCAACACAAGGCAATCACAGTTAACAGAGCATCATTAGTATTTCCCATAGCTAGTCCCCAATATTCTATTTTTGCCCCTAACACTAGGAGGAGCAGATCTGCGAAGTACCCTCCAGCAAGTTGCAACAATAGCATTGGGGCGGGGGGGGGGGGGGGGGGGGGAGGGGGAACTACTGTTTTTATAAGTGAAAATAAAATAGTTCTTTCACATTAAAGCCACTGAAGGCTGGTGAGTTATCTGCTACAAAATTGCCAAAAAAAAAATGCCTTGTGTAATAATAATCAGCTTTAAAATATCAAAGTTGTTATAAATACAACAAAAATAAATAGTATATGATAAAACTTTTTCAGTAGTTTTCTAAAGTCTTTGATAACTTAAAACTGGAGTTTGCTGGGTTAAATAGTAAAAATTATTAAATATCTAGGTATTTTGAAATAGCAGGATACTAAAATATTAATTAGTCTGTGTTTGCCTACTTTTAGATTTTTATCATGGAGAACCTAGAGGATAGATTTGAATCTATTAATGAATATGTATTGCATTTTATTTGAAATATATCTCTTAAAAATGTGAATATATTGCTAACCTGAGAAATGCTAAGTACTTAACTTGCCATGTAAATTTAAGTTAAAAATTCTAACTAACTAGAAAAAAATGATATGATTTTGGTAATAGAAGTCATTAGGTATAGAGATGCATTTTTTAAAGAAAAAGGAAATTGAGTTGTTTTAAAGCTAAATAAATAAGAATATTTGTGAAAATTATAGAAAGATTGTGAAGAGAAATCTTAGAAAATTATAGGTAATCTGAATAATTTACTTTGATAAGTGAATCTAACGTAAGATAATACAGAATTTAAGTTCTTTTCCAGGGAAAATATTTTCTGTCAAAAGAGAAAACGTTTTACCTGTATTTATCTAGGAAGCAAAAGTTCCATAAAGTATTGAAATAATTGTGTATTGTGTTATTATAATTAGGTACTTATTTTTTAAGTGATCTTAATTGTGGGAACTGAAGTATTGCTAGCTTATGTTTGTGTTTAATACCCTTTGTCATGTCCAATGAATAAATAGTCTAATACTGTTTCATAATAATAATCTACATATATAAAGGGGTAATATGCAAATTGTCCAGGATGCTGTAATGTCATGACCACACAGGAGGAGGCTGCGCGCAGGTGGGCAGGAGGGGACTGCATGTGTGGTGAGGCAAGCAACATATGGCGCACTCCCGGAATGAAGAGGGCCTGCCAGCCGCTGTGGCTGCAGGGTGGTGCCAGCTGTGGCATGCCAGCAATCCTGCCTCTGAGCATTAGCTACAGAGGAAACACCTTTTCTGACTGCTCATTGGCTAAGCTCCCTGTACACCACTCTCAGTGTTCTTGGTAAATTGGGTAATAAGAATCCAAGAAGGTGAGCTAGGGTTTTTCGACCTCACTCCTGGAGGAAAAAACGAAGGTCCACTGCTGGGGGGCTAAAAAATGTCGTATCCTGCCCTAGCTGGTTTGGCTCAGTGGAGAGAGTCTCAGCCTGCGGACCACAGGGTCCGGGTTTGATTCTGGTCAAGGGCATGAACATAGGCTGCAGGGTCCTCCCTGGCCGAGGCCCAGGTCAGGGCTCATGCAGGAGGCAAGCAGTCGAAGTGTCCTCTCACATTGATATTTTTCTCTGTCTTTTCCTCTCACTTCCATGCTCTCTAAAAATAAAAGGAAAAATATCCTCAGGTGAGGAAGAAAGAAAGAAAGAGAGAGAGAGAGAGAGAGAGAGAGAGAGAGAGAGAGAGAGAGAGAGAGAGAGAGAAAGAAGAAGAAGAAGAAGAAGAAGAAGAAGAAGAAGAAGAAGAAGAAGAAGAAGAAGAAGAAGAAGAAGAAGAAGAAGAAGAAGAGACGGAAGGAAGGAAGGAAGGAAGGAAGGAAGGAAGGAAGGAAGGAAGGAAGGAAGGAAGGAAGGAAGGAAGGAAGGAAGGAAGGAAGATAAATAAAGAACTGTCATATCCTATGAAAGAGACATCTTGAAAATGCCCAAAGGAAGTTGTCATTTTTTTGTGGTGAAGGGACTAGAGTCTCTTTTGATGAAAACACCATGGCGGCTGAGGCAGCCGGCAGTGGTGACAGCATCCGGTGATGGGGGCAGCACCTTACTCTCATCATTCTGGTCTCCTCCCACAGAGGGAGGCCAGACTATGGCTTAGGCCCACTCATCAGTAGGACATCGCCTGATGGGTCCTGGACTGTGAGAGGGGCATGCTAGGCTGCAGGAACCCCCTGCCCCAGTTATAGATTTTCATGCACTGGGACTCTAGTGATGATATATAATCTTTTGGTAAAATAAATTTGATAACTTTCCCAGGGTTTGAATTGTAAGAAACTTTCTTTGACCTAAAATTGGTTTTAGGTCATTCCAATAGGCCCTGGAATGCCTCGAGGATTTGTTTTCTCTTTATGAAGGAACATTTTATACTGAAGGTACATGGGAAGCTTTGTCAAATAAAGAAATAAAACTACATTTCATTAATATATGCATATTATTAAACTAGATTCTGATATGCTCTCAGTTGTAACTAATTGTTATTAGTTATAATATAGTGTTTAACAGAAAGGACAAGATTCCATGTCATTTGCATTGTAATGAAATCCATAACCCTGTCATTTTAAATTTCTTCTTGTCATTTAGAGACAGTCCCTATTTTCTTACAATTCATTTGGGAAAATGTTATATCTTCTGAGGGATCCATGGAAAGGACTCTGACATTTTCAGATCATCCCCTTTGAACTGGATGAAAATTAGTAGAACTCTATAGATTATCTGAATTTATAAAAGTACTGGCAGGAGAAAAATGATTATGGAATGGAAAGAAATGAAAATATACAGTTTTTGTAACTTTTGTTGAAAGTATGGATGATTTTTATTTATTTTAAATATATTTTTATTGATCTCAGAGAGGAAGGGACAGAGAGAGAGAGAGAAACATCAATGATGAGATAAAATCATGATCTGCTGCCTCCTGCATGCCCCTACTGGGGACCAAGCCCACAACCCAGGCATGTGCCCTTGATTGGAATAAAATCGGAGACCCTTCAGTCTGCAGGCCAATGCTCTATCCACTGTGCCAAACTGCCAGGGCTATTGCTGATTTTTAAGACTTTTTTTTCAGATATAAGGAAGTATTTTTAAAGCAATTTGGAAAATTATATTTTTCTTTCTACCGCAAGCATGTCAAAATCACATGCCTTATTCAGATCCCTCCAGAATTTGGAAATTCTTAATGAGTGATTTATGGAAATACGTTTCTTTGCATAAATTCAATAAGACCAGTTTCCAATTATGATTTTATTAACAAGGAATTTGAAATGTCATGTCTAACATATGGACTCTTGTGGTCACCAGAAAGCTTTAAGTAATGAAGCCAATAAGAGCACCTTGGATAAAGCCTAGTTCCTTGCTTGGTCACATGGCTCATGACAGTCTTTCCAGGGAAGGAATGAAGGTTACTTTTCTGTAAGGTGGCAAGGCAGGAACTCAGGATACCCCAGGGGGCCTCAATAACTTGAGGAATTTACCCAAGTCTACATGTATTATTGCAGGCAAGCCTGATGGCAGCTAGGTGAATCAGTTTTTTTGCCCTGTGGGCCAATTAAAGCTTGACCATCAAATTCAAGGAAAGCATTTTTTTCTTTAAGCCTATGTGGTCAACTGTTATTGTGTTCATCTAAATAATCAGGCCAAACTGAAACTAGACAATACAGTAAATAAATTGGTTTTAATTTGGCTCTTTAATGAAAATGAGGATGATTTAGTGATGGGGGCATTGTATTTCAGTAGGCAATTATTAGAATTGAAATATGGTGGGTGGTTGCCCTAACCAGTTTTGATCAGTGGATAGAGCATTGTCCTGTGGACTGAAGCGTCCCATGTTCAATTCTGTTCAAGGGCAGGTACTTTGGTTGCAGGTACATCCTCAGTCAGGAGTGTGTAGGAGGCATCTGATTGATGTTTCTCTCTCATCAATGTTTCTAACTCTCTAACCCTCTCCCTTCTTCTCTATTAAAAAATCAATTATATATATATATATATATATATATATATATATATATATATATATATTTAAAAGTAATATTGTGTTTTTTTTCTTCCACCAGACCATTTGTTGTACTTTTTGCTGTTCTAATTTTTGCCCAATAATACTAAATTTGATAAGAGTTTGTCTCCAGGTTACAAGCCGTACTCCTACTCAGGGAATACCACCACTAGATATGCCTAGGAATTGATCCTCTGACAGACATCAAAGATCTGTTGGCTCTGAAATACAACCTCCACTGCTCCTCAGCATGAAACAATTTCAGAAAAGACTCTATGACCCTTTTCCCTGAAATATTTTGGAGCCAAGACCCTTGAGGGGATGTGGTAGGAAGTTAGACAGACATGAGCAGAGTAAGGACGATGGCCCAACTGGAGGAAAATTGGTTGGGACCCTGAAATGTGCTTCTCACCACTCCAACTACTCTCTCCTTCTCTCTTCCTCTAAGAAAGCCAGCAGGGTTTAGAATAGCTAATGAAGACAGGAACAATGTTACCTTATAATAGAGAAACATGCAAATTGACCGCACCTCCGCTATGCCCACGATTGGGCCGTCAGGAGGCTGGGGGCGGGACTCCGGGTGGCATATCCGCCATTGAGAAGTTCAAGATGGCGGTGCCCAGTGGCCGGGCCCATGCCGCCGCTCCCCGGGGTGCCTGGGGCGATCGGCACCCCGGGGGGGCGTGGCCTGGCCCATGCTGCCGCTCCCGGGGGTGCCTGGGGCGATCGGCACCCCGGAAGGGCGTGGCTGGGCCCATCGGCACCCCGGGGGGGCGTGGCTGGACCCATGCCGCCACTCCCCGGGGTGCCTGGGGTAGCAGGGACCCTGGGTGCAGCCAGCCCAAGGCCAGGAAAGCCTGGGGCGGAGGCTTTCCGGGCCTTGGGCACCAGTGGGCAGCCTGCACGGATCGCAGGAAACCATTGGGGGTCGGCTCCTGCGATCCTTAGCAAGGATGTTGGGTGCAGCCGAGCCCAAGGCCACCGCCCGGGGCCAAGCCCCGACCCTGAAAAAGGCAGAAGGCGGTGGCCACAGCCAAGGCCTGGGTCCCTGGTGCCGGCAGAAAACTGGTGCAGGCAGCCAGGTGAATGAAGGTCTATTGCACGAATCTTCGTGCAAACGGGCTACTAGTTAAGCATAAAAAGAGGAGGGGATTTGTAAGAAATGGGCCTCTGTGATCCATGTTCAGCATAGTCCGGTTTTGAAGGAAATGGTTGCTGAATTCCCCAGGGCAAATAAAATGCAGGGAGGAGGGAAGAGGATGAAAGAACAAAGGACTCTGCATGTGGACCAGCATCATAGTGGAAACCCCAGGCATCTGCTTCAGCTAGACAGGGGGAGGTGGAGCAGCTAGAAAGGTCTCAGTGCAATATTTTAAATGGCCAATGGGAGATAACAAGACCTAGGCGATGTATTAGGAAGCACATGACCCCATAGTAGTCAGCCAATGAGTAACCGGAGGAGGGACTAAATTAATGGGTTGTGTTCAGTGCCTCAGATGTGCCTGAAACAAGGAACACCTGTTTTCTAGAATGTATTAAAGTTTTTGCCATATTTCTGAGTCTGTCATTTGAATTCAGACAGGTAAGCATGTTTGCAGTTTCCTCAAAAAATTAAAAATTGTTCTTTTGTTTGACCCAGTGATTCCATTCTGGGAATATATATCCTTAAAACACCAATCAGAAAGGCTGTATGCACCTCTGTGTTCATAGCAGCACCATTTACAATAGCTAAGATTTGGAAACAGCCTAAGTGTCCATTGGCAGATGAGTGGATATAAAAGCATGGGACATTTACACAATGGCATACTACACAGAAGTAAAAAAGGAAAAATTTACCTTTTGTGGCTACAATGGTGGACCTGGGGATTACTATGCTAGGTAAAATAAGCCAGCCAAAGAGAAATTATATATCTTACTTATATGTGAATCTAATAAACAAAATAAACTGATGAACAAAAGAAACATGGACACATGGAATAGACTGACAGCCCTCAGAGAGGATGAGGGAGAGAAAGACTGGAGAGGAAAGAAGGTGAAGAGATTAGCCAAAGAAGGTATATGTATAACACAGGGACACAGACAATAGGATGGTGATGGCCAGTAGAAAAGGGAGGTGGTGGCTGTGTGGAGTAGGGTAAAAGGAGGGAAAGTGGGGGACATCTGTAACAAAGTCAACATTAAAGAGAAAAATAAGCCAATATCCCTACATTAAAATGATAATAATGAAAGCCTATGATAAATTGTGATAACTTGTAAAAAATGGACCAGGTTGTCTTAATTTACTGTAAGGCAAGATGGTGTGCAGTCACTCTGGAAAAGTTTTCAATGGGGAATGGTTGAATACATTGATGCATCCATACCATGGGTAATCACTAAGCAAGATAAACAAAAAGCTGTCACAACCAACAAATTTGGATACCTTCAGAGATTATAGTATGTAAAAAAAAGATCCTCCCGCAAAGGTGAAATACTTAATCAGCCTCTTTATAAAACAGTCTTGTGATTAAATTATATAAATTGAGAACACAATGTTCCCAGGGGTAAGGGACAGATAAAGGTGGGAGATGGGAGATGGATCCTATATAATAAAAGCTTAATATGCAAATTGATCATCACTCACAATATGGCTGCCCCCATGTGGTCAAAAATGGCTCCCCCATGTGGACATAAGATGGCTTCCACAAGATGGCCAGCAGGGAAGGGCAGTAGTGGACGATCAGGCAAGCAGGGGAGGGCAGTTAGGGGTGACCAAGCTTGCAGGGGAAGGCAGTTATGTGCAATCGGGCCTGCAGGGGAGTAGTTAGGCCTTGGTCAGGCTGACAAGGGAGTGGTTAGGGGGTGATCAGGCTGGCAGGAAGAAGCGGTTAGGGGCAGTCAGGCAGGCAGGCAGGTAAGCAGTTGGGAGCCAGCAGTCCTGGATTTTGAGAGGGATACCAGGTTGGAGAAGGTGCAAGCTGGGCTGAGTGACACTCTCCCCGCTACCCTCCCCCGACCCATGCACAAATTTCATTCACTGGGCCTCTAGTTTGAATATAAAAGGGCATCATAAGGGAATTGTTCAGTGAAAGAAATATTCTATATATTGTCTGTATCATTTATATGTAACTAGACAATGGATCTGTGCTGTCACTAATTGAGCTAATTAAGCTGAGACAGAGTTGAATCATATATAAGCATTTATTCCAATCCTCTGGCCGTATGGGAGTACAGCAGGTCATCCACAGAAATCTGCTCTGCAGCTCACAATAAGTCAGCTGCTTATATTGGGTAGAAGGACAATGATTACATGGGGAAGTAGGCAAGAGGGTGTGCCAAATGGGCAGTTCACAGCTCTGGAGATTTACAAAAGCTTGTGGGTTTGCAAAGGCTGGGGGTCTTCAAAGGGATGGTGATATATAAAAGGAGAGGGGCCTTCAAAGGGCTGGCAATTCTGGTTTCTGCAGGAAAGTTGTTAATCTTTCCATGACCATATGAAGCTCCAAATGGGGAGGATGGATTGCATTTCCAGGTGAGCTCCCAAGTCCTTTTGGCTTTCATTAATAGGACAAAACAATCACAGTTAATAGAGCATGATTAATATTTCTTACTCTAGCTGGTCCCAAACATTCTATTTTTGCTCCTATCAGCCTATATAATAAAAGGCTAATATTCAAATCAACCAAATGGTGGAACGACTGGTTGCTATGATGTGCACTGATGACCATCAGGGGCCAGATGCTCAGTGCAGGAGGTGCCCCCTTGTGGTCAGTGCACACGCACAGGGGGAGCGCTGCTCAGCCAGAAGTCTTGAGGCAGGCTCGCTGATGGTGAGTGCAGTGGCGGTGGCAGGAGCCTTTCCGGCTTTCATGGCAGCACTAAGGATGTCTGATGGTTGTCAGTCAGTCATTCCCCAAGGGCTTCTGGACTGCAAGAGGTCGTAGGCCGGGCTGAGGCACCCCCCCTGAGTGCATAAATTTCTTTCACCGGGCCTCTATTATACTGTATATCTATAATTATAAAACATAATATGCTAATTAGACTGGATGTCCTTCCAGATAACCCTCCGGATGAAGCTGGGGCTGTGGGGTAAGCCTGGATCCCAGGTTCCAGAGGGAAGCCAGTGCTGGGTGCCAGCAGCCTGGGGAAGAAATGCCTACTCTTGCACAAATTTTATGCTTTGGGCCTCTAATATATAATATGTATATATATTATATCATAGTTTTGTAGGATGTTACTATTGGAGGAAAGAGAGTAATTAGTACACAGACCCTTATTATTTTTTTTCTATTAAATGTGTCAGAAATGCACTTAAACAATGTAGTGGAAATGAGACAGATACTCGAAAATGGCTTGGAAAGGCAATTTTACTTCTGCAGAAGGGTGTCTAAGCAAAAATTTGATGGGCAAGCACACAGAATGGGAAGTCTGTTCTCCTTTTATACCTGACACATTGCTGCACCGTGCTCTGATTGGTAAGAGCATGGTTTCACAATCTGATGCTAGTGGCTAATTCAAGTGAAGGGGTGGGGTTGACTTTTGGGGGATGGCTAATGGACTATGGTGCAAGTTCTAACTGGCTGGTAAAGTCTCAAGCAAAGGCCCTCCAAAATATCACCAGATGTCTGCTCTGGCTACAGCCAGTGTAGACTGATTACTTAGCTCCTCAAAGGATCAGCCTTCACTGCACCTGTTACATTGTCCAGAAACACTGACTGCTCCCCCTGCCTGGAGAGGCAGGAGGTATAGTTAGTATTCAGGGCTGGGGTTTGATAGTCTTTGGGGGCTCTTATCTTGGGCCTTCCATGGTTGGGAATAACAGTGATAAGGTCCTACAAGATTCATTCCCCAGGGCCTGTCTGTCCTGAAAGAGGTCAATCATGCATCCCATGCCCACAGTGTCTGAGGTCCATCCAAGTGGAAATGGCACTACTTGAGCTTCTGGCCTTTCTGCCGTGTAAGCATAACAATCGCTTTTGTTTAGAGAATAGATAGAATATTCAATTAATTCCAGCCAGGCATTTGTCTCCCCACATCTAGTCTCTATTTTGATAGTTTGGTGTAAATCCTTAACCTCAACTATAGCGACTTTTGGTAGGGTCATAGTTGTAAATACAAGGTTGGGCCTGGTTGGGACTTGGAGTCAAGGGACCACTGCTTAAGGAAATATTTGAGTTATTGACTAATCAAATGGCAAACTTTTCCTGCAGGTTCCTTTCCTGATGAATTGTCCTCAAGACTATATCATCGCTCTAGAGACAGGGTAGTTTCTCCTGGCTTAAGGGTCAACAGGAGTGGTTTATATTGTAGATTCCCACAAGTATTAGGAGGAACTCCTCTGGCTATGGCTACTCTGGTTTTACTTTTTAGTTTTGTTTTATTTTTAGTTTTGTGGGAGTAGTGTTCCTACTTATATGGTGGAGCTGTCCACTGCCACACTATGTAGCCCACCAGACCTCACCGCAGGTGGAACACAGGGAAGTTGGTGAGGGTTGTTTGCTCCCATACAGGCTCAGGGCAGAGGTATTTATGTTTGGTTGAAAGTTGCCTCTGGTTGGTAAGATCTCCAGAGGGTAGGACCTGGAAAGCATCAAATTTTATAGTTAGGAAATCTGTACTCCTAGTTACATTAATAGTTAGTTGGATAGGGTAGGGGATACCTGTGATAACTTTACCTAGAGGCTCAGTAGAATTAGAAATAAGGGGTAATCAGAGTCTTTTCACTGTTAACTTGAGGGGATCTATGTGTTGATGCTTTTCCTGATCCTAGGACCGGGTTCCCTTAATCCGGGTGTAATGGGTCCAACCTTTCTCTGAGGTACGGATGGCAGTCTCAGTTGTAAGTAGCACCTAATAAGATCCTTCCCAGGCTGGCTCAAGCTTGTCTTCTTTCCAGATCTTGATCAGGACAAGATCACCGGGTAAGTAAGGATGTACTGAGAATTCAAGAGGTGGAGTTTGGGCAAGTAGCTCTTGTAACCCGAGGGAGGATAAAGTAGAGGAGAGGCCCAACACACAGTTTTTAAGAAACCAACCCTTGGATTCCATGGTTGGCAAGTCAGAATTTTGACCTAAATAAGGTAATCCATAAAGTATCTCATAAGGGGATATCCCAATGTCTATATGAGGGGGGTGGGGTGTTCTAATTCTGAGAAGCACAATTGGAAGAAATTTTGTCCAGGAAAGCTTGATTTCTAGGATTAATTTGGTGATGTGTCTTTTCAGAGCTTGGTTTATTCTTTCTATTTTATCTGACGAGGGTAGGTGCCAGGGTATTTTACCCAAGCATTTTTTACCCAAGCATTTCATTATTTCCTTGATAATAGTGGCCATAAAATGACTTCTATTATCCAAATCTATGTTCTGAACCAACCCAAACTGAAGGATTGTATTTCCTGTTTTTAAAAATATATTTTTTTTTATTATTGATTTTAGAGAGAAGGGAGAGGGAGAGAGAGAAACATCAGTGATGAGAGATAAACATCGATTGGCTGCCTTCTGCACACCCTCTACTGGGGATTAAGTCTGAAACCTGGGCACATGCCCTGACCAAGAATTGAACCATGACCTCCTGGTTCACAGGTAAATACTTAACCACTGAGCCACGCCAGCCAGATTATATTTTATAAGAATATCTTAGTTACCTTACTGGTCGTAGCACTTGGTAATGGAATAGCTTCAACCCAATTAGTCAAATGATCTACTATCACCAGGAGGTATTTGAGGAGACCTACCTTAGGCATCTCAGTATAATCACCCTGTATGTGCTGGAATAGTCTTAACCTGCTCACTTTTCTGCAGGAAATACAGTTCTCATTAAGTTACTTTGCTATTTATATACTATACTAGAGGCCCAGCACACAATTAAAGTGTGTGCTTGTAGTGTCCCCTAGGCCTATCCTGAAACCAGGGCCATATCCGCCACCTCACACACTCTGCAGACACTGCAACGCTCTGCTATGCTCCATGGACGCTGCCGGCACCCCACGACACTCCTCGGACACTGTCGGCACCCCGCAGCACTCCACAGACACCGCCAGCACCCTACAATGCTTTTTTGATGCTGCGGGCACCCCGTGACACTCTGCAGATGCTACTGGTGCCCACGATGCTCCTGGGATGCTGCCTGTGTCCTGGGGGTTTGTGGGGAGAGCCCAAGAGGTGCTCCATGCACCTCCTGGTGACTGCTTGTTTGGATGTTATGGCGTAATGGCCACAGGCCTTTTTTTTTTTTTTTTTAATATATTTCACTAGTGGCCCGGTGCATGACATCATGCATGGCGGGGTGGGGAGGTGTCCCTCAGCCCGGCCTGCACCCTCTTCAATCTGGGACCCCTTGAAGGATGTCCTACTGCTAGTTTACAGGGATCGGACCTAAAGCGGCAGTCGGACACCCCTCTCGCAATCTTGGATTGCTGGCTCCTAACCGTTCACCTACCTGCTTGCCTGATTGCCCCTAACCACTCTGCCTGTCAGCCTGCTCGCCCCCAAATGCCCCCCCCACCAGCCTGATCACCCCCAACTGGCCCCTGTGCCAGTATGCTCACCCCCAACTGCCCCCCCTGCCAGCCTGCTTGCCCCCAACTGCCCCCGTGCTGGCCTGCTTACCCCAAATTGCCCCCCTCTGCTGTCCTGATCACCCCCAACTGACCCCCACTGATGGCCTGCTTGCCCCCAACTGGCTCCTCTGCTGGTCTGCTCACCCCCAACTTCCCCCCCCTCACCGGCCTGATCACCCACAACTGCCCTCCCCTCTTGGCCTCTAACTGCCTCTACCTCAGCCCCACCACCATGGCTTTGTCCAGAAGAACGTCCGGAAGGTCTCCTGGAAGGTCTCCCAGTCTAATTAGCATATTACCATTTTATTAGTATAGGTAGAGGCCCGGTGTACAGGTGGGGGCCGGCTGGTTTGCCCTTAAGGGTGTCCCGGATCAGGGTGGGGTTCCCTTGGTGCATGGGGAAGCCTGGGCAAGGGGCCTGTGGTGGTTTGCAGGCTGGCCACGCCCCCAGGGGTGAGGGTCCCCGCTGGGGGGGCATGGTCAGCCTGGGTAAGGGGCTGAGGGCCATTTTCAGGCTGGTCACACCCCCTTCAGGGTGGGGGGTCCTGCTGAGGTGCCTGGCCAGCCTGGGTGAGGGGCTGATGGCTGTTTGAAGGCTGGCAAAGCCCCCCAGCAGGGATCCTCACCACATGGGGGTGTGGCCAGCCTGGGTAAGGGACTGAGGTATGTTTTCAGGATGGCCATGCCCCGTGGCGACCCAGGCCTCCAGCCCCTCCTTGAACAGAGGCCAGGGCGGGCCGGAAGCTTGGCATCCTCCATCACCGGGGGCAACCTAAGCCTCCTGCTCACTCCAGCTCCGTGGCTCCCGCCATCTTTGTTGGGTTAATTCGCATACTCGCTCCTGATTGGCTGGTGGGTGTAGCCGATAGACGGTCAATTTGCATGTTTCTCTTTTATTAGTGTAGATTGATTTTTTTACAGAGAGGAAGAGAGAGGGATAGAGAGTTAGAAACATCGATGAGAGAGAAACATCGATCAGCTGCCTCTTGCACACCCCCTACTGGGGATGTGCCCGCAACCAAGGTACATGCCCTTAACCGGAATCGAACCCGGGACCCTTGAGTCCACAGGCTGACGCTCTATCCACTGAGCCAAACCGGTTTCGGTGGCCTTTATAATATAGATAAAAGCCTAAGTGACCCTCAAACAACCAGTTGACCAGTCGCTATGACATGCACTGACCACCAGGGGGCAGATGATCAGTGCAGGAGTTTCCCCCAGGTGGTCAGTGCACTCCCATAGCCAACCTCTTGCATCCAGCCAACCTCCCACGGCCCCTACCCCAGGTGTGAGCCAGATGGCCCCAATCAGCCCTGATCACCAGCCAGGCTGAGGGACCCCACCCATGTAGGAATTCATGCACCAGGCCTCTAGTAGTATATATATCCACATACTCATAGGCTCTAAGAACCACATCATACATAACTTGTGGACACCCGATGACTTCCCTTATGAAGTTGGATTACTAATTCCCCCATAATGGGGTAGCAAGAGGGGAAAGTACAGGAATGAGATGAAAAATCTGTTATTTCTTCAGGTAACATTAGGCTCTCTAATACCTGGGAGATTAATTCCTTGTGTACTAGATCTCTTCCCCTGCTATTAATAAGATTTTTTCCAAAAGTGTGCACTACTCCAAAGGCATATTTCAAGTCTCTATCGATGGTCCTCTCCTTTTCCTTTAAAAATTATAAGGCCTGGTTTAGAGAAAACAATTCACATGTCTGGGAAGACCATCCATTGGACAGTCTCCCTGATTCCAACCGTGGGTTGCTCCCCATCTACAATGGAGTGCCCATTGTGCCTTTTTCCCTCAAACATTTGGGAGGAACCATCTACAAAGAGCTTGAGCCCTGTTTTCTAAGGGGTTTCCCTGAGGTAAGGTCTGACTGTGGTTTGATAGTGAATGAGATCCATTCAATGGAGTTCAGCAGTTTCCTGTGCCTCTCCTTTAGACAGCTATCAGTAGCAAGTACTAGGTAGTCCTTTTCTAAAAAGAGAGTCTCATATTTCAATATTCAGGAGTTAATTAGCCATCAGCCTTTTGATTAAGGATTGCTCTAACTTGATGTGCAGTGCTAACAACCAATGCTCCCGCAAAGTCAGTTTTCTGCTTTCCTCAATTAAGAGAGTGGTTGCTGCTACCAACTGAATGCACTTAGGCCAGTGGTCGGCAAACTTCGGCTTGAGAGTCACATGCGGCTCTTTGGCCCCTTGAGTGTTCTAATGCCACTTCTTCAAAATAGACTCGCCTAGGCCGAAAACCAACTTCTGCGCATGGGCCACAAAGTTTCAATTGCACTGTATGTGCGTGCCCGCATGTGGTATTTTGTGGAAGAGCCACACTTAAGGGGCCAAAGAGCTGCATGTGGCTTGCAAGCCACGGTTTGCCAACCACTGACTTAGGCCATCCTCTAGTAACTGGGTCTGGTATCTTTATAAGTATGCACCTGGTTGCTCTCTTCCCTCCCCCACATTCTTGAGTTAGAACCCCTAGGGTGGTTCCCATGTCTACATGTTACAGATGAAATGGATTCTCTAGTAAGGGCAATACTAACATTGGGACAGTGATTAGGGCCTGTTTTAGAGCTTCTATTAATTGCATTTCTTCAGATTTCCAAAGAAAGGGGTCCTGTTCTCCATCTAGTGTTTGAGGTATAGTCTCTTAGTTTTAAGTGCATAAGAGTCAATCTATAACCTACAATATTTCATCAGTCCTAAGAATTTATTAAGTTCCTTTTCAATGCTTGGAAATGGTGTATTAGTTATTCCAGAGATCCTTTCTGGGCCAAATTGTCTCTTTCCTTCACTTAAGTGTCCTAAATAATATACTTCTTTCTCTACAAATTGTAACTTCATCATAGAGACTCTCAAACTTTGCTGACCTTAAGTTCCCTTAGTCTACACAAAAAGTCATTTGTTCTCTTAGTATACCCAAAAAATCAGCTGGTTCCTTAACTTTCCCTTGTTAAATGTCAAAGACCTTAGTGATATTTTGGGACTGGGGGACTGACTCTCTGATTCCTTAGAAGATTTAAGTCCCTTAGGTCTTTCATATGATTTCTATGTACAGGATTATTATTATCCCATTAGAGGCCTGGTGCACAAATTCATGCATGGGTGGGTTCCCTTGGCCTGCCCAGAGATTGAGGCCTATAGTGGGGCTGGCTGGCCAGGCAAAGGGACCCTGGTCCGGTCGCCTCCCACCCCCGATTGGGGCCTATCCGCAGTGCTGGCTGGCTGGGGAGAGGAGCTGCAGGAGGTTGGCTGTGGGAGCACACTGACCACCAGGGGGCAACTCCTGTGCTGAGGGACTGCTCCCTGGTGGTCAGTGCATGTCATAGTGGCTGATTGGCCAGTTGTTCAGTAGGTTGTAATGGTCGCTTAGGCTTTTATGAATATAGACTAGTAGCCTGGTGCACGAATTCATGCACCTTGAAAGAAAATTAATCAGGAGAAATATTTTAATATTGCTATTCACCCTTTATAATAAAAATGTCAGAGTTTAAAGAAAATTAGAAAAATGTATATGAAAGTAATATATAAATTTATTAATAAACAATAACAACATGATATAACAACAACAAACACATGATATAAAAACAAAGACATGATATAAAACAACAAAAACATGATATAAAAACAATAATAACATGATATAAAAGCAATCTTGATACAATGACTGATAAATTGATTAAACTTATCCTAATATTTCCCTGTATACCACATTAAGAGTAAAAACACTTTCAGAGTGCTTGACTAATTTCCCTTGTGATGAAGAATTTACAACTTTAACTTTAACATCACATGCCCTATGAACTTGAGAGAAAGCAACATAAACCTGACCATGTGCAAAAATGGTTTCAGGTAGGAATATTCTTATTCGGTCTAGAGTTTGCCCTTGTCACTTATTAATTGTAATTGTAAATGCTGGCATCATGGGAAATTGTCTTTGAATTCATTTAAATGGGGGACCAGTATCATATGGGGACAAATCAATTCTTGGACTCAGAACAACCTCTCCTTCTTCAGATCCTGTTAATACTTTAGCTTTAATTTTGTTAGGACACAATCTTTTGATAATACTCCTAGTACCATTACGAAGACCCCATTTACTATTAAGATTTTTCTGTAGCATGATGATTGCACCTACTTTCAATTTTAATTTATGACACGGCATTACCGAAGGAGTAATACTATTAAGAAATTTGATGGGAAATTTATTCTTTTTGGCATAATCCATTGAATCGATGGAATCATCACTCAAATAGGTGTGGAAAGCTCCATCGAGTATATCCAAAATTTCTTCATTTAATTTTTGAACATGCTCATTTATAGGACAAAGAATTGCACGTTCAGATATATTTTAATACTATCTATAGGCATAAAGTACTATTTCCAAAGGTAGCTTCAATAATAGATCCATTACAAACCATTTCATGGGGGATTTCAATAATATCCATTTCTAAATGAAAACTGGTACTAAGTTTACCATCTCCAAGTTTTACTCAGCATACACCATAAGCAGAATCCTCAGATCTCATATTTGATTTAAGAGACAACTTTCTGAAACATCCCCAAACACTACAGTACTTTAAACTCCTTTGTACTATAGCTGATCGCATAGCATGCAGCACACCACTGAGACATTGTCAAAACTCCCCTCCAAGATGAAGGACTTTCCCACCAAATGCAACATTCAAATTAATAATTTCTCTAGGTAATCTATCTATGGGGTTCATAGCATGACTGGATACCATGGTGCATTCATCAATAGAAAGAAGTTGGGCCTTTTTAATGGTTTAGCAACTTCACTCTTTATATCAAGTCTAGAAATTGAAGTTTCATTTAATGGAATTGGTCATTTATATTGGGAATAAAAGGTTCTTCCACAGAGAAGTAAATTTGCAGCAATTCCTGTAGATAGTGTGGGTAAAACAGTACCACCATGACCTCTAATATAATGTATCAAAAGTTTATACAGATATGTTTTTCTACTACAACCTGGACCATTCAAGAAAAAGCATTTGGGGTGTACAGTTTGGTCTTTGATGGCTGAAGTTATTATCTGAAAGGCTGCCAACTGTTCATCTTTCAGAGAATTGATCAAAACCTCTGCCTGTTGTCACTCGCACAATTCATCTCAGTAATTGTATTCATTAGTAAAGCATAGTCTGAGAGGTTGAAATTCAAACATTTCATTCCATGCAATGTGAATACTTCTTGAATTTTGTTAAAGGCATGCATTTCACAGTTCACGCAGGCACCTTCTCTTCAGTGTAATTTCCAACAAAAAATCTTGAATAACATGAGATTTATTCTCATCCCATAATTTGTCTGCATCAGAAGGACATCCAAATACGCAGATATATGCAAAAAGTTGCCTTAGTTGTTTGGGCATAATAGGGATGATCACATTATGAATCGTATCTTTCCAGATAGTGTCTTAAATTAATAATCCTCTATGTTTAGCAAATTCACAAAATGTATCATAAGTTACACCTCCTACAGTTCATAGATCGGCAAAATTATTGCACCTTTTACATGCAGAAGCAAAAGTCTAAGGTAATATTGTTCTGGTTCTCTAAAGCTCAGTGAACAGTCTACCTAATACTTAATTCCCATCCTTTTGGCATTTTCTCTATAAGAATTATTAAACACATAATGTTGCAGAATCTCCCAATAATAATAATTATGTACATCAGAATATTCTCTATTCATTAAGAACCAAGTTATCAATCAAGTTATGCCTTTTAGCCCTATCTATAACTTCAGCAAAATCATCGGTATGAAAATAAAAATTTTGTTCATTTGGCAAATGAATAGCTAATCTTGTGATTGCATGAGATTGGTCATGCATTCACATTGCAAAAAGTCTCCAAACAGCCTCAGGAGCACTCACATACCTGGAGTCAATGAAGTCCTGTACTTTGTCATGATGAAAATATTTCTTCAGAAATTTGAATATTTGCACAATCGTGCCCTTTATATACATATTAAAATAAACATTTGATACTTTTAATCAATGTGCGGACTTCAACATTTATATGACAGTTATATTTTAAGGCACAAAAACTGGTTATAAGGGACAATCCAAGTGTTAACAACTTTATTTCCAATAGACATTGTGCTAGCAGATCTTGATTTGTATTTGGGATATCCATCAATATTTCCAATGGTCACATTTTGAAATTCTTTTGGATATCCCTTTGAACATTTTCCATTTTCCATACATGGACTATTTGGATATTGTATTCCACATGGTCCATGCAACATGTTTGATTTTACAATTTGAAAAAGTCGAGGACACTGGTCTTCATTCAGAATTTCTGCCTTAACTATATGGTCAATGTCATCTTCTGTTCGTAATTTGGATTCACTATCTAATATCAATAATTATGTGAGTGTGAGGCAATCTGCATTTCTAAAATTCAATGACATGGATTTTAGCTATAACTTTGCCAAATAAATGGAATTTACATCTATCATTTAAAAAAGTATTCAGCATAATATTAAAAACATTGGCTACCAGGGCAGGTCTGTTTTCTACTTTTTGCCAGTGTTGTAAATTGTTTGTAATATCTGCCCATTTTGGGTTGCACATCATGGTTATGAATAAATCGGACTTGCCATACTTCATTACAATTGCCATAGCATCCTGATATCGTTGCTGCATACAGGCATTCCTCGGGTTGATGTACTTCATTTCATGTTTACGTCGCCATCTCCCATTTACAGTATTTATAAAAAAAAAGTTTCGTCATTTGAACGTATGTACATATGTGCTTTATGTTTTTTATTATTTACCCAAGTAAAGTTCAGGAATTGTTATATTTCTTTTAATTTTTTTTTTTTACTGTTTCACTTCATTATTGCTGTGTATGTGATCCATGTGAGTGATAGAAGTGCTTATGTTGGTGAGTTTTGACTTAAATTGAAAATTGTGTTAAGTTGAGCAATAGGAATGGATCTCCTACAGAATCCAGGGACCTACTGTATTTCTGGGATTACTCTCAAAAGACAATGGAAATATTATCATTTTAACAATTGGCACATTGTCATTTTCTGATCTAGATGTGAGATAATCCATCAAACCACTATATATATTTTTTCAATTCTTATCTTAGATTGGTTTGCTTTAATGAAATTTATCCAACTGGCTTCCATTTTTGAATATGAATCGACAATAAACTGTTGAGTTAATTTCCCTGCATTTAAAATAAGATTGAACGTGCCCTGGATGGAAAGATGAAATTTATAATACTGCATTTGTGTGACTCATGTCTTTACATTTTGTCTAGTATTATTGTCAATTAGAGGCCTGGTGAATGAAATTCCTGCATGGGGGTGTGTCCTTCAGCCTGGCCTGCACCCTTTCCAATCCGGAACCCCTCAGGGGATGTCTGACTGCCAGTTCAGGCCCAATACTATATTCAGACATCCTTCTTGCAATCCAGGACCACTGGCTCTGAACCACTCACCTGCCTGCCTGCATAATGCCCCCAACTGCCCTTCCCTGCTGGCCTGATCTCACCCCCAACTGCCCTCCCCTGCTGACCTGCCGGCCGGGTCGCTCCTAAACTCCTACGGGCCTGATTGCTCCTAACTGCCTCTGCCTTGGCCCCCACCACCATGGATTTGACTAGAAGGAAGTCAAATGTCTGGAAGATGGCCAGTCAACCCAGTATAATTAGCATATTACCCTTTTATTAGTATAGATTACACTGTCGTCTCTGAGTCTTAATGCAATATGCTTTTTAACCATGTGGAAAAGTATAGGATATGTCATTGCATCTAATGTAGGAAAAAGGATACTGATTTGTTTCAGTTTATTGGCATTTGGATTATTGGTATCTGGTTTATAATTAATGAGCAAGTCCCTTTCAAAAGGTGGTTCTCCATCTTTGTTTCTGAATATGATGGCAACCTTGGTTACACAGGGAGAATTATATCTATCTGGATCACTATTACAGTCATATTTAATCACCATTGTTACTTCCGTGGGAGCAATACCATTTGCTGCTTCTTCAGATTGGGCTTCCTTTTCTACCTCATTGCATCTTGTACGATTTTGTTAATACATTTATTTCATGCATGAGGTTGTTGATGTTGATCATGAGTCTTTCTGAGCAAGCTTGTTTTTCTGGCAATGCTAATCTTTTACTCGTCACTTCAGCTGTATCTAAAATATAGAGTTGAACAAACTTCGAGAAACACTATCCGAAAAATATAAAGTTCCAGTATGGTGATAAACTTGTCCATGTATTCTACAACAGTATGGCCCATATCTTGATGGCGATGCAATATTTGCAGCCATTGAAGCAAAAGCAAAAAAAAAAAAACAAAAAAAAAAACAACATATATTTATTGAACGAATATTTTCCATAAAATTTTTACTGTCAGAATCTTAGTTTATCATTATTTTTTTAATATGCCGGGTATTCTGGAAAGTGTATATCATTTGGACAAACTTTACCTTTGCTACAACATCAAGTATATTTTCCATCAGATGGTTTTTCATCAGAGAAATTTAGTGATAGGCAAAATTGGAATGTAAAGTCATTCACCAAAACTATGTTTAATAATTGCATCCTCATTTACTCCATTCTCGCTGTGAAGGCAGTTCCTACCAGTATTGGTAGTACTTGTTGATGATTGTTCTTTAGACATATTCTGTCAATGATGCTGGATTCTTTCAGCTTCAGAGGTGCATTGTGCCAGTACTTGGCCTTCAAACATATTCTGTTGATGATGACTCTTTTGACTATAAAGATACCTTGTGCCAATAGTTGGTCTTCATTCTGGGAACCAATTCCAGCATGTAATAATTACAAGAGTTCCATCAAAAGCTTGAGGGCACTTTGGGGGCTCAACAAGGGTTGAGTCAAATGTAGTTTTCCTGTTGGAATGGCTAAATGGCACCGCCCCTAAACCTGAATAGGATTGTCTACTGCCAGGTAGCTCAGGTCCACTTAGGAGGAGGGGCATTTTATTGTCTCCTGTTGGCCAAACACCTGAACAGCTGTAGGCTATTCTCCAAACTGACAATACCCTTTGAAACCCTACCCTTTGAAGTGTATTATCTCCACCTTGCCTTAGGACAAATTGTGTTAAATAAAAGCAGGGTCCTGAGTCGAGGAAGGAGTCTTCAGTTCCTTTAGCTGAAGATCCTCTGACCCCCAATGCCTTTCAAAATTATCTTTCATCTCCCGACTGTTTAATCATTTAAGCACAGCCCCTTTTTTCAGAATGCTGAACCCTTTGTAAGGCTGGGAAAAGAATCTCGGCACTTCAGATACATTCTGTCACCAACACTGGCTTCTTTCAGCTTCAGAGATACATTATACCAATAGTTGGTCTTTAGACATATTCCCTCCTCCCTCCTGTCAGGGTCGGGGGTGCGGGTGAATGGGATTCTGGCCTGTCAGGGCCTGGACAGCAAGATATAGGTCAGTCCTTGTCATAGCTACCTGTTGGGCATCTGCTTGTTGGTCATTCTGGTTGTTATACCGCAATGGTGGCTGGGATTTTATTATATAGGACTGTGGTTCTTAATTAGGGAATTTCACCTCAGGGCTAAGACATTTGGACATGTTGGGTTTTCCCTCTGCCAGATAGCCATAGCTGCCCTTCAGATCATTACCCTCTCTTTCTGGCAAACAAAATGCCTAAGATGGACATTAGTTTGGCCTATGTAAAAATCTGGGGACCTAGAAATTGATCTAATTGGTCAGCTATACCATGTGGTTCTTCAAGCAGAGGCTTTCATTCTTTCATAAGATCCCTTACCTCTGAGCTGGTGAGTGGGGCATTCACAAAACCTATTACCCCTCCTCCTAAGTGGACCTCTCTTGAGGGGTATAGTCAGTTTTGGAAGAGGTTGAGAGGATGGGAAGGGCAGGCTGTGAATATCTCTCTTGCATTGTTCCAATTCCCTTTGAAACCTAGGAAAGGGGTCTCTGGCAGTGCAGAGGCTTCAGGACCAGTTGGAATCTCATCAGTGACAGGCCAGCAGAGGGCATTTGGCTTAGGCAGACTAGAAAGTCCTGAACAAGAAAGTGACCCTCGTCTCATTGTGTGGAACAGCCAACAGTCACTCTACCCAGGGTAACAGGAGGCAGCTGCACTGGAGGGCGAGACAGCAGACTGACAATAACAAATGCCACATACAGCCCACAGCCTCAACAGCCAGCACTAATTGATCTGACAAATTTAGGGGAGTTCAAGGTGTTAGGTTTGATTGAACAATTGAATTGATACCCCTCCCCCAGGAACTGGCTTTTCAGGCTATTTCACTATGGACATTCCCTTTGTGGAAACCACACTTCACTTGTGGTGACCACATTCCTCTATCACTGGGCACTGGAGCCATGTAGCCTCCACCACCTGGTGTGCAAATGATCGAATAAATTTGTAATTCCTCACCACTCTGGCCTCATGCATCCCTCCTTCCATGACCTAACATTTGGCGCTGAAAACCCAGGAGGGTTCCATGGGGATAGGGATTGCCCTGGCTTTTGTCACCCCGAGTTTACTACTCGGAGAGCAGTAGGCAGTGGCAGCTTGTCCTGGGATTACCTCCGAATCCTACTGAGGTGACTTGATTTCCAGTCTCAATCAGGCCTCCCTCCCTTATGGGGTCTGCCCCAGCCAGTCAAGGGAGACGCTGAACTGGGAATCTATTCTTCTCCATTGCTGACCCTCCATCCCACACTGGCCAATTGTCTCTAGGTGAGTGATGGGAGTGATGTTCCACAGTTCCCCTCATCTCAGGTCTTCTGCCCACTCTCTCACACTGACTTCTCAAAACGCTCTCATCTCAAAAGCCCTAGTGCTAGGCCAGAAGACTCCTTAGCCATTTGGCTTTGGGTTCTTCTGGATTGAAGACGCCCAGTCCAGAGGGTCGCCTCTCCTTTCTCATGGTGATTTGTTTAGCAGCAGGGATACCTGCCCTAAATAGCCCCCTTTGGATCTGTGGTCTGTCACTCACCCTTCCTCTCTCATGGCCATGCCACACTCCCTCTGCACACTCTCAGGGGAGATCATGCGCAGTCACCTCACTTTATTTTGTAACACTGTTTGGCCACAACATAAACTAGATAATAAGTCTCAATGGCCTGAAAACAGCACTTTCAATTTTAACACACTGATAAATTTAGATTATTGCTTTTATTGCAATGGAACATGGTCAGAGATTCCTACATCCAGGCCTGTTTCACCCTTCAGTGCCAATCCTCTCTCTTGGTCCTGCTCTACCCATCAGATATTTCTCCTTCACACAAAACATCTTAACCTTAACACTTCTGATTCTCAGTCTACTCTTGACCCAGCAGACTACAAACCTCCACTTCCTGCACTCCCTCACCTGCAGTAGATTTCCAAAACCCAGACCCTCCTAACCAGCAACCACCTTCTGCCCAGTTTCTGAGAGCCCAAATCCTGAGAACATGAGCTCCAAAACAGCCTTTTCTCATCTAACACTCGTTCTCAGGCCTCCCAAAGACTCCCTTCTTCAATAGCCTCTTCTATTCCTGGGCCCATTCTACCCCTGAGCGGGGGAGCAGAAACTGAGGGTATAATCTTTGTCCACATCCCATTCTCTATGTCCAGCCTCATGGAGATTGAGAGGCATCTCAGGTCTTTTTCCACTGACCCGACCACCTTTACTAAGGAATTTTAGTGCCTGACCCAGTTCTATATCCTGACCCAGCACCACATTTATGTTCCTCTGTCCTCCTTTACAGAAATTTACTACCTTAGACTACACCTCCCCAGAGGGAGCCTTTCTTCTGAACACATTTTATATCCTAACCAGCTTCCAAGACATGCCACAAACTTCAAAAAATAGATACAGGTACATAACCCCTTTAAAAGACCTCGTTAATCTGACCTTTAAGGTCTTTAATAATAGAGATGAGGAGACCCAAATACAAAAACAAAGGCAAGGTCAAGCCAAGGCTGAGGCCCAGAAGGAGGCCTTCCAGCTCCTAGCCATCACTCTTATAAACCCCAAACAAAGTGCTGGTCCTCCAAAAGAAAGTAAGGGGCTAAAACTCCTTCAGGCCCATACTTCAACTGCAACAAGTGAGTACACTGGGCCAAGTCTTGCCCAAACCTGAGACCCCCACCTGGACCCTGCCCAAGATGTGGGAGGGAAATCAGACTGTAGTCTAGCCTCTCCAAGTTGGACCTCAGCAAGGCCACCCTCTGGATCCAGTTTGGAGCTCCCAGACCTCCTGGGACTGGCCACTGAAGAAGCTGATCAGGCCCAGGCAGGGCCCCACAGATTTACATCACTAGGATAGAACCTCACAACCCACAGGTTGAGAACTGCTGCTGTAGAGCCTAAGAGCATCAGAAAACACAGATATTTACATTATAATTCATTAATAGTAGCAAAATTACAGTTATGAAGTAGCAACAAAAATAATTTTATGGTTGGGGGTCACCACAACATGAGGAAATATATTAAAGGGTCGCAGCATTAGAAAGATTGAGAACCACTGCCTTATCTCCTTATCTCTTCCCTGACTGTCCCCTCCTCTGAACAAGAAATTTTCTCCTTTCTCAGGCTCACTGGGTACTCTCACCTCCGGGTTCACTACTTTAGTCTTCTTGCAAAGCTCCTCTATGACATGACATAGCTAAGGGAGTCCCTCACTGAGACTTTAGACCCCAAGGCCAATACTCTCACCCCTTTAATGCTCTGAAAACTGCTCTGTCCTCAGTGTCTTCTCACCTCCCCCAACCTTTCCCAAAAAACAACTTTCTTCAGTGCACAGGCTTGCATAACAGTTAGGCTATTACCAGAAGCTGAGCTCATTATCTCCCAAACCATAGCATGTTACTTCTAGGAAAAATCCTGCAATTTTGAATCCAAGCAGCTAGAGGCCTGGGAACAGGCTGTGGGGCCCTCTCTCTCCTCTCCATGTCTTTTCTACAGCTTCATATACCTATACATAATTTTCCAAAGTCTTTATTAAGTTAAAGACTTTGGAGCATTGCTGGGATAAATGATAAACATCTAAATATTTTGAAATAGCATACGATACTGAAACATATATTGCTAGACACATTTTAATCCACCTGCTGTTAGTGTTTATTACAGAAGGTCTCTTGTACTTTGCTGAATGTATATTTTCTTGAAAGTAAGCATGTGCTTAAAGTATGTTGATAAATGTCAATCTAATAAATGTTGGCTGTTTACTTCTTGGTTATCATTGAAAAATTAAGGTTTCTAAGAGTGAAGAATTCTAATACATTAAAAAAAAAACAACAAAAGGTCTGTACAAGTTGATGAAGGTATGACAAAAAGAAAAAAATATTAGAGTACAAATACTTAATGGAAAGTCTGAGTCATGGTTATGCATTTTGATGGACATAGAAAGAAGGTTTAAAGGCTAATTTGAAAGTTAAATTTATGAAGGTTGCATATGTGATGAGAAGGAAAAGAGAAATATTGAAAGACAAGGTTGCTGTATATTTCTTAAACTAAACCAGAATATTCAGCAGCAGAATTTTAAGACAGGAGCATACATAATGCCTCAGACCTCCACCCAGCCTGCTCTTCAGATTGGCTGGGGGGGGGGGGGGGGTTGACATCTGTACTTCATGGGACAAATTTATAGGTTTGCTTACTTTGTTTTTCAGTAAAGGAGTATACTTTAATTACTTGGTTAGTTAGCTTTTTACAGTATAATCAAGGTCTCATATAAACTCATTCATATGAGAAGTCAATATTTTATGAGCAACTGGTTCTAGTAAAATTTGCATATATATACATATGCAAATGAGCACTAGCCAAAAGAATGGTGTTTAGAAGTAAATTTAAGCTTAAAAGAAGGAATTTAAAAGTCTCTTCCACTACTATTTACAGAATAAACTAAAGGTTATTATTTAAGCACTAGAGGCCCGGCACACAAAATTCATATGTGGTTACAGTCTCTAGGTCTGGCCTGCGATCAGGGCCATCTTCCTTAGCTGCCCGCAGCTGGCCCACCCCCCGGCACCACCCACCCCCAGTTTCCTGTTCACCATTGGGTGATCAATGCCTGACAGCCAGGGGAAGGGACTGAGAGGTCAGCTGTTCCAGTCCACTCACCAGCCCCGCCCCCTCAGTGAGTGGCCATCAGGCAATTGGAGCTTACTGGCCAGGGAAAGGGACAAAGATGGGGTCAGTGTGCCTCATAGTGACTGGTCAGGTGGTCATACTGGTCATTCTGCTGTTAGGGTCAATTTGCATATTACCCTTTTATTATATAGGATAGAGGCCTGGTGCACAGGTGGGGGCTGCCGGACCAGCCCTGAAAGGGGCCCTAGATTGGAGTGGGGGTGGTCCTTGATGGGGGGTGTAGCCGACAGGACAGGGACTGCAGGGTTTGCAGGATGGCCCTGCCCCTGATCAGGGTGGGGGTATCCAAGGTGGGGGCGGGTGAGAGGCTGGGGTAGTTTGCAGGCTAGTCATGCCCCAGGCTTTGTCAGGCAGGATGTCTGGAAGAAGTCCAGTCTAACTAGCATATTACCCTTTTATTAGCATAGATTAAATCTCACCATTAATGAGACACCATAAGTAAAAAGAAAGTTAGTTTTACTTGAGATGTATGCTTCACAGTATTTTCCACCATGTCTCTCTCCTACCTGTTTTTTGGATGGTAACCAAGTTGGTTGCTCTGTTTGAAAGAAAGTAAAAGCCTTTAATATAACAATTTAAGGCTTAAAAGTAAAAATAGTAAAGATTAAGGTTCAGTAAAAATAAGAAGTTTAACTAGTGAATGGGAGATTATAACCTCAGGAAATTTAAAGTACTAAATTTGGCTGATGTACAGTGGTGTCTTACAACTAATTGATCACAGCCAGTTTGTTTTACTTCTTCACCAACCATCCAGGCCCCTGGTCTCAACTGCTCCTTTCCTTCCCTTTCTCTTTTCCCTTGGATAACAGCCCAGTCAAGCATTTCCTCCCATTTTCACTGCAATAAAATCTCAACCACTCATCTGTCACCCCTTATCAGTAGTGCCATGGTGACTAACCTCTCAGCTTGGAATGTGGAAAAGGCAATCTCATACCCTTTAGTCCACCCCTTCTCCTTATACCTTTCAGCTTATCTCCATGACCAGGGATTTTTCTTCCTCTGTGGGGAAAACACATACATCTGTCTCCCCATCAGCTGGGAACCTGTACTCTCATCTCTCACCCAATACAGATGTAGCCCCCAATAATCAGTCTTTACCTGTCCCCGTAACCCATCATATCAGACACAAAAGAGTAGTCCAGATAATCCCTCTCCTAATAGCCCTGGGATCACAGCAGGGTTTGGAACTGCCATAGGGAACGTAACCACTGCTCTACCTATTTTGAAACCCGGTCTCAGGACCTACAAGAAACCAGTTGGAAAAACTGGGAAAACAAGAACCTCACCCCCAGGGTAACCAATTCTCCCCTTTCATATCACTAGTTAGGCAACTGAGACTCCTAATCGTTTTCCCCCTAAAGATAACATCTAGATCTCAGTTGTATTTCAGCACCAGGCTCAGAAAGGTAGCAAAATTAACAAGTGATGCTGTGCCAGCCTCAGGACCAGCTTTTACCTACCAAATCACTCAACAGGACCACTTTTGAGACTTTAACCAGTCTCTTGGGGAAATCATGCTGCTGCATCCCTCCTCCACCCAACTGCCATCAAAGTCCATTCCCCTGTGATCTCCACATCCAGACTCAGCAGGAAGTAATTACAGAAGGTATGTCCTTTATCCTTATTCCATAAATAAAAAGGCTGGGATGTTAGGTTTGATAGAGCAATTGAACTGATACCCCTCCCCCAGGAACTGGCTTTTCAGGCTACTTCGCTATAGACATACCCTTTGCAGAGACCACATTTCACTTGTGGTAACCACATTCCATTATCTCCCCTCTGGGTATGCATAAAGAAATCTCCACACAGAAAACAGCCTTGCAAAAGTCCTTTAAAAGCTGCTGACTCCCATCTCTGGGTGCTGGAGCCATCCAGGATCAGCCACCTGGTGTACAGTTGGTTGAATAAATTAGTAATCCCTCACCACTCTGGTCTTGTGTATTCCTTCTTAGGTGACCTAACACAGGGTACAGATGCAATTCCAACAGCTGACCCAGGCTTGGACCGTCATAGGAAGCTTTCCCCCATAGGAACAGAATGCCCATTTTCTCAGTTATCTTTTAGAGGGAATGCAAAAAGCAGGATTTAAAGCCATCAAATATGACAATGTCTGAGAAATCATCCAAAATCCAGACAAAAATCCTGCCGCCTTTTTAAACCACCTCAAGGAAGCCAGAGGAAAATATACCAGTATAGACTCAGCATCCCATGAGGGATTCCTTTTTCTCCATACCCATTTCATCAGCCAATCAGCACCAGATATACACAAAAACACACACACACAAGCAAAACAAAAAACAAACAAAACTACAAAAATTAGAACAGAGCCCACAGTCACCCCAGCAAGAACTTGTACAGTTTGCTTTTAAAGTTTTTAACAACAGACAGGAAGAAAAGGAACAGGCAGAAAGGCAAAAGGAAAGAGAGAGAGGAAAAGAGGGGGCCCACGAGAAGGCAAGACAGGCAAGAGATGATGCCAACTACTTGCTGCTAGCCACCCTACTAAGAAAGCCCAAACAGGGTCACTATAAAAGGGTCAAAGGCTCCACTGAGGTGGGAACCCACTGGCATGTGCTTCCACTTCAGCAAGGAGGGTCATTGTGCCAAGTTCTGCCCTCAGCGGAGACCTCCTCCTGCCCGTGTCCTCTGTGATGCCAGACAGGGCACTGGAAGGTTGACTGTGCAAGGGCCTCTAACCAAGGGATGGGATTTCCTCACCCACAGATGAAAGCAAATTTGCCTCCTGGGTTCTCAGTCTCTGAGGTCCTGGGCCTAGTGGTAGATAGCTGACAGGACCCAAGTTCCCACACAGCCCTGGGTTCCCACACAGCCTGGGCTCTAACCATCACCACCACAGAACCCAGGGTAATCTTAACACTGGCAGGTAAGTCCATCTTTTTCACCTTAGATACAGGGGTGACATACTCAGTCCTACCTGAATACTCCAGGCTCCTCCTCCCTGCCCATATTTCTGTTGTAGACATATAGGGTAAGTGTACTCACAAACTTAGCATTCCACCCTGCCCCTGCTATCTAGACAGCCAGACTTTCACACACATCTTCCTAGTTTTGCCCAGCTGTCCCAGGCCCTTGCTAGGATGGACATTTTAACTAAAATAGTCACATCCCTCCTCATCCTGGGGGCCCAAAATAGCACTCCCGCACAGTCCCAAATGGTCCTGCTACTTGCCATAGGAGATGTGCTTTCCACCCCTACCACCTCTTCCCTCCCATCATGGCTGACCCAAGCAAATCCTGGGTTTGGGATACCTCTCACCCTTCCATAGCCTCTCATCATACCCGGTACAAGTGACTCTCAAAACTCCAGGGCAACTTCCCAACAAAGCTCAATATCCACTAACACCTCAGGCTCTGCTCATTCTATTATTGGCAGACTTCTTTCTTCCAACCTCCTCAGGGGGCAGCATCCCCAGCCAACACTGCCATACTCATGGCTCCTATTGCTTGGTTCAGGACCTTAGGGCAATCAATGAAGCCACCCTAACCATCACCACAGTAGTACCCAACCCTTACTCTATACTCTCTCAAACATCACCAATACCATCCACTACACAGTGTAAGATCTGAAAGACACTTGCTTCACCATCCCTCTCAGTCCTAACTGACAGGATCTGGGCCAATCCCATCACTAGTTAACTAACCTGGACAGTTCTCCCCCAGGGTTTTTGAGACAGTCCCCACCTCTTCGGCCAAGCACTAGCCTCTGATTTTCCACAGCTAAATCTATCCCCTAGTACTCTCCTACACTAAATAGATGATCTCCTACTCGGTAGCCCTTCTGAGGTCTCCTCAAAACAACACACCATACATATTCTCAACTTTCTTCAAGAAAATGATTGTTGGGTTTCTAAAGACTGGGGACAATTTTTTAAGCCTTAGGCTATCTACTTAGGATTCTCCCTCTTACCCACTGAAAAAGCCATTACCTCACAGTGGCAGGACCTTATTCTCAACATGCCTCTTCCACAAAACAAACAGGAACTCCTTTTCTTCCTAGGGTTGTCCAACTTCTTCCGCACTTGGGTCCCTAACTTTGGGCCCCTAGCCAAAGATCTATATAAAGCCACCTCAGGGAACCTTCATGAGCCAATAGACAATCCTAATGTTATAAAATACTAGAAGCCCGGTGCACGAAATTTGTGCACGTCGGGGGGGTTGTCCCTCAGCCTAGCCTGCACCCTCTCCAATCTAGGAAATCCCTCTCACAATCCAGGACTGCTGGCTCCCAACTGCTTGCCTGCCTGCCTTCCTGATTGCCCCTAACCGCTTCTGCCTGCCAGCCTGATCACCCCCTAACCACTCCGCTGCCAGCCTGGTTGATGCTTAACTGCTCCCCTGCCAGCCTGTTTGCCCCCAACTTCCCTCCTCTGCCAGCCTGGTCACCCCTAACTGCCCTCTCCTGCAGGGTTGATCACCTCCAACTGCCCTCCCTTGCAGGCCTGGTCCCTCACAACTGCCCTCCCTTGCATCCGGGTGCCTCCCAACTGCCCTCTCCTGCTGGACATCTTGTGGTGGCCATCTTGTGTCCATATGGGGACAGGATCTTTGACCACATGGGGGCAGCTATATTGTGTGTTGGAGTGATGATCAATCTGTATATTACTCTTTTATTAGATAGGATAGAGTCCTGGTGCACGGGTGGGGGCCAGCTGGTTTGCCCTGAAGGGTGTCCCGGATCAGGGTGGGGTTCCCTTGGGGCATGGGGCGGCCTAAGCGAGGGGCCTGTGGTGGTTTGCAGGCCGGCCACGCCTCCTGGCAACCCAAGGGGAGGCCCTGGTATCTGGAATTTATTTTCCTTCTACAATTGAAACTTTGTAGCCTGGGGCGGCAGCCATTTCTGGGGCGGCAGCCATTTCTGGGGCAGTTAATTCACCTTCTACAATTGAAACTTTGTAGCCTTAAGCGGGTGAGCCCGGCCAGGGTGTGCAGAAAGCTTTGCTTCCCCTGTTGCCGCCGGCAACCCTGGCCTGCTCTCTCAAGCTCCATTCTGCCACCATTTGTTTGAATTTGTTTACCTTCTATAATTGAAACTTTGTAGCTTGAGTGGAGGCTTAGGCCTGCAACGGCTATGGAAAGCTTGGCTTGCTCTGTTACCTGGGAAACCTTGCTCTCTGTGGCTGTAGCCATCTTGGATTGGGGTTAATTTGCATACTCGCCCTGATTGGCTGGCGGGCGTGGCTTGACTGGTGGGCGTGGCTCATGTAGCGGAGTGATGGTTAATTTGCATATTACCATTTTATTAGAGAGGATTCCTTTAAAAATCAAAAACTGCACTCAGGCAAACCCCAGCCTTAGTCCTCCCTGATCCCAGGAAGCCCTTTACACTTCACAAGGACACCCAGGATGGATTCACCTTAGGAGTCCTCATACAGACTTATGGCCCTGACCAATTGGTCATCGCCTAATTTCTCCAAGTCCATGGATTCTAAATTCCTCGGTTGGCCTGCGTGCCTTAGAGTCCTGGCTTCTGCAGCCCTACTCATACAATAAACATTCAAAACGGTTCCTTATGCTAATATCAGAATATTTTCTCCCCATAATCTTGAGTCTTTACTAATTCACCAAGCTATCACCAATATATCTCCATTCTGACTACAAACCCTACATGTGCAACATCTTCTTAACTCATAGGTCCAGGTCTCACACAGCTCCAATACCCCAAATCCATCAAGGTCACTCATGACTGAGACAAGTCTACCCACCCTACACAATTGTCTGGACATAATAGAACACTTCCTAATAAAACCCCTTCCCTAATATCAGAGACAAGCCCCTACCACCAGCTGCCATTGATTGGTGTACGGACAGCAGTGCATTTAAGCATTCTTCTAAACAGACTTGATAAGCCATAGTTCCCTTACAGTCTGTAATAGAATCTGGCCCCCTTCCCCTCACACTACCTCACAAGAAGCAAAGGTAATTGCCCTTACTTGAGCTTCTACTCTCCCTAGACACAAACCTACTAATACCTACACTGACTGTAAATATACCTTTCATATCATCCATTCTCGTATTCCTATATGGAAAGAGAGAGGTTACCTCATCTCAAAAAACTCGCCAATCATTAACAAAACACTTATCATCAAACTCTTCCAAGCAAAGCAGTTACCCACTCAAATAGTAGTCATTCATTGCAAAGGGCACCAAACCACCAAAGATCCAATCTGAGAGGGAAACAATAAGGCAGACTCAGAGGCTAAAAGACAAGCACAGGAACCCATAATATCTTCTCAACTCCTTGCCATAGCTCCTCAGACCCCAACATATTCCACACAAGAACAGATGGACCTTACTCAGCTCGGGGCCTCCCTCAATGAGGAATGGTTTTATCCCAAAATAATAAGTTGGTTCTTCCAATACAACATGCTCAAGAAATTCTCATCAATCTCCACAATCAATTTTACATCAGACCTAAGCCTTTAACTTCCCTCCTATCCCAGACCACCTTACATTCACCCCTTTACTCTGACCTACTGGGCATAACCAGATTTTGCACCACCTGTTAATGGACATCTCCACAAGGAGGGCTTAGGCCCTCCCCTTCCCCTTCCACCAAGCCAGGGGACAAGTCCCTGGACCAGATTGGCAAATAGACTTTACACATCTACCACCCATCAGGAAATTTAGATACTCTGGACAAAAGGGTCCACATGCTCAGGGGAGGCCTGCATAGCAGTCTTGCAAACTCAGAGACATAAAGTGACCACAAAGGATGGTCTGAAATTAAACTTTAACTAAAAGCAGTTATGGTGGGCAGTTACATCCTAGGCCAGTATCTTCACTGACAAGGTCAACCTTTACCTTAACTGAGCCTATCTGTCTTTTTGCATCTATGATAACATACCCTTAAAATGTCTAGGTAACTCGTAACTTCCATTTTTCTGGAGCCCCTGGGACACAACCAAATGTGGTGGGCACCAGGACAGAGACCACAAATTCCTTCATTATCAGGTTAATTGTTCCTGCACCCACCTAAGTATGTGTCCATCATTCTACTTTTTATCCAATCACAGGAGTTTCCCCCATTTTGCTTTATTCCACCTCCTTAATCTACCACCAAGGAATTTCATGTAACCCACCTATGTCCCTCCTTTGATTGCAATGTATAAATACAAATGTAACCCGCCATTCTCCAGAGCATTATCTCAATTCATTGAGGTTCTGCTTCCTGGCATATATCGACAGTTTGGCTCAAATAAACTCACAAAAATTCTTTACAGGTTTCAATATTTTTTTATACGTTAACAATACTTATTAGTATTTTTGACACCTTTTTAAGGTGGGTTGAGGCCTTCCCTGCATCTTTGGAAAAGGGCCCTGTTGCAACGTATCAACCCCCAATTCAGTTTCCACTCATCGCTACAATCTGACAATGGTCCTGGCTTTATTTCTAAAATTACTCAACAGGTTTCCCAATCCTTAGGGATTAAATGGTGGCTCCACATAACATATAGATTCCAGTCATCAGGAAAGGTTGAATGAATCAATGGCATCCTCAAACTATACCTCACTAAGCTCAGCACCCAGACACAACTTCCCTGGCTGAGATTTCAACTCTGATCTCCTCAAGATCAGGTCCATGCTCAGCCCTTTTGAGCTCATATACAGTAAACCCCTGTAAATAGGTAACCTACCACCTCCTGCTTCATCATATGGGAACTATCTCCCAATACTAACATGGACACACACCCTTATGAGGGAATAGGCAGAAACAATACTCCCTCAGGGCACACCAAGGAAACCAAACACCCACATCTCCCAGGGGATTATGTCTACAAGGAAACCCTACAGCCAAAGTCCATAAACCCATCATGGATGGGCCTCCACTTGGTTCTCCTCACCACCCCAATGACCACAGCTAAATTAGGAGGCATAGCCCCAAGTATTCACTTATCTAGGTTAAAACTCACCTACCAACTTGCAGAAACAGAAAACAACTCCATGCTGCCATCAGTACTGGAGGACCTCAGTGAGCCTCCACTTCATTACATGTGTATCTCCACAGGAGACCTCACACTAAAAATCTAAAACCAAGCCAAATGCCCAGTGATATATGTGATCAAGCTCCCTCATACCTACAAATTGAGAGTGACAACCTATTTTGGTTCACCCCGGGCCATCACTCCCACACAGTGGAAGACATGATCCAGTTTATCATGGATCTCTGGCTTTAGAAACCTGCAGGAATTTTCTCCCAACCAAATCTATCTCTTCATTCCTAATCGTGGAAGATATCCTGACCTTTTAAATGCTTTATCTAGCAACCCTCTTTCACTTCCACCTCTCACTGTGTACACCAACCTACTCCATACCTCTTAACCATCACCTAAGTCCTCACTACTTCTCCCTAACCCTCAACTTGATGCATCACCTCCTCATCTCCACCAACCCCACTCTCGTGCAAGACTGTTGGCCCTGTCTTTCCCTCTCATCAACCAACTACACAATGACCCCAACCTCCTTGTATGCATGGGCCAACTCCAGTCTATCCTTCCACTATAGAATGCAGAGGGTCCCCATTCCAACTCATGCACCTCAATGAACTTTATGACTTTAAAGTCACCCAATTGACACAAGGTACTCTCATGGGCAGGGCCAATTACTCCAGTCATATTTAAGTAATATAACCCAACACTCACTCAAGAGAGTCCCCATCCTAGGACCAGTAATGACCAACACTGTCCTAACCTATCAAGCCCCCTCTCTGAGTCACAGAACACACCCTACAAGAAAAAGTTCAGGACACCTTGGTAACCGCTTATGCAATTTTACTCTTAACCTTCCTCTGACTGGGCTAGCTATACTGTCACCCAGACAGCCTCTTTTTCAAGACCTGTTCAACTCTCAGCCTGGCCTTCCATCTCAGCGACCTTCCCAACAACAGCAGTCTCCCAATTCTGTCAAGCTTGAGCCCTTCTTCTTCCTGCATCAACTACTTTCCTTGGCAGGGTGCATTTCACAAGCTCAATCTCAATGCCACCAGCTCTCTTCCCATGGTATTACACATTCTAAATTTTAGGTGGAGACCAAAAGGAAATATATATATATATATATATATATATATATATATATATATATATATATATATATATATATATATATATTTAACAAAACCTCTTGGGCTACACAGGACAATACCCCTATCCCTTTTCAACCCCTTATGGGAACAGCCTTATCTGAATTTCTCCCTATTTGGGAAAATGAAGACAACAAGCTTACTCACCTCTTCACCATTGAAAATAGCTTCTGCTTAGAAAATCAAGGCATTTCCTCTCCATGCGGAACCAATGCCTATCTTTGTCTCCCAGCCAACTGGACAGGAATCTGCACCTTAGTCTATCTTGCCACTGAAATAGACATTGCCACTAATAATTAGTCCTTTAAGGTTCCTCTTACCACTCATTCTTGTACCAAACAAGGCATTGTCCTCCTCCCCCTCCTTGCTGGCCTAGGGATAGCTGCAGGCCTAGGCACTGGATTAGGATGAATAGTAACCTATTTCTCCCACTATCAACTCCTATCCAAATACCTTGCAGAAAGCTAGGATAATGCCAAAAGTATTGTAGTGGCAAAAGACAAAATAAATTCCTTAACAGCAGTTACCCTTCAAAATATAAGAGGCCTTGACCTGCCGTGAGGTTCACAGCAGAAAAAAAAGGGGGATTTTGTCTATTCCTTAGGGAAAAATGTTGTTTTTATGCCAACCAATCTGGCATGGTAAGAGATGGAGCCAAGAAATTGATAAAGCCTTCTTCATTAGAAAATGAACAGCTGAATCTTGGCTATAAATTTCCTCATGGATAACCTTTATCCTGCCTTTCTAACGTCTTTCATACTACTACTATTTCTAGACATCGGACCTTATGCTTTCAAACACTTCACATAATTCCTCCAAAAATCTATTCAAAGCATAACTCAAACACAAACTAACCATCTTCTTCTTCTCCAAAGATACAGATATCAACCTTTAAATACCATGGAACAACACTATTTAGACATTTACATTCCCCAGGGAGAGCATGCGTTGCGGGGAGGGCAAAAATGAATCATCATCTTTCCCTTCTCAGTAGGAAGTAGACTCTACCAAGTAGACATTCCTCTTTCCTGACCCCAAAATCCTCATTATATAAAGAAAAAGGCAGAATGACAGGCCAGCAGAGGACATTTGGCTCATGCAGACTAGAAAGTCCTACACAAGAAAGTGGCCCTAGCCTCATTTTGTAAAACAGCCAGAAGTCACCCTATCCAGTGCAACAGGAGGCAGCCACACCAGAGGCGGGGGCATCAGACAACAAGGACAACAATGGTTGCTTACAGCCTACAGCCTCAATGGACAGCACTCATCAATCTGAAGGACAGCAAACTCCATCTAATCAGACTAGAACACTTACCTCCCCCAGCCTCCTCTCCTTGCCATTTTTGCACATAAATGTTTGGGGCTCCTTCCTCATTTGGGGCTCCTTCCCCATTCCCTCTAATAAAGTCCCCTCTTGCTTGTTGTGTCCCCCTACATCCTCAAGGGACTCCAATCTTACACCTCTCTTTTTCAATGTTTTGTTTTATTTATTGATTTCAGAGAGAGGAAGGAAGAGAGAGACATAGAAACATCAAAAAGAGAGAAGCATCCATCCTTGAGCTATTCCCTGAATTGCCCCTACCAGGGGTGAAGAGGCAACTTGGATATGTACCCTGACCAGGAAACAATCCTGTGCATGGGCCCACTCTCAACCAACTGAGCCACACCAGCTGGACACTCCCTCTCCTCTTGCCATCCTTCTAGCTCATTCCAGAAAAGCAAGTGACCTCATCTAAGCTTTTACCCAGTAAAGCTGGGCCCTGGAGTTTCCAACTGTCATGTTTTGACAGCAGGCCCATCATTACAGGTATTGGCTAAGACAGAGCTGTCAGAATCCTTTATCTTTATTTCCTGTGTGTATTCATGTGCAAAGATACAAGTCAGTACATGAGTTGAACAAAACCCAGGGTGCCAGATATAATATCCCTGTCTCACCACCTGATGCTCATCAAGCTGGAACACAACACTTTCCTTTGCTGACGGTGATTTGGTGGTCCATGCAGTGTGTATGCAAAGTCAGGTAGACATCTCAGCATGCCTGTGTTTAAAGTGTGGGGGACATGCCTAGATTGGTTTGGCTCAGTGAATAGAGCATCAGCCTATGGACTGAAGGGTCCCAGGTTTGATTTCGGTCAAGGTCATGTACTTTGGTTGTGGGTACATCCCCCGTAGGGGGTCTGCAGGAGGCAGCTGATTGATGTTTCTCATCGATGTTTCTAACTCTCAAATTCTCTAGCCCTCTCCTTTCTTCTCTGTAAAAAATCAATAAAATATATTTAAAAAATAAAGTGTGGGGGACAGGAGAACACACTGAATGAGGGGAAATAACAAGTCCAGGGGACTCATCCATCACAGTCAGAGCTGGTGGTCCAACATCAGGGAGAGGCGGGCCTGCAACCAGTATATGGAGAGGCCCTGAAGAGTGAAACAGACTTCCCAAAGAGAGCTAGGCCCAGGAGACCATCAGTTACAAAAGGTGCAGCCTCAGAGGATGGAGAGAAACCAAAACAACCTTGCCACAGAAACCCAGGGAAGAAAACATCTCCAGATCAAGGAAGTGCACCCTGGTATCAAAATCCACAGTGACCGCCCTGGCCAGAGGGCTATATTAGTTGGAGTCATCTGTACACCACAAGGTTTGATTTCTGGTCAGGGTAGATACAGGAAGCAGCCAATCCATGTTTCTCTCTCACATCAATGTTTCTCCCTCTCCTTTCTCTCAATATAAAAAAATCAATAAAAAACATATCCTCAGGAAATCCAAGATGGCTACAGATTGGACTGCAGACTGCAAGATATGTGTAAGTGAAAGAATGCAAGTAAAGTGTGTGGATGTGCTTGGAGTGTCTGTATTTGTGAGTGAGAGGCAGCTATATTCCAAGGGACTGTAGGGGATTGGCAGCCTGGGATTCCCTGGCCAGGCAGCCTCTACTGCTGTTGAAATCTCTCCCAGAGAGCCTGGCTCTGATGCAGAGACTGCATCATCTTGAAGGGGATACCAGCTGTGATCGGGAGACCAGCTGTGATCAGAAGCCGTCTTACCTTCAACTGGGGAGACCTCAGATACCTCCCAGGACCTTAAACCACAATGCCCAGAGACCAGCTGCCTCAGCTGCAAACCCACAAACACCGGGACTCCAGCCTTTCTGATTGTGGACTCCTAAAAAGTCTGTTCAGGGGTGCTGAAAATATGGACAGGTTCTAAGTCTACTCACAGAGCAGATAGAAAAAACAGTTGAATTTAACAACACCCACTGGGAACTGGAGAATTAAACACAGCTGGTGAGGCAATCCATGGATGTATAGGTCAGATATCACCTAGAGAAAGCTTAACTAATTCCAATCACCAACTCAGGCCTATCTACTCTCTATTCTTTTTTGAAATAGTAAATAAATAGATAGATAGATAAAGAAGGGGGGAAATTCACACACACACACACACACACACACACACACACACACACACACTAGGGACCCATGCATGAATTTGTGTACCTTGAACTGTGGGCTGCGAGGAACTGTGGGCTGCGAGGAACTGTGGGCTGCGAGGCTGTGGTGGGCATAGGGGCAGGTCTCAGCCCATCCTTGCCATCCTTCCCTGCCTAGCCCTTCAAACCATGGCTCCCAGTCCCCTGTCTGCCTGCAACCCTGCTCCCATGCACTGAAAGCTCCATTCCTACTTGCACCCACTGATGGCGTGGAGCAACTGGGGCCAGTACCAGCAGCAGTTGCAAGCAGGGCCAGTCCCCTCAGGGGCAATCTGGGCTGGCAGCCACCACTGACACCCACTGATGACACTGAGCAATCAGGGCCAGTGTCAGGAGCCAGCAGCAGGTGCGAGTGGCAGCTTCAGTAGCAGCAGCAGGTGCAATCATTGGGCAGGTCCATGGTGAGTGGGAGCAAATAATTTTCAGTAACCACCAGAGGTTTGCTATAATGACAGCGACCGGCACCCCACCTTGATCTGGCGCCTCCGCTCACCAACCATCCTACCACGGCCAACACCTGCCATGTTCTGTGCTCTGCCATCTGCTGCCAATGCCTGTCATGTTCCAAATGTGCCCCCTGATGGTCAGTGGCACATCATAGTGACTGGTTGTTCAGTTGTTCAGTTGTTCTATCATTCGGTCTATTTGCATATTAGGGTTTTATATATATGTAAATTTCCTTTTATATATATTTTAATATATACTAGAGGCCCAGTGCACAAAATTCATTCACTGGGAGGTGTCTCTCAGCCCAGTCTGCACCCTCTCCAATCTGGGACACCTTGGTGTATGTCTAACTGCTGGTTGAGGCTCGATCCCACAGGGATATCCCTCTCACAATCCAGGAATGCTGGCTCCCAACCGCTTGCCTGCCTGCCTGTCTGATTGCCCCTAACCACTTCTGCCTGCCATCCTGATCACCTTCTAATGATTTCCCTGCCACCCTGATTGATGCCTATCTGGTCCCGAGCAGGGCTGATTGCCCCCAAATCCCCTCCCCTGCCAGCCTGGTCTCCCCCAACTGCCCTCCCCTGCCAGCCTGGTCACACCCAACTGCCCACCCCTGCTGGCCTGGTTGCCCACAACTGCCCTCCCCTGCCAGCCATCTTGTGGTGGCCATCTTGTAAACCACATGTGGGCAGCCATCTTGTCACCACATGGGGTGGCCATCTTGTGCAAGGGTGTGATGGTCAATTTGCATATTAGCTCTTTATTATATAGAATGCATTTTTTCCTTTCTTGTATTTTGATTTTTACTTTTCTTCTTATACACTCATTCTCTTTCTACCACCTCTATATTGACTGTGGCTATGTCCCCATTCATTCAATTCCTTGACCTCACCTTCTGGAAATAAGCTCTGCCTCCTCAGATACATCTGGGTGTTTGTTGTTTGGATATTTTTTGTTGCATTTTTTGGGTTAGTTGTTATTTATAACTAGTAGCCCGTTTGCACGAAGATTCGTGCAATAGACCTTCATTCACCTGGCTGCCTGCACCAGTTTTCTGCCGGCACTGGGGACCCAGGCCTTGGCTGTGGCCACCGCCTTCTGCCTTCTTTCAGGGTCGGGGCTTGGCCCCGGGCGGCGGCCTTGGGCTCAGCAGCACCCAGCATCCCTGCTACGGAATGCAGGAGCCGACCCCCTGGTCATTGCCTGCGATCCGTGCAGGCTGCCCACTGGTGCCCAAGGCCAGGAAAGCCTCGCGCAGCTTTCTCGGCCTTGGGCTCCGCCGCACCCAGCGTCCCTGCTAGGGATCGCAGGAGCCGACCCCCAGTGGTTTCCTGCGATCAGTGCAGGCTCCGCCACACCCCAACGTCCCTGCAACGGTTTCCTGGTGGGCGTGTTTGGTGGGCGTGGCTTGGTTGTAGCGAAGGTGCGGTCAATTTGCATATTTGTCTATTATAAGGTAAGATTTGTATTCACCTCTGGGTATTTGTTGTTTTCATTTTTTTGATTAGTTGTTGTTTTATTGGAGTTTTCTCACCATATACATATATTTTCCTCTACTTTTTTTCTTCTATTTCTTTTATCCCTTTCTCAATATCATTTTTGCACTCTTTTCTATTGCTTAATTTTATTTTCTCAGGCAGTCACCATTATTTGGGGGTATTAGTATCATAAATACGTTTATATTTGATTCCCTGTGCGTTGTGTCTTGTGTTGTGTTTTGTGCCTTTAGATCAATGCAGGCAAGAGAGAGCTACATAACCAGACACCCTAAGAGGAGCGATCATGGGGAGACAAAGAAACAGCATGCATATGAAAGAAAAGGAGGAATCACTAGAAAAAGAAGTAAACAAAATGGAGGCAAGCAATATTACAGAGAAAAAATTCAGTGCAATGGTCATAAGGTAACTGAAAATGATGGAAGACAACTTCTAAAATATGTGTAAGAACCAAGAGGAAATGAAGAAGAACCAAGAAGAAATGAGAAAAGACATAGCTAGAATAAATAGCTCAATAGAAAGCATCAACAGTAGACTAAAAAAAAGTAAAGGACCACATCCATGAGCTAGAAGACAAGGTAGGAAAAAATACCCAAGCAGAGAAGCAGGTAGAAAAACAAACAAACAAACAAATAAAATAAAATTAAAAAAAAAAAAAAAAACAGTAGGAGAGCCTAAGGGAACTTTGGGACAACATGAAATGAAACAACATCTGCATAATCAGACTATCAGAAGGAGAGGAAACTGAGCAAGGAATAGAAAACCTGTTTGAAGAAATGACAGAAAACTTCCCTGATATCAGGAAGAAAAACTTTCCTAAGTCAAAGAAGCTCACAGAATCCCAAACAAGATGAATCCCAAAAGACCAACACCAAGACACATTATAATTAAATTGGCAAATGCCAACAACAAAGTAAGAATCTTAAAGGCTGCCAGAGAGAGACAGTAAGTTACCTACAAAGGCTATCACATGAGACTATCAACTAATTTCTCAACAGAAATACATCAGGCCAGAAGGAATAGGATGTAATATAAAAAGTCATGTAAAGCAAGGATCTGAATCCTAGAATACTATACCCAGCAAGGCTGAGCCAGCATCAGTGCAAATAAACAGTCGTTTTGTGAACATCTGAGTGCATTTAGTTTGTCACTTCCTGCCAGAGTGATTTCCGCCATAATATTTGGTTTCCTGATGATGATGCCACGAGCTGCCCTGGTCCTTTGAGCCACTGTTGTTAGAAGCCAGTGGGAGGGGCTGCTAATTTCAGGAACCTGCAAAGGAAAAAGAGGTGTGATGCCGGTAATTTCACTGGTCCCAACTGCAGCTGGCCACCACTGTGCTCAAAAGGACTCCAGGAAGACAGAAAAGCCTGCCAGGTCCTCAGAAAGGTAAGTGTGCCTGGGGACCCAGGACCAGTTCAGGCCCGGCTTTAAGGCAGAAGGGAAGCTTGATCACCTCCAGGGGAAACTCCTGGGCTGGAGTCTGGAACCGTATCTGAATCTGTGTGTGTGTGTGTGTGTGTGTGTGTGTGTGTGTGTGTGTGTGTGTGTGTGTAAAAGGCTGTCTGCCGGTAACTGTGCTTTCATAGTGCCACCTGATCCTCACATTGGTTTGGGAAAAGAAATGTGGCCCCTGCACCTTCATCCCTGGTAAGAAACCGAGGCTGAGGTCCTTGGGGAGGGAGGAGCAGATGGGGTCTCTTCTGCAAGTGAACAAGTCAGCATCTACCCTGCAGGCGGCCCAGCTGTGTGACATGGCATCGCCCTTTCCTCTGCTTTCCTCAAGCCTTCCTTTCCCTGTCCATGCCCTTGGCTCAGGTCTTCAGTCTCACCTTGACCCTAGTCTATTTTGTGGACCTATTTTTGATTTTGCCTCCCCTGACATTTATCTCGGCCCTGTCCCTGTCTTTAATTCAGCCCATGTCCATCTCTACCTGCAAATCCATTTCTGTCCCTCTCCTTGTTTTTCTCTCTAATTTTAACTAATTAGTTGTAACTGTGTCTCTGGCCACCTTTGATCCAGGTTTCTGTCTTGCCATGTTTCTCTCCTATTGAGTCCTGACCAGGACTCCTACTGCCCCAGTATCAGTTCTGGCTGCTCTGTCTCTCAGTGGCTGGGCCCTTTCCCCAAGCTAGGGCCCAAGTACTGCACCGCTGACCTTGATTCAGAGCCCAGTTTTCTGGTGACTCAGGCTGGGGCCATGGGACTGGGAACCAGGAGGTGCGTGGGGCAGGAGACCATGGAGCAGGCCGGGCAACTTGGGGCTGCAAGGGCTGCTACAAGGGAGGAGATAAGAAGGGAGGGTGCAGAGTCTGGGCACCTGTGGGGAGCGATGGGGGATGGCCGCTGGCATGGAGCAGGCTTGAGGTTTTCACCAAGGTCCTCAAGGAGGTGATGGGGAGGAATATGAGATGCAGGGGTCTGGGGATAAAGGGGTCCTCTAGTCACTATGTGACTGCCATCCACTGCCTGGTGCCTCTGGAGCTGTCCCAGGCTCGGGGTCCTGCAGCACTGACCCCACCTCCCTCTGACTCCCCTGAAAGGTCCCAGACATACCCCAACCCACCCTGCCCACCATTTCTCCCATGGGGACAGGCCATTCCTTTTGCAAGAGCAGGCCTTCAAAAGCTTTGGCTTTTTATTTAACCACTGGCACTCATCTTTGGGACTGACCCACTCTGCCCTCCTCTGGGTTAAGAAAGGGACCAAAACAGGCTGGAGGCTAGGACAAAGAAGCAGAGGCCAGGACAGGAAAAGAACAGGACAGAACTGTGCTGGACAGCTGTGTGCCCTCTCCCCATCCTACCAGAAGGAGAGGGGAAAGGGGTTGGGCCCTCTGTCTCTAGGGCACTTCTGTGTCCAGTGGGGTGGCTGGACCCTGGCACTCATTGATGAGGGCATGGACTCTGCCATCCATCTGGGATGGCTGCAGCTTTCCCATAGATCTGATCTGGGGGAGTAGGGACCATGGCCCAGCAGAAGAGACTCCATCTGCTCCTCCCTCCCCATGGGCCCCAGTCTTGATTTCTTCTCAGGGATGAAGGTGAGGGCCACATTTCTTTTCCCAAACCAATGTGAGGATTAGGTGGCACCATGCAAGCACAGTTACCAGCAGACAGCCTTTTACACACACACACACACACACACACACACACACACACACACACACACACACACACAGATTCAGACAGTGTTCCAGACTCCAACCCAGGAGTTCCCCCTGGAGGTGATCAAGCTCCCCTTCTGCCTTAAAGCCAGGCCTGAACTGGTCCTGGGTACTCAGGGACACTTACCACATCCTCGTCAGATCTTGTCATTTGTTGATTTTTTGATAATAGTCATTCTGACAGGAGTGAGATGTTATCTCATTGTTGTTTTGATTTGCAACTCTCAGATGATTTGTGACTTTGAGCATGTTTTCATATGTACCTGGGCCTTCTCTATGTCCTCTTTCATAAAGTGTCTATTTAGATCCTTTGTCCATTTTTTGATCAGATCATTTATCTTTTTTTTCTTAAGTTGTATGAGTTCCCTGTACATGTGGGAGATTAAACTCTTATCTGAAATATCATTGGCAAATATGTTCTGCCATGCAGTGGGCTTTCTAGTTGTTACATTGATGGTTTATTGTGCTATGCAGAAGCTTTTTATTTTGATGTAGCCCCATTTTATTTTATCCTTAGTTCCATTGCCCTAGGAGCTGTGTCTATAAATATATTGCTAGGCCATATGTCTGCTATTTTTGCTGTCTATGAAATCTTGTAGGATTTTTATGGTATCCCAACTTACATTTAACTCCTTTAGCCATTTTAAGTTTGTTTTTGTGTATGGTGTAAGTTGGTGAGTGATCTAGGTTTTTTTTTGCATGTATCAGACAAAATTTCCCAGTACCATTTATTGAAGAGACTGTCTTGATTCCATTGTATCTTACCTCTTTTGTCAAATATTAATTGAGCATAATGGCTTGGGTCTATTTCTGGGTTCTCTGGTCTGTTCTATTGGTCTGTCTATATGTCTGTTCTTGTGTCAGTACAAGGCAGTTTTGAGAACTGCGGCTTTGTAATATAGCTTGATAGCTGATATTATAATCCCTCCAACTTTGTTCTTCTTTTCAGGATTGCTCTGGCTATTTGGGGTCTTTTATTTTATTTTTTCCAGATGAATTTTTGGAGAGTTTTTTATCTAAATCTTTGACATATTCCATTGGGGATTGCATTGAATCTGTAGATTGCTTTGGGTAGTATGGACATTTTAATGATGTTGATTCTACGAATCCATGAACATGGTATGTTCTTCCATTTGTTTATGTTTTCCTCTATCTGGTTTTTCAGTGTCCTGCAGTTTTCTGATTACAGGTCTTTTGTGTCATTAGTTAAGTTTATTCTCAGGTATCTTAATTTTTTTGGTGAAATGGTAAATGAGATTTTTTTTCCCATTTCTCTTTCTGTGAGTTCATTATTGGTGTGTAGAAAGCTCATAGATTTCTGGGTGTTAATTTTGTATCCTGGTACATTGCCAAATTCATTTGTTAGGTCTAGTAGTTTTTTGATGGAGTCTTCGGGGTTTTCTATGTATAGTATCATGTCATCTGCTAATAATGACAGTTTTACTTCTTCTTTTCCAAATGGATGTTTTTTACTTCTTCTTCTTGTCTGATCGCTATGGCTAGTACTTCTAGTACTATGTCGAACAGGAGTGGTGAAAGTGGGCATCCTTGTCTTGTTCCTGTTCTTAGGGGAAATGGGTTGTTTTTGCCCATTGAGTATGATGTTGGCTGTAGGTTTGTCATAAAAGGCTTTTATTATGTTGAGGTGTGATCCCTTTATTCCCACTTTGCTGAGAGTTTTTATCAAGAAAGGGTGTTGGATTTTGTCAAATGCTTTTTTCTGCATCAGTTGATATGATTATGTGATTTTTGTCTCTCAGTTTGTTTATGTGATGTATCACATTTACTGTTTTGTGGCTATTGTACCATCCTTGCATCCCAGTATAAATCCCACTTGGTCATGATGTATAATCTTTCTAATGTAATGATTAATCCAATTTGCTAGAATTTTGTTGAGGATTTTAGCATCTATTGTTCATTAAAGATATCGGCTTGAAGTTCTCTACTTTTGTGGTATATTTATCTGGTTTTGGAATTAGGGTAATACTGTCTTCATAGAAAGATCTTGGAAGTGTGCCTTCCTCTTGACTTTTTTTAATAGTCTGAGGAGGATAGGTTTTAGTTCTTTGAATGCTTGGTAGAACTAAAGCCATCCAGACCAGGGCTTTTGTTTGCTGCAAGATTTTTTATTGCTGCTTCAATTTCTTTGGTAGGTATTGGCCTATTCAGGTTTTTTATTCTTCCTGATTGAGTTTTGGGAGCCTGTATTTTTCTAAGAATATGCCCATTTCATCTATGTTTTCCATTTTGTTGGAATAGAGTTGTTCATTATATATATATATATTTTTTATAATTGTATTTCTGTGGGATTGGTTGTTACTTCAACTCTTTCATTTCTGATTTTTATTATTTGGTTCCTCTCACTTTGCTTTCTGGTGAGCCTAGCTAGAGGTTCATCAATCTTGTTTATCCTTTCAAAGATCCAACTATTGAGTTTATTGAACTTTGTACTGGTTTTTGGTCTCTAAGTTGTTTTATTTCTGCTCTGATCTTTATTATTTCTTTCCTTCTGCTTATGGTGGACTTTTCATGTTGCTATCTTTCTAACTCTTTTAGTTGTAGAGTTAGATAATTTATTACCATTTTCTTGTGTTTTTTTTTTTTTTTTTGAGGTAGGCCAATAGAGCTATGAACTTCCCTCTCAATACTGTTTTCACTGTGTCCCATAGATTTTAAATTATTGTGTTTTTATTGTCATTTGTTGCCATGATGCATTTTTTATTTCTTCTTTGATCTCTTTGGTAACCCAGTTATTATTTAATAGCATGCTATTTATCCTCCAGATGTTTGATTTTTTATTGTAGTTGATATCTAACTTTATTCCATTGTGATTTGAGAAGATGTTTGATATGATTTCTATCTTCTTGAATTTGAATAAACTTTTCATGTGTCCCAATATGTGATCTATATTTGAAAATAACCCATGTGCACTTGAGAAGAATATATATTCTGTGGCTTTGGGGTGAAATATTCTAAAGATATTAATTTCATCTTATCTAGTGAGTCATTTAGGATGATGTTTCCTTGCTGATTTTTTGTTTCAAGTATTTTTCTAGTGGTGTTAGTGGGGTATTGAAGTCCCCTAATGTGAATGTATTGCAGTCAATCTCTCCCTTGATATCCTCCAGAAGTTTTTTGTATGTATTTGGGTGCTCCTGTATTGGGTGCATATATGTTTACCAAGTTATATCTTTTTGTTGAATTGCTCCCTTTAGTATTATGAAGTGGCCTTCATTATCTCTTGTTATGGCCTTCACTTTGAGGTCTAATTTGTCAGATATAAGTATTTCTACCTCAGCTTTTTTTTTTTTTTTTCATTTCCATTTGCTTTAAAAATATTTTCCATCCCTTCACCGTCAGTCTGTATGAGTCCTTTGTTCTGAGGTGGGTCTCCTGAAGACAGCAAACATATGGGTCATGTTTTCTTATCCACTCAGCTACCCTATGTCTTTTGAATGGGACATTTAATCCAGTTACATTTAAATTTATCATTAATAGGTACTGGTTTATCGCCATTTTTATTCTTTATGCAATTGTTCCTTCTTCCCTTTCTAATTCTTCTTTTTAGAGTAGACCCTTTAGCATTTCTTGCATTGCTGGTTTGGTGGTAATAAACATCATTAGTCCTTTTTTTTCTGTGTAGCTCTTGATTTCACCCTCAACTTTGGTTGATAGCCTTGCTGGGTACAGTACTATTGAATTGAAACCCTTGCTTTGCATGACTTTGTATATTTCATTCTATTCCCTTATAGCCTTATGTGTTTCTGTTGAGAAATCAGTCAATAGTCTGATGGGAGATCCCTTCTAGATAACTCTCTGTTTCTCTCTGGAAGCTTTTAAGATTCTTACTTTGTTTTTGGTGTTTGCCAATTTAATTATAATGTGTCTTGGTGTTGGTCTTTTGGAATTCATATTGGTTGGGACTCTGTGAGTTCTTGAAATTGTGTGAGTTTTTTCTTCCCTACATATGAGAAGTTTTCTGTCATTATTTCTTCCAACAGATTTTCTATTCCTTGCTCAGTTTCCTATCCTTTTGGTACTCCTATTATGTGGATGTTATTTTCCTTTGAGTTGTCCCAAAGTTTCCTTAGGCTCTCCTCCTGTTTTTAAGTTTTTCTTCTAGATGCTGCTCTGCTTGAGTATTTTTTCCTTCTTGTCTTCAAGTTCACTGGTGCTTTCCTCCACTTCTTCTCAACTACAGTTGATGCTTTCTGTTGAGTTATTTATTACAGTGATGTCATTTTTAATTTCTTCTTGGTTCTTCTTCATTTCATCTTGGTTCTTATACATATTGTTGAATTTAGTTTTCATCCTTTTCAGAGACCTTATTATCATTGCTCTGAATACTTTCTATGACATATTGCTTGCCTCCATTTCATTTACTTCCTTTTTGGGTGATTCCTCCTTTTATTTCATATACAGGCTGTTTCTTTGTCTCTCCATGATTGCTCCACTCACGGTGTCTGGTTATGTAGCTCTTTCTCTCCTGAAACTACCTAAAGGCACAAAATATAACACAACAAGACACAACACACAGGGCACCAAACACAAATGTATTCATGATACTAAAACACCAAATAAAGGTGACCACCAGAGAAAAGAGAATTAGGGGATAGAAAAGAGGGCAGCAATGATATTGAGAAAGGGAAAAAAAATAAGAGAGAAAAGAAAGAGAAGAAAAAAGAAGGGGTGGAAGATATATGTATATGGGGAGAATAATCCAATAAAAGAACAACTAATTAAAAAAATGCAAATAGCAAACCCCCAGAGATGAATGCAAACAACAAATAACAACTAATCCAAAATGTGCAGACAGCAAACACGCAGATAAAGCTGAGGAGTTTGAGATTATTTCCAGAAAGTAAGGTCAAGGAATTGAATGACAGGAGAAATAGCCATAATTCAGTATAGAGAAGGTAGAAAGAGAGTAAGTGTATAAGAAGAAAGAAAAACACAAAAAATACAGAAAAGGAAAAGGAATATATATATACTAGAGGCCCAGTGCATGATTGAATCATGCACATGTAGGGTCCCCTACATGCTTTCGCTTTCCATCACGGAGGAGCTGGGTGCCTGTCTGCTGGTGCACCAGGCATTTCAGAAGCCTCCAGCGCGGCGAAGGCTTCTGAAAGGCCTGGTGCCTGAGTGGACAGGCACCCAGCTCCCCTGCTTTTGATGGTCCGCGGTGGGATGTGAGCTCGCTGGCCTAGAGGCCCCTTCTGTGCTGCAGCATAGCCATGGTACAGACACTGAGCTCGCGCCGCCGCTGGCGATGTGAGCTCAGCATCCCACCAGCCCAATCGGCTACCCCGGCCACCCCGAGTCCCGCCCCTCCGCGCCTCCTGGCCAATCACGGGCATAGCGAAGGTACGGTCAATTTGCATATTTGCCTATTATTAGGTAGGATATACATACATATATATACATATATACATATACATATATATATATATTAGAGGCCCGGTGCACGAAATTCGTGATCAGGGGGCAACGGGGAGGGTGTGCCTCAGTCTGGCCTGCACCCTCTCCAATCTGGGACCCCTTGTGGGATAACCAGCAGTTGGACATCCCTCTCACAATTCAGAAATGCTGGCTCCTAACCACTTGCCTGCCTGCCTGATTGCCCCTAACTGCTTCTGCCTATCAGCCTGATTTCTAGATGGTGGGCGTGGCTTGATTGGGCACCTGCTGGCTTGATTGCCCCTAACCACCTCTGCTCCCCTGCTCCCCTGCTGGCTTGATTGCCCCTAACCGCCTCTGCCTCGGCCCGCACCCAGTACCCAGGATTCCCTCCTCCAGCTGACCACAGGCACCCGGGATCTGGGCTTCCCTCCCTCTGGTCAGCCATAGGTGCCCAGGCTGGCTGCAGCCCCAGGGGATGGTGGGCAGGTGACTTCGCCTGTGCTGCAGTTGCAAGTGCTGGTGCCCAGGACTGCAGGGTGGGCGACTTCTCTGTCTCCCAGGCCACAGCCAGCCACAGGTGCTGGTGCCCGGGTCTGCGGGGTGGGCGGCTTCTCCATCTACCAGGCTGTAGCCAGCTGCAGGTGCTGTCACCTGGACCACAGGTGGGCGGCTTCTCCATCTTTCCTCGGCTGCAGTGGGGGTGACTTCTCTTTCTGTCTATGGCCTGGGATCATAGGGCAGGTGGCTTCTTTGTCTCCCGGGCTGCAGCCAGCCTCAGGTACTGGGGCCCGGTTTCTCCATCTCCCCCAGGGTGTGGGGTGGGTGGACATGGGGTGGGCGGCTTCTCCAGCTGGCTGTAGCCTGGGATCACAGGGCAGGCGGCTTCTTCGTCTCCCAGGTCGCATCCACCCTCAGTCGCTGGCACCTGGTTTCTTGTCTCCCCCAGGACGTGGGTGGGAGGCTTCTCCAGCTGGCTGCGGCTTGGGATCACAGGGCAGGTGGCTTCTTCGTCTCCTGGACCGCATCCAGCCCCAGGTGCTGGGCCCAGTTTCTCCATCTCCCCAGGATGTGGGGCAGGCAGACGTGAGGCTTCTGAGGCTGGCTGCTGCCTGGGATCATGGGGCAGGTGGCTTCTTGGTCTCCGTTGCTGCAGCCAGCTTCAGGCACTGGCGCCTGACTTCTCTGACTCCCACAGGCCCAGAGAGCCTGGGGGGCGGGACTGCCGCCATGTTCTCATTTAATTTGCATACTCTCTCTGATTGGCTGGTGGGTGTGGGTGGGGTGTGGCTGGTGGGCGTGGCTTGTGAGTGTAGTGATGATTTGCATATTGCTCTTTTATTAGATAGAATAATGTCCTCTCTAATAAAATGGTAATATGCAAATTAACCATCACTCTGCTACATGAGCCACGCCCACCAGTCAAGCCACGTCCACCAGCCAATCAGGGCGAGTATGCAAATTAACCCCAATCCAAGATGGCTACAGCCACAGAGAGCAAGGTTTCCCAGGTAACAGAGCAAGCCAAGCTTTCCATAGCCGTTGCAGGCCTAAGCATGGCCACTTGCAGGCCAATTCTTCTTGGCATTGACTCCACAAGATGTTGAAAGGTGATGTGAGGAATCTGAGACCATGCCTGATGAACAGCACTGTGCAGTTCTGTGAAACTTGATCGTTGTGGAACCAGCTGCCTCATGGCTCTTTAACTTTATTCCACAAATGCTCAATTGGATTGAGATCTGGTGATGGTGGGGGCCACCTAAGCAAGGTAAAGTCTCCCTCATGTTCTTGTAACCACTCCTGCACAATACGAGCACCGTGGCATTGTGCATTGTCTTGTTGGAAGAAGCCATCTCCATTGGGATACGCCATGATAGGATGAACTTGATCAGCAATGATAGGATGAACTTGATCCTCAATGATACTTGGGTATGTTGTGCTATTCAGATGTTATTCCACATGAATTAAAGGGCCCATATCATGCCAGGAAATCATGCCCCAAACCATAACACTGCCCCCACCAGCTTGGAGGTTGTACTCATGCATGTGGGGTGCATGCTTTCATGCTGTTTCCACAAAATTCTCAGTCTGCCATCTGCGTGATGCAACTGGAAACGTGATTCATCGGACCACATGACTTTTTTCCAATGCTTGACTGTCCAATCCTTGTGTTCCTGTGTGAATTGGAAACATTTTTATCTTGATAACTGCTAAAAGGCCCCTCTATCCAGTGTTTAGATTGTTCTTTCCCTGCCGTACTTAATACTCGGTTAGAGGGATGGACTGTCCCAGAAGTGGTTTCCTGCTCGTCTCTCCCCCTTTTGTTCCCCAGCTTCCACAAAAACAACTTTCCCCTGCAGTCTCAGTGAGTGTTTTTAATTGGAGGGTCCTATGCACTGGACTTAGCAAGCAAAAGCAAGGACGTGAAAAGTAAAAAAAAGACCAAGGAAGCGTGCAGACATGTGTCTTTTTCCTGAGCACTGTGCAGCCATTATAGAACATCAGGCTTCCTTCCTGGGCCCAGCCCACCTATGGGCTAATATCTAGAGTCCCCTTCTACCAGCAGCCCTGTGGACCCCTTTCCACATTCAAGGGCTACTCTGACCCCAATAGTCGTGGATTTTGTGGGGCAGTCTTCCTCTGAGACTCTTGTCCCTGCCGCATGTGTTTCTCTCTCCAGGCTGAATCCCAGATCTCACCTTTCTCTCGGCGATATATGTATGACCTTTCTGTCCATGGATTGCCTCAACCAGATGACTTTCCAGACAAAGACCTGTGCTGTGAGAGAAGCCCGGGTGCATAACAGCAGCTGGAGGGAAGCCAGGATCCCAGGTGCCAGAGGGAAGCTGGTGCCGACAGCCAGGGCAAGGAAGGCCTACTCTTGCACTAATTTCATGCATCGGGCCTCTAGTAAATATATATTTGGTGCTATTTACCTCACTAAACTTATCAGATCTAGGTCAATTTTTAAGTTTCTGATCAAATTTTTAGGTTTCTCAATACACACTATTATGTACTCTGCAAATAATGACAATTTTACTTCTTTCTTTTCAATTGGTATGTTTTATATTTTTATCTTTTTGACTGATTGCTCTAACTGACACTTTCAGTTCCATATAGAATAGTTGTAGTGAAAGTTGACATCTTTGGGTATTCATGATTTTAAGGAATATGCTTTTATTTTCTTCTTTTTGAATATAATAAAAGTTGTGTTTTTCATGGCTATTGTTCTGTTGAGATATGCTTTCTCATTTTCAACTTTGCTGAGATTTTTAGCATAAGTGCTAAATTTAAAAAAAAAAATTTCTACATCTATTGATATAACCATGTAATTTTAATTATTTGTTATGTTTATGTGGTATATTACATTTATTGATTTGTGAATATTTATACCAACATTACATGCCAGGGATAAATTACACTTCATCATTGTGTATAATCAAATTTATTTCTAGATTCCATTGTCTAATATTTGGTTTAAGATATTTACATTGAAGTTTGTCAGAAATATAGGCTTATAATTATTTTCCTTTCTAGTGTCTTTGTCTGATTTTAAAATTAGAATAATGCTGGCACTGTAAAATAAGCTTGGGATTCTGCCTTCTGTTTAGTATTTTTGAAATAGTTATAAAATTAGGTGTTAATTGTTCTTGTATTGTTTGGTAAAATTGTCCTGTAAAGTCATTCAGTAAAAAATTTGGGAGTGTTGAAGTTTTTTCTTTACTGCTTCAATTTCATTAGTTATAATCAATCTGTTCAGATGTACTCATATTTATTGATTTAGTTTGGGAAGAATGTGTGCTTGTATGAGTTTTTCCAAAGATTTTAAATGCATTTTCTGGATCCATTGATATGATCATATTGGTTTTATCCTAATTTTTATGTGGTGTACCATGTAAATTGATATGTGAATATTATACTAACTTTTCATCCCTGAGGTGTAAAATAATGGTTAAAATAATTATTTTTTTCATTTTATAGTGTCAGTTAATTATTGTTTATATCTGAAATATTTTCTTAGAGCCTCTCTTTAAAAGATATTTATTAAGTTTGTTTATCTTTTCAAAAAACAAGCTCTTGGTTTTAAAGATTTGTGTATTTTTTAGACTCTATTCTGTTTACTTTGCTCTGAACTTTATTATAATTTTCTACACATTGGGCTTTGTTTTTGGTGTTTTTTATTTCTTTGTAAAAAGTAAGGCTTATTTTGTAAAAAAAAAGTTAGTTAGATTTTAATTGTTTATAGGTCGGCCAGTAATGCTATACATTTTCCTCTTATACTTTTTTAAAGTATATTTTGTATTGATTTCAGAGAGGAAGGTAGAAGGAGAGAAATGGAAACATCAGTTACTAAGAGAATCAGCTGCCTCCTGCATGCCCCTACTGGGGATCAAGCCCATAACCTGGAATATGCCCTTGACTGGAATCAACCCGGGACCCTTCAGTCCACAGACTGATGCTCTATTTACTGAGCCAAACCAGCTAGGGCCATCTTAGGACTTAAAAAAAAAATGTTTTCATTGATCTTTTAGAGAGAGTGGAAGGTTAGGGAAAGAGAGATAGAAACGTTGATAAGAGAGAGACATGGATTGACTGTCTCCTGCAAGCCCTTTACCAGATATCAAACCTGAAACCCAGGCATGTTCCAAGACAGGGGATCAAACCAGGGATCTCTTGGTTCATGGGTCCATGTTCAACCATTGAGCCAGGCCCTCTTAGGACATTTATGATGAGTTCCAGAGATGGTTGTTTCATTTTTTCTTTGTTTTCAGTTATCTTTTAACTTTATAGTTGATTTTATTGTTAACCCAATAATTGTTCAGCAACATTATTATCATAGATAGGGTGCACCAGAGTCTCCCCCAATAGCCACGATGGTGTAAGAGATGGTTTTCACACTGAGTGTGCCAAAGCTAGGAAAATGACTAGATAGAGATTGAGCATGCCATGAGCTAGAAAGATAAATGGATGGGGCTGAGCATGAGAAAATCTAGAAAGAGAATTAAGTACATTTTTAAAAGCCTCCCCTCCTCTCTGGGCTTGAGTTAAAAGTGGGGATGTTTTGAGATGACAGTCATCTTTCTCTCAGGTTGTGGCACCTGAATAAACCCCTTTTATTTTCACCAATACCGGTATCATGAGTTTAGTTTTTGTTGCTGCAGGCAGCTGAATCTGCATTTTGGTTAAAGTTTTTGTTGGCCCAAATAAAACAGCATGGACCTGGATAAGTCCCAAAAGGCCCAACTGGGATCCCATCTGCCTGTGGCAAACCAACCCAGGAGAGGGACTGTGGAGACTTCCTAGCAATTGATAAGAGTTTTCCTTGGGGAATTTCACTGCACTCATTCTCAGGGTGTCCGCTGCCTGAAATGCTTGGATGGTGAAAGGATCCAGTTAGTAGCATTTGCAAGTCCTCTTGGGCTTGGTGACATTTAGGTCTTTTCAGGAATACTTGTGCTATCCGATGGCAGAAGATAAGGTTCTAGGACTTGCTTGTGATCACTCATTAGCATAGTAATAGAATATGGATCCAAGTTATTTTCATATATTCTCACTTTGTCCGAGGTTCTTCTGTGGTTACAGTTTTGGGTTTGTACTCTCATGCCATAGGTGGTTGTTGTTTTTGTTTTTAATTCTGAAGAGAGTCCACTAGGCCAATTTAGCAGATTGGTCCATATACAAATATGACCCAATGACTAAGAAGGAATTTTTTTTTATTGTAATATTGCTTGGCCTATGTATACTTTAGACTCTGAGGAAAAAATGCCACTAAATTGTTCCTTATATTATTACACCATCATATATTTGGAATTGTTTGCTAAGGGTCAATAAAATGAAATAAAGTCTTTATATTCAGGCTTTATGTCTTAAAATTTTCTCCCTTAAAATAAGACACCAAAGGAAAATAAAAATTAAGATATGAATCTTTTTAATGCCCTGAACACATGGGATCAAAAAAAAAAATAACTGTAAGAATATTTTCCCCACCACCACACCTGCTAATACATACCCCTGAAAAAGACACTGAATGACAGACAACACCCTCACTTCTGTATCGTGAAGGAATGGGGTCCCCCTCAAAAAAATATAGCAGGGCACCTAATTTGGTTAGGGAGAATTCCTATCCAAAGCAGGACAATCCCCTTTGAGGCAATAACCTTAGGCAAAATATATGAGGAAGGCCAACTCTATTGTCACTATTTGCCCTATACTCCATTTGCCACTTCAAATTTACTGAATTGTAAGAATTCCATGCCCTGACCAGTTTGGCTCAGTGGCTGGAGCATTGGCTGCGGACTCAAGGATCCCAGGTTTGATTCTGGTCAAGGGCATGTACCTTGGTTGCGGGGATATACTCAGTGGGGAGTGTGCAGGAGGCAGCTGATAAATGTTTCTCTCTCATGGATGTTTCTAACTCTCTATCCCTCTCCCTTCCTTTCTGTAAAAAATCAATAAAATATATTTTTTTAAAAAGAATTCCAACCCCTTATATAGAGAGGATCTCAGAAAAGAATAACATCGCCATTTTCTACCACCATCCAAAATGAAGAGTTAGACAGACTCTCCTTTACATCTAGCTAATGTCAGGTGAAAGGCAGCTACTTATGGGGAAGGCTAATGAAGAGGCTCATCACCTCTACCAAAAAATTCCAATTAGAGCCCTAGCCCGTCTAGGTTAATTTTTTGACAGAACTCAATTGGGACCCAAAATGCAAGCATCTAGCTCTCTAGAAAATGACAAAATGTACATCTTGAAAAGCCTAAGAAAGGGGTGACTAAACAAAGTTTGAATATGATACAGGCCATTCAATAGAAACCAAATGAAAATGCTTCACAATCTTTAGGAAGCATCTAGCTGGTCTGTCAAAAGCACACTGATGCTGACCCACAGGCACCAGAAAATGTCAGGATGGTAAATATGACTTTTATTGGACAAAGTACCCTGGATACCAGAAGGAAGCTCCAAATGTTAGAGAAGATGCTGAGAATGGTGGACAAGATGTCCCAATTTGTGGACATATCCTTTAAACTTTACCATGCCCTGAATCAAGAAATTAAAACAAACCACCATTTTCTTAGAAGCAGTGTGGGGAAAGCAGGGGGAGGGGCAAACTTGAAATGAAAAAATAAAATACTCACTAGGCACCAATCAATGTGCCTATTGCAAAGAGGAAGGCCATTAGAGAAATATCTGCCCAGAACTTAAAAAATAATGACAATAAAATTAACGCTTGCCAAGACATATTAGGGAAAAATAGATAAATCCTATCTAATAAAAGAGTAATATGCAAATTAACCATCACTCTGCTACACCCACAAGCCATGCCCACCAGCCAATCAGGAGTGAGAATGCAAAATAACCTAACCAAGATGGCTGGAGCCACAGAGTAAGCAGGAGCCTTGGGTTTCCCTGGCAATGGAGGAAAGCAAGCTTTCTGCCCACTCTGGCCTTCCTTGGACTTCGCTCTAGGCTACAAAGTTTCAATTATAGAAGATAAAAAAATCCCAGATACCAGGGCCTTCACTTGGGTCTCCAGGGGGCGTGGCTGGCCTGCAAACCACCACAGGCCCCTCGCCCAGGCAATCCCACACCCCAACAGAACCCCACCCTGATCCTGATCCGTGACACCCTACAGGGCAAACCAGCCGACCCTCACCCATATACCAGGCCTCTATCCTATCTAATCTTATCTAATAAAAGAATAATATGCAAATTGACCATTGCTCCAAAACACAAGATGGCTGCCCACATGTGGTCAAATATGGCTGCCCCTATGTGGACACAAGATGGCCACCACAAGCTGGCCAGCAAGGGAGGACAGTTGGGAGGGACCAGGCCTGCAAGGGAGGGCAATTGGGGGTGATCAAGTCTGCAGGGGAGGGAAGTTAGAGGTGACCAGGCCAGCAGAGGAGGGAAGTTGGGCCAACCAGGCCTGCAGGGAAGGGCAGTTGGGCAGGAACCCAGGCCTGTAGGGGAGAGGAGTTGGGGGGAGAAGGCCTGCAGGGGAGAGCAGTTAGTGGTGACCAGGCCTGCATGGGAGGGCAGTTAGGGGTGACAAGGCCCGCAGGGGAGGGCAGTTAGGGGTGACCAGGCCTGCATGGGAGGGCAGTTAGGGGTGACAAGGCCCGCAGGGGAGGGCAGTTAGGGGTGACCAGGCCTGCAGGGGAGGGCAATTAGGGGCAAACAGGCTGGCAGGGGATCAGTTAACATCAATCAGGCTGGCAGGGGAGTGGTTAGGGGTTGATCAGGCTGGGAGGCAGAAGCGGTTAAGGACAATCAGGAAGGCAGGTAGGCAAGCAATTGGGTCCTGGATTATGAGAGGGATATCCAACTGCCTGTTTAGGCCTGATCCCACCAGTTGGACATGCCTCGAGGGGTCCCAGATTGGAGAGGGTGCAGGTTGGGCTGAGGGACACACCCCCTCCCCGTGCATTAATTTTGTGCACCTGGCCTCTAGTCTATTGATAAATAAATAGGCCCTGGGGTTCCCTAGACATTTCCCAACCCATTACTATTTCCCCAATGGAGCCTCAGGTACAATTGACACAGCAACACAAGCTAATTTACTTCCTTGTAGATATAAGAGCTACATTCTCAGTGCTAAACACAAAACTAACCAAAAAGTTCAGCTGCGGTGTCAGTTACTGGAGTGACCAGACATTTACAAAGACAGGTGTCCCTTCAACCTCTAGCATGCCAACTTGGTGATCAAAAACGTGTGCATAGTTCACTCTACATGCCCAATGGCTCCATTCTATTGCTGGAAATGATTTACTTTGTCATTTCCATGCACAAATAACTTTTTCATCTGAGAAGCAGAATTATGTCTAGGAGTATCACCAAAATGTTCTCTAGCTGACATTATTCCTGATTTGTCTGAAAGGACCAGGAGGTGACCTCTTCCAACCTGAGATCTATAAGCAGGTTAATGGAGTTTGGGCCAGTGGGATAGCATCCAACTATAACTATCTAAGAAAAGGGGTGTGATCCTATGCAAGAATAATACCACCTTAAAAAGTAAGCTTTAGAGGAAATTCAACTAGTATTACAGATACTAGAGGCCCAAAGCATGAAATTCTTGCATGTGTGGGGAGTCCCTCAACCCGGCTGCACCCTTTCCAACCCAGGACTCCTTAGGGGGTGTCCGACTGCCTCTTGCAATCCAGGATTGCTGGCTCCTAACCGCTCACCTGCCTGCCTGCCTGATTGCCCCTAACCACCTCTTGCCTGCCTGATAACCCCTAACCACCTCTGCCTGCCTGCCTGATTGCCCATAACTGCTCCCATACCAGACTGATTGCCCCTAACTACTCCCCTGCTGGCCTGATTGTCCCTAACCGCCTCTGCCTCGCCCCGCACCCAGGACCCAGGATTCCCTCTTCCAGCCGGTCACAGACACCTGGGACTGGGGTTCTCTCTCTCTCTAGCTGACTGCAGGCACCCAGGACACGGGCCAGCTTTGCACAGGCCAGCTGCAGCCACAGGGAACCATGAGCGGGAGGCTTTGCCAGGGCTACAGCCACAGGTGCTGGCGCCTGGGACCATGGGGTGGGCAGCTTGTCCCTGTCACAGGCCATAGCCTGGCAGGTCCCTATTCCTCTCTCATGAGTTCATTTGTGCCTGGATGGTCCCCATTCCTCTCTAGTGAGCTCATTTGTGCTTGGCTGGTCCCCATTTCTCTCTCCCTAGTGTTGATTGTCCAAGCCATTGTGGCATTATGGTGTGAGGGCATGACAAACATTTGCATACTAGCTCTTTATTATATAGGATGTGTAAGGTTAATAATTATTTTACCAATGCAGTCTCCCTATCTATAACACCCTCACTTTTTCAGTAATAAAGCCAAAATGGAACCAGGTCCTCCCTATTGCCTTGTCCTAATTAGGGTAGCACCCCAAAATGGGCTCACATTAAAGACCTTTCCAATTTAGGACATGGATTTTTAAATTAAACAGTATGTACAACATTTAGGGCAAACAATAATAACTTTGCACAAGTTTATTCATCTAATGAGACCTTGCATCCATTCTAGCTGGGAGACTTATCTCACTAAAGACCTGAAAGACTTAGGTCCTAGACAGCAATTTTCTGAGGAATTACCTCATCCCTATGACATCCTGCTGACAACCCATTCTTTCCTGAAGTTCATCGGAATCAGGCCTTGAGCCCACCACACACAAATAAAGTGGGTTCCACTTGAAAAATACTATTATATTACTGCTGCTGTTGGTACTGCAAGGAGAGCTTAACCTGTACTCCTGAACGATATTTAAAATTCCTCTTTCAGAAAAAGGGCAGGGCTTCCCAAAGCTTCCAGTAGGTGACAATGTTATCTTTTATTTTTTACAATTGTACTTATGCTTATGCTTGGATTGATAACTTTGGTTTGAATTTACCAGACAAGTTTTCTTGGCAAACTTGTTCCACTGTTGGGTGTATCATCCAAAGCCCCACACAGAATTAGATCATGGGGTTTCTTTAGTCTCTCTAGTTTCTTATTTCATTATAAATTCTGCTGCAATACTAGGCATACCGCTTATTAAATACTGAATTGCTTGTCTACATCAAGTCTCTTTGGAAGCTGATCTGCAACATTGCCTTTTGAAACATAATCCAGTTTACCAGTTTTGCTTGTTTATGAGTACCATCCTTTAAAAACATGCATGCAGCCTTCCAAAAATGCAATAATTCACCCTTGCATAAAGACTTTCCTCCATTTAAAGAAAAATCCTATTGATTTTTGAGAGGAAGGGAGAGGGAGAGAAGGATAGAAACATCAATGATGAGAACCATGGATTGGTTACATCCTGCATGCCCCCTATGGGGAATCGAGCCCTCAACCCAGGCATGACTGACCACCTGCTTCATAGGTTGACATTCAACCAATGAGCCATGCCAAAAGTTAGCAGTACTTACAAAAAACAAAATCAAGTTAAAACAAAGGCTATATTAAGGGATAATAAAAAATATTACATAATATTAAAGAGATCAAACAAAAGGAAGTAATTCAACATAATAGTTGCTTAATATTCAAATATTTTTTTTTTAAATTTCTTTATTGATTAAGGTATCACATATTTGTCCTCATGCCCCCATTCCCATCCCACACCCCTCCCCACACATGCCCCCATCCCCCTGTTGTCCCCAACCGCTGGTTAGGCGCATAAGTCCTTTGGTTGATCTCTCCCCTTTACCCCCACCCTCCCCAACCCTCCCTCTGAGGCCCGACAGTCTGATCCGTGCCTCCTTGTTTCTGGGTCTGTTCTTGTTCATCAGTCTATGTTGTTCATTATTTCCACTAGATGAGTGAGATCATGTGCTATTAGAAATACACTTATAAGAACCGAAAATGAGACAAGCAATAATGGTTATGGTGACAGGAAATGAATCAGTCTGTAGTGAGTTTCTTTCTGGGCCAATAGTTCTTTTGAGACCCAATTACAATGTCCAACAGTTCCTTATGTGTACATGTCAGCACTGACATTACAGTTCTGGATGGTGGACAAATGGTGGTAATTCAGATCTGACTCTCTCTGGTTTGGTCCTGGGAAACCTGCAGGATCCCAAGTCAAATTTATAGAAAATATTCCTTTATTAACTTTTGGTCAAGAATATGTTTGTATATTTTCAGAAAACAACTCCGAGACCATGTGGATTACAGCAACAGAGAGGAATTGACAGGATTATTCCAGCCATGAAGACAGAAGAGAAGGAGTCCAGAGACGCAAGATGCTGACGTGGTCTTCCCATACTAGCAGTTAGCAGCTGTGCATCAAAGAAAATCTTAATAATGTCAAGGGAGAGATGGAGTATTACAGCACAGTAGGAGATTTTGTTGTGGTTGTTAATTCTCACCTGAACATATATAGTTTTCCCATTGCTTTTCAGACAGTGCAAGAGAGGAAGGAAGGGAGGGAGTGAGAGAGAAAGAGAGGGGGGGAGGGAGAGAAAGAGAAGGAGGGAGAGAAAGAGAAACATCAATGTTTTTTGATTGGTTGTCTCCTGCATCAGCCTGGACCTGGGGTGGAAGTGAAAATAAAACCCAGGTACACACCCTTGTCTGGGAATAGAACCCATGACCTTCAGGGCATGGGCTGATGCTTTAACTGCTTAGAAACACTGGCCACAGCAACACAGTAGGAGATTTTAACACCCCATTAACATCAATAAATAGATCTTCCAGCCCCAAAATAAAATCAAATAACAACAATAAACTAGGAGCCAAGGACACACTAGACTAGATGTGTTTCATTTATATTTTTATAAGATTTTAATTTAAAGCACCAGGATATACATTTTCTACAAGGCATTTGAAACATTTTCTAGGATAAATCACATAATGAAACAATAACAAGACAATAATTTTAAGATTAAAATTCTATCAAGCATTATCCTAGACCACAATGGTATAAAACTAAAACTCAATTACAAGAAAAATGTGAGTACAGAAAAATGCATAAAAATTAAATTAAATGTTACTAAAAATAAATGGGTTAACAGTGTGAGCAAAAAAGAAACAAAGTTTACTTGGGACAAATATAATGAACACTAACTTGTTTATATCTTCCTCTATCTCTTTGTCAACATAGTTTTCTGAGTGCAGGTTTTTTACCTCCTTGATTAAGTTTATTTCTAAGTATTTTAATTTTTTTGTTGCAATGGTGAAAGGGATTGTTTTTTTTTTTGTTTGTTTGTTTGTTTTTTTGTTTTTTTGTTTTTTTTTAGTTTCTCTTTCTGATAATTCATTATTGGTATATAAAAATGCCATAGATTTCTGTGTGTTAATATTGTATTCTGCTACATTGCCAAAATTCTGTATTAAATCTACTAGTTTCTCCATGGAGTCTTTTTGGTTTTCTATGTACAATATCATGTCACCTGTGGATACTGATAGTTTTACTTCATCATTTCCAATTTGGATACTTTTCGTTTCTCCTCCTCCTCCTCCTCCTCCTCCTCCTCCTCCTCCTCCTCCTCCTCCTCCTCCTTCCCCTTCCCCTTCCCCTTCCCTTTCCCCTTCCCCTTCCCTTTCCCCTTCTCCTTCTCTTTCTTCTCCTTCTTCTCCTTCTCCTCCGCCCCAGGTTTTAGGCTTGGGAAGGGGTTCTCCCCTGGCCCGGACCTCTGATCGTAGGCTTGGCCCCTTCCTAAGCCTAAAGCCTCCGCCCCAGGTTTTAGGCTTGGGAAGGAGTTCCCCTGGCCCGGACCTCTGATCGTAGGCTTGGCCCCTTCCTAAGCCTAAAGCCTCCGCCCCAGGTTTTAGGCTTGGGTAGGAGTTCCCCCCAGCACCTCCTCAAGCTTAAAGCCACCACCCCAGGCTTTAGGCTTGGGAAGGGGTCCCTCCCCCCAGAACCTCCGATCACAGGCTCAGCACCTCCCCCAAGCTTAAAGCCTCTGCCCCAGGCTTCAGGCTTGGGAAGGAGTTCCCCACCCACACCTCTCATTGCAGGCTTGGCCTCTTCCCAAGGCTAAAGCCTCTGCTTGATGGCAGGCTGCGAGTGACCTGAGTGCTGAGAAGGTTCCCCAGACCCAGGTATGTATGCAAATTAACCGCCATCTTTGTTGGGTTAATTTGCATACTCACGCTGATTGACTGTGGGCGTAGCAAAGGTACGGTCAATTTACATGTTTCTCTATTATTAGGTAAGATGAGTCTGGTTGAAGGTTCATCAATGTTATTTATCTTTTTTCAGAACATGCTTTTTCTTACATTGATCTTTTGTATATATGCTTTTAATTTCTATGTCATTTATCTCCACCCTGATCTTTATTATTTTTCCCTTCTACTTACTCTGAGATTTTCTTGATGTTTTCTTTCTAAGTCTTTAAGTTGTAGGGTTAGATAACATCTTAAAAGTTTTTCTTGTTTTTTGAGGTTGACCTGTAGTGTTATGAACTTTTCTCGCAGGACTGCTTTCACTATGTCCCATATATACTAAGTTGCTGGGTTTTCATTTTCATTTGTTTCCAAGATGTACTTTATTTCTTCTTTAATCTATTTGGTATCCTATTACTGTTTTAATAGCATGCTATTTAGCCTCTGTGTTTGAATGTTTTTGAGTAATTAAGTATTTTTTTTTAATTTATACACACACATACATATATATAACACATACAGATATAATACATACATATATATATATATATATATATTAGAGGTATATTAGAGGCTGGGTGCACAAAATTTGTGCACAGAGGTGTGTGTCCTTCATCCCAGCTTGCACCCTCTTCAAACTGGCACCCCTTGAGGGATGTCCGACTGCCCTCTCACAATCCAGGACTGCTGGATCCAAACTGCTCGCCTGCCTGCCAGCCTGATCACCCCCTAACCACTCCCTTGCCAGCCTGATTGACGCCTAACTGCTCCCCTGCTGGCCCTATAGCCCTTAACTGCCCTCCCCTGCCAGCCATTTTGCCCCCAACTGCCCTCTCCTTCAGGCCTGGTCACCCCTAACTTCCCTCCCTTGCCAGCCTGGTTGCTCCTAACTGCCCTCCTTTACCCACCCGATTGCCCCTAACTGCCCTCCCCTGCTGGCATGGTCTCCCCTAACTGCCCCCCTGCTGGCCTAGTCCCCCCAACTTCCCTCCCCTGCAAGCTTGGTCCCCCACAACTACCCTCCCTTGCCAGCCTGGTCACCCCGAACTGCCCTCCCCTGCCAGCCCAATTTTCCCTAACTGCCCTTCTCTGCCATCCTGGCCACACACAACTGCCCTCCCCTGCAGGCTTGGTCCCTTCCAACTGCCTTCCCCTGCAGGCCTGGTCACCCCCACCTTCCCTCCCTTGCCAGCCTGGTCACCCCGAACTGCCCTCCCCTGCCAGCCCAATTTTCTCTAACTGCCCTTTCCTGCCATCCTGGTTGCCCACAAGTGCCCTCCCCTACAGCCTGGTCCCTCCCAACTGCCCTACCCTTCAGATATAGTCACTCCCTAGTGCCCTCCCCTGCAGGCACTTGTCCTTCCCTGCAGGCACAGGAGCTGGGAGGGAACCACACCAATTCCGCGAGAGGTGGGAGGGACCCGCGCTGCTTCAGTGGGAGGAAGCCATGCTGCTTTGTGGAAGGCAGGCCCGCTGTCTCCTCTCCGGGCCTGTGCTCAGCCATGGAGGCTTCAGGCGGGTCCTTTTGTCCTCCAAAGGCCCTCCACATCTGGGGCGTTTCCATGGTGGTGAAACAAGTATCCCGCTCGGGCCCTCCAAACCCACTGCCCAGAGGCCCTCTGTTCCCACAGCTATGAAGCAAGCATTCCACTAGGCCACTCACGCAGCCTGCTCTCAGTGGCAGTCCCCCCAGAACTGGGGGAATCGGGCGAGGCTGAGGGGACTGGGTGCCTTCATCTTTTGTCTATGGGTGCCGCTATCTTTGTGACAGAGTGATGGTTAATTTGCATATTACCCTTTTATTAGATAGGGTAGGCATTTGTTTCTTGCCATTTCTATTTTTCATGCCTGTTTTCCTCTCTCTATTTTTTTCTTTTTAGAAAAACATGTCTTGTATTGCTGGTTTGGTGTTAATAAATTCCTTTAGTCTTTTTTGTCTGTAAAACTCCTGATTTTGCCTTCAATTTTGAATGATAACCTTGCTAAACAGAGTATTCTTGGGTTCATTCTTGTGCTTTTAATTACTTTATGTACTTTATTCCACCCCCTTTTGACTTGATGTGTTTCTATATTAAACATATTTTATTGATTTCAGAGAGGAAGGGAGAGGGAGAGAGATAGAAAAATCAATAATGAGAGACAATCATTGATAGGCTGCCTCTTGCACACTCCCTACTGGGGATTAAGCCTGAAACCAGGCATGTGCCCTTAACTGGAAACAAACCCGGGACCCTTCAGTCCATAGGCCAATGCTCTATCTACTGAGCCACACTAGCTAGAGCTTGAAGTGTTTCTATTGAGAAATCAGTGGACAGTCTATTGGGAGTTTCCTGGTAGGTAACTGTTTGTCTCTCTCTTGAAGCTGTTAAGCTTCTTTCTTTGTCTTTTATATTTGTCAGTTTAATTACAATGTGTCCTTATGTGGGTCCTTTTGGGTTCTCTTGGTTGGGACTCTCTGTACTTCCTAGGCTTCTATGCTATGTTTCTTCCCCAATTCTAGGAAGCTTTATTATTACTTCTTCAAATAGATTTTCTATTCCTTACACATCTTCCTGTCTTTCTGGAACCCCTATAATGTGGAGGGCATTTTGTTTCAAGTAGTCCCAAAGCTCCCTTCAACTCTCCTTCAGTTTTTAAAGTTTTCCAGTTGCTCCTCTGCTTGAGTGTTTTTCCCACTTTGTCCTTTAACTCATTGATTCAGTCTGCAGCTTCTTCAAGTCTACTATTGAAACCTTCCATTATGTGTGTGTGTTTTTTTCTTTTTCAGTTATGTCATTCTTCATTTCCTCTTGATTCCTATTACTATTGGTGAAATTCTCATTTATCTCATTATAATTCCAGGTGAATTGTGTGTATTTGTAACCCAGACATTTGAGCATCCTTATGACCATTACTCTGAATTCTTTCTTTGACAAATTGCATGCCTCCATTTCATTTAATTCCTTTTCTGGGATCCCTCTTTTTCTTTACTATGGAGGCTGTTTGTCTCCCCATTTTTGCTGTCCCATTGTAATTGTTTCTATGTCTTTGATCAAACTGCTATGCCACCAGCTTGTTTTGGGGGGTTGGTCCTAGGTAGTTGGTGATTTGTGTGCTCCAGTGGTGCAGTCTCACAGATCTCCAGTTGGGTGTTCTGTTGGAGGCCTCTATTTGAGTTAATTGGGTTTGCCTGATGTAGTTGGGTCTTGAATGTTAGTTTATCATTTATAGATGTAATCTATTCACAGGTTGTCCAACAATGTGACTCACCCCGGGCCTCATATGCAAGCTGTTGTGGTGGTGTTTGTGGTTCTGGCTCTTGTGGAAAGGGTTGCCTGAGGTTTTACTGGTATGTGGCTCACTGTGGGGTCCTGGAGCCCACGGCAAGGTGGCAGGGGTTGAGGGACCATGCGGAGGTAGTGTTACTTTGTCTGGTGTGGCTTGACTGTTACCCTGGTGGTGTCACTCTGTGAATCCCTATGCAGCCAGCAACTGAGGAAGGGAGAGTCATTGGGTCTTAGGCTGAAGTGGCTTGGCCTTGGACAGAGAGGCATGACACAGTGAGGAGTCTAGGAAGGCTGGGAGGCATGAGTTGTTCAGGGTCTGTGACTGAAGCAGTGCTGACTTTGCCTATTCTCTGAATTTTCATAACTGCTAGTTGAGAAAACCTTTAAATGAAAGGCTCATAACTTTATTTTTGATAGAATTAAGACAATTCATGACAATCTTACAGAAGTGCAAGCATTACTGATGAGCATTCTAGCACCAGGTTAAGCAAGCTCTCTATGTCGTACTTACATAGTATCAGTCAACAAAACTGAGGCAAGATAGTGAGAAACTAGAAAACTTCCCTGGAAAATAGAATGGGAAAACTGAGACAGATAACAGATTAAAATGGGCCTCAGACAACATTATTGACTCCCCTTCCTTTATGTCATTGAATAATTACTCCCTTAATCATTAGGTCCTCAGGACAATGAGGTTCTGATTTGCATTAAAGAATCTTAGCAACAAAGCCTTTGGTCTATTGACCACAGAGAGAGAGTTTTAATCAAAGTGGAGATAACATCTAGGCCTCACTTGTTTTTCAGCTCCAGTCCCAGAAAAGTAGCAGAACCAGACAAAGCAAACAGATCAGATTCAATGACTAATGACACCCTACCCTAATGCCAACCAGTCAAGAGAGAACACCATCCTGAGAGAACACACCTGGAAAGCTGATGAATATTCTTACCTGAAAACTCCCCTAAAATTTTTGCCTTTCAAAATAGATTTAAAGACCTTAAGGAAAAGAACTCATTTCTCTCTCTCCCCTACCTCTATTTAGTTCTTCCCCCCACCTTCTTCCCTCTTTCCATCTCTCCCTCCCTCTCTCCCTCCTCCTAATTCTTTAGTACACATTCAGGCTTTTTCCCATATCTAAGCTCTTATCTCTGCTTTCTTTCCCTGAGGACCCTTCTGTTACCTTAATAACGTGTTTTCTTAGTCCATGCAGCCCTGCTGGCTCACTTTTTTTGCCTCTGTGATTTTCTTAAGGAGCAAAGCAGTCACACTAAGACTTGACTCTTCCTCATGTTTTCAAAGGGTTTCCTTGCCTAGGCTCAATCCTGTTGCTATGATCTTGCCCTTTCTTTGCTTCCCTATCCCAAGCTTTAATAAATATACTCTCAAAATCACCTGGACTTGTGTTGTGTGAAATACTTTTGCACAGAGAGCCTACATCACCAATAACAAAGTCATCCAAGCATGATTCCTTGTAATGATTCTCCTAAATTTACATTATATTGTCTAGCTGTGGTCTGAAATTGCAAAGCTCAGGAAAACTATTTTTTACTAATTCCAAGTTAAAAATAAAATACTAGTTGAGACAGCTGTGAGAAAACGCTTTCACTAAAACTCAGAATCCAGTTCAGTCCATAGCTAAATACTAAGTTTTTAAAAACAGTCATCTAATCTAGAATGTAATATCTATAATTTGGCATTATTGTTTTCTGTTGAAACAATTGGTCTCTTTAAAATCACTCCTATCTTGTCAGTTGCCAAGTTAAAACTAATCCTAATATATAAAAAGCCAGGGGCCATAACGACTAAAACAACCAAATGAATGATCACCAGGAAGTGCATGGAACACCTCTCAGTTCTTCCTCCGCAGCTTACAGTTTGCTATCACAGTAAGGCTGGCAGCCAGTGGGAAAGTGGGGCAGCATGGGGTGGAGGGGGGGTAAGGGCTGGGCTGGAGGTTTAATGACTTCGTTGCTGCCACAACGGCTGTGGATCAGGCCCAGGAAGAAGCAGGACCTGAACAGAAACTACCACAGCTGCTGGCAAGGCCCAGAGAGAGGTGGGGCCTGATCAGCAGTTGCTGCAGAGGCTGCAGAGCAGGCCAAGAGATAGGCCTGGAGATAGGCCCAGAGGTGCTGACTGGCATAGAAACTAACCAATCAGAACCTAATCTGGGTGAACTGCAAAGGCAGAACCTAAGGTGGGGGCTGAGGATGGGTTTTAAGGGCAACAGATGTTTGGTATAAGGTATAATAAAGTGGTTCAATTTTTTAATAACTGGTTTAGCAATGTAATGCATATGGCTGGCTATCAGTCCAGATATAGGAGCTATGTATTTTTACCTGCCAAAAGCATCTCATCCTGATGAAAAAGGCTTCCCCCATTTAAGCAATCCCATCCCATATAATCTATCTATACTAATAAAAGGGTAATATGCTAATTAGACTGGGTCAACAGGCCATCTTCCAGATATCTGACTTCCTCCCGGAAAAAGCCATGGTGGTGGGAGCTGAGGCAAAGGCAGTTAGCAGGGAGATCAGGCTGGAAGGGGAGAGCAGTTAGGGGTGAGATCAGGCTATCAGAAGGCTAGGGGCGAGATCAGGCAGGCAGGGAGTTAGGGGTGATCAGGCCAGCAGGGGAGGGCAGTTGGGGGTGAGATCAGGTCTGCAGGGGAGGGCAGTTGGGGCAAGATCAGGCCAGTAGGTGAGGGAAGGTAGGGGCAAACTGGCCTGCAGGGTAGGGCAGTTAGGGGTGACCAGGCCTGCAGTGGAGGGCAGTTGAAGTGTGACCAGGCCATCAGGGGAGGGCAGTTGGGGGCAAGATCAGGCCTGCAGGGGAGGGCAGTTGGGGTGTGACCAGGCCATCAGGGGAAGGCAGTTGGGTGAGAGATCAGGCCTGCAGAGAAGGGCAGTTGGGGGCAACCAGGCTGGCAGGGGAGGGCATTTGGGTCATTAGGCAGGCAGGCAGGTGAGTGGTTAGGAGCCAGTTGTGTCCATAGCTAAATACTAAGTTTTTAAAAACAGTCATCTAATCTAGAATGTAATATCTATAATTACAAGCCAGGTCTTGGTTGTGAGAGGGATGTCTGACTGTTGGTTTACAGGGATAACTGCCGGTTTAGAAGGATGTCTAAACCGGCAGTCAGACATCCCCTGCAGGGTCCCAGATTGGAGAGGGTGCAGGTTGGGCTGAGGGATACCCCCCTCCCATGCTTGAGTTTTGTGCACCAGGGCTCTAGTTTATTATGTAACTCTAGTTTCAATTAACTTGACCTTTTATTTTCATAAGTACAACCAAAATAGTAATTGATTGTATTAGCTCTTTTAAAATTATTTTGCTGGAATTCAAGCCATATAGTTACCATCATAGCATTTGCCTGAAACCTCTATTGATTTTGGTAAATTCCTCAGGTTCCCAAGGTTCCCTGAAATGTCTTGAGGTTCTTTCTATGTCATCTGCACATAAGAAATCTTTGTTCCGTACCTACAAATAATCCTGTAAAACATAAAATAAGATACCAAAACATTTATCTAAAGCATTTTTATTTTTTTTGTTCTTAACTTTTCTGACTTTTATTCATTTATTTATTTATTTATTTATTATTGTTTGAAGTATTACAAATAGTAGTACATATGTCTCCTTTTTTCCCCCATTGACCTCCCTCTGGCCTCCCCTACCCCCAGCTTCTAAAATCAATCTTAATTTCCTAAAGCTTTCTGGTGACATCTAGAGTCTGTGCATCTCTCTCTCTCTCTCTCAAATGTTATTTCTAGTAAAATTATTGGTAATAAAGCAATTCCAAATGGGTCCTGTTATAAAAAGAAAATTTATGCAAATAATTGAACTGCCATAAACAGACAGGCAAACAAACCAACAAAACTCATTCAGAGTCACCAAACTCCTAGAGGGATCAGGTAGGAGAAAAATATATAAGCATTTCAATATTGCTTTCAATAGTATATCTTACCAAATTGCTCCAAATCATGGGAGTTTAAGAGAAAATATATCTGGAAGATTAAAATATATCTAACAAAATGTTATAAAATCTAAAATCATTCTTTGTTCATTCAGTTCTGTAAAATTAATTCTTGTCTATTTGATCATTTGCCAACAATTCATAAATCAAGTTATTCCTTAGAGCTTTGTAAATCTTTAAGTTTAAAGTATAACATGAAAATTTACTCTCAGAAAACTCTGTTTTGGAATAAATTCTGAAGATGAAACTTACAAAAGAATCGGCATAAAACAATGTCTGTAAATTAGAAAACTTAAAATGATATGGGTTAGGGTTTGGCTGGTGATGTGGGCTTTGAAAAAATGCACAACTGGGAGAATTGGTAGCTATAGGGGCGTGGGTATTTTACTTTCCAAGGGAGAAAATGTTCAAGTGCCTTGTGGCTTGGTATTCAATATAGAGTGGGCTGTCCTTTTTGACTGTACTAGGGATTAAATGGCAGCTGTGGCAAAATGATAAAGAGCTAAGGAGGAATCCTGGACTTCATGTTGAAGATTTTCAGATACCAGAGACTGTCCTGAGGACCTAAGACTTGTTTGTCCTTCAGCTGCAAATGTCCCTGGGAGATGCCTTCATAAGCCTGTTCATAAGCCTATAAAACAGACTTAGAGCTAAAGTTCCAAAGAGTTCAAGAAGAGGGGCAGGTTAGGTTTGAAAGGGAGAAAATTTCTGACTCAGATTTCCTTGGAGTAATTAAAACCACAGCCTGTTTTTGCATCCCCTGTCTGTTTCACTGTTATACCAGGTGCTTCTAGTAGCTTATGGAAGGTTACAGCCAAGAAAAAGAGACCTCTTTCTTGTCCTTACAACTTTGTCACATATCTAATTATAATATAATTAACCAAAAAAAACCCCAAAACAAATCAAAACAAAAAAAAAAAACAAACACATTGTCCTTCTGTAACATCACATTCTTCCCAATGACAAGACTCACAATGGAATACTATGCAGCTGTAAAAAAGGGATCTTTTACCCTTTGGGACAGCATGGATGGACCTAGAGATGATTAAGCTAAGTGAAGAAAGCCAATTTTAGAAAGACAAATATCAGATGATATCACTTATTTGTATAATCTAATAAACAAAATGAATTGAATAATGAAATAAGATCTTAAGCAGGGAGACATGGAACACACTAACATCTTGATGTAATACTTATATACATAGCCCAAGGGCGATGGATGGTGAAGTCCTGGGGAGTGTGGGTCAGGACTGGGAGGAGGAGAATAGGAGGGCAGGAATTGGAGATATCTGTAATATTATAAGTAATAAAAATAATATTCTAAAAATAAGCATAAATAAGTTAAGACATAAATGAGTATTGATTTAGGACTTTGTAGACTTCTGTATATTTTTATATAACCTCCAGCATATAATATTTATTTAATAATAATAATAATATATACATACTGTTTACATAAGAAATATTTACACCTGTAGAGATATTTTATGAGTTTTTTGGGGCCAAATTGATAATTGCAGGAAAGCAAAACTCAATGGATTAAGAAAATGCTCTAGAGAATGAGAGTTTTGCACCTTATTTTATACATTAAAATCAAAAGATAAAATGCAAGTGGGTTATATGAAATCCATTGCTAAAAAATTAAGTAAATGGGAGAAAGCAAAGTGGGAAAACCTGGGTAAGAAGTAAAGTGAAATGGAGGTATGCCGGTAAGCTAAAAAACATGGTGGATGTGTACACTGTTAGGCTTAATAGCCCTCTGAGATGGTGGATAAAGAAAATTGAATCCCTTCTTTTTTTACAGCAGCATAGTATGCCATTGTGTAGATGTACCAGTTTTCCAATCCACTCATCTAATGGGCACTTAGGCTGTTTCCAAATTTTAGCTGTTGTAAATTGTGCTGCTATCAACATAGAAGTGCATATATCCTGCCTTATTGGTGTTTCTGTTTTCTTGGGACATATCCCTAGAAGTGGGATTAGTGGGTCAAATGAAAGTTGTATTTTTAATTTTTTGAGGAAACACCATACTGTCTTCCACAGTGGCTGCACCAGTCTGCATTCCCACCATCAGTACAAGAGGGTTCCTTTTTCCCTGCATCCTTGCCAGCACTTGTCATTTGTTGAATTTTTGATGATAACCATTCTGATAGGTGTGAGATGGTATCTTATTGTCATTTTGATTTGCATCTCTTGGATGATTCATGACTTTGAGCATGTTTTCATATGTCTCTTGGCTTTCTGTATGTCCACTTTTGAAAGGTGTCTATTTAATCCTATGCCCATTTTCTGATTAGATTGTTTATCTTCCTTTTGTTAGGATGTATGAGTTCCCTATAAATTTTGGAGAGGCCCTTATCAGATATAAGATTGTCAAATATGTTCTCCCATGCAGTGGGCTTTATTGCTGTTGTTATTTTGTTGGTTGTTTCTTTTTCTCTGCAGAAGCTTTCTTTTGATGTAGTCCCATTTGTTTATTTTCTCCTTAGCTTCCATTGCCCTAGGAGATGCATCAGTAAAAATATTCCTATAGCATGGATGGAACTGGAGAGTATTATGATAAATGAAATAAGTCCATCAGAGAACAATGAATATCACATGATCTCACTCATTTGTGGAATATAAAGACCATCATAAACCAATGAACAAAAATAGATACAGAGACACAGAGGCATCATACAGACTGTCAAATTTCAGCAGGAAGACAGGGGTGGCTTGGCGGGGGGAGGTAAAAGATCAACCAAAGGACTATAGGCATGCATATAAGCATAACCAATGGATACAGACAGTAGAGGGGTGAGGGCATGTGCAGGAAAGTGAAGGGTGAGGGAGGCCAGGGGAGGTAAATGAGGGGAAAAAAGCAGACATGTGTACTACTATTTGTAATACCTTAAAGAATAATAAAAATAAATAAATAAAAAGACAAGTTAGGAAAATAAAAGCATTTAAACCCCTAGCTGGTTTGGCTCAGTGGCGAGAGCATCAGGCTGTGACTGAAGGGTCCCAGGTTCAATTCTGGTCAGGGGCACAAGTCTGGGTTGCGGCTCCATCCCCAGTTGGGGGTGTGCAGGAGGCAGCTGATCAATGATTCTCTCTCATCATTGATGTTTCTATCTCACTCTCCCTTCCTCTCTGAAATCAATAAAAATAAATTTAAAAAAAAGAAAATTGGATTTCATTTAGGGAAAAGGAATGGGGAGTGAGATATCCAAAGGGAAGGGCTGCACATCACTGAGCTAAGGGGACATTGGGTGGATAATGGCAGCCAAAATATACTTGAGAAAGTGAAACAAGGAAGGGCATAAAAGAAGCAACAAGAAAGCCTATGCTGGGTTGCTCTGGCTTATTGAGAAGTCAGAGCAAAGGGGGTCTTTGGAAACAGCTTCAGGGGTAAGCTGCAATGAGCTGCCACAGCATATTGCTATCCTGGCTGCAAGTCTCTTTGTGTGCCTTCAAGGCTGAGGGATATGTGCCAGTGGAGGAATGGCACATGTGTGCTTCTTGGAGGGAGAGCATGCACTGGGTCCTTTATCTCTTTCTTGTAGGTGGAAATGTTAGGGGTAAGTATCAGATGAGGGTCTTAATAGAGTATTCATTCCTGGTATGCTTTTTCAGGGTTGTGGTCTCCACTGATAGGTCAGTGCCAAGTCCTGAGACATTCATGGCATCACTTGTCTGATTTTGCTGTTCTTCTGAGCTTGGGGCTGAAATACAACTGAGGCCTAGATGTTATCTTTAGGGAGAAAAAGGTTAGACAGTCTAAACTGGCTGACCAGTGATATGCTAGGGGAGAAAAGGTTACTGTGGGGACAAGGTTCTTGTTTTCCCTGTTTTGCCCTTGCTTGGCACCAAGGCTTTCTTCTCTGGTGAGTTTCTGTACCTGGCCCATTATCTTTGATCTGGGGTCTAATATTCAGGGGAGTCCTGTCTATTATTCCCTCAAGGCTTTTGGCACTGAATTCCTTCAGAGAAAAAAGGGGCATTGGATCACTTCTGTAACTGCTTCCTGCTGAAACGGGATGAAGATTTTCTTCAGAACCAAAAAACTTGGCTCTCTGTCAGAGGAACAATGAGGCCTGGGCATAAAAGGAGGTTGCTATGGAGTCCTGAGTGGTATTTGCTGAATACAAGTAGGATTTGTATCTTGGTGGAAACAAATTGTGCTATCAATCTTACTATTATTGGGGCAGATGCTACAATAGCAAAACAACTTTGAAGATAATTGAATTAGAGTATAATATTCACAATTGTGTACCATAGAGTCTGTTGCAACATAACTTTTTTCCATCAAATTATCCTCATTTTTATTAAAGAGCCAAATTAAGAGAAATTTATTCACTGCATTAAGTCTAGTTACAATTTGTCTTGATTGTTTGCATGAACACAATAAGAAAATCAATTGACTTTAAGCTTTTTAAAAACTATTTTTGCTGGAATCTCATGATTGAACTTTTAATTAGCCCTTCTGGGAAAAGAAGCTGAGCCATCTAACTGCCATTAGGTTTGTCTAAAATACATGAAGACTTGGGTGAATTTCTCAAGTTCCAAAGGTCCCCAGTGATGTCTTGAGGTTCCTTCCTTGCCATCTCTCAGGAAAACAATCTTCATTTCTTACCTGAAAAGAACCACATGACCAAGCAAGGTAGCAGGCTTTACTCCAAGGGGCTTTTATTGGCTTCTTAAGGCTTTCTGGTAATATCCAGAGGCATGGCATTCCAGTCAAAACCTTGGTTAATAAAACCACACTTGGAGAATGATCATATTGAATTCATGCAAAGAAACATTGTCAAGACTCATTAAGAATTGCCAAATTCTGGAGGGATAACATAGGGAGAAAATATAAAAGCTTCAATATTGTTTATGATGGTATAATTTACCAAATTGTTCTAGAGAAATAAAAAAGTCTTTAGACTGCTGCAGCACTTCCCGTACTGCGGGACTGCGGCACGGAGCCCAAACCATCTTGAAGGGGAGAGTTGCCTTTTCTAGGAACTCATTAGCACCACCACCCAGACAGGCCTTGGAACTTCCTGTGACCCAGCAGCCACTCCAGCCAAAATCATGTTGCCCCACCCACAAACCCATGGACCCTGGGACCTCCACCTCCAAATGTGCACCACTCAGCAGCAGTAAGTGCAACTCTCCCCCACCACACCCCCCACCACCACAGTGGCAGAAATCTGGACACCACATTCACGCATTTCCAGCACACAGGCATCCAGGGCACAGCACTATGTAGACAGTGCCTAGGAGCCACTGTGAACCCCAGCTGGGTGTGATTCTGTACAGACAAGGGTGTGCTGCCCAGCAGTAGAAATTCTGAATTTCCTCTTCCTGAATAACTGCCCACAGTCACCCCAGCTGCACAACTTCAGTGCCAGGGTACAACAGAGTGCGTCAGAGCTCTGCACTGGCAAAGAGACTACCACAGTTGCACATTTCCAATGGGCAGGCACACTGAGACCATCTATCCACAGGTGCGTGTGGGAGCCGCTGTGATCCCTTGCTGGGTGCAATCTTAGACAAACAGGGATGCACTCACCCCCCCTTCCCCCCAGCAATAGAAATTCTGAATTCACTCATCCAGGATACCTGGCCACAGATGCCTCAATTACGTGGCATCAGTGCCAGGACACTTCAGAGTGCTTCAGCATGCCTCACTGGCAAATGCATGATGGGTGCCCCTGGGAGCTGCCACTGGGAGCACAAACCTATTCAGCACAGGTACAGCAGCAAAAGCTGAGTCTGCCCACAACTACATAACTCTGGACCCCACAGTCATGCCTTTCCAGAGCACAGGCCCCTGAGCTCCATCACCCCAACAGATGGTTCCTGGGTGCCACTGTGAGTCCCTGCTGGGCACGCATGACTTCAACCAAGGGCGCAAGACAGCAAAAATTGGAACATCCCCATCCATGGCTGCTGACTTCTAGACACAACAGTTGCGCCTTTACAGCTTGCAGGCCTACATCAAGAGAACCCAAATAGCTTATGTAGGGAGTTACACTAGATTATCAAGCCCAGGAGACCTGAGAGATCACACCAGTAGCACCATCCCCCAAAAAACCTGGGTAACAAAGCAATCGGATCTACAATTAAAACATTATAGCAAAACATGGGAAGACAAAAATTAATCCCCAAAGGAAAGAAAAAAAGGAATAACCAGAAAGGAAGTTAAATGAAATTGAGGTTAGCAACATACCTGAGAAAAAATTCAGAGTAATGGTAATAAGGATGCTCAAATGGCTGGACTACAAATACACTAAACTCAATGACAAATATACACAACTCAATGAGAATTATAAGGAGCTGAATGAGAATGTCACCAACATGAAAAGGAACCAAAGAGGAGATGATGAATGACATAGCTGCAATAAAGAACACAATGGAAGACTTAAATATAGAAGAGGCTGAGGACTGCATCAGCGAATTAGAAGACACAAACACAGCAGCAACTGGAAAGAAGTCTTAAAAAGCAAGAGTAGAGCCTTAAGGGAGCTTTGGGACAACACAAAATGAAACAACATTCACATAATAGGGGTACCAGAAGGAGAGGAAGAGAAGCAAGAAATAGAAAACCTGTTTGAATAAATAATGACAGAAAACTTCCCTGTTATTGGCAAGAAAAAAACTATGCAAGTCCAAGAAGCACATAGAGTCCCAAACCAGATGAACCCCAAAAGACTGACACCAAGACACATCATAATTAAATTGGCAAACACCACCAACAAAGTAAGAATCTTAAAGGCTGCCAGAGAGAGACAGAAAGTTACCTACAAGTGTTCTCCTATTATAATATCAACTGATTTCTCAATAGAAACACAAGAGTCCAAAGGGAATGGAATGAAATATACAAAGTGATGCAAAGCCAGGGACTGAACTCAAGAATACTATACCCATCAAGGCTATTATTCAAAATTGAAGGTGGAATCAGGAGCTTCACAGACAAAAAAGGGCAAAGAGTGTTTATTACTACCAAGCCAGCCCTGTAAGAAATGCTAAAGGGACTGCTGTAAAAAGATGAATCAGAAAGGCAAGAAGAAACACAAACATTAAGGAAACATATGATAACAAACATGTAATTATCAATAATAACATTAAATGTAAATGGATTAAATACACCAATCAAAAGACATAGGGTAGCTGAATGGATAAGAAAACATGATCCATATATTTTCTGTCTACAAGAGACCCACCTCAGAACAAAGGATTCACACAGACTGAGATTGAAGGGATGGAAATACATTTTTCAGGCAAATGGAAATGAGGAAAAGGCTGGGGTTGTGATACTTATATCTGATAAAATAGACCTCAAAGTAAAGGCCACAACAAGAGATAAGGAAGGTTACTACATAATACTAAAGGTAGCAATTCAACAAGAAGATATAACTCTGGTAAACATATATGCACCCAATACAGGAACACCAAAATACATAAAACAACTTCAGGAAGATATCAAGGGAGAGATTGATAGCAATACAGTCATAGTAGGGGACTTTAATATCCCACTGACACCACTAGATAAATCAACTAAACAAAAAATCAGCAAAGAAACAGCAATCCTAAATGACTCACTAGATCAGATGGACTTAATTGATATATTTAGAACATTTTACCCCAAAACTACAGAATATACATTCTTCTCCAGTGCACAAGGAACATTTTCAAGGATAGACCACATTGTAGAACACAGGCAAAGTCTCTTCAAATTCAAGAAGATAGAAATCATATCAAGCATCTTCTCAGATCACAATGGCATAAAACTGGAAAGCAACTACGATAAAAACAATCCAAAAAAATCAAACACATGGAGACTGAATAGTATGCTATTAAACAATGACAGGGTTACCAGAGAGATCAAAGAAAAAATAAAAAACATCATGACAACAAATGACAATAAAAACACAACAATCCAAAATCTATGAGACATAGTAAAAGCAGTCTTGAGAGGGAAGTTCATAACTCTACAAGTCTACAGCAAAAAACAAAAAACAAAAAAACAAACAAACAAACAAAAAAAAAAACAACAAGAAACAATGGTAATAAATTATCTAACCCTACAACTCAAAGAGTTAGAGAGAATGCAACAAAAAAAGCCCAGTGTAAGCAGAAGGAAGGAAATAATAAATATCAGAGCAGATATAAACAACAAATATATATATTTTTTAAGAAAAGCAATTGACTTTAATTAGCCAATTATATATATAATTGACTTTAACTAGCCAAAGTCACACATACATATATATAAGATCAACACACACACACATATATATAAGATCAACAAAACCAAGAGATGGTTCTTTGAAAGGATAAACAAGATTGATGAACCTCTCACCAGGCTCACCAGGAAGCAAAGAGAGAGGACGGAAATAAACAAAATCAGAAATGAAAGAGGAGAAATAACAACAGACCCCACAGAAATACAACAGATTGAAAAATATTATTAACAACTCTATTCCAACAAACTGGACAACCTGGAGGAAATGGACATATTCCTAGAAAAATACGACCTTCCAAAACTCAATCAGGAATAATCTAAAAACCTCAATAGGCCAAAAACTATGGAAGAAATTGAAGCAGTCATTAAAAAGCTTCCAGCAAACAAAAGCCTGGGGCCAGACAGCTTCACAGGGGAGTTTTATCAAACATTCAAGGAAGAACTAAAACGTATCCTCCTCAGACTATTCCAAAATATTTAAGAGGAAGGAACACTTCCAAACTAATTTTATGAAGCCAGCATCACCCTAATACCAAAACCAGATAAAGACAACAAAATGAAAGAGAATCACAGGCCAATATCCCTCATGAACATAGATGCCAAAATCCTCAACAAAATTCTAGCAAATTGGATCCAGCAGTACATCAGAAAGATCATACACCATGACCAAGTAGGATTTATCCCAGGGATGGTGATACAATATCTGCAAATCAATAAATGTGATACATCACATAAACAAATTGAGAGAGAAAAACCACATAGTCATATAAATTGATGTAGAAAAAGCATTTGACAAAATCCAATACCCATTTTTGATAAAAACTCTCAGCAAGGTGGGAATAGCGGGATCATACCTCAAAATAATAAAAGCCCTATATGAAAAACCTATAGCCAACATTATACTTAATGGGCAAAAACTAAAACCATTTCCACTAAGAACAGGAACAAGACAGGGATGCCCACTTTCACCACTCCTGTTCAACATAGAACTGGAAGTGCTAGCCACAGCAATTAGACAAGAAGAAGAAATAAAGGGCATCTAAATTGGAAAAAAAGATAAGTAAAATTGTCATTATTCACAGATGACATGATACTGTACATAGAAAACCCTAGACTCTATCAAAAAATTATTAGACTTAATAAATGAATTTGGAAATGTAGCAGGATACAAAACAAATGCCAAGAAACCTATGACATTTCTAAACACCACAGTGAACTTATAGAAAGAGAGACTAAAAAAACAATTCCATTTACCATCGCACCAAAAAAATTAAGATATCTAGGAATAAACTTAACTAAGGGGGTAAAAGACCTATATGTGGAAAACTACAGTACATTGAAAAAAGAGTTAGAAGAAGACATAAACAGATGGAAGAACATACCATGTTCATGGATTGGTAGAATCAACACCATTAAAATATCCATACTACCCAAAGCAATCTATAGATTAAATGCACTCCCCATTAAAATACCAACAGCATATTTCACAGATCTAGAAAGAACTCTCCCAAAATTCATCTGAAATAAAAAAAGACCCCGAATAGCCACAGCAATCCTGAGAAAGAAGAACAAAATAGGTGGAATCTCAATACCAGATATCAAGCTGTATTACAAAGTCACTGTTCTCAAAACAGCCTGGTACTGGCACAAGAACAGGCATATAGATCAATGGAATAGAATAGACAACCCAGATATTGACCCAAACCACTATGCTCCATTAATATTTGACAAAGGAGGCATCAACATACAATGGAGTCAAGACAGTCTCTTCAATAAATGGTGTTGGGAAAATTGGACAGATACATACAAAAAAATGAAACTAGACCACCAACTTACACCATACACAAAAATAAACTTAAAATGGATAAAGGACTTAAACATAAGACAGGAAACCATAAAAATAATAGAGGAATCCACAGGCAGCAAAATCTCAGACATATGCCAAGCAATATCTTCACTGATACTGCTCCTAGGGCAATGGAAACTAAAGAGAAAATAAACAAATAGGACTATATCAAAATAAAAACTTTTGCACAGCAAAAGAAACCTTCAACAAAACAACAAGTAAGCCCACTGTATGGGAGAACATGTTTGCAAATGTTATCACTGATATCACTGATAAAGTTTTAATCTCCAACATTTACAGGGAACTCTTACAACTTAGTAAAAGGAATATAAATGATCCTATAAAAATATGGGCAAGGGACCTAATAGATACTTTTCGAAAAAAGACAGAAGGAAGGCCAATAGACATATGAAAACATGCTCAAAGTCACTAATTATCTGAGATGCAAATCAAAATGACAATGTGGTACCATTTCACACCTGTCAGAATGGCAATCATCAACAAATCAATAAACAACAAGTGCTGGCGAGGATGCGGAGAAAAAGGAACCCTCATGCACTGCTGGTGGGAATGCAGACTGGTGCAGCCATTGTGGAGAACAGTATGGAGTTTCCTCAAAAAAACTAAAAATGGAACTCCCATTTGACCCAGTAATCCCACTTCTAGGAATATATCCCAAGAAACTAGAACCACCAATCAGGAAGGATATATGCACCTCTATGTTCATAGCAGCAACATTCACCATAGCTAAGATTTGGAAACAGCCAAACTGCCCGTCAGCAGATGAGTGAATTAGAAAACTATGGTACATCTACACAATAGAATACTACACTGCTTTTAAAAAGAAGAAATTCTCACTATTTGTAGCAGTATGGATGGAACTGGAGAGCATTATGCTAAGTAAATAAAACAGTCAGTGAAAGAAAAATACTACATGATCTCACTCATTTATGGATAATAAAGAACATTATAACCTGATGAACAAAAGATAGATACAGAAGCAGAGAAGCACTGACACACTGTCAAATTACAGGGGGAAGTCTGTGGCGGGGGGAGGTAAGAGATCAACCGAAGGACATGTATGCATGCATATAAGCATAACCAATGGACGCAAGACACTGGGCGTGAGGGCATTTATGCAAGTGGGGCGGGGGGCTATAAGGGGATATGGATACATGTAACACCTTAATCAATAAAAAAATGGAAAAGAAAAAAAAGATTTTAATATATTGGAAATACATAAAGACTTTCATATGGCTAATCTCTTGTTTTTCCTGATTATTTGTCATCATTTTATGTTTTCAGTCATTCTTTAGAGTTCTATAAATTTTTACTTTAAAAAGATGGGCTGCTTAGCAATCTGTAATTTAGAGTAAGTCAGAGTCCTTGTTATGAATATTTACAAAGACTTAACTAACATATTTGTAAATTCATCAGACCAAATAAAGACAGTCTATAAATGATAAACTTAAATGACATGGTTATAGACTTGACCTAAAGCTATTGACAGAGAACCTTGTTTTTTCTGTAACATATAACATTTCAAGATGACAATTTTTGGCAAATAATAATTATTATGAAATGACATCAAAGAACAATATGGAGTTTATCATTTAGATTTAATAGAGAGTTTTAAAATATATATAATGAACAAAAGCATGTAAGATTTTAAAATGTTGCACATAGCTAGCTCATTGGAAGTGTGTATTGAGCACTGGAAACAATCTGTAAACACCCCAATGTGTGGATTGCAAACCTTTGGCGTACTACTGCAAGATGCTTTCCATTGAGAACTAGTATTTTGGGCTGGTCAGGTATCAATGGCAAGATATCTATTGCTCCTGAGGTTTCCTGTTTGGACTTGGGTATGAATTTTTGCAAGTTCCTTCCAGGAGGAGACTAAAAATTTTAGAATATTTATCTTAATAAAATATGTGTGTATTCTTATTTGGCAGAGCTTCCCATGTAATTTGTCAACATAATAAAAAGGCCTAATTAGTTTAAAAATGTAGGGGAGAGAATGAATCGTGAGGTATTTAAGAGCCCATTAAAATAATTCAGTCAATTCAGTTAAAAATTATTTTGAAACTTAAGCTTTGGGAAGGTTGTCAAATATATACTTAGCCAAAAGTTTATATTATATAAATCTTCTGTAAATCTTGCTAGAAGACCTGTATAGCTTTATGGTAATAACTGTAAAGGATATGACTTATACTTAAGCTGGTTTTGATGTTAAATATTTTGTCTAGGCCATAGGATCCTATTTAATTTATATAAGAATTTCATTCCTGTTGGCCAATAAAACATTGTACCCTAGTGGTGCCATTTGGAGGCAGAAAACATCTATCATTTAACATGCAGACAAATAAATGAAGACCATGTACAACCCAGCATTTCTTAGATTGACATTTAGGAACATACTTTAAACACACTCTCTTTCAAGAAACACACCTTCCACAAAGCACAAGACATTACACCAACAGCTCCAAATTTACTTTATAGATTTTTCTGTAACAAAGCTAAAAGCTGCTATTTTCTGTAACAGCAGGTGGACATATAACTTGTCCAGCAATCAATGGTTCCGTATTGTTATTTCAGAATAGCAAGATTTTTATCATTTAACCCAGCAATGCTCCAAAGCTTTTTAGTTATATAGGCATATGAGGCTGGAGAGAAGGTGGGAGGAGGAGGGAGCAGGCCCTGCAGCCTGTTCCCAGGACTGCGCTTCCAGGCCTCTGGCACCTTTTATTTAAAACTAGCATATTTGGGGTAATTCACTTTGGGCCCCCCTGCTATTGTCCTTTTGTGGAAGGAAGTCTCTCTATCCCCCCAACAGACTTTGTTTCCAACAAACAAAAATAAAGTAAAACTGCCACATTTTTTTCCTTAGAGATAAAGAGTTAAGGTTATGGTGATAATTCTGATAGTAGCAAGACTGTTAAGTGTTTTCAGTTTTGTAGTTAATGCTGTAAAGGGGGTGGAGGTAATTAGAAGACATTTGTAACACTATCCACAATAAAACAATATACCAAAAATTGAAACATGGCTAAACAGTAGCTGCTTTTGGGAAGGGGACTGAGAAGCCTAAATCAGCGGTTTCTCCTGGCTTTAGGGGCCTGGAGATAGAGGCATGAATGATACAACAGGAGGAACATAGTTCAGGATGGTGGTGGAAATCAAAGAAGGCCTGAATGTAGGTACTCTCAGACATTTGCCTAGGCAGCAGCAGTATAAATTTAACTGGAGAATGGTGTTGTAATTAAGATTGCCATTCTGGGGCCAGATGTCCTCATTGTCTAATTTATATTGCAGCCATGAGGTACTGCAATAGAAATTGAGGTGTTATCGTCTGATTTTGTCTAGTAAATCAAGGGCCTTAGTATTTTTTAAAAGGCAAACCATAGGTGAGTCCTTGGGAGGGGTCAAGGTATTTGCAGGGGGAAGAGTTGTGGACCCAGTGAGAGGGAGAAATGAAAGGCTTGCATCACAGTTTGGTTGCTGCCCTCCTTCTGGGTGCTGAGACCTATTCTAGGAGGCATCGCCTACTAGAAAGATTCAGAGTAGAGGACCTGGTGCTTAGGGTGTCTAGGGATAAGTAGGAGCTACTTATTCCCTGGTATAGACGGTGCCTAATGTGACACAACCATCTGGGCTACCCCCTTAACCCCTTGAAAATGCCAGAATTAGCAATGCTGAGACTCACACTCCCCAAAATAAAATCCTACAGGTATTTTGGGCCAGGGTTTGGGTGAGTGTGTGCTTTTCCATAGTGTGCCTCAGTTGCTTGGAAGTTTGCTTATGTCAGTGGGCTGCCTAGTTCAATCTTGCCCATTCCAAGCCCAGTTTATCCTGTCATGGGAATCTTCTAGCTGCAGCCACCCTAGTGCCTTTTAAGTGGCTGACCAGAGCTTGCAAGTGGTGGCCCCATGGGGAACTTAGTGTCTTGGTCCCTAGTGCCCTCCTCGCCCCCCCAAAAAATGAAGTGACTCACCCATTAACAGAAATAAGAAGTTCTGCCCAGCCCGTGTGGCTAAGTAGTTGAGTGTGGACCAATAAACCACGAGGTCATGGTTTGATTCCCAGTTAGGTCACTATGCTTGGGTTGCAGTCTCAGTCCCCAACAGGGAGCATGTTGGAGGCAGCTAAGCAATGATTTTCTATCATCATTGATAATTCTATCTCTCTCTTCCTCTCCCTTCCTCCCTGAAATAAATACAATATATATTTTAAAAAGAAAAGCAAAAAAAATAAGGAGGTCTGACGATCTGGCATTCTTGCTGCTGTTTGGGCATCTGGAAGGAATGGTTAGTGTTGGACCATGAGACTATGTCTGTAGATGTTGGAGGATGGAGGTGGGGGTTGGGATTGAAGGTAAGAACTTCCCTTCTGCACATCCCCATATGGGCCACAGTTAGGAACTCTTGCTCCTCAAACCTTCGTATACTCCTAAAGCCATCTAAGAGTGCCAAATGTCAGAGCAAGGTCTAATTCATGGAGTACTTACTCCTGAATCCTGCTCACAGCACCAATTGTTAGAGCAAGGTCTAATTCTGGGAGTACTTACTCCTAAAACCTGCTCACAACACCAAATGTCAGAGCAAGGTCTAATTCTGGGAGTACTTACTCCTAAAACCTGCTCACAGCACCAATTGTCAGAGCAAGGTCTAATTCTGGGAGTACTTCCTCCTGAATCCTTCTCACAACACCAAATGTCAGAGCAAGGTCTAATTCTGGGAGTACTTACTCCTAAATCCTTCTCACAGCACCAAATGTCAGAGCAAGGTCTAATTCTGGGAGTACATACTCCTGAATCCTGCTCATAGTGCCAATTGTCAGAACAAGTTCCTCCTTGAACCCTGCTTGCTGTACTACCTGTTGAGAACTCAGCTCCTCCTTTTTACTGTGCTTGCTGTACCAAGTGTTGGAAGCACGCATTGCTCCATATTGCTGACTGGTCCAAGTGTGGGAGCACAGGTCCTGATCATGCCCTATTACACCAACTGTTGGTCTGAGACCTTCTGTCAGGGACTGGACCTCTTGGACACCCAGTAGTAGTTGGAGAAGCCATCAGAAGTTGTGGGTATATAGGAAAGTCTTTATTGTAGCCTCGTAGCCATTGCTAACAAGGAGCCATTAGACAAAGCCATTCTCCAAAGTAAAGTGCCACACAGTAGGTAGCCACACACTGGCTAGTTAACAAACATCTTTCCCACAAAGCAGCAGCAGCCTCTTCCCCACAGCCACTATTTGAATAGCCACATGCTACCTGTGGACCTACAGCTTCACATAGTAGTCATAGCTGATCCCTCTCTCTTAGTAGTCTCAGTAACTTTCTACTACTACTTAGACAAAATGAGCTTTCTGCCAAATAATGATGCTGGGGGCTATGTCCAACAGGTCATAAATGCAAGAAGTTCATCAAAAGTTTGGTAAACCTTGAGGCTGCAGCAGGGCTGAAGATACATATTATTGCCGGCTGCCAGACAGCTGAGGGCATTTCCCCCAACCTGAAATCTACATGTTATTATCTGCTGCTGGCCAAACAGCTGCACAGCTGAAGGCAGTTCCCCCAACCTGATACTTTACAGCTTACCAAACTTTACCTTTGATATGTGTGTTTGCTTTGCTTTAGGGCAAATATCTTATCTGATCAAAGAGTAATATGCAAATTATCCGTCACTACGTGACAAAAATGGTGGCACCCATAGCCACAATAGCGGTGCCCAGTCCTCTCAACCCTGCCGGAGTCCCCCAGTCTCAGGGAGGGCTGCCACTGAGAGGTGGCAGAGTAAACGGCCTGGCAGAATGCTGTCCAGAGGCCCTGCTGACCCTTTATAAAAAACAAAAACAAATTCACTCCCACGGAGTGATCCCATATACACAAACCTGCAGCCTGGGGTCTCAACCTGGTAGGCGTCTGCACCCCCACAGAGCGATCCCCTCCCAGCGGCGGCAGCCTGTGCTGAGGTCTCAGCCTGGGAGGGGCACGCACCCCCAAGGCGTGATCCCCTGCCAGTGGTGGCAGCCTGGGGTCTCAACCACTGAGTCACACCATCCAGGCAGATATGGAGGAATCTTAAATGTTTCTTTTTTAAAAAAATATATTTTATTATTTTTTTATAGAGAGGAAGGAAAAGGGATAGAGAGCTAGATACATCTATGATAGAGGAACATCGATCAGCTGGCTCCTGCACACTCCCCACTGGGTATGTGCCCCCAACCAAGGTGCATCTCCTTGACTGGAATAGAACCTGGGACCCTTGATTCTGCAGGCCAATGCTCCATCCACTGAGCCAAACCAGTTAGGGATGTCCAATATGTTAAAGAAAAAACCCTATCTAATAAAGAGGGAATAAGTAGGGGAGGGCATTTGGGGGTGACTGGGTTGTCAGGGGAGGGCAGTTGGGGACGATCAGGCTGGCAGGGGAGCAGTTAGGCGTCGATCAGGCTGGCAGGGGAGTGGTTAGGGGGTGATCAGGCTGTCAGGCAGAAGCGGTTAGGGGCAATCAGGCAGGCAGGCAGGCGAGCAGTTTGGAGCCAGCAGTCCTGGATTGTGAAAGGGATGTCTGACTGCCTGTTTAGGCCCGATCCCTGTGTGATTAGGCCTAAACAGGCAGTTGGACATTCCCCAAGAGGTCTCAGATTGGAGAGGGTGCAGGTTGGGCTGAGGGACACACACCCTCCCCCCGCCCCCCCCTCTCCCCCCCGTGCACAAATTTCATGCACTGGGTCTCTAGTGTGTGAATAAAAAGCCAGAGGTGCAGAGATTTGGGGAACTTAGTTTGTAAAGCTAAGATCCATCGGGCTCCCCCCAAAATGCCTTCCAAATGTGTATTTCATATCTAGTTTAATTTACTCACAGCCCCTTCTTCATATTTCTGAACCTTCTAGATGCAATATAACATCCCAGCATAGTGACATCAATCATTTGGATTATAGTAGGGAATGCTTGCACAGTGTATCATGAGATTGCTGTCTCCTTGCTCCTGTGTATAGTCCTTGGACACTTGAAAATTTCCATGTTTAGAGTGGCCTTGGACATCTGGCATACTCTGAGCAAGGCTTTAATATTCCCACTGGCCTTGAGAATTCAGCATACTCTGGCATGGTTCCCAACACGACCAAAATTAAAGATTAATGGGGTGGGTAGTGTGTGTGGGCACCCTAAATAGCCATCTCAGATGGTGACTAAAGAAACCGGATTTATTTAGGGAAAGGGGGTGGGTATGGAAAAGGGCTGCACATCACCAAGCCAAGGGGGACATTGGTCGATGATGGCAGCCCGGGAGCTGGAGTTTCATCCTTATGCTCAGTCATTGGCCATAAACTTGTGTCAGTGTGTCTGGGGGTTGAGCTGGTGAGCTTGGAATGCTGATGGAATGCAGGTGTCTGATCAGGTGCCTTCAGGGTAGTTTTCATTTCTTGTATGGTCTGACTCCTGGTGTCTAGAAAGTTTTTCCTGGCCTTTTGTTCTCCTGCAGCAGGAAGCTGAGAAATGGCAGTTAAAGAGTGTATTACCCTATGGTCTAACAGACACATTCTTATTTTACATAGGTGGGTGCAGGATAGTTAACTCTTATTAATTATAACAATGAGGATGATCTGTTTGTTGCAGTGATTGTGACCTGACAGGGTCTGAGAAAAAAAGAAATTGTCTGGATATGCTAAAGTTATGGTATTACAGATGCAAATACTGACTTTTGTCAAGGACATGACTACTCTTCACAGCTTGCTTTGTTTTAGAGGAAATTTTAATTTCTTATGTGCTTACTTTAGATCTCTAAGTTTGTAGACCACCATGCAGGCCTCTCCTGACCTTCCTGGGTTTAGTATGTGGGCCAGTTTTCATCCACACCACAAATACAATAAAATAACCTTTATAGTTGACAAAGCTCCCTTTGAAATTTATACATACCAAATGAGCGTAAGTAGTTCAGAACCTCTTGCTTACAATAAAAAAAAACACATATCAGATGTACTGGTTAATAATGTGGATTTTTTCAGTAGATGGAGTTACACATATGTTGATATACTGTATATGCAATTTGATATATATTCTATTTTGTTGTATTGACAAGCTTCAGAACTTCATATGTCAACTTTTCTGAAGGTGTTAACATCATAGATATTGTACGCTTAAAAATGTCAAATTTCATGCCAAAAAGAGAGCATTTGCGGGAAGTTTTAATTCATTACTTTATTTTGAAGAAAAGTGCTGCTGAAAGTTATCATATACTTTGGGAAACTTATGGTGAACCTGCTCTATCTCAAGATACTTATGAACACTGGTTTAAATGCTTTAAAAGTGATGATTTTGATGTGAAAGACAAAGTATGTCCAGGTCAACCAAAGAAGTCTGAAGACCAACAATTACAAGCGTTATTGGATGAAGATGCATGTCAAACTCAAAAACAACTTGCAGAAAGATTAAACATTGTTCAACAAACAATTTCTGATAATTTAAAAGCAATGGGAAAGATTTTAAAGGAATGAAAATGGGTGTCATAACGACTGAACAAGACAAATGGAAAACTGAAAAGTCACCAGTAAAATGTTGTTTCAACTGCATGAAAGAAAGACTTTTTTTGCATAAAATTGTGACTGGTGAAGAAAAGTGTATTTATATTGAGATTCCCAAACGCACAAAATCATGGGTTGATCCAGGTCAACCATCACATGGACTATATGGCCAAATTGCTTCGGAAAGAAGACAATGCTCTTCATTTGGTAGGATCAGGAAGGTGTGGTGTATTATGAGTTTCTAAAACCAGATGAAACCATTGATACTGATCCCTACCAACAACAAATAATCAGTTTGAACCACGCTTTGATCATAAAATTATCAGAATGGGCCAGAAGACATGGCAAAGTAATTTTGCTTCATGATGATGCACTATCACACACTTCAAAACTAGTTAAAGACACTATAAAAGATCTTGGATGGGAAGTATTAACACAAGATCTTGCTCCTTCAATTAGCACTTGTTCCAATCAATGGCAAACACACTTTCTGAGCTGCTTTTCAAAATGTATGAAGAAGTGGAAAATTGGGTCTCTGAATGGTTTGCCTCAAAACAAAAAACAATTCTATTGGGACAGTATCCACAAATTACCTGAAATATGGGGAAAATGTGTAGCTAGCAATGGGCATTACTTTGAATAAAGAACTTTTGATGTTTATCTTTAAATTATCATGTTTTCTTTGATTATAAAATCTGCATTATTACCTGGTACACATGGTAGACACATTTTTGAAGTGTTCTGTGGACTTTTTGAAACAACCAAAATCCATCTATAAGTTAAGGAAAAAAGTATTCTTTTATATTATAAAACCTAGAAAATTTGTCAAATACAATGGACCAAAAAAGAGTATGTGTATACATAATGTTTTTGTTGTTTTTGAGCACATATAATTATGAAAAAATAATGAACTATTTATTTATTCAAAGTAAAAATTCGACATCAACTAATAATGAAGGTTAGCAAAACATTTATTTTTAATACAAAAAAAGGCATTTTCTGAGTAATCAAATACAATAAAAAAAACTGTCCTATATAATAAAAGCCTAATATGCAAATTTTCCCTTCAACCAGAAGTTTGACCGGCCACAATCGGGGTGTGCTGGCCAGACACCACCCATGCATGAATTCCTGCAGTGGGCCTCTACTCTCTCTGTATAAAAGCCTAAGTGACCAAATGACTGAACAACCAGTCAACCAGTTGCTATGGTGTGTACTTACCACTGGGGGACAGATGCTCAATGCAGGAGCTGCCCCTTGTGGTCAGTGTGCTCCCACAGCCAACCTCCCATAGCTGGCCAACTTCTTGCAGTACCTCCTCACAGCCGGCTCTGAATGGCCCCTATCGGGACTGGGAGAAGTGGCAGTGATAGGCCCTGATTGCCAGCCAGGCTGCAGCACCCCACCCATGCACGGGTTTTGTGCACTGGGCCTCTTGTTTCACATAACAGAGAAGCTGTTTCTATGTAGAAAACTATAATACTTATCTACAGTGTAATCCCATATAATAAAAGCCTAATATACTATACTAGAGGCCCAGTGCATGAAATTCATACACTCAGGGGGGGTCCCTCAGCCTACCCTGTACCCTCTTGCAGTCTGGGAGCCCTCGGGGGATGTCCAACTGTGATGCAGGCAGGAGAAGCTCCCGCCACTGCTGCGGCACTCACCAGCTGTGAAACTAACTGTGGCTGAATGACGAGCCCTCTGTGTGATTGGGCCAAACCCAGCTCTCTGACATCCCCCTGGGGTCCTAGATTGTGAGAGGGCATAGGCCAGGCCAAGGGACCCCACTGGTGCATTATCGGGGCCAGGGAGATTGGACAGCCAGGGAGATACCACAGGAGGGCTCCAGGGCATGTGCAGCCCATCTTGCTCAGTCTCAATTGGTCAGACCCCGGCAGAAAGCTAACCTACTGGTCAGAGCGTCTTCCCCCTGGTGGTCAGTGCATGTCATAGTGACTGTTCTTTCTGCCGTTCGGTCAATTTGCATATTAGCCTTTTATTATATAGGATGTCTGGTCATCTGTTAAACCAATCAAAGCATAATCTGCTAATGATATGCTAAGGCTGCTCAACCACTCGTTATGACATGCACTGACCACGAGGGAGCAGACGTTCCAATGGGTAAGTTAGCTTGCTGCTGGGGTATGGCCAATTGGGACTGAGTGAGACAGGCTGGACATGACCTTGAGACCTCCCATGGTCCCTCCCAGCTGGTCAACCTCCCGTATTCCTCCCTGGCACTGATCATGCACTGGTGGGGTTGCTTGGCCTGGCCTGCACCCTCTTGCAATCCCAAACCCCTTGGGAGTCAGAGAGCCCATTTTGGCCAGGCTGAGGGACTCCACTGGTGCATGAAATACCACACTGGGCCTCTAATAAATAAACAAAAAAAAAACAACAAACACCTTTTTCCCTTAGCAGGATAAGAAAAAAGAAAAACTTATGCCTTAGCTTAAACACAATTGAGGCATAGATGTGACATGTACTACTAGTTTGATTTTAACTATCTGTGGCCAACAGATAACAATGTTTTGCTTCTGAGGTTACTTGATGCCAACCAGAACATCATTGTCTTGAATGCATTATGATTATGGGAGTGGTTGTGCAACAGAGTAGGAGGCAGCTGAGTCAGGTACTGGATAAGTCCAGTTTGAATCAAAATGAAAGAAAGGATCTCCAATGGCATGGCTCAGTGATTGAGCATCAACCTATGAACGAGGAGGTCATGGTTCTATCCTGGGTTGGGACACATGCCTGGGTTGAGGGCTTGATTTCCAGTGTGAGGCATGCAGGAGGCAGCTGATTAATGATGCTCTCTCATCATTCATGTTTCTCTCTCTCTCTCTCTCTCTCTCTCTCTCTCTCTCTCTCTCTCTCTCTCCCTTTATCTTTGAAGTCAATAAAAATATATTTTAAAAAATGAAAAAAGGAGAAAATATAATATTAAAGAAATAAAGTTTCTGGACTGTGACTGTCAAAATACAGTTTTTACTGCTAAAAATAAATAGATGGCAGCACAGGAAATTTTCTGTAAATTGCAGTTGATTCAAACTAGTTATCTTCTAAGAAAATGCTTTAGAAATTATAAAATTGCTGCTTCATAAATGCCACAACATGACCATGATAAATTACTTGTAAGTGTGAAATGTTTTGGTGCTTATTTATCTAATAACTAGAGGCCCAATGCAAGAAATTCGAGCACAGGGTGTGTGTGTCCCTCAGCACAGCCTGCACTCTCTCCAATCTGGGATATCCCTCTCACAACCCAGGACTGCTGGCTCCCAACTCCTCACCTGCCTCTGCCTGATTGCCCCTAACTGCTTCTGCCTGCTAGCCCAATCACCCCCTAACCACTCCCCTGCCAGCCTGATTGATGGCTAACTGCTCTCCGGCTGGCCTGATTGCCCCTAACTGCCCTCCCCTGCCTGCCTTGTCACCCCTAACTGCCCTCCCCTGCCAGTCTGGTTGCCCCTAACTGTCCTCCCCTGCAGCCTGGTCACTCCCAACTGCCCTCCCCTGCTGGCCCGGTCACCCCTAACTGCCCTGCCCTGCTGGATCAGTCACCCCTAACTGCCCTCCCCTGGAGGCCTGGTCCCCCCAACTGCCTTCCCCTGTAGGCCTGGTCCCCCCAACTGCCCTCCCCTGCTGTCCTGGTCCCCCCCCAACTGCCCTTCCCTGGAGGCCTGGTCCCCCCCAACTTCCCTCCTCTGCTGGCCCAGTCACCCTTAACTGCCCTCCCTGCTGGCCTGACCACCCACAACTGTCCTCCCCTGCAGGCATGGTCCCTCCCAGCTGTCCTCCCCTCAGGCCTGGGTCCCCCACAACTGCCCTCCCCTGCTGACCTGGTTTCCCCCAACTGCCCTCCTCTGCAGGCCTGGGTCCCCCCCAACTGCCCTCCCTTGCTAGCCTGATCACATCCAACTGCCTTCCTCTGCTGGCCTGGTCATCCCTAACTGGCCACAACTGTCTTCCCCTGCAGACATCTTGTGGCAGCCAAATTGTGTCCACATGGGGGCAGCCATCTTTGACCACATGGGGGCGACCATCTTGTGCTTTGGAGTGATGGTCAATTTGCATAGTACTCTTTTATTGGATAGGATAATATTCAAATTAGTCGGGACACCCTCATGTAACGACTGAACAGCAGGAACCTGAGGCTGCATGGCAACTGGCCTGTGTGGGGGACCTAAGGCCATGCACCCCCGCAGGGTGGGGCTTGACAGGGGACCTCTGACCATGCCCCAAGCCTAGTGGGTCTTGATGGGGACTTCAGGCCAATCCGCCCTCAGCAAGGCTTGTTGGGGACCTCAGGCTGCACCCTCCACCCATTGGGCCTGACAGGGGACCTGAGACTACGCACCCCACCCAGTGCCAGGCTGGGGGACCTGAGGCTGTGCCCCACCCAAAGGGGCTTGATGGGGGTGGGACTGGCTGGGTTTGGGTCTCCTGCAAATTTGAAGCATGTGCAATTGACTCTGGGTCCTGCGGTGCACCCCAGACTCTGACAGCAGGGAGATTTTCATATACATTTTACTAATTTTCTTTCATCTCTGACACTTCTAGTATAGAGAAATGGCAAATCCTACCTAATAAAAGAGTAATATGCAAATCGACTGCACCTTCGCTACGCCCAAGCCACGCCCACCAGCCAATCAGGGTGAGTATGCAAATTAACCCACCAAGATGGTGGTTAATTTGCATATCAAGACAGCTAGAAAGAAGCCAAGTACTGCAGAAGGGAGTGAAGCTGCAGAGAAGCAAGCAGGCAGAGGAAAGCAGGCGGGGCCTGGGGGAGAATGGAGGCAAGCAGGAAGGCTGGGGGAGAAGGGAGGCAAGCAGGTGGGCTGGAGAAGGGAAGCAAGCAGATGGGGTGGGCGGGGAGAAGGGAGGAAAGCAGGCAGGGTGGGGAGAAGGGAGGCAAGCCGGTGTTGCCTGACTTAGCCCGCACGTTCCAGGCCGCCATAGACCCGGCAGGCCTGGTGGGCAGCGCCTGATATCACCCACAAGGTCCAGGCCATGATAGTGACTGGGCAGGCTCGGCAAGCAGCACCTGATGCTGTCCGCGGGGTCCAGGTGGTAATCGGACCGGGCAGGCCCAGCGGACAGTGCCTGAAGTCACCCGCAGGACCGGGAAGCCATCGGGACCAAGCATGGCGGCATGGACAGCACCTGACGCTGCCCTTGGTGTCCAGGTGGCAATTGGGACTGGGATGGCCTGGCCAATAGCGCCTGACGTCATCTGGTGGAGTCCAGGGGGTGATCGGGACCTGGCAAGTGGCATGAACAGCGCCTTACCGCAGCCGGTGGGGTCCAGGGGGCGATCGGGACCTGGCAGGCAGCATGGACAGCACCTGACATCATTCGCAGGGTCCAGGCTGTGATAGGAACCTGGCAAGTGGCATGGACAGTGCCTGATGCTACCCATGGGGTCCAGGTGGCAATCAGGACCAGGCAGGCCTGGCAGGCAATGTCTTATGTCACCCGCAGGGTCCAGGAGGCAATCAGGACTGGGCAGGCGGCATGGGCAGTGCCTGACATCGCCTGCGGGGTCCAGTCTTCGATCGGGACTGGGCAGTTCCAGCAGGCAGCGCCTGATGCTGTTCGCGGGGTCCAGGGGGAGACCAGGACCTGGCAAGTGGCATGGACAGCGCCTGATATTGCCTGTGGGGTCCAGGGTGCTATCGGGACCAGGCAGGCAGCATGAACAGCACCTGACACTACCCTCAGGGTCCAGGGGGAGATCGTGACCGGGCAGGTGGCATGGACAGCGGCTAATACCACCCACGGGGTCCAGGCGGCGACCGGGACTGGGCAGGTGGCATGGTCACCGCCTGACGCTGCCCATGGGGTCCCCGCGGTGATCGGGACCTGGCTGGCGGCATGGACACCGCCTGATGCTGTCTGTGGGGTCCAGGGAGCTATCAGGACCGGGCAGGCAGCATGGATAGTGCCTGATGTCACCCGCGGGGTCCATGGTGCAATAGGGACTGCGCAGGTAATGTGGTCAGTGCCTGACTTTGCCTGAAGGCTCCATAGGTGAGGGTGGCCAGGGTCTCTGGGATCACTGTCTGCCCCCAGGCCACCTGAGGACACCGGTGGAGCAGGCCAGGGTTGAACATTTTAATGAAAATGCAATGCCTGTGCCCTGCCCCACCATGTCCTGTCCCTGGAGAGGAGAGGGAAGTGGGCAGTTAGGAGGCACCAGGGCTCTAAAGTGGCTGGGAACAACCTGAATGTGAGCTACCAGGAAGAGGTGCTGAGCCATGAGGATGCAGAGGGCTGGCTGATGGAGGTGAGCAAAGGTGCAGATGAGGTGGCTCTTGCCAGCACTGAGCTAGAAAAGTGCATCGAAAGCCTGATGGACAAAATCGCCTTTCTGAAGAAGGTGCATGTCCAGTATGCTCAGATCTCCGTGGAGATGGACGTGTTCTCCAAGTCCGACCTCTCCTCTATTCTCAAGGACATCCGCACCCAGTATGAGAAGCTGGCTGTCAGGAACATGCAGAATGCCAAAGAATGGTACAAGAGCTGACAGAGAGCGCTGCCAAGAGCACCTACGTGGTGTGGGCCAGTGACTGCTCAAGGCCAAGACCCTGGAGATTGAAGCAATCTGGGGCATGAACAAAGCGCTGGGAAAATTGCTGCAAGAGCTGGAGATAAGCAGAACTCCGACGTTAGTGCTATGCAGAACACAATCAAGAAATTAGAAAATGAGTTGAGAACCACAAAGAGTGAAATGGCAGGATATTTAAAAGAATACAAGGACCTCTTCAATGTGAAGATAGTTTCGGACATTGACATTGCAGCTTACAGGAAACTCTTGGAAGGTGAGGAGACCCGGCTCAGTTTCACCAGCGTGGGAAGCATAGCCAGCAGCTACTACCAGAGTTCCTAGGTCTTTGGTGATCTGCCTACGGTGGTTTACAGAATAGCTCCTACTTGATGTCTGCTCACTCCTTCCCTTCTTAATACACCAGCCACGTCCAGGAGGAGCAGATCGAGGTGGAGGAGACCATTGAGGCTGCAAAAGCCGAGCAAGCTAAGGATGAACCCCCTTCTGAAGGAGAAGCTGAAGAGGAGGAAAAGGAGAAGAAAGAGGCTGGGGAAGAGGAAGGAGAGGAAGAGGAAGAAGGTGGCAAGGAAGAATTTGAGGATGCAAAGGAGGAAGAAGGAGGTGAAGGTGAAGGAGAAGATGCCCAAGAAGCTGAGGACGAGAAGAAAGATGAAGGTGCTGGGGAGGAGCAAGCAACCAAGAAGAAAGATTGAGCCCTCCTTTTCTTAATTATTTCAGGAATAATCCTCCCAAAACCAGGTCAACCCCGCCACCAACCAATCAGTTGAGTTCCCAATACTATATGAATTAAGAAGTCAATATATGTAACATTCTGAGGTGACTCAGGTTGGACATTAAATGTTGTGCTATGACTTTTATCCTTATGCAGAGTATCTGTTTGCTTGCAGAGTGGCTTCCTGGCTTTCTGCCAGCCTGTGCATGGTCCACACTTATGAGTTCAGGATCTATGACAATGTGAATAATTCAGATGTTTACAATAAAAACACATGAATACACAAATTCGCTAATGTTAATGTTAAACTTCATGGAAAAAATAATCCTTTGAATCTTTGGTGGTTAGAAATTAAAGACCTCAAATCATGTGCAATAAACAGTAAATAAAGTTACACTGAATTACAAAAAAAATACATTAGGAGCCAGGAAATGTCAAAAGAACTGGGGAACCATTCCCAGATCAGGAAGGGAAGTCACAGGATATATATTATTGCTACAAATACAGTATTTCCTACTACTTACAACATATACATTGTAATGTATTAGATGCCTTCCTATTGGAAGAAGTATGTATTCTCATAGAGTAATACTGGTATATATGTTATAGTTATGGCAGTATGTCATATCCTATCTATATTAATGAAAGGGTAATAAGCTAATTAGACCATGAGACCTTACAGATGTCCTTCTGGACAAAGCCATGGTGGCAGGGCTGAGGCAGAAGCGGTTATGGGTGATCAGACCAGGAGGGGAGGGCAGTTGGAGGTGAGCAGGCTGGCGGGGGGGTGTAGTTGGGGGCAAGCAGGCCAGCAGGAAGAGTGGTTAGGGGAGATCAAGCAGGCAGGCAGGTGAGCGGTTAGGAGCCAGTAGTCCCACATTGCGAGGGGTTTGTCCCACTGCAGGTTTAGGCCTGATCCCACAGGGGTCCCAGATTGAAGAGAATGCAGGCCAGGCTGAGGGACCACCCCCCCACACCGTGCACAAATTTCGTGCACCGGGCCAATAGTAGTAATATTAAAATATTTCCTCTAATTACTTCCCTTTTAATGTGCACAATTTCATACACTGGGCCACTAGTAGAAAAAATAACTGAAATAACACTGGAGAAGGGGAGTACAGAAAGAGGTTAAAGCCCATGTCTGTCTTTTAAAATATATCACTATTTTTAATTTTTGAGGAAACTCCATACTGTTTTTCCATAACAGCTGCCCCAGTCTGCATTCCTACCAGTAGGGTTCCCTTTTCTTCACGTTCTCACCAGTATTTGTCATTTGTTGATGGTAGCCATTCTGACAGGTGTGCGATGATACCTCATTGACATTTTAATTTGCATCTCTCTGATGATTGAACATTTTTTCATAAGGCTATTGGCCATCTGTATGTCCATTTTGGAGAAGTGTCTATTATTTCCTTTGTTCATTTTAAAATTGGGTTGTTTGTCTTCTTTTTGTTAAGGTGTATGAGTTCTTTATATATTTTGGATATTAACTCCTTATCAGATGTATCACTGAGAAATATGTTCTCCCATTCAGTGATATCCCTGTTTATTTTATTTATTTCTTTTGCTTAGCAGATTTTATGTTGATGTAGTCCATTTGGTTGCTCAATGGTAACAGCACCAATCTTTGAACCAAAGGTTTGCAGGTTCTATGGACAGTCAGAGCATTTAACTTGGTTGCAGACTCAATCCCCAGCCCAGGGGCAACCAGGAGGCAACAAATCTATGTATTTAACACATAGATGTGTGGGTTTTTTTTTTTTCCATTTATCTCTCACATTCCTCCTTCCCCTCCAATCTCTTCAAAAAATTCAAAGGAAAAAATATGCTCAGGTGAAGATTATATATATGAGTGTAATTGGGTTGATTTCTGGGTTCTCAGAATGGAACTGCCATTTGACCTCATAGATACCACTTCTAGGAATAGATCCTGAGTTTCAAAACACTAATAAAAAAGAATATATGCACCCCTGTGTAAATAGCAGTGCTATTTGTAGTAGCTCAGACCTAGAGACAGCACAGTGCCCATAAGAAGATGAATGGATAAAAAGGTGTGGTACATTTACACAATGCAGCTGAAAAAAGGAAGGAGCTCTTTCCCTCTGAAACAGCATGGAGGGGTCTGGAGAGTATATGCTAAGTGAAATAAGTGAGTCAGAGAAAGACAAGTATTACATGGTCTCACTCATGTGTGGAATCTAAGTAACAAAATAAACTGATGGACAAAATAAATGCAGAGGCATGAAACCATGGAACAGACTGATTAATCTCATAGGGAAGGGGGGTGGTGAGAGGTGGGAAGAGATTAACCAAAGAACTTATATGCATAAGTGCATAGATTTGTGCACCTATGGGGTCTCTCAGCCTAGATTTGTGTACCTATGGGGTCTCTCAGCCTGGCCTCGCCCTCTCGCAATCTGGCACTCCTTGGGGGATGTCAGACTGCCGGTTTTGGCCCAGTCCTGGGATAAGACAGTCTGACGTCCCTGAGGGATGTAGTAGTGCCTGAAGTGGCAGGCTTTCAGGGAGGAGCCCAAGCCCAGGCTTGGTGCCTCACCACTCCTGCTCATCTCAGTCCCACTGTGCCTGCCACAGTGCTGCTCTGTAGTGCTGCTGCGGAGGCAGGAGAGGCTTGTGACACCACAGCTGCACTCACCAGCAGTGAGCCTGGTGTCTGGTGCCCATCGGTCAGCTGAGCAGCACTCCCACTGTGGGAGTGCACTGACCACCAGGGGTAGCTCCTTAGTTGAGCATCTGCCCCCACCCCCCCGGTGGTCAGTGTGCATCATAGCTATGGGTCAAGCGGTCACTTAGGCTTTTATATATATAGATATGAATTGCCCATTAGACATTAGTGCAGTGAAGGCCTGAGTCTGGATGGAAGCTGGGTAAAAGGGGTCAATGGGGAATTATAGGGATCATTTATAACACTACCAACAATAAACAGATATTTAATAAAAATAAGTAAAAGATATGTTTACAAGTTGGGAGGAAAGAACATGTGAAAAAAAACAAATTCTGTTTAGTTATTATTAACCTTCATACTGTGCATGAAAATAGACCACATACTAACCATATGAGCCCAGAGGAAGCCTGCTTAGAGTTTTACAAACTCAGGGACCTAAAATAAACACATGGGGTTATATGAAATTTTTTAAAAAATAGCTAAAAGTTGATGGCAGGTAGTCATGACCTAGGCTAAAATCTTCCCAGGCAAAAGTCAATCTTTACCATAACTAAGCCTGTCTCTTTTCTTTTTCATCTAATAAAATATACCTTTGGAATGTTGGCATAAGGATAACTTCCATTTTTCCAGGCCCCTAAGGGCACAGCCAATACATCAGAGACTACAATCCTCTCTGTTATTTATCTTGTGTTTTTGACTATTAACTATCATGTACCCACCTATGTAAAATATGTATGTGTCTGTTGTACTTTTTATCCAATCTCAGAGGTATCCCCATTCTGCTATCTCCCATCTCCCTAATCTATCGCCAATGAATTTCATGTAACCCACTTACATTTTCTCTATTTATTTTAATGTATAAAATAAAGTGCCAAATTGCTGTTCTCTGGAGCATTATCTCAATCAATTGATATTTTGTTTTGTGGCAATTGTTGTCACTTAGACTCAAATAAACTCACAGAACCTCTGGATAGGCTTGAATGTCTCTTATGTTGACATTTACTTGGTGTAGTGCAGCAGGATTCCAAAGATGCCCACCCCAAACTAGGATCCGGCAAAAGTGGCTCAGGCACCCTGTTGTAATGAGTGAACTTTGGTGATTTGTCTCTTGGATCCAGGGCCTTCCCTTGCTTGTGGTAAGAGGGTCTGATTTAATTTGAGCTATATTTTTAAACCTCGAGATGGAACTCAGGTTAAGGGTTGACAAAATCCAGGCTAAGGTGAAACAATAGGAAAAACGTGTTGCTGGTTTTTCAATTGGAATTGCTTTCTGAGAGTCTGTACAAAAGTTTTGCTGTGTAAATGAGAGATTAACTTGTTCAGCTCTAAAAATAAGGAGTACATTTTCCTCCTGCCCAAATCTCAGGTGTTCGTAGGTGTCTAAGAATCTAAGTGGAGGTGTAAGAGTTCATTGCTCATGACTTTTAGGAGCACCTAAATGAGAAATTCCAACTCAACTGGAGTGAAACAATGAATTCCTCCAGGATTCTCATATAAAGGTTGGTCATATAGTACTCTGAGTATTCACAACAGTTTTAGACATGTGGGGAGTAAAACTGGGGAAATGAATAGAGTTGAATGTGACTCAAGGGGTGGGAGCCTTATGGAACTCAACCCATAAGCACTACACTTTGACCCTATAGATAGCATTCCTAGAAAATTTGTTCAGACTCTATAGGTATCAAAAGGAAACACACACACACACACACACACACACACACACACACACACACACACAAAACAACCCTTAAATTAACAAGGGAACTTATGCCTTCAAGGCTGGGAACTCTGAGATCCTAGCCCTCATTAATTTAGCTGATAGGAAGGCTTTTATTTTATTTTATTTTTAATATATATATTATTGATATCAGAGAAGAAGGGAGAGGGAGAGAGAGAAAGAAAGAAGCATCAATGATGAGAGAGAATCACTGATCACCTGCCTCCTGCATGCTCCCTACGAGGGATCGAACTCACAACCTGTGCATGTACCCCTGACTGGAATCAAACCTGGGATCCTTCAGTCTGCAGGCCAAACCTCTGTCCACTGAGTCAAACTGGCTAGGGCTGATAGGAAGGCTTTTACATGCAAGTTATTTACATAAATGGGAAGATTTAATTAGAAAATACCAACTTAAAAGGGCCAAAATGCAGTTAAGTTGGCCTAGTCCTGGGATAAGACAGAAACTGACAGTCTGACATCCTTTAAAATGCAACTTAAAAGGTGCCTAAACTACTTTTTACTTGCAAAAATTGAGAAAATGCTGGCTCTAAAATTAAACTGAATGAATTAATAGGAACTGTATCTTGATTTGGAAATGTGAAGCTTCTAGGACAGGAGTGGCAACATGAAATCATTTGGTCTGTCCCAGCCAAGGCATTAGAGCTGATATTGACCAAATGTAGCAGGCTAATTTTTAAGTTGATAATCTGTATGGCCTTTGAATGATGTTATAAATTTCCAAATGGCAGAAAAAGGTTCCCCACCCTTTTGATGAGAGAGATTCATTGATTTGTGGCTTCCTCCATGCTCCTTACCTGCCACCCAGGCATGTGCCCTGACCAGAAATCAAATCATGACCTCCTGGTTCATAGGTCAATGCTCAACAACTCAGTTACACTGACCAGGTGAGAATAAGAAATTTTTTTGGAGAAAAGCTGGTCTTAGCCAGAGAAGATTTAGCAATTGTTCCCAATTGTTTTCAAGATCCCGTGGGTTCTCAAAGAAATTTAACTGTTAAAATGTGTAATGCTGGCTAAACTAACCTATACCAACTAATATACTCACTAGTTTCTGGAAGCAAGAGCAACAAAATGACTAAACAAGACTCACAGGGAAACATTTGTAGAGAGGTTGTCCATTTTAAGAATTATGGAAAAGTGAAATAGGATTTAAAATACAGCATCAATAAAAAATAAAAATAAAAATCTCAGGTCTACAGTGAAACCTACAAGAAAGCATGTTCTCTTCTTTTTATTAAAAATTTAGAAAAAAATAAAGTTACCATAAAAGGGGGTTGGTTATAATTCCATGTTGAGCCCCTACAATTCTAACCTCCCAAGTTAAAAAAAAATAATTAAAGAAAGTTGTACAGAATATGACTGCTGTAAATAAGCTAGACATACCCAGACATTTTGTGTTTCCAAGTCTACATAACTTATTATCAGCCATTCCTGGGCACTGTCAATGTTTTTCATTAATAAACTTATGTAGTGCATTTTTCAACTTTAGAGTAGAAAATGAGAGTCAATACCTCTGCTTTCACCTGAAAAAATTATGTTTACTTGGACAGCAATATACCAGTCATATATGGAGAGTCTTAAACAAAACTAATTTAAATAATGTTAAATTTTCTAGAGATTCCACTCTAATCTAATATGTGAGCAATTTAGTTTTATGTTCTAAAAAATGACTAACCTCCCCAAAGGACACAATATGCCACTTATAACAGCTAGTTAAAAAAGGAGATTGAGCCCTGTGTGACTCAGGGTTAGAGAGTCATCCTGAGCACCTAAGGGTTGTGAGTTCAATGACTGATCAAGGACATATACCTGGGTTGCAGGTTGGATCTCCCACCAGCCGTAACATGTGTGGGAGGCATCCATTCTATGTGTCTCTCCCACTTCGATGTTTCTCTCTCCTCTTCTTCCTCCCCCCTCTCCATATCACTCTCTCTAAAAATATCAATGAAAAAAATATCCTTCAGTATGGATTAATGAAAAAAAGAAAAAGGAAATGGATATCAAAGAACAAGCTCTAATTCTCTTTATCCCAGGAAAAATACTTTGTTATCTAATATATAAAAATTGATTACTAGCCCTAACCAGTTTGGCTCAGTGGATAGAGCGTCGGCCCGCAGACTCAAGGGTCCCAGGTTCGATTTCGGTCAAGGGCATGTACCTTGGTTGTGGGCACATCTCCAGTAAGAGGTGTGCAGGAGGCAGCTGATTGATGTATATCTCTCATCGATGTTTCTCTCTCTCCCTCTCCCTTTCTCTCTGTAAAAATTCAATAAAATATTTTTAAAAATCGATTACTAATAACCCTGAAAAACTTAAAAGAATCCTATTTCATGCTCACAAATACACAACAAAGAAACAACTGAGAGAATCCCTGGGTTTGACAGAAGATTGTCACAAACTCCAAATTTTTAATAAATGGCCCAGCCTCTATATTCATCTTATTGTAATCAAATTGACCTGATCCAATGCAGTGGAATCCAGAGGGAAACAAGTTAGACAATATTTAAAGAATTATCTAAAGCTTCTATGCTGTGACACCTTAATTATAGAAATTTTAACTAAAAAATAGTTAAAATTTTAACTAAAAGCTACAATAATCAGCAACTAGAGTAAGGGAACAAAGGGCTCCCTCCATGCATGATAGCCGTTTCTGCTGTAGACATGTTATGCAAACAAAGAAACAAAGGATAGTTTCGGGCTCACCTTTGCTTATGTTTCTTATTCTTTTAAATCTCCACTGAATTGTCATCACATTCAACACTCCTGTCAGCCCACTGGCTCTCTTGCTTTCTACACCTAATTTTGCTTAAACTCAATATAACAGTCCTAACCCAGCAAATTTACTTTTTGTTTGTTTGTTTCTTTGCAGAATAAAGACATTTGTGATCACCTTTTGCTCATTGCCCACCTTCTTATTCCTAGGGATAATTTATAGGAAACTCCTTAAAAATACTGACTTAATTTAATTTAAACATAAATATTTTAAAAATAATTAGGAATATTACCAAGATGGTTATTAATTCACTTCTATAAATTACATAGTTCAAGTTTTTATTTACCTGTGTAACAAAATCTGCCCAAAAGGCCCAATTGTTCTAACTTGGGCTTGTCAATTGGTCAAAAATCAAACAGCCAATTTTTACACAAATAATAATTATAACTTTGGTGTAGTTCACAAATTTAGAATGTTTTGGAAACAGTAGGCTTCTTAATTTTCTAAGACAGCCTATAAGTAATGAAAACTAGATTACAGATTTGTTAAATATCATACAGAATTTTAAACAATTATCAAAATTCAAGGACATTCTCAAACTACCAACATGTAAAGGAAATTATTTAACTTACACTGCAGCTAGACCTGTTTCACCATTCCCAAGAGGAACAGAGAGTCACAAGCTGGAAGGTTTTATATATCCAAGCCTTTGTGGCTTTCAGAGGTGAACCTTACTATGTACTGTCTCTAAATTAAAAGTCTACACCCAAATTAAAAATAATCCAAAAATGGATTTGCCAATCCATCACCAATTTTGTGGCAACCCAGATTTTGAGATAAAAAAAATAACAAGTAGGGATTAAAAATTGCAGTGGAGTAAGTGGATGCTCCACAAACACACTCCCAGGACCAAACAGGAATTATAACTAAAATACAAACACAACAACAACAAAAACATCCTGAATCATCAACTGAAGACTAGCTGGAGAGAACTCTGATAACCAAAGGTGGAAAGTGGAGACCTCATAGAGAGAGGTAGGAAGGTCGGAGGGGCAAGAGGGCTGGCCAGGCTCCCACAGACAGCAGCAGACATTCCAGAGAGATATCTTAGCTCTAGAGGGGTTTCCACTGAGAACTCTGGGTTCTAAACCCCAAACTGAACCCTCCACCCCAGAGCATCAGAACCATGAAAGGGCAGAAGTGGGTCCCAGGAGGCTTTGAGTAGTTGCCTGATCTAATTAGTCAGAAACAGCATTTGACATTGTCCTGCATCAGAGAGTGAAAGGCACTAGGAGATCTACTAATACTAATCACAAACCCAAACAAGGCAGCCAAAATGAGGAGACAAGAAAATAACCAGCAAATGAAAGAACAAGAGAATTCTTCAAAAGAAGAGAAAAGTGAAATGGAGATAAAAAATGTATGTGATATAAGGTTCAGAATAATGGTAAATATGCTAAACAGCATGCAAAAACATACAATAACTATACAAAAGAACAGTAGAAATAAAGAATGACAGAGCACCAGCAAGAGCTTTTGAAAGGAATACACAGTAGATAAGGGGAAGCTGAGGATCCAATTAGTGAATTAGAATACAGGCTATAAATAATCACTCAGAGAACAAAAAAACAATAAAAAACAGGACAGCTTAAGGGAGCTATGGGACAACATGAAACATAGTAACCATATTCACGATAGGTGTGCCAAATGTGAAGAAAGAGACAAAGGGAAAAATAATTTGACTGAAGAAATAATGGCAGAAAACTTCCTAACCTGGTGAAGGAAAAAGTCACAAAAGTTCAAGAGGAACAGAGAGTCCCAAGCAAGAACCCAAACAGGCCCACACCTAGATGCATCATAATTAAAATGCCAAAAATTAAAGACAAAGATAGAATCTTAAAGACAGCAAGAAAAAAAGCAACTTGTTGTCTTCAAAGGAGCTCCCATAAGGCTGTCAGCTGATTTATCATCAGAAAATTTATAGGCCAGAGGTGAAAGGCATGAAGCACTCAATGTAATGAAAAGCAAGGATCTGAAACCAAGATTATAATTCAAAATAGATGGTGAAATAAAGAGCTTCCAGACTGAAAAATGCTAAAGTAGTTTATCAGCGCCAAGACAGCATTGTAAGAAATGCTAAAAGAACTACTGTAATGAGGAGGAATAGAGAAACCTGAGCATACAGAATTATAATGGCAATAAATAAGTACCTATCAATAGTAACCTTCAATGTAAATGGATTAAATGCTCCAGTCAAAAAATATAGGGTAGCTGAATGGATACAAAATCATGACCCAAATATGTGCTCTCTTCAAGAGGCCCACCTCAGGACAAAAGACTCACACCAGATGAGATTTTAGGAATGGGAAATTTTTTTCCATGCAAAAAGATATGAAAACAAGGCTGGGGTAGCAATACTCTTATCTGAAAAAAAAAATAGATTTCAAAATGAAGGCCATTACAAGAGCAACAAAGGATGCTACATAATATTAAAGGACATAATTCTGGTAAACATATATGTACTCAATATAGGGGTACCTAAATATATATTAAAAAGTAAACAAACAAAAACTTCTAGAGGACTTCAAGGGTGAGTCTCAAGCAACAATATAGTCATAGCAGGGGACTTTAACGCCCTGAGAACTTCACTGGATAGATTTTCCAGAGGAAAAAATAAAACAAGGAAATTATGACTCTAAATGACAGACTGGATTAAATGGATTTAATGGACATTTATAGAACATTTCACCCCAAAGCTACAGAATATACATTCTTCTCAGGTGCACATATGTCATTCAGACCACCTCTTAAGACACAAAAAGTTTAAAAATTTGAGAAGAATGAAATCATATCAAGCACTTCTCAGATCACATTGGAATAAAATTAGAAATCAACTACAGTAAAAAAACTCAAAAACCCTCAACGCCTGTACTGGTGACATGAGTCTGTGGGGCCTTGTCAGGGCCGGGGCAGCTTCAGTCTTCGATGGCCAGTTCCAGGAGTCTGGGAGATCCAAACCATATCTAGAGGGTAACCTTGCTGAGGTCCGACCTGGAGGGGCCAGACCAAAGTCTGATTTTAAGTGTCCTTCCCTTCTACACCTTGGGCAGGGCCCAGGCGGGGGTCTCGGTTTGATCAGGAATTGGTCCAGTGTCCTTCCTTGTTGCATTTGAAACATGGGTCCAGATGAGGCTTATCCTCTGACTTATCCTCGGTTGGAGGTCCTGTACTTCGTTTGGGGTTCATGAGACTGGTGGCTAGGAGCAGGAGTGCCTCCTTATGGGCCTCAATCTTGGCCTGACCTCACCTTGTTTTTGGATTTTTTTCTCATCTCTATTATTAAGGACCTTAAAGGCAAGGTTAATGAGGTCTTTTTGAAAGGTTTGTGGACCTGTGTCTATTTTTCACAGTCTGCAGCTTATGTAGGGGGCTGACTGGGATATAAAATTGGTGTTCAGAAGAAGAGTTCCCTCTGGGGAGATTATGTCTAAGATGGTAAATTTCTGTAAGGCCTGTGTGAGGTGGAAGAGAAAGAGAGTTGGGTTTTTGTCAGAGCCTTGAGTGATTTCATTAAGTTTGTCAAATTCATTAATAAAGAGGTAGGGTCAGTGGAAAAAGACCTGAGACATCTCTCAATCTGTGCAAGGTCAGACATGAAAAACTGGATGTATACCTAGACAATACCATCAGTTCCTGCTACCTCCCTCAGTGGTAGAATGGGCATGGCAATAGAAGTGACTATTGAGGAGGGTGGTCTTAGGGTGGCCCCAGAGTGAGTGTTAGGTTGGAAAAAGCTGTTTTGGAGCTTGTATTATCAGGATTTGGGCTCTCAGGGTCCAGGAGAGAAGGTGGTTCCTGGTTAGTAGGGTCTGGGTTTTGTGAATCTACTGCAGGTGAGAGAGAGGATGTATTAGGGGGTGGCAGTTGGTGGTCTGCTGGGTCAAAAGTAGATTCAGAATCAGAAGTATTAGAGTTATGATGTGTTGTGTGAAGGAGAAGATCTGATGGGTAGAGCAGGACTGACAGAGAAAGGGTTGAGACTGAAGGGTGAAAAAGGCCTGAACATAGGGAAACGCTGACCATTTTCCATTGCAATGACAGCAATTATCTAAATTGTGCAATGTGGTAAAACTAAAGGTGCTGTTTTCAGGCCATTGAGACTTATTATCTAGTTTATATTGTGGTGAAACCATGTTACAAAATAAAATGAAGTGTTTGGTCATTATCTCCCCCCTGAGTATACAGAGGGCATGTAGCATGGCCCACAAGAAAGAAAGGGTGACAGACCACAAATCCAAAGGTGACTGTTTAGGGCAGGTGTCCCTGCTGCAAACAAATCACCACGAGAAATAAGAGGTGACCCTTTGGAGTGGGCATCCCCAATCCAGAAGGACTCAAAGCCAAGTAGCTGAGGAGTCTTCTGGCCTAGCGCTGGGACTTTAGAGATGAGAGACTTTTGAGAAATCAGTGAGAGTGGGCAGAAAGCTCAAGTAATGAGAAATTGTGCAATGTCACTCAACTAGAGAAGAATGGCTGGTTTGGGATGGAGGGTCAGCAATGGAGGAGAGGTTCCTGATATGGTGTTCTCCTTGACTGGCTCAGGAGGGCCCCTAAGGATGAGAGGCCTAATCAGGATCAGCAATCATGTCACCCAATTAGGGTTTGGAGGTAAGCTCAAGTCGAGCTGCCACTGCCTACTGATCTACAAGTAGCCAACTTGGGATAACTGAGGCCTAGGAGATGGCTCCCCTTCTCCGTGGAACCCCCTAAGATTCTGACACCAAACATTAAGGTTGCCAAAGGAGGAACACATGAGACCAAAAGGGGTGAAGAATTATGAATTTACTAGAGGGCTGGTGCACAAAATTCATGCATTGGGGGTGTCCCTCAACCCTGGCCTGCACCCTCTCCAATCTGGGACCCCTTGGGGGATGTCCAACTGCCGGTTTAGGAATGATCCCTGTGGGGACTCACAATTTGGGACTGCTGGCTCCTAACTGCTTGCCTGCCTGCCTGCCTGATAGCCCCCTAACCACTCCTGCCAGCCTGATTGCCCCCAACTGCCCTCCCCTGCCCACCTGCTGGCCCAAAACTGCCCTCCACTGCCGGCCTGGTTGCCCCTAACTACCCTCCTCTCCTGGCCTGATCTTGCCCCCAACTGCCCTCCTTTGCCGGCCCGAATGCTCCCAACTGACCTCACCTGCTGGCCTGATGTCACCCCCAACTGCCCTCCCTGCAGGCATGATCTTGCCCCCAACTTCCCTCCCCTGCCTCCTGTTAGCCCCAACTGCCCTCCCCAGCTGGCCTTGTCGATTCTAACTGCCTTTCCCTGCTGGCCTGGTCGCCCACAACTGCTCTCCCCTGCAGGCCTGGTCACTTCCAACTGCCCTTCCCTGCAGGGCTGGTCACCTCCAACTGCCTTCCCCTGCAGACCTGGTCGCCCCCAACTGCCCTCCCCTGCTCGTCATTTTGTGGTGACCATCTTGTAGTGTCCATCTTATGGCAGCCATCTTGTGGTGGCCATCTTGTGGTGGCCATCTTGTGATGATGTGGGGGTAGCCATCTTGTGGTGGCCATCTTGTGACCACATGGTGATGGTCATCTTGTGGTGGCCATCTTGTAATGATGTGGGGGTGACCATCTTGTGATGATGATGTGGTGGCCATCTTGTGACGACATTGCGAGATGCCACCCAGGCTTTTATTATATAGGATTAGGTCATCTGGATACCAGATGGGCTTAGCCACAAAATGGCACCAGCACCCAAATACAGAGAGTGGTTAGTTTTTTCCGTTGTTTTTTTTTTTTTTTTAAAGGACTCTACTTGGGCTTTATCTGACTGGAGAATTCTCTGTGCAGATCTGGATTCTGAGAAATTCCAGAGAGGAGAGAGAATGGTCTTAGCAAGTGAAATATAGTCTAAGCAAGTGGAATGTCCATTATGAAGTGGCCTAAAGGTCAGTTCCCAGGTGAGGGAGTATTGATTCATTACTTGATCAGAAATAACTAATATGAAACACTGAAACATATATTGGCAGACAAATCTTGGGTTCATCTGTTTTTGCCTTTGTTTCAGAAAATCTGTTATTAATAAATGTCTAATGCTGTGTTAAAGGTCTTTTTTTTTCCTTTTTTTAAGCATTTTACATACCAGTGAATGAAGGAAGCATAAAAGAAGTGGTATGTGAATATAATGCCATGGTAGTGTATAATTCTTTCAAATTATGACTTAATTAAAATGTATATCTAAAATTTATCTTAATATCTAAAAGTAGAGCATATCAACAATACCTTTTCTCAACAACAAAAACATCAATGTGTTTTTATAGTTAGAGTCTATAAGGTATTACTCATCCTAAGAATAGGGTAATTACTAATCAGTTTTTTTCCATAAGATTATACATGTGCCAAGAATTATGGTTCCCTTTAGAGAATCCAACAATGATATTCCAGATAAATATGGTCCACCATTTGGAGTTTATTAATTATTCCTAATACTCAATTCTAACTTCCAATAAGCCAAATACAATGTTTAAAAATGTTATATATTATTTACTAAAGGCCCAGTGCACAAAATTTGAGCATGGGGGCAGGGGGGTGGAGAGAGATATGTTTCTCAGCCCAGCCTGCACCCTACCCTATCTGGGACCCCTCAAGGGATGTCTGACTGCCTGTTTAGGCCCTGTGGGATCAGGCCTAAACAGGCAATTTGACATCTCTCTCAAAATCCAGGACTGCTGGCTCCCAACAGCTCGCCTGCCTGCCTGCCTGATTGGCCCTAACTGCTGCCCTGCCAGCCTAATTAATGCCGAACTGCTCCCCTGCCAGACTGATTGCCCCTGACTGCCCTCCCCTGCCAGCCTGGTCACCCTTAACTGCCTTCCCATGCCAGCCTGGTTGCCCCTAATAGTCCTCCCCTGCAGGCCTGGTCACCCCAACTGCCCTCCCCTACCGGCCTGGTCACCCGTAATGTCCCTCCCTTGCCATTCTGGTTGCCCCTAACTTCTCTTACCTGCCAGCCATATTGCCCCTAACTGCCCTCCCCTGCAGGCCTGGTCATCCCAACTGCCCTCTCCTACTGGCTTGGTCACCCCTAATATCCCTCCCTTGCCAGTCTGGTTGCCCCTAACTTCTCTTCCCTGCCAGCCTGATTGCCCCTAACTGCCCTCCCCTGCATGCCTGGTTCCCCCCCCCCCCACTGCCCTCTCTGCAAGCCTGGTCCCCCCAACTGCCCTCCACAGCAGGCCTGGTCACCCCCAACTGCCCTCCACTGCAGGCCTGGTCACCCCCAACTTCACTCCCCTTCTGGTCATCTTGTGGCAGCCATCTTGCGTCCACATGGGGGCAGCTATCATGTGTGTTAGAGTGATGGTCAATTTGCATATTACCTCTTTATTATATAGGATTCCTTATATAGATTCCTTAATTTGTGCACTGGGGGGATCCCTCATCCCAGCTTGCCCCCTCTCACAGACTGGAAGCCCTCAGGGGATGTCCTACTGGCGGCTTAGGCATGCTCCCCAGGGGGAGCGGGCCTAAGCTGCAGTCTGGCCTCCCTCTGCGGGAGGTGACTGGGCTGATCAGGGGTGGGCGCCAGCCCCATCACCCACGCTGCTTCTGTCACTGCCAGCCGCTGGAGCCGCCAAGGTGTTCTCATCAACACAGACTCCAGTCCCTTCACCAAGAAAAAAATGACAACTTTCTTTAGGCATTTTCAAGGTGTCTCTTTCATAGAATATGACATTTCTTTCTTTTTTTTTTTATCCTCACCTGAGGATATGTTTCCATTGATTTTTAGAGAGAGGGAAAGACAGAGAGAAACATAAATGTGAGAGGGACACTGTGATTGGTTGCCTCCTGCATGAACCCTGTCATGGGCCCCAGCCAGGAAGGAGCCTACAACCTAGGTACATGCCCTTGATCAGAATTGAACCTGAACCCTGCAGTTGGCAGGCGGAAGCTCTATTCACTGAGTTAAACTGGCTAGACAGGATATGACATTTCTTAGCATCTTCCGCAGTGGACCTTCATTTTTTCCTCCAGGAGTGTGGTGGGAAAACTCTAGATCACCTCCTTGGATTCTTATTATGCAAGTTATCGAGAATATTGCAAGTGGTGGCATTCAGGGAGCTTAGCCAATGAGCGGTCAGAAAAGGTGTTTCCTCTGAAGCTCATGCTCAGTTTCTGTTGGGGTGGGGGCATGCTGCCTGCCCAAATTCCCTCCCTTTCTCCACACCTGAGGCAATGGACGCTGGCCTCATCCCTAGGGTGACAACACAAGTGTCCTGCCCCGGCCACATAAGGGGACCGCCATCTTTGTGACAGTGTGATGATTAATTTGCATATTATCCTTTTATTAGATTAGATAGTAAAGTTATATACTAAATCTAAAATAGATTTATAGGTTTAGATGTTATAGTTCATTTTCTGTCATTTTACAATAATCATTATTAACAATAATTGTCATCTTAAAATATTATATCTTACAAAATGCAGTTTTTTAAATCAATTGCATTATAATCATACTATAATCATGCCACTTGCAAGTTTTGTCATTGGTAGAGAAAGTTATTTCACCCAAATACATTTACAGATACATTACATCTTTTTTAAAAAAAAATATATGGAAAGGATTCTGACATACTCCAAATTAAAGGTTTCTAAGCAGGTCATATCTTTGAACTAAAAGCTTACCTTATAATAGACAAATATGCAAATTGACCGCACCTTCGCTACGCCAAGCCACGCCCACCAACCAAGCCACGCCCACCAACCACACCCACCAGGAAACTGTTGCAGGGATGCTGGGTGCGGCCCAGCCCAAGGCCGGGAAAGCCGCCCGAGGCTTTCCCGGCCTTGGGCACCAGCGGGGAGCCTGCACCAATCGCAGGAAACCACTGGGGGTCGGCTCCTGCGATCCTTAGCAGGGATGTTGGGTGTGGCCAAGCCCAAGGCCACTGCCCGGGGCCAAGCCCCGACCCTGAAAAAGGCAGAAGGCGGTGGCCACAGCCAAGGCCGGTGCAGGCAGCCAGGTGAATGAAGGTCTATTGCACGAATCTTCGTGCAAACGGGCTACTAGTAAAATTATAAAACCCTAAAAAATAATGACTCAAAATACTAACTAATCAAAATAAAAATGGTTTTGGAACTAAATGAACTGGCATTATTATTATCCTTATGACAATTTTAAATATTACTAATTTAAAATATTTTGTTTTTTAAATATTAAAAAAACTAATAAAACCCCACATTTAAAAAAAAAAAATCTTTATTGTTCAGATTGTTACAGATGTTCCTCTTTTTCCCCCATAGCTCCCCTCCACCTGATCCCCCCACCCCATACCCTTACCCCCCGCCACTGTCCTCATCCATAGGTGTAAGATTTTTGTCCAATCACTTCCCACACCCCTCACACCACCATCCCCCCAAGAATTGTCAATCCACTCCTTTTCTATGCCTCTGATTCTATTATATTCACCAGTTTATTCTGTCCATCATATTTTTTATTGGCTTGATTTTTAGATTCACTTGTTGATAGATATGTATTTCTTGTCACTTTGTTGTTTATAATTTTTATCTTTACGTTTTTCTTCTTCTTCCTCTTCTTAAAAAATACCCTTCAGCATTTCATATAATCCTGTTTGGTGGTAATGAAGTCCTTTAGCTTTTTCTTATCTGTGAAGCTCTTTATCTGACCTTCAATTCTAAATGATAGCTTTTCTGGGTAATCTTGGTTGTAGGTTCTTGCTGTTCATCACTTTGAATATTTCTTGCCACTCCCATCTGGCCTGCATAGTTTCTGTTGAGAAATAAGCTGACAGTTTTATGGGTACTCCCTTGTAGGTAACTGTTCTTCTCTTGCTGCTTTCAAGATTCTCTCTTTGTCTTTTGCCCTTGGCATTTTAATTATGATGTGTCTTGGTGTGGTCCTCTTTGGATTCCTTTTGTTTGGGGGTCTATGCACTTCCTGGACTTGTAAGTCTATTTCTTTCACCAGGTAGGAAAAGTTTTCTGTCATTATTTCTTCAAATAGGTTTTCAATATCTTGCTCTCTCTCTTCTTCTGGCACCCCCATAATTCAGATGTTTGTATGCTTGAAGTTGTCCCAGACGCTCCTTACACTATCTTCATATTTTTGGTTTTCTTATTTTTTCTTTTTTTTTTCTGGTTGGGTGTTTTTTGCTTCCTCATATTTCAAATCTTTGGTTTGATTCTGAGGTCCTCTAGTCTACTGTTGGATTTCTGTGCATTATTCTTTTTTGTTGTTGTTGTTGGAGAAATTCTGCCTTTCTTTTTTTAAATTTCTTTATTGATTAAGGTATCACATATTTGTCCTCATCCCCCCATTTCCATCCCAAACACCTCCCCACGCATTCCCCCACCCCCCTGTTGTCCATGACCACTGGTTAGGCTTATATGCATGCATACAAGTTCTTTGGTTGATCTCTCCCCCTTATCCCCACCCTCCTCTACCTTCCCTGTGAGGTTTGACAGTCTGATCGATGCTTCCCTGTCTCCAGGTCTGTTTTTGTTCATCAGTTTATGCTGTTCATTATTTCCCCTAGATGAGTGAGATCATGTGATACTAGAAATACACTTATAAGAACCAAAAATGGGACAAGCAATAATGGTTATGCTGAGAGGCAAATGAATCAGTCTGTAGTGAGTTTCTTTCTGGGCCAAGAGTTCTTTTGAGACCCAATTTCAATGTCAAATGGTTCCTTATGTGTACATGTCAGCAATGATATTTCAGTTCTGGATGGTGGACAAATGGTGGTAATGCAGGTCTGACCATCTCTGGGCAACCTGCAGTGATGCACAGCTGCTGACTGCTAGTATGGCAAGGCGTCTTCAGTGTCTTCCATCTCTGGACTGTTTCTCTTCTGTCTTCATGGTTGGAGCAGTCCTGTCAATTCCTCTCTGTTGCAGAAATCCACATGGTCTTGGAGTTGTGTTCTGAAAATATACAAACATATTCTCGACCAAAAGTTAATAAAGGAATCTTTTCTGTAAATTTGACTTGTGATCCTTTTTCATTTTTTTCCCAAACGATTTTCCTTTGGCTTGTTTTGATACCATCTATGTTTTACATGAATGTCTTACTGTTAGCATTACAAATGAAAGTTAATATTCTAAAGTAAAAATTTTCTAGATGTAATTTACTTACAGGATATTTTTTCTTACATTAAATTGGCTAATTGAAATAAGCAAATATGCTAGAAAAATTAGTTGTACTGGACAAAAAGCTTTCCTAAAGTGTTAACTAAAAGTTTTATTGGTAGTTCATCTCATGGTAAAATTGCATAACATGTAATGAACCTAAAGCAGTCATATTTTAGTGCTAAAAAATTAAAATTTAAAAGCTATCAAGATTACATTATAAAATGTCCAAGAGACTCCAAATATTTAAATTAAAAAAGGGGGATAGTGGAAGAATATCATGTAAGGAAAAACATCCTGTGCATTATTCTTTATTTCAGACAGGGTATGCTTAATTCCTGACTGGTCCTTTTCCATTTTTTTGGGGGGCATTCTCATTAAGATCCTTGAAGGTCTCACTAAGTTCATCAGAGGTCTCACTAAGTTTCTTGGATGTTTCTAGAAGATTCTTTTTTTTTTTTCAGATTTTCTAAAGTACCTTCTTTATTTTTTTAATTACTTTATTGATTAAGGTATCACATATTTGTCATCAACCCCCTCCCCCCGTTCCCTTTCCAAACCCCCCCCCACACTCAAGCCCCCCTCCCCCTGTTGTCCGTGATCACTGGTTAGGCTCATATGCAAGCACACAAGTCCTTTGGTTGATCTATCTCCCTTGTCCCCACCCTCCCCTACCTTCCCTCTGAGGTCTGACAGTCTGATCAATGCTGTTTTTGTTCTTCAGTCTATGTTGTTCATCTTTTCCCCTAGATGAGTGAGCTCATGTGATACTAGGAATACACTTATAGGAACCGAAAATGAGACAAGCAATAATAGTTATGCTGAGAGGCAAATGAATCAGTCTATAGTGAGTTTCTTTCTGGTCCAACAGTTCTTTTGAGTCCCCGTTTCTATGACCAACAGTTGTTAATGTGTTCATAACAGCAATGATATTTCAGTTCTGGATGGTGGAAAAATGGTGGTATTGCAGGTCCGACCCTCTCTGGTTTGGTCCTGGGCAATCTGCAGTGACGCATATCTGCTGACTGCTAGTATGGCAAGGCATCATCAACGTCTTCCATCTCTGGACTGTTTCTCTTCTGACTTCATGGCTGGAGCACTCCTGTCAATTGCTCTCTGTTGCAGGAATCCACATGTCTCGGAGTTGTTTTCTGAAAATATACAAACATATTCTCGACCAAAAGTTAATAAAGGAATATTTTCTATAAATTTGACTTGCGATCCTTTTTCATTTTTTTGCCCAAATGATTTTCCTTTGGCTTGTTTTGACCCATGTATGTTTTACCTGGGTGACTTGCTGTTAGCATTACAAATGAAAGTTAATTTTCTAAAGTAAACATTTTCTAGATGTAATTTATTTGCAGGATATTTTTCCTTACATGATATTCTTCTACTATCCCCCCTTTTTTGGTTTAAATATTGGGAGGCTTTTGGAAATTTTATGCTGTAATCTTGATAGCTTTTATATTTTACTTTTTTGGACTAAAATGTGACTGCTTTAGGTTCATTATATGTAACGCAATTTTACTATGAGATGAACTACCAATAAAAATTTTAGTTAACACTTTAGTAACAGTTTTTTGTCCAGTACAATTGATTTTTCTAGAGTATTTGTTTATTTTGATTGGCCAATTTAAATTAGTCTGAAAACTTGACTACTATTTTACTGTCAAATTTAATACTCTAACAACCATCTTGTTTTACCCTGTAATTATTAGTGGAGAGGATTATTTGCCTTCTTGAGTAGGCCCTGAGCATTCCTGGTGCTAGGCTGGATTTAGACATCCTAGACCCCAGTTCGCCGGATCATGGGTGCAAGACATCTCCATCCAGTCTTGTTGCAGTGAGAGGGCATCAGCTGTCGGCCAAGTCTCTGTTACCTGGGTCCCGATTTGAGCTGGGCATGTGAAGCTGAGCAGCCATGGGGGCAGGAGATCTCCTTCAGCAGGGGTGAGGGTTCAGGACCCTGCAAACTTGGGGGGGTGAAGGTCTGTGCCCCACCTCTGTTGACCCCCAAGTTCTCTCCTGATGGCCCCTGTGCGACTGTGCCTGTCTTAGGTTGTTCTTTCCCTGAGGAATCTTACCCGTCTCTGGCTAACCAGTCATCCTCCAGGGCCAAGCAGGGTGATGTGAGGTTTAGTTCTGTCTCCTTGGTCGCCTATGCCCCCCTGGCCTCCACGCCCAGCACCTGCCTTGGGATCCCCTCGCCTGCTGGCAGGGTCCCAGCACTGATCACATATCTTGTGGAACCCAGGTTTCTAGAAGATTCTTTAGTAACCTTATAACTGTGGTTTTAAACTCTATATCCAGTATTGCTTTCCTCCATTTCTTTCTTTTGTGACCTGTTTCTTTGTCTCCACATTTTGGCTGCTTCCCTCTGTTGATAGAATGGCCTTGTGTGGTCGGTGTCCTATAGGGACCAGTTGCTCAGCCTCCCCAATCACCTGAGGTGGACACTCTTGGTACACCCCTTTGTGGGCTGGGTGCACAGTCTTGTTGTAGTTAAGCCTTGATTGCTGTTGGTACACTGGGAGGAATTGACCTCCAGGCCAATTGTCTGTGAGGATTAGCTGTGTCTATAATGGAAGAACTGCTGTGCTGGAGACACCCTTATGGGGCAGGACTTGCTTCAGTGGAGCTTTGGTGCTCACTGAGTCTGCATCTTGAGTGTATTGCTAATGGATGTGAAGATTTGAAATCTGGTGTCATCTCACACTGACCACTACGTACACTGGCTCTTGGATCTTCAATTATGTGCAAGTCAGCTACTGTCTGAGGCCACCCAGTAGGAGCTATAGAGAGATCTGTAGATTTCTCCTCTTTGTTTGGGGTTTGGATGTTTTGGAGCTGTCTGACCCAGCTGCAGTTTGTTAGGTTAAGCTGCAAAAGGGCAGGCCATTCATATTTAAATAAACTTGGCTGCCATCTTATGCAGGTATTTACCTTTAAATTTCCCTTCCCTCTGGGCCCAAGTTGAACACCTGAAGCGGGCATGGGTAAGCCAGTTAAGATCCACAAGGGTGGCTGCGGCATAAATGACTCTCATGCTACGATATATTGGTTTCTAGGCTGGATTAGAACACATTAGGCTTCCCACCAGTTGCAAGACAAAGCCCAGCCATCAATTAAATGAGTGCTTAGGTCCCTGCCCAACTCTAAAGAACAAATGAGGCAATTCCTCCCTCTGGTCTGAGATTCTTGGCTATCCTTACATGAGTAAGGGTCTAGTAGAGGGGTCGGTGTCAATCCCTAAGGTGTGTGTGGAACTCATAGGCCTTAGGAACACAACTGTAATTAAACTCTGACCCATCTTGGGGGTGCACATAGAGTTGGTCACTTAGCACTCTGGGCCATCCCAGTTCTTCTAGACAGCTGGAAGCCAAAACACATAGTAGGAGAGGAGATGGCCAGCAGTTTATCTGCCTCTGAGAGCTCCCTCCATAAGTAGACACTTTCACCCAAAACACAAAGTCCACTCCCTGGCCCAGATCCCACTAGGTTTAATCAGAGAGTCCTCTGCCTTTTCTTCTGCTTTATGTCTCAGGATTCCTATATTTGTAACAAGTTTGGCCCCCAATATGACCACTGTCTTCAGTCCAGATCCAATCAAGCTTAACTTCTCAGCATCCATTTGTATAAGACTCTGTGATAGAGAGGAATTCAGGGTCCTACAAAGGCCCATAGGTGAGGGTCCCACAATAAGTCCATGTTGTCCCTGGGCAATAGATAAATAATCTCCAATCTATGTGGGGGCGGGGGGGGCAGTCATTTTTTTCACAGCTTGTTCCTTGATATCTATGTACCTGTATAGATAGTTGTTGTAATAGATGTATTATGTCTTATTGGGAGTCTAGTAATTTTCTAGAGCGTAAAACTAAGTCACTCACATACTGGATTAGAGTGGAATATCTAGAAAATTTACATAATTTAAATTAGCTTTTAGTAGCTAAAACAAAAGATGGGACTCTTCATATATTCCTGAGGCATTACTGTCTAAGTGAACTTGTAATTTTCCCACGTGAAAGCAAAACATATTGTTCCTCTAATGGAATGATGAAAAAGAACTACATAAATTTATAATTGAAATATATTGACAGTCCACAGGAATGGATTTGGGACCATGGGATGTCTGGGACTAACTGGCTTAGGTGTAATTCTTAGACTTGTACACATCTACATCTTTTCCTACTTGAGTGATTAGAGAATTATAGGGGCCCATATATGGAATTTAAGCTCCCCCTTTTAGGGATATTTTAATTTATCCTAAGCTTTCTCCTTACTTTTTAATACAGACAAGTAAAATATCTTCTTGTAGTCCTCAGAATAGTGTTATGATTATTTCTGTTTTGTTTTTCTAAATCCCATTTCAGTGTCCCTAAAGTGTAAAGACTTCTCTCCAGGAATTTCTATGAAACTTTATTTAGTAATTCTGTTGCTTTTGCTCCCAGAAACCAGTAGATGTATTAATTTGAATAGGTTAGAATAGCCAAGATTACATGTTCTAACAGTTAAGTTTTTTTATGAGTCCATCAGGGTCCCAGAGATAATTGGGAACAATTGCTGGTTCCTCTCTGGTTGATACCAGCTTTTCTCCAAAGAGCTGTTAGAATCTGTATTCTCATTTTTTCTCAAGTTAATAGAGAGTGGTAGTGGAAGGAAGAAGGGAGGGAAATGGCAAGTCTTTTGAGGAAACGGAGAAAGCAAAGGATATAGTGGAGGAGATATAGAAGTGGGGAGGAGGGCTGTAGACATTTATTAGCTTCAGAAGAGTTAACAGAAAGTCTCTAAAATTTCTCATTACAGTAAACACTTGATTTTGTGAATCTTGAATTAATGAACTTTTAATTTAATGGACAAAATTTTTGGTTTTTATATTCTATGTGAAAATTAACACCCAGTTAATTTTTAAATGCTTTTAACAAAGACTTGCAGATAATTAAATTAATGGGTTATTTTTTGTTATTAATTCACTGTTATATACAGAATATACATATATATTTATTCATGCACCTGGTGCACCAGCGGGCTGGCTGTCCGCCGGTGCCCCAGGCCTTCCGAAAGCCTCCGGCGCTGCGGAGGCTTTCGAAAGGCCTTGCGCTGGAGCAGACAGCCGGCCAGGTCCCCCGCTTTGGCCTTTGATCGCGGGGGACCTGGCCGGCTGTCCGCCGGTGCCCCAGGCCTTCCGAAAGCCTCCGGCGCAGCCATGGCACAGATGCTGAGCTCGCGGCGCCACTGGCGCCGCGAGCTCAGCGTCCTGCTGGCCCAATCAGCTACCCCGGCCACCCTGAGTCCCGCCCCCTGCGCCTCCTGCTGGCCCAATCGTGGGCGTAGCGGAGTGATGGTAATTTACATATTACCATTTTATTATGTAGGATATATATACATACATATATATATACATACACACACACACATATAGATAGATATAGGTATAGATATAGATATAGATGATATAGATATATAGATAGATATAGATATAGATATAGATATAGATATAGATATAGATATAGATATAGATATAGATATAGATATAGATATAGATATAGATATAGATATAGATATAGATATAGATATAGATATAGATATAGATATAGATACAGAGATATATTAGAGGCCCAGTGCATGAAATCCACTGTGGGGTGGGGAGTGTCCCTCTGCCCAGCCTGCACCCTCTCCAATCTGGGACCCCTTGGGGAATGTCTGACTGCCAGTTCAGGCCCAATGGGACATCCCTCTCACAATCTGGGACTGCTGGCTTCCAACCGCTGGCCTGCCTGCTAGACTGATCACCCCCTAGCCACTCCCCTGCCAACCTGATCAATGCCTTACTGCTCCCCTGCTGGCCCAGTAACCCCCAACTGCCCTCCCCTGCCCGCTGGTCGCTCCCAACTACCCTTACCTGCAGGGCTGGTCCCCTCCTATATACCCTCCCCTGTTGGCCTGATCCTCCAAAACCACCCTCCCCTACAGGCCTGGTACCACCCTTACTGCCATCCCCTGCTAGCCTGATTGCCCACAACTACCATCCCTTTCCAGCCATCTTGTAGCGGCCATCTTTGGCCACATGGGGTGGCCATCTTGTGCGAGGGCATTAGGGTCAATTTCCATATTACCTCTTTATTATGAAGAATAAATATAATAAATATAATAAACTAGAAGCCTGTTGCAGGAAGATTCCTGCAAGAATAGGGCTTCCAGTGGTGGGCTTCGCTCCCTTCTCCACTGCCTTGCTCCCTCCCATCTCTGCTGCCTTGCTCCCACCCTTCTCTGCTGTCTCGCTCCCTTTTCTGCCACTTTGCTCCCTTCTGCAGCACTTGGCTTCCTTCTACGCTGTCTTCAGTCTTCCCTCCATGCTTGTGTATGCAAATTAACTGTCAACTTTGTTGGGTTAATTTGCATACTCGCTCCTGATTGGCTGATGGGCATAGTGGAGGGAGAGTAAATTTGCATGTTTCTCTTTTATTAGTTTAGATATAAAGGCCCAGTGCACAAAATTCGTGCATGAGCGGGGAGGGGTACACTCAACCCAGTCTGAATCCTCTCTAATATGGAACTTCTCGTGGGATGTCCGACTGCCAGTTTAGGCCCAGGGATCATGCCTAAACTGGCAGTCAGACATCCTTCTCAATCTTGGACAGCTGGCTCCTAACTGCTTACCTGCCTGCTGGTCTGGTCACCCCAACTTCCCCTCTGCCAGCCTGGTCGCTCCCAACTGCTCCCCCACTGGCCTATTCACCCCAAACTGCCACTCCTGCCAGCCTGGTCACCCCACACAGCCTGCTGTTCAGTCATGTGGTTATCCATCACTAATCCCCCTGCCAGCCTGGTTTTCCCACACAGCCTGCTGTTCAGTCATTACTGTTACTGTTACAGCATCCTGGATAATTTTTATATTCCTCTATTATTAGTATATATACAGTATATATAACTAGAGGCTCGGTGCATAAAATTCATGCCCTGGAAGGTGTGTCCCTCAGCCCGGCCCTCCCACTCTTACAGTCTAGGAGCACCCACAGTGTTTCTCAACCTTTCTAATGCCGCAACCCTTTAATACAGTTCCTCATGTTGTTATGACCCCCAACCATAAAATTATTTTCGTTGCTACTTCATAACTGTAATTTTTCTACTGTTAATGAGGTGTAATGTAAATATCTGTGTTTTCTGATGGTCTTAGGCTCTATAACTGCGGTCCTCAACCTGTGGGTTGCGAACCACTAGTAGGGTTGCCTAAGACCATCAGAAAACACAGATATTTACATTGTGATTCATAACAGTAGAACAATTACAGTTATGAAGTAGCAACAAAAATAATTTTATGGTTGGGGGTCACCACAACATGAGGAACTATATTAAAGGGCCATGGCATTAGAAAGGTTGAGAACCGCTGCCTCAGGGGCAGCACATGACCTGGCGATCAGGGGAAGTCAATGCCCCTATCACACCTCTGCTGCTGCCACTGCCAGCAGCACAAGCCTCAGCCAGCCCTGGTTACCTGACCCTTGGGCCAGCCCTAGGCAGCTGGGCAGCCACCATCTGAGGTTTGCTGGTGCCTCGGGCCAGCTTTGGGAGGCTGGGCAGCCACCATTTGAGGCTTGCCTGTGTTTTGGGCTGGCCCTGGGTGGCTGGGCAACTGACATACAAGGCTTTCCTATGTCTCAGGCTGGCCCTGGGCCACTGGGGGGCTGAGGGGATTGGGGACTCCTGAGGCAGGCATGTGTAGCAACTGGGCCAGCTTGGGAATGGGTCCAGCCTTGCTGCACAGCTGCCTTTCTGGCGGGGCTGAGGGGACTGGGCGCCACCATCTTGTGGCTGTGGGCGCCACCATTTTTTGAGGGCATGACACTCAATTAGCCCACAGCTCATTGGCTGTGGGCGCTGCCATCTTTGCGATGGTGTGAGGGTCAATTAGCATATTCCTGCTTTATTAGATAGGAATATATATATATATATTTGATTTCAGAGAGGAAGAGAGAGGGAGAGAGAGAGAAACACAATGACAAGGGAGAATCATTGATCAGCTACGTCCTTCATGTCCCACAATGAGAATCAAAGCCTGCATCCAAGGTATGTGCCCTGACCTGGATTTGAACTGCAACCTACTGATTGAGAGGTTGATACCCAGCCACTGAGCCATACTGACCAGGTGACTCACTGTTATTTTTAACAAACTTTAGCAAGCAGCCTGTATGTTGGGAAAAGCACTGCAGTAGTTTAATAAACATAAATATACTGTATATTACATACCTACTACTACCCTATCTAATAAAGAGGGAATATACTAATTGACCCTCACTCCATTGCAACGATGGTGGCACTCCAGCTCATAAAGAGGAAATGTGCTAATTGACTGCCCTGCACTCAATGATTGTGACACCCACAGCCAATAAGGAGGGAATATGCTAATTGACTGTCTCGCTCTCAAAGATGGCCGCATCCAAAGCCACAAGATGGCGGCACCCAGTTGGCTCAACTCCACTGGGGAAACAGGCATGTGGCACAGCCAGGACCCCTTCTCCAGTGCATGAATTTTCATACATTGGGCCTCTAGTAATTGATATATTTAAATTAAATTATCATTGCTTGTAACAATATTCAGCCAGTGATTAGCACATGACCACACCACATCACTCCAGGTAATTTGTTGTGTTGTTATGCGGCATGATTTTCTGCATTAGTTTTAAGGCATGTGGATCAATGTTACATTAACTGAGTCACACCATGCCATGTGCATTTGTTTACTAAGGGTGACTGGTGACTGGATGCATTTAATAGACCTATTCTGTATAAATTAAAAACTACTTCACTACATACAGGAAAGTTTTCTCTGAAATTAAACTGTTCATACATACTTAATTTTATTACACAAATGTAAAACCAGGAAAACTAACTAATTTGTCTATTATTACCATACTCATTAGGGAAGACTACTTTTTTTATATAACAAACCCCATTGTCTAAATTATTGCTCTATACACAATTCTTTTTTTTTTTCTTTTTCGGTTGATATATTTTATTAATTAATTTATTTTTTTAATTAAAATGTATTATTGTTTAACATATTACATATACCCAGGTTTTCTTCCATTGTCCTCTTGCCAGCTGCTCCCACCCCTCAGACATGGCCACAACTCCCTAGTGTCTGTGTCCATAGTTATGCTTATGTACATGCATACAACTCCTTTGGTTGATCTCCTACCACCCTCCACCCCTCCAAAGCACCCCTGCTTTCCCTCTGAGGTTTGAAAGGCTGTTCAATGCTTCTATGTTTCTAGATCTATTTTTGTTCATAAGTTAATGTTGTTTGCTATATTCTGCAAATTAGTGAGATCATGTAATATTTATCTTTATCCAACAGACTTATTTCACTTAGCTCTATTTGGCTTTTAATGCTCTCCAGATCCATCCATACTGTTGCAAATGATGAGAGTTTTTTCTTTTTTACAGAAGTGTAGTATTCCAGTGTGCAGATGTACCACCATTTTTTAATCCACTCCTCTGATGATTGGCACTTAGGCTGTTTCCAAATCTTAGCTACTGTAAATTGTGCTGCTATGAACATAGGAATGCATATGTACTTTCTGACTGGTGTTTCTTATTTCTTGGGATGTATTTTTAGAAGTGGAATTACTGGTTCAAATGGGAGTTTCCTTTTTAATTTTTTGAGGAAACTCTATATAGTTTTCCACAGTGGCTGCACCAATCCCACCAGCAGTGCAAGAAGGTTCCTTTCTCTCCACATCCTCACCAGAACTTGTTGGTTGATTTGTTGATGATAACCATCCTGACATCTATGAGAAGGTACCACATTGTTGTTTTGGTTTGCATCTCTCAGATTATTAGTGTCTATGAGCATGTAGCATATGTGTCCTGGCCTTTCATATGTCCACTTTCAATAAGTGTCTTCTTGTGTCCTTTGCCCATTTTTTGATTGAATTGTTTATCTTTTTATTAAGTTGTATGAGTTCACTATATATTTTGGAGATTAAAATCTTATTGGAGTTAACATTGGTAAATACGTTCTCCCATGCAGTAGGCTATCTTGTTGTTTTAATGATTTTTTTCTTTTGCTGTACAGAAAGTTTGTATGTTGATGCAGTCCCATTTGTTTATTTTCTCCTTAGTTTCCATTGCCCTACATCTATATTGGTAAAGATATTGCTACAACATATGTCTGATATTTTGCTGCATATGTATTCTTCTAAGATTTTTATGGTTTCCTATTTTATGTTTAAGTCCTTTCAACCATTTTGAGTTTATTTTTGCTTATGGTGTAAGTTAGTGTTTTAATTTCATTTTTTACATCTATTTGGTACAATTATTCCAACACCATTTACTGAAGAGACTATCTTGACTCCATTATATGTTCTTGCCTCCATTGTCAAATATTAATTGAGCAAAATGGCTTGGATCAATTTCTGGGTTCTTTGTTCTATTCCATTGGTCTATGTCTGTTCTTGTGCTAGTACCAATCTTGATATCTGGTATTGTGACCCCTCCAACTTTGTTCTTTTTTCTCAAGATTGTTGTGGCTATTCGAGATTTTTTTAAATTTCCATATCAATTTTTGGAAAGTTTGTTTTAGGTCTGTGAAATATGCCATTGGTATTTTAATGGTAATTGCATTGAATCTATAGATTACTTTGGGTAGTATGAACATTTTAATGATTTTGATTCTATCAATCCATGAACATGGTATATTATTCCATTTGTTTATCTCTTTCTCTATCTCTTTTTCAACATATCCTGTAGTTTTCTCAGTACAGGTGTTTTGTTTTGTTTTGTTTTTTTCCTTCTTGGTTAAGTTTATTCCTAGATATCTTTTGTTGTTGTTGTTGTAATGGCAAACAGTTTTTATTTTTTAGTTTCTCTTTCTGTGAGTTCATTATTGGTATATATATATATATATATATATATATATATATATATATATATATATATATATATATATATATATCCACCATACAATTCTGGGTGTTGATTTTGTATCCTGCTACATTGCCAAATTTATTTTTTAAATATAGTAGTTTTTTGATGCAGTCTTTGTGGTTTTCTACATACAACATGAAATCTGTGAATAATGACACTTACTTCTTTTCCAATTTGGATACCTTTTATTTCTTCTTCTTGTCTGATTGCTTTGACTATCACTTCCAGTACTATGTCAAACAGGAGTGGTGAAAGTGGGCATCCCTGTCTAGTTTCTATTCTTATGGGAAATGGTTTTAGTTTTTGCACATTGAGTATCATGTTGACTGAAAGTTTGTCATATAAGTCTTTTATTATATAAAGGTATGATTCCTCTCCTCCTGAGAGTTTTTATCAGGAAAGGGTGTTGGATTTTATCCAATGCTTTTTCTGCACCATTTGATATGATTATGTGATTTGTTTTCTCAATTTATGTGATGTACAATGTTCATTGATTTGAGGATATTGAACTAGTATTGCATCAGTGAAATAAATCCTAGTTGGTCAAAGTGTAGGATTTTTCTAATGTAATGCTGGATCTGATATGCTATAATTTTGTTGAGGATTTAACATTATGTTCATTAGAGATATTGTCCTGTAATTCTCTTTCTTTGTAGTATCTTTATCTGGTTTTGGTATTAGGGTAATGCTGGCTTCCTAGAATGAGCTTGAAGTGTTCTTTCCTTTTGAATTTTTTGGAATAATTTAAGGAAGATCAATGTTAGTTTTTCTTTAAATGCTTGGTAAAAATCCCCTGTGAAGCTGTCCAGACCAGTGCTTTCATTTCTGGGGAGTTTTTTGACTGCTTCAATTTCCTCAGTAGTTATTGGCCTATTCAAACTTTTTGTTTCTAATTGAGTTTTTGAAGATTATATATTTCTAGGAATATGTCCATTTTGTCTTGGTTGTCCAGTTTATTGTAGTAGATTTGTTCATAGTATTTGTGTGTGTGTGTGTGTGTGTGTGTGTGTGTGTGTGTGTGTGTGTGTGTATTTAGTTTTGTTTTATTTTGTTTTACAATCTTTTGTATTTCTGTGCATTTGGTAGTTACTTCACCGGTTTCAATTCTGACTTTACTTGGGTACCTTCTCTTTGCTTTTTAGTAGTAATAGCTAGATGTCATCAATCTTATTTATCTTTTCAAAGAACCAGCTCTAGAAGTTATTGTTTTATTGTAGTTGATTTCTAATTTTATTTCTAATTAATATTTTTGTGGGGTTTTTTTATGTCTATGTCATTTTTTTTTTCTGCACTCATCTTTTTTATTTTATTTATTTTATTTTTTTTATTGAGGTATTATATGTGTACATATCTTACCATTACCCCCCCACCCCACACCCATACATACCCTCACCCCCCGGAGTTTTGTGTCCATTGTTTATGCTTATATGCATGCATACAAGTCCTTCGTTTGATTTATTATCTCCCCCACCTCTCCCTAACTTTCCCCCTGTAATTTGAAAGTCTGTTTGTTGCTTTACTGTCTCTGTATCTATCTTTTTGTTCATCAGTTTATAATGTTCTTTATTATCCATAAATGAGTGAGATCATGTGGTATTTTTCTTTCATTGACTGGCTTATTTCACTTAGTATAATATTCTCGAATTCCATCCAGGTTGCTGCAAATAATGAGAATTCCTTCTTTTTATGGCAGCATAGTATTCCATTGTGTAGATGTACCACAGTTTTCTGATCCAGTCATCTGCTGACGGGCACCTAGGCTGTTTCCAAATCTTAGCTATTGTAAATTGTGCTGCTATGAACATAGTGGTGCATATATCCTTTCTGATTGGTGTTTCTAGTTTCTTCGGATATATTACCAGCAGTGGGATTACTGGGTCAAATGGTAGTTCCATTTTCAGTTTTTTGAGGAAACTCCATACTGTTCTCCACAGTGGCTGCACCAGTCTGCATTCCCACCAGCAGTGCACAAGGGTTCCTTTTTCTCCGCATCCTCACCAACACTTGTCGTTTGTTGATTTGTTAATGATAGCCATTCTGACAGGTGTGAGATGGTACCTCATTGTTGTTTTGATTTGCATCTCTCGGATAATAAGTGACTTTGAGCATGTTTTCATGTGTCTCTTGGACGTCCTTCTGTCTTCTTTTGAAAATATTCTGTTTAGGTCCATTGCCCATTTTTTAATTGGATCATTTATCTTCCTTTTATTAAGTTGCATAAGCTGCCTGTAGATGTTGGAGATTAAACCTTTATCAGTGATGGCATTTCCAAATATGTTCTCCCATGCAGTGGGCTTTCTTGCTGTTTTGTTGATGGTTTCTTTTGCTGTAAAAAAAGCTTTTTATTTTGATGTAGTCCCATTTGTTAATTTTCTCTTTTAGCTTCCATTGCCCTAGGGGCAGTGTCAGTGAAGAATTTCTTTTGGCATATGTCTGAGATTTTGTTGCCTGTGGATTCCTCTAGTATTTTTATGGTTTCCCATCTTATGTTTAAGTCCTGTATCCATTTTGAGTTTATTTTTGTGTATGGTGTAAGTTGGTGATCTAGTTTCATTTTTTTGCATGTGTGTGTCCAATTTTCCCAACACCATTTATTTAAGAGACTGTCTTGACTCCATTGTATGTTCATGCCTCCTTTGTCAAATATTAATTGAGCATAGTGGTTTGGGTCGATATCTGGATTCTCTATTCTGTTCCATTGATCTATATGTCTGTTCTTGTACCAGTACCAGGCTGTTTTGAGAACAGTGGCTTTGTAATACAGCTTGAAATCTGGTATTGAGATCCCTCCTACTTTATTCTTCTTTCTCAGGATTGTTGCGGCTATTCGGGGTCTTTTTTTATTCCAGATGAATTTTTGGAGAGTTTTTTATAGGTCTGTGAAATATGCTGTTGGTATTTTGATGGGGAGTGCATTGAATCTATAGATAGCTTTGGGTATTATGGGCATTTTAATGATGTTGATTCTACCAATCCATGAACATGGTATGTTCTTCCATCTGTTTACGTCTTCCTCTATCTCTTTTTTCAGTGTCCTGTAGTTTTCCGCGTATAGGTCTTTTACCTCCTTAGTTAAGTTTATTCCTAGGTATCTTAATTTTTTTGGTGCGATGGTGAATGGGATTGCTTTTTTAGTCTCTCTTTCTGTAAGTTCACTATTGGTGTATAGAAATGCCATAGATTTCTTGGTGTTAATTTTGTATCCCGCTACATTGCCGAATTCATTCATTAATTCTATTAGTTTTTTGATGGAATCTTTTGGGTTTGTTATGTACAATATCATGTCATCTGCAAATAAGGACAGCTTCACTTCTTCTTTTCCAATTTGGATGCCTTTTATTTCTTCTTCTTGCCTAATTGCGATAGCTAATACTTCCAGTACTATGTCAAACAGGAGTGGTGAGAGTGGGCATCCCTGTCTTGTTCCTGTTCTTAGGGGAAATGGTTTTAGTTTTTGCCCATTGAGTATGATGTTTGCTGTGGATTTATCATATATTGCTTTTATTATGTTGAGGTATGAGCCTTCTATTCCCACCTTGTTGAGAGTTTTTATCAAGAAAGGGTGTTGGATTTTGTCAAATGCTTTTTCTGCATCAATTGATATGACTATGTGATTTTTATCTCTCAATTTGTTTATGTGATGTATCACATTTATTGATTTGCGGATATTGTACCATCCTTGCATTCCTGGGATAAATCCTACTTGGTCATGATGTATGATCTTTCTGTTGTATTGCTGGAGCCGATTTGCTAGGATTTTGTTGAGGATTTTGGCATCTATGTTCATGAGGGATATTGGTCTGTAATTCTCTTTCATTGTGTTGTCTTTATCTGGTTTTGGTATTAGGGTGATGCTGGCTTCATAGAAGGAGCCTGGAAGTGTTCCTTCACTTGAATTTTTTGGAATTGTCTGAGGAGGATAGGTTTTAGTTCTTCCTTGAAAGTTTGGTAAAACTCTCCTGTTAAGCCATCTGGCCCTGGGCTTTTGGTTGCCGGAAGCTTTGTGATGACTGCTTCAATTTCTTCCATAGTTCCTGGCCTGTTAAGCTGTTTAGATTATTCCTGATTGAGTTTTGGAAGGTTGTATTTGTCTAGGAATATGTCCATTTCCTCCAGGTTGTCCAGTTTGTTGGAATAGAGTTGTTCGTAGTATTTTGTAACAATCCTTTGTATTTCGTCGGGGTCTGTTGTTATTTCACCTCTTTCATTTCTGATTTTGTTTATTTGGGTCCTCTCTCTTTGCTTCTTGGTGAGCCTGGCTAGAGTTTCATCAATCTTGTTTATCCTTTCAAAGAACCAGCTCTTGGTTTTGTTGATCTTTTGTATTTTTTCTTTAGTCTCTATGTCGTTTATCTCCGCTCTGATCTTTATTATTTCCTTCCTTCTGCTTACATTGGGCTTTTCTTGTTGCTCTCTCTCTAACTCTTTGAGTTGTTGGGTTAGGTAATTTATTACCATTGGTTCTTGTTTTTTGCAGTAGGCTTGTAGAGCTATGAACTTCCCTCTCAGGACTGCTTTCGCTGTGTCCCATAGATTTTGGATTGTTGTGTTTTCATTGTCGTTTGTTGCCATGATGTTTTTTTATTTCTTCCTTGATGTCTTTGGTAACCCAGTCATGGTTTAATAGCATGCTGTTTAGTCTCCATGTGTTTGATTTCTTTGGGTTGTTTTTATTGTAGTTGATTTCCAGTTTTATGCCACTGTGATCTGAGAAGATGCTTGATATGATTTCTATCTTCTTGAATTTGGAGAGACTTTGCCTATGTCCTAACATATGGTCTATCTTTGAAAATGACCCATGTGCACTTGAGAAGAATGTATATTCTGTGGCTTTGGGGTGAAATGTTCTGAAGATGTCGATTAATTCCATCTGGTCTAGTGAGTCATTTAGGATTGATGTTTCTGTGCTGATTTTTTGTTTAGGTGATTTGTCCAATGGTGATAGTGGGGTATTGAAGTCTCCTACTATGATTGTATTGCTATCAATCTCTCCTTTGATATCTTCCAGGAGTTTTTTAATGTATCTTGGTGCTCCTGTATTGGGTGCATATATGTTTACCAGAGTTATTTCTTCTTGTTGGATTTCTCCCTTTAGTATTATGAAGTGGCCTTCATTATCTCTTGTAATGTCCTTCACTTTGAGATCTAATTTGTCAGATATAAGTATTGCTACCCCAGCTTTTTTTTTCATTTCCATTCGCCTGGAAAACATTTTTCCATCCCTTTACTCTCAGTCTGTATGCGTCCTTTTTTTTTTTTTTTTGAGGTGGGTTTCCTGTAGACAGCAGATATATGGGTTTTGTTTTCTTATCAAATCTGTTACCCTGTGTCTTTTGATTGGGGCATTCAATCCATTTACATTTAAAGTTATTATTGATAGGCACTTATTTGTCGCCATTTTTATTCTATACCCCTGTGTTCCTTCTTTGCTTCCTATTTCTTTCTTTCTTTCTTTCTTTTTTTTTTTTTACAGCAGACCCTTTAGCATTTCTTTCATTGTTGGTTTGGTGGTGATAAACTCCCTTAGCCCTTTTTTGTCTGTGAAGCTCCTGATTTCACCTTCAATTTTGATTGAAAGCCTTGCTGGGTACAGTATTCTTGGATTGAGACCCTTCTTTTGCATGACTTTGTATATTTCATTCCATTCCCTTCTGGCCTGATGAGTTTCTGTTGAGAAATCAGTTGCTAGTCTGATGGGGGTTCCTTTGTATGTAACTGTCTGTCTCTCTCTGGCCGCTTTTAAGATTCTTACTTTGTCGTTGGTGTTTGCCAACTTAATTATAATGTGCCTTGGTGTCGTCTTTTGGGGTTCATTTTGCTTGGAACTCTGTGAGCTTCTTGGATTTGTGTGGGTTTTTTCTTCCCTATATCAGGGAAGTTTTCTGTTATTATTTCTTCTAACAGGTTTTCTATTCCTTGCACCGTTTCCTTTCCTTCTGGTACCCCTATTATCCTGATGTTGTTTTGTTTTGTGTTGTCCCAAAGTTCCCTTAGGCTCTCCTCATGCTTTCTAATTTTTGTTTCTAGAGCTGTTGTATTTGGGTATTTTTTTCCATCTTGTCTTCTAGCTCACTTATGCGGTCCTCTGCTTCTTCTAGTCTACTCTTGATGCTTTCTATTGAGTTCTTTACAGCAGTGATGTCATTTTTCATTTTTTCTTGGTTCTTCTTCATTTCCTCTTGGTTCTTACTCATATTGTCGAATTTGTCTTCCATCCTTTTTAGCCACCTTATGACCATTTCTCTGAATTCTTTCTCTGATAGGTTGTTTGCCTCTAATTCGTTTACTTCCTTTTCTGGTGATGCCTGCTTCTCTTTCCTATGGGGGCTATTTCTTTGTCTCCCCATGGTCTCTCTTCTCTGGATGTCTGGTTATATAGTTCTCTCTCTCTGGCATTGATTTAAAGGTACAAAATACAACACAACCAGGCACAACACACAAGGCACTGAACAGAATTGTATGCACGATATTAATAACCTCCAATAAAGGTAACCACCAGAGAAAGACAAATTAGGGTATAGGAGTGGAAGAGGGAGAGTAAAAAGAAAGAACAACAACAAAAAAATGATTGTGATTCTGAACTTGGGAAAAGAGCAGAAAAAAAAAAGAAAAAAAAAGTAAGAGAGACAAGAACAATACTAAGAGAGAAAAGGGGAACAAACTATATATATGGGGAGTAGACTCCACTAGAACAACCACTAATCCCAGCAAATTCCAGCAACACGAGCCTGGAGATTAATACAAACTGCAACACCAACTAATATCAAGTGAGGCAAGGGAAAACAAAAGTAAAAAACAAACAAAAACAAAGCAAACAAAAGAACCAAACAAACAAACAAAAAGAATAATCAAAACAATCTCATAAAAAAGCATAAAAATTCAATCTAATCAACATTCAAGCAAACAACAACAAAAGGCCAGAGAGAAAAATATTTTTTTAAGGTAGCGTAGAGAGAGGTATGTATGGATTTGGAGCAGGGGGTTGGGAATTAGATATATAAGTAGGGTGAAATTTTAGCAGAGGGTAAACTGAGAAAGTAGGGAAAATCTATAGCCAGAAAGGGTTAAGAAAAACAGGAGACCAAAAGGGTAAAGGTTAGGAGGAGAGTGATGGCAAAATGTTAGCGTTGAGATAGGGTAAGGGAAAGATGCAAATAGAATGTAGGACACTAATCCCAAAATACAAGAAAGGGAAAATCAAATGACATTAAAAAAAAAAAAAGTAAAATAATAGTAATAATAATGCTGATTGAAAATAAAAATGTAATAATTAAAAAGGTGAAAGTCGAGTGAGGAAAAAGAAAAAAAATAGTTTCTTAAGTAAAAGATGCAAAAAATGAAAATAAAAAAATTAGAATAAAAAAATTAAAAAAAAATTGAAAAAGGAATTAAAAATTAAAAAAATAGGAAGACTAAAATGTGCAGTAGCGGCTGTCATTCACTTCCTGTAATATTCTGTTTGGTATGCCTGTTTCCCAGTCTGGGCGGTATTTCAGTTCAGCTTTGTTCCACTGCTTCTCAGTGTTGTAAGCCAGTCCTGCTTTTTGAGCCGGCCGTGTCTTAATTTCTTATATTTATTTTTTATTACACCAGAGACAATTAGCGTTTAAGCCCTGGGTGGCAGTGTTTCTGAATTGACTTCCGGGCCTCTCTAGCTTTTTTTTTTCCCCCTCTATGGCACTCACTACCGGTTTGTGGAGGTGTGCGCCTCAGAGCTCCCTCTCCGATGGTCACACCCAGCTCTGTTCTCAGGTTCCGAAAAAACAACTTCCCCCTGCAGTCTTTCAGGGTTTTTCCACCTGGGTTTTCCTATGTATTGGGCTTAGTAATCAGAGTTGGAAAGAGCCCAAGTGTGCGGACAGTGGGTCTGTGCGCCAGACTAAGGAGCCCGCACTCCTTTGAAAATTCTTAGTCTGTTCCTCCTCGTCAGATTAAAATGAGTTGCTTTTAAGAGGTCACTTCTGTTAGCAGCTCAGAGGACCCCCTTCCACATTCCCGGATCACGGCAGCTCCAACTGCCGCCGATTTTTCTAGGCACAGACCTCCCAGTTCCTGCCGGTCCTGCGGTTCGCGCGCTTCCCTCCCACTGTGGGGATTAGAAACCACACCTTATTTCAGGCGAAATCTGACCTTTCCGTGGTGCAGTGAAGAGTTCCTTTGGATCCGAATGTTTGTGCCGATAGGGGACCGGTGTTTTGGTACTCGCAGCTGTTCAGTGTTTGCAGTTGTCGCAGAAAGTCAGGTTTCCAATACAATCCTCCTTTCCTTGCAAGATGGCGAGGCGCCCGGTGAGCCCGCAGCTCCGGGAGGGGACCCAACCCCTGTGGGTGCTGCATGGTCAGGGGAGCCCTGGCCAGCACTCCCCCGCCTTCTCCTGGAGTTTAGCTGTCCCTTGGCTTGCCAATATACATCCCCCTGCGAACCTCTGCTGCTCCTACTCTCCGCCCCAGGACCAGACTCCAAACAGGACTCTATTCCGTTGCCATTTTTTTTTTTGTCTGCACTGATCTTTTTTATTCTCTTCATTCTGCTTACTCTGAGCTTTTCTTGTTGCTTTCTTTCTAATACTTTAAGTTGTAGGGTTAGATAATTTATTACCCATTTTTCTTGTTTGTTTGTTTGTTTGTTTTTTGTATGGGCCTGTAGTGCTATGAACATCCCTCTCAGGACTACTTTCAGTGTGTCCCTTTGATTTTGGATTGTTGTGTTTTCATTGTCACTTTTTTCCCAAATGATTTTTTTAAATTTCTTCTTGTATCTCTTTGGTAATCCAATAACTGTTTAATAGCATGCTATTTAGCCACAAAATGGCTAAACAATTTTATTTTTTATTGTAGTTTATTTATAATATTATGCCATTGAGTTCTGAGGAGATGCTTGATATGATTTCTGTCTTCTGGAATTTGAAGGTACTTTGTCTGTGTCCCAATATGTGGTCTATCTTTGAGAATATCCCCTGTGCATTGAGAAGAATGTATATTCTGTAACTTTGGGGTAAAATATTATGAAGATGTCAAACAGTTCTATCTGATTTAGTGAGTCACTTAACATTGCTGTTTCTTTGCTGATTTTTTGTTTAGAGGATTTATCCAGTGGTGTCAATGGGGTATTAAAATTCCCTACTATGATTGTATTGCTTTGATCTCTCCCTTGATATATTTCAGATTTTTAAAATGTATTTGAGTGCTCCTGTATTGGGGGATATATGGTTACCAGAGTTATATCCTCTTGTTCAATTGACCTTTAGTATTACTAAGTGGCCTTTCGTATCACTTATGGACTTCTCTTTGAGGTCTATTATGTCAGGTATAAATATTGCTACCCCAAATTTTTATAAATTTCCATTTACTGAAAAAAAATGTTTCCATCCCTTCACTTTTAGTCTTCATGAGTCCTTTGTTCTGAGGTGAATGTCTTGTAGGTAGAATATATATGGGTCATGTTTTCTTATCCATTCAGCTACCCTATGTCTTTTGACTGGAGCATTTAATCTATTTACATATGAGGTTATTATTGACATGTACTTGTTTGTTGCCATTTTTCATTTCTTTATTCCTGTTTTCCTATCTCTCTTTCTATTTCTTCTTTTTACAGCAGTACCATTAGCATTTCTTTCATTGCTGTCTTGGTGGTAGTAACCTCCCTTAACCTTTTTATTTTTAATCTGTTTAGCTACCAATTTCATCTTCAATTTTGAATGATAGCCTTGCTGGATATAATATTGTTGGATTCAGTTTCTTGCTTTTCATGACTTTGTATACTTCATTCAATCCCCTTCTGGCCTGATAGGTTTCTGGTGATAAATCAGTTCAGAGTGTAATGGGAAATTCCTTATAGGTAACTTTCTTTCTCTCTCTGGCAGTCTTTAAGAATCATACTTTTTCATTGATGTTTGTCAATTTAATTATGATGTGTCTTGGTCTTTTTGGGTTCATCTTGTTTGGGACTTTGTGTGCTTCTTAGACTTGTGTGACTTCCCCCCCCCCCCCCCCCAAATCAGAAAAGTTTCCATCATTATTTCTTCAAACAGGTTTTCTATTCCTTTCTCAGCTTCCTCTCCTTCTGGCACACCTGTTATATG